>NC_139662.1:3544483-4164564 GCF_951799395.1 Argentina silus
GTGAGGTGAGATGATGCTGAACCCAAGTGACAAGAGAGCTGTAAGGAACAGCACTTAGAACACACATGCACTGGAGGAAAGTTCTTTAATGTACTCAAAGGGGGAACTGAAGCATACTGTATAGTGTGTTGTTTATGTAAGAAGTGCATTGGGATCAGGTCTCACTGGCCACAGCCCACTGTAGCTCTCGCTATGGTAGTTGGAAGAGGAACACTTCTCCGTTGCTAACATGTTTATACAGTGTGACTGTAGTTTACACCCATGCCATTAATGTGAGTATACATAAGAGGAAAAGCTTGTGTGGGCCACTCTCTGTCTATCTCAAAGACAGACAGGCCAAAATATATCTGGCATGACATCTTTAATGATTCATTAATGACCATACTGCTAGTCTCTATTTATTTTTTTCTGCAGGGGGTTGTTGTCATGACAACAACAACAGGTATATCTTAAGTGTGATGATACAAGTGTGATTGTTTGGAAGAAGAAATAGGTATATAACCAGTGGGACACTAATGTGTACGTGTCAGCTGTTGTGATGACAGAGTTGCCTTCAGGTGTGGCAGTGGAGTGTTTGCTGTAAAGCCAGCCTATAGGGCTCCATTAGAGGAGATTCTGAAGGCTAATGTAAGTTTCAAGATAGTAGGCCTAAGTGTGTGTATAGGCCATTGGTTATACTAATCATTCATGAATTGTATGTGAATATGCAAAATCACTATTCTGGAATACATCCAAGCAAGATAATGAGAAAGAGATGGACAGCCAGTGTATTGGTTACTGTTTTATCTAAAACAGACCCCAGGTGGGCCAGACCCCAGGTGGTACTTTGAGAGTGTAAAACAAATGACATATATTCTAAGCTTCCAATACTCTAAAATACTATGATTTCAGAAAATTACAAATGTTATGGGTGAGCAGAAAAAGGCACAATTTCCCAATACAGCTTATGGGAGGTGAAAAAATAGACATTACATTTTGGCATGTACAACTTGTCATGGCACTGCCTGTGTCATAAAAATAGTGATTTTACAAATTTGATGCCTGTGAAATCTTGGGCCCAATTTAACCCCTAAAAATGGTTTGGGCAAAACAAATGTTCTATTTTTATAAATGATTATGAAAGATTGTGGCTTTTTTAATGTTTTCATTTTGGGGTCTGGCCAGACCCCTGTTGGTATCAATGTATGTAAAATGTGTTGGTATGTTGAGGGTTAAGTATTACCTTCCATGTAACGTAATAACAAAGTCAGTGTAGCTGCACTTGTCTCTAAAATATTTCAAGACTCTAGGTTGTTTGCTTTTCAGTTATCACTCTGAAACTCTAGATTATGTTATCCCCACTACTCTTCAACATGTACAAGTGTAATGCTAACACTAAACTGGCCCCTGACACGGTGACTAAGACCTTGAGGTAAAGTTAAAGACCATGGCCTTTACAGGCAGGGTAGGAATGGCCCAATGCCAATCAAGAGTGACAATACAGCCTGTGCCAACACCAAAAAGCCTGTGCCAACACCAAAATCTCCTCCTATAACAACTAGGGCCACTATGTGGCATTTACTTGCCCCTTCCTCAGCCAGAGTTGAATAGGTCATGGCATTTCAGAAAGGTATGTAGAATTCTTCCAGTACCATCTCTAGACATGTGGCCCTATTCTTGATTTCCAGTGTTATTAAGAGTTCAGTGGTAAAGGCTTGATACATTAAAATGCTTAAGATGTGGACAGGGGAGAGAGAGAGTACGGCAAAATTACAAAGATCATGGACAGCGTGTATAATACCATTTGATGTTGTTATTCCTATCTCGCAGAGAGTAACGCTACCCCAAAAGTTTCTACACAGCTTCGCTGTTTGCTCTCGTCTTATCATTCAGCTAAAGACCTCTCATACGTCTGAGCCGTAATGACTGTCATAAATAAGAGTGCCTTGTCTAGATCTGCATCAATGCACAACAAAAGGAATGGGCTTGGGAGATAAAAGCAAAGTTTTTAATCAATGCCTGGGCCCAGGTACTGAAATATAGCCTCTGTTACTATGCAACAACTGCTGCTGGAGAGAAATCCTCCTGTAAGATTCTTATTCCCTCTCTGTGTCCCTCTTCCCCATCGCTCTCTCTCTCTCTCTCTCTCTCTCTCTTCAGCCTTCACTTTGATTCTCTACTGTTTTGGAGAAAGCCAGGGTTTGGTAAATCTGCATTTTCCTGCTGTGCTTTTTGCTTTGATTGTAACTGTGGAGTGTAAAGGAGACAGCATCTCTGCATGAAATCATTTGATAGTTGTGATGATGATGATGATGATAATCATGAAAATGGCTTTTGATGTTCAGAGGACCTTTGAAAGCCGTTCAAACATACCTGATCTGCAAATGGACTACAATTCCTATTCATAAACTAAATAGGAAACCACTTATTCTTGTAATAGTTGCTTCTAAATGGACAAGTATTTACTTCATCTTCAATCATATGTGCTATCTTCTTTCTGTCCTCTGTAGCCCTTGTACTCTGATGACCAGACAGTGAACAAGACACTAGCCCAGTGATATAAACATTCCAACTGACTTGGAAAATAACTGACACAGTAATAGAAAACACCTGGGGTCCCAACTGACTAAATGAAGAGGGAAATAAGACACTCAGCTATTCAGTCAGTACAATATGTGCTGCCTGTAAGTGTGGTTTGGGTTGGGTCACGTGCCGTCGAGGAGGCATCGGATACAGCTTTGCAGTGCAACCACACCTTCCTTTATGTTGAGCTCTTTGTTACACCGTACAGTACATCCCTGAGAGAGAGAGCTCTGGGGTTTGGGCGATAGAGGAACTGACTTGCACTTCCCTACTTGTTGTAAGTCTAGCCTGACTTCAGGCTCAAGGATACTCACCTATGAACTCACAGAGCTAGGAAATTCAATGCATGATACATCTGAATATAATTTCATCAATAGCAAGTGCTAAATGCCTTGATTATGTCTTATTTTTAAATATGATATGAGTTATAGGAGTTTTCTATGAGTTCCTGCAGTACGCCTATATTGGCATTAGTAATCATGTGTTGCATTTTCCTGTGGTGTAAATTATAGAAAACCATATTAGTTTCCATGACAGCAGCAGTGAGAAATGATGTGGCTTGATGCTGGGGCGTGCTGAAGTCCAACGCTGTGTGGATGGCAGACAGACAGACAAACAGGTAGGCAGGCAGGCAGGAAGGCAGGCAGGCAGGCAGGCAGGCAGGCAGGCAGGCAGGCAGGCAGGCAGGCAGGCAGGCAGGCAGGCAGGCAGGCAGGCAGAAGATAGCTGTTGATTCATCATACAGCACAGAGACAGGGGCAGACAGTGAAAGGGGGGCCATGTAGATGACTGCTACACCCTTGGTTAATAGGACAGTATCAATACGACTATCAAAGGATTATCCTGGGGAGTTTCATAAGCATCTGATACTTTGAATAACATCGAATAGCATGGGTCTTTCCTCTCTATTTGTCTGTTGGATGTCTGTTAAGTTTGATATTGCTTGTCCAGAGCGTGTATCATCTCTACTCAAATCATCCTAATCATTACAGCTTCATTACTGAAACAGTGTCTTTATACTATAGAGCCAGACAGCATCATAGTTGCAGGATGGTCAGTGTCATACAGATTCTTCAATCAAAATCATACTCTGTGGCTCAGTCACATTAACTAATCTGTTGATAATATTCATCATTCCACTTTTCTATGTACTGATAGTCAGCAGGTTTAAAAACAACAACAACAAAAAACATACCGCACAGATGTCGTAACATTAGGATAAAGAACAACTATTGACAACAAATGTGCCCCCTGTTGTCTGTGATGTAAGAGTAGTTTGGAGAGGTAATTACTGGCCACCATTTTAATCTCTCACAGACGAAAGATGATAGTGCTGCTATTCTCATAACGCTGAAACGCTGGCTGCCGCTAATGAAGAACAGCTTGAGCAGAGCCTCCAATCTGTCTTCCAGATAACTCAGCCAAAACCCAATAGTTGCCAGTACTGCTCTTGTGCCCTGTTGGTGAAGTAAGTCAGTAAATCTGTCAGCATTACTAAGAAAAGCAGAGGGTCTGTTCTGCTAAATCAGGCATACAAAAAGCCATGTAGCTGAGGCTATGAATCAGAGAACAGAATGTGAGAAACAGCTCAGACACACACACACACACACACACACACACACACACACACACACACACACACACACACACACTCACACACACACACACACACACACACACACACACACACACACACACACACACACACACACACACACAGCAACCACATGTTTATGGATGAATATGACTTTGCTCTCTGAAAGACCCTTGGCCTTGTTGCTCCGCTCAGGAGGAAAAAAAAGCAGAGACACAAGAAATTAGCTCCCTGGTATACTGATGACACCTGTGCCCTTAATCAAGCCTCAAGAAAACTTGAATGGAAGTGGCACTCCACTAAATGGGCTCGCATTCTGTCATGGAGGGGAGGATCATCACATCACAGAACCACCTTAGAAGCCTACTTCTGACCACTTCTAACCCTGGTCTGGGATGATCCAGCTCTGAGGAGAAGGAGACAAAAGCAGATAGAGGCAGAGGCAGGCGGTGTGCTAGGCTAACCCTAACCCTAACCCTAACCCTAACCCTAACCCTAACCCAGAGCCTGAGACACTCTAATTAAGGAGCTCAGTGGGGAAGGGGGGCAGAGGAGAGAGCTGGAGAGAGCACTACTGTACAAAACACACACACACACACACACACACACACACACACACACACACACACACACACACACACATTGTCACTCAATGATTCTCCTGTCAGTAGCTCTTCATCTTAGGCAAAGGAAACATGGAGCATCTCCTACCTGTCTGAAACGTTTGTTTGAAATGTTTACACCTCAGCCAAAACAGCCTATCAGTCAACATAATCATTGACTTCAGTAATTGACACATTTTCACAATGAAGCAGGGAGACTGCTTGAGATCCTATTTTTTTGATAATCGAGGTGTTGGTATCCGAACAACACATTCTGTCTTGCCTGCTCTTGTTGAAAGCTTGTTCTAGAAATGTTACCAATGTTACCCATTGTGTACATGAACTACTTTACACTGGTCATTAACATTAGTGCATTCCATAATGATAACACACTCACGATATTGCTCTGCATAATAATTTATACATATTTGTATATCTGGCTGCATTTCAATAGTTCCTCACCCCTGTCCCCAGATATCCAGATGGATGATGACAGGGGATGAAAGGGCCTGGGGGAGAGAACACACAAATCACAACCACATACAATTTTAATGTTATAGTCTGGACTCAAAGCCCTTTGTACTGCTTGTACTCTTGAAATGTAAGAGGGCTGAAAAGTACATATTCTATATGTACTCAGAACATAATTAATTAATTTGATTTTCACAGTGACTGATAAGCTGTTGAATTTAATCTTTTAGATAGAGGGATTTGGGAGGCAAGTCACGGATGCATTATGGAGATAAAAATGGGTCTTTGAAATATAATCTTTTATGGTAAAATGTAGGTTATTTCCACTGCTATTGAAGTGGAATCGAAGTTGCCATATTTGCAGTGTTTCTATGGTTACTATGTGTCTGACTGTTGCACTCTACGACGAAATGTGCACAAGCATACAACCAATGATCCTTTACCGCTATGTCCATTTTGTATACACTTATTGTTTATAATTATGGCTAGAAATGTCAGGGGAGATGGGGGAGGGATGGAGAGATGGAGGCTTGGGCAGAAGGATGGCTAGAGAGATAGATGGAAGGCATGAGGGATAGATGGATGAATAGAGGAAGGGAGGGAGAGAAGGAGGATTGACCAGATGGGCCTGGCCCTGTTCTCTGAGAGCAGCAGATGCCCTGGTATCCTCCGCCACAGAACTGCCCCCAGCGCCTCTGTGCCAGGGCACTAAAGAGGACAACTCTCATAACTCTACCCCATACACACACATACATAGCCTACAGTAACCCCTCTGTCACCAAGCACCATAGATGAGTGAGAGGACGAGGGCACCTGATCATCTATACCCCGTTATCTCACCTCTGATGAATATGTAATGTTCAGCTGAGACTCAGTGGTTGGGTTGTGTGTACTGGTTAGGGTCAATGGGCTCAGTCGACAGCCACAGCTGAGCATATGGTAGCAATGCTAGGTCAAGTGAGATTAGGTCTGAATTAATACAGGTGGTGATGTGTCACTATTCATCACTCTCTCGACAAACCTGTTTAGGCACTGGATTTGCTAGTGATCCAGTGTTCTTTTGGTTTGGCAATCTCAATATTTCACCATTCACCAAAGAAAATGATATCATAAATATCATTATTCATTATTCCTTCAAAAAACAATCATAGGCATGAACACATAGTGGATGTACCATTCCAATATCAAAACTAGTATTACTGTAACCAACAATATAAAAAGTGAGAAGAGTGTCTGTGAAAGTCTTATAATGCAGATGCCAATGCCAAAGCTGCCCTGAGCCCCATAGAAACACATGACTCATCCTCTATAGCAGATGCTCTGCTCTTCCTGGTGACTTTGGGGTATGGTGGCAGGGGAGGCGTTGTAGAGAGAGTGGGTTTGTCATGGTACAGCTGCATACCAAGCAGACATCTGTTCATTTAGAGGAGAGGATTGCCCTCTAGTGGGGTAGAAGTAGAATGGCATGATTTTATAGTAAGAGACTGACTGAACATCCAAGATCTTTATTTTGAAACAATTGTGCAATTCGTTCATTTCAGATTTAATAAAGTGGCAGAGTTGTTTGTTTTTGCAGAGCTGGAATTAAAAATGACATAATCTGGGTCACAATCATTCCTTAACCAGAACATCAAAATATTAATGTGATATTGGAGAGTGATACTTTTAGGCCTATATATCATCATAAAAAATATACATAACTGGGATGAATAAGGAGGAATTCATATATGTTACTACGAAGAACTAAATTCTTTGTTAAAAAACAAAATAATTTCTGCTCCATATAAATTGAGGATATACAGTTTGACACAAACTAACTGCAAGATATTGAGTACAAAACTTTAATGTATTTTCTAATTAAAGATAAATACTGTACACATGGGTGTCATGTATTATGGACAAACCACCATAAAGCTATGCTGTCATATAGGGTTAAATCATACAATCAGTGCAACATTAACGTTGCTTTGACAACTGTTTAAAACAGCTCTACTAATCTTCCCTCTGACTCCTGAGTGTGGTGTGGATCCAGTCAAGTCAGTTCTCTTCGGTCACCCCTTTAAGACGAAGCTCATCTTGAACCCTGGAGAGGTAACCTGGATCTGGGTACCCAAAACTAATACAGAAAGACAGACCTGTCAGGATATGCAGACAACAACAACAGCTTCAAACTATTTTTCATTCATCTGTAATTTCAAAACATCCAACTGTATTAAACCCTAGAAACTAAGGAGTGGAATCAGGTGTTCTATCCATTACAATGAAGAGACATACAGCTGAGGTCCTCCGAATGTGTTGGTCTTGTGGTGGATGTCATTCCAGGTGATGGTATTGGAGAGGCCGGTGGTGGCTGAGGTTCCGATCGTGAAGATGAGCCTCCTATCAAAGGCTGTCTGGAGCAGCCTCATCACCCGCTCCCCCTCCCTGCAGACTGGCAGGAAGGCTCTTCGAGATGTGCTGGCATACTTCTTGCCAGGGTTTGGATGTTCAGGCTACAGCAATGGGCAGAGAAATAAGAATAGGACTCAGGACAGTCATTTTGTTGTTTGTTTACCTTTTTGACAATGGATAAGAATAAAGTCCACTCATTCAATCATGCCACTTTGAGAAGAAGCATGTCATATGTACAGAGATTGACTCATATGAAGTTACAGTTAGATGTTACATTGTGATTAGAAAAGCTTTTGTGATAAGCCAGTTCAAGTCATGGAAGCTGTCTGGTGATATCATGGGGGCGGTACCCTACCATAAACTCCATAAAAGGAGCTAAAGAACAATATCACGGATGCGCTCAGAAGAAACAGCACTTTCAACGTCAAGTCAATATTCTCAAACACTTTATTTATGCACTAGAAACCTCACCCCTTGTATTCCTTCTGGAAAATGGTAATCAATAATGATAGTTCCGGAGGAAGACTCGAAGCCAGGTAAACACTGCCAGCTTCGGGTCACGTTCATTGTACCGTCTCGGGGCTGAGTTCCAATGTAAGTTCCGTGGAAAGTATTACATATAGGACATGCAGGTTTAACTTTGAAAACAGACTCGATACAATCTGCGCAAAACGAGTGAGAGCATCTTAAAGTTTTCTTATCCCGAATATTGTCCATACAGATAATGCAATAGTCGTCATCATAATGCCCGCCACAGTCTTCTGTTTCGGAGGCGCAGTTATGATTTGTGCATGAGGTAGATTGCGCATTTGTGTAGTTATTTTCCATTTTGTCGAACGGTTAATGCAGTGTCACTCTGACAAGAGAATCGGCTCTGCTCTAACCAAGCCCTATATCCCGAAGTGGGACTCTTTTTTCACGCCATTTCGCCCGGTGGGCAGTGCTATACGTCAGAGTGGGCGTCGATTTAACTATCCACTTACTCGTGCACAAATGAGGTATCATCCTCGAACTCCGACTTGTAGTTCTCTGAGGTCATGTCAACAAAAAAGTAACCGCGAGCATGGCAGAAGCTTGAGCTAAGTGAAGTGGAAATATGTCCAATATACAAATCTACAACTACTGTACCGTAGTTAACGTATACCAAATGTATAATTTCCCAATATGATGTGTGTGTAACTCAGTCCCAAATAATGTAGACACCATGGAAGAAACTACATGTTGGCCTGGCTCTCGAGCTAGACACTGTTAGGCTCCTTTATGATCAATCTAAAAGTTATAGAACAAGTTCCATGTCAAGTCCATACGCCAGAGGGTTAGGGTTAGGGTAACTGCAGAATGCCAACATAACTGAACTGAACACATTCGTCATTTTTGGAGACAGGCAGTGACGTTGCCAGCTAACAGTACTCACTTTTTGCTAGCAATCGTAATGCTGCCTCAAAAAAGAATACATAAAGAAACATGAATGAGGTGGTCCCTGTCGCAGACGGAGTTCTCCGTTAAACGTCAACGCGCATCGAACTCAGTCCTTGGTTGTTGCGCACACTTACCCACGCACGCTGTGACGTATAGCACCGCCCACTGGGCGAAATGGCGTGAAAAGAGAGTCCCATCTCGATGTAAAACCAGTGCTGTTCAGCGTCGTGTACCGTGTGCTTTCCAGGAAGAGGATTTTAAAAGGGCGACTGACGTACTGTAGGAGTCGCTCACTCACCTACACCGGGCAGAGGAATATGACATTGATTCTATGGTATGAAATTTGTGTAGTCAAACAGGTCATCCTCGTGATGGCTTTGAGATGTTATAACAAAACAAATGAAATAGTCTGGCTATTACAATTTTATGAGAAAGGTGACAAATGGGGAAAAAAGGATACATGAACTTGAACTCGCTTGCAATGTTACACTTCATTCTGTGAAGTAATAAACACATGACCACAAACAGGAACATAACCTTTTTTTATTCAAGTATTAAAATGTAAAGCACATTATTTTGAATATCAACAGACTCATAAAATACAAATCAACACTTAGAAAAGCAAAACTTCCAACTTTTCAGTAACAATCAATTTGCAATGTGCAATCCTTTCAAATGTATTCTCCTGGCCCCATTTCACGTATGTACTGCATAGAAATATTTGCACGGTAGAGTAAACTACTATCCTGGTTCCCAAAGGTATTTGAATTGGTCCCTAAACAAAAAATACAAGAACAGCTGTGATGTAAAAGAAAGGGCGGGGGAGAGAATATTTTATGTATGAGCCTAATACAGTATATTCTGAACATCATCTGACTGCACTTAAATTAATGAGAGGTTAAAACAGTTCAAGCAAGTTGTGAGGCTATGCATTTCATTAAAAAACTACCTTGCGAAATAAAAGCTTGATTTTTTTTGTGAGACCCAGTTTTTGGACCTCTTACCATACTTTAACTGAGACGTTTATGCAAATGCACATTTGTATTACATATTCTTATAAATAGAAGAATATATTTAACTGAAATCCAGAAAACATATAAACATAATGGTGCTAGCCCATCAAATAACAATTTGACACCTCCCACTGAGGAAATGCTTATTATCATTCTTTAGTATCAACTTGCTCAAATTTCTTCAAACTTGAATAGAAGAAAGGCACAATAAAATGAGAGAAGGTTGTCCAAAAAAAGGAACACAATGGATCACTAACAATACCCCTATAAGGGACTAAAGCCTGAATGGTACCTTTCTTAACATTTTCAAATATTTTTTTGTTATTCAAGATGATCTATTTAGACAAACAAATTACAGCAGATACCTCATTTCAAATGAGAGCATTATCAGGAAAGTCTTAGTTTGACAGGGACAGAGGCATAGTTAATTACTGAGCTGTTGTGCCTTTGATTTGGTTTAAGTGGTCTACATGCCCTTTTCATTTGACATCATCATATAAATCTGATAATTGGAAATGAGTGGACTGTACGTACATCAACTGAACTCAAACTGCTCAAAATTTGCAAGACAACTTGGGGAAGAAACCATAGGGAAGAGAATGACAATGAGCCTTATAGTCACCTCAGGACATTCCTGCAACATCAGCTACAATGGTGCAAGCAAAGACATTTAAAAACATTTTTCCTACATAAGTAAAAAGGGAAGGAAGATTATGAAGATCAAAGGGAGATGAAGAGCAATTGACATCAACTTATAGCTACCAAGCTAATTGCCAAGGGCTGCAAACACCTGCATTTGCTCGGAGCGCTCTTCCATCCTCTTCCCTGAAGAGGAAGCAGAAACAACCAGCCTCCATTACTGAACATCGGACTCCCTTGCCAAAGTGCCTGTGAGTGCTTTAGATTGCAATGCCTTTAGAGAATTATTTCTTTAGAGGGCTCTATTAAAGCAGTGCTATTCTTGAACTTCTCAGTACTGTCTTCATAACAGGTCATCAGTACCATAATTAAACAAGAAAAAGATACTTATTTTACATATATACTGGAGAGACAAAATAAAGTGTGCTTGTAGCATATAAAGAGTAATAAACAATATGTATAAAGGCCATCTGTTCCCCAGCATGGAAATCAACATTAATAACAGAAAAAAATAGATTCAGATTTCAAAATAATATTTAAGCACCTCTAACTTAAACACATCATGATACTGCTCAAATGAGTGCATTATAAACTGTCCTATTGCCAATGGAAGTGAAAGGTAGAGGATTGTATCACACGAGAATGCACTGCACTCATTTGCATTTTCTTCCACACAAAGTACTGGGTTTAGTAGAACTCAAAAGACAACAAATCAACAGAGGAACAGCAAGTGGTATCAGGTGATATGTGAGCTCCACTGGGTCATACTCCTGTGTCTGCTTAGGGCCCCATCTCTGGCTGTCCTTCTCAGTCTAGAGCAGGTAGACTCTGGGAAGAGCTACAGTAGCAGCCTAGCGAGCAGCCACCAGCAGGAGGACAGGCAGACATTTCTTGAGTGTTCTCAGAATACCACATTCTAGACTGTTTGTCAGTCCGCTGTGATACCTTTCTCCCGGAGCTCCTCTGTCACTCGCACCAGGTAAGTTGGGTCTGGGTAACCAAAGCTGTCAGAGAAATGAAAAAACCATTAGCATGTCATTGCCAACAGAAACAGCAATAGTGCCATCTAGTCAAGGACAGCAAAAGTTATTTTCTTGACAGAAATAAAAATCATACCTCTCAACACATGGATATGGTTCTCTGATCTATTGAAGACTATTTCTCTGTCACAGCTCTTAGGGAACATACTACAACCCTTATAAAAGCCATTCCAATCTAAATTATAAAGTAAAGCAGGAGTTACATACCAGCGTGTTCCCCCCCATAGAGAGGTCTTGTGGTGGATGTCATTCCAGGTGATGACGTTATGCATGCCTGTAGTCATGGAGGTACCGATGGTGAAGATAAGGCGCTGTTCAAAGGCCCGGCGCAGTAGGCCCAGCACTCGGTTCCCCTCAGGGCTGTCTGGGAGGTAGGCCACACGGTCCGTTCCTGGGTACCGCACCCCTGGGTTTGGATGCTCCGGCTACATGTCCCAGTCAGAAAACAAAACAACATTACAACTTTCACTTAAAGAGCAAGGCTTTCATTGAGTGCTTCTATTCACAATATACATTATTCAGATGAGCGCTTCTTTCCACCTATACACATATACTTATGGTCTTTACAGAATCTTACACATAATACTCACCGCCTGCAAACCAGAAGGGAAGCTGTAGATGATGCAGATACAACCATAACCTTCATGTCCTGGCAACTCCAGATCTGGATCTCTCTCCACCATCATACTGCCATTAGCAGGCTGGTTCCCGATCAGCTGCCCATACACCAGACGACAAACAGGACATGCTCTCTTCACCTTGAAGGCCTGATCCAAGCATGAACGACAGAAAGAGTGGCCACATCTCTCCAACGTTGCCTTTTCCACCATATCCCCCATGCAGATAGAGCAACTGGTATTGTCCTCCGCTTCACTGTGGGAGGCCATGTTAACATCCATGTCCTTCCTCTGTGCTGCTTCATGGGGCATTGACAGGACAACACAGGCCTCCTCATCAGGAGGTTTCTTGTACCTTTGCTGTTGCCTCTGGGAGCGTCGAGGCTGGGGTGGTGGTGGTGGTGGAAGCAGGCTCCCCTCTCCTTCTGTCTCCAGGACTCCCACACATGGCAGCAGGGATCGCTTCCTCTTAGGAGCCCCCTCCTGTTTACTCATCTCTTTCCGGGCACAACGGCATAGGTCTATGAAGGCTTTACGGGTCTCATTGGAGATAGGACCCTCCATTAGGCCTGCTCCAGCCCTGCTGGACCCCTCCACAGGCCGCAACCGCACAGCGCAGCAGCCCCCCCGTTCCCCTCGCCTGATAATGCCAGCACTCAGCCCCTGCTTGTCCTGGAAGTCAATGAGCCAGGGCCGCCCAGCCGCAGCCAGGTAGTCCCACACAGCCTGTGACACCAGCACCTCGTCACTACCCTGCCCCGCACGCACACTCATCTCATCCGATGAAACTGTACAAGAAAACACACAAGTGGGGCACAAGTGTCAGCATCACCTCTTAATCAACAGTAGTGTTCAAAACCTCTTGAAAAGAGAGGATGTCAAGCTAAATGTATAACACCAGGGAGGTTACATGATCAGTAAGTTTATTTTCTCTCAAGAATAGGTTTATGATTTATTCTATACAATTATGAGTTAATCTATTTTTATCTCAATTGACTATAACTCATTGAGGCCGCATAGTGAAACACCACTTTGAATACCATTTGAAACAAATTCAGCAGTTTTTCAAACAAGTTCACAAATGACCCAATTCATTTTGGGATTTACATTCTAAGAATAAGATTTATTCAGTATTTACAAGCGTTTCCAATGGCTATCATCCTCAAAATTTAGCATAATCTGTAGGCCTAGCTCGCTAAATGTTTTAAAAGGCAGCCAGAACATGGGATACTGTACAATGCTTCATGCCTTTGTATAGTAATCAGTGCGGGTGAGGGAAGCCAAAGTAGCCTACAATGACAATCATTACAACGTACCGAGAATACCTCGACTAAAGCTAACTTGTAATCAGCCACAAGCTTGATTTATTGTGTATGTTCTTAGAAACATTTCAATCATTCTAATAATTTACGTGACTTCTTCTGTTTCTGCTAAAATAGGCTACTGTATTGCTATTCGGCCTTCGCAGAATCAAAATGATTCGCGCAAAAATGATTTGGCAATGCAATGTCCGAGGCCATACAAACCTTAAAAGATTAATCGCTTGTCGCAAATCGTTTTAAGTGTCAACTGTGTAACATGTTTGTTTTCACGAGGAGCGAGTGTTTTCAATCCGCTTGAGCCCAAGTGTTTCTCTGTGGTCGCAGGACACGTCAAACCTACAACAGGCAGTATCGCGGCATAGCTGAAAGGGACGTATCAGCTGTTCTGAAATGCAGACTGTGTAAACAAAGGAAACTGCGCCTCGGTCCTTTTCAGTCTTATCAAACACGTTTCGGTGAACAAATTATAATTGCAAGACAGTCGAATACAACATATGTAAAAAAAATATTACTTCGTAGATAGAGGTGTTACCTTGTGATCCCATAAATTCCCTTTAATCGAGAAAATATATTCCTGTTGAACAGAGAGAAAGAGAGAGAGAGAGAAATTGAAACAGAAGTACTGTGGACACTAAACATGACACACGTCAGATTAGACTGCTATATTAGTTTGTTTGCTACATTAGTTCCGCAGCGAGGAGCCAGACCAATCTAGCTACACAACATCATAGGATAATTTTACTGACGTATAATGACATCTACATTGCGGCGGCGTGGAGTGCAAAGACTCACCTTTTGCCGAAGCTTGTGTCAGATTAGCTTTATTTAGTTGAGAACTACTAGACAACCACGATTACCTTCCATTGGATGAGGCCCTAAAATCCGGTGCTGCAGTGGATCTGTTGATGAGAAGTCTTTTGTAATCGAGACATAACTGATATCCAGTCTGGACAGACTACAGAGTAGGATTTTCATGCATCTCTATCCCCTTTGCAAAACCATCGAATTCCTGCTCCACTTTAGAGTTAGGGTCCAGCTCGCGACAGAGTTTACGTCTTCAACTAGTACAGGCAAAAAGAATCAACACCTCTTACGCTCTTATTTGGCCATGGGCCACGTTAACTGTTTATTTCTTGTAACACGTCCTGCATACATGACAAAATACTTCGTTAAACTTGCCTGTACTTTTACCTTAAGTAGTTTATTGCTCCCAATTCCATCATGTCCCACAGTTTATTTACTGACGAGGGACACATGTAAGCAGGAAGTTCGTCATAACTCCATGATTGGTCAAGTTAGATGGCAAGGATCCTTATGCACATTAAAACATGTAACAACTATGTACAAGCATATAAATAGAATTCATGCATATCTCTGTGTACAATTATCTGTTTTTAAGTCAATGAAAATGATTTGGATGTTTTTTCCAATCCAATGTTTGCTGATTAAAATGTCAGCAATGACAAAAATGTTACGTTTGTCAAGGATAATCTATCCATCTTTAATAATAACTGTCACCGCTCAGCTGATAAAAATGATTAACCAAACCAACTTCAATTACACATGGAATAACAAGGTTCACTACATAAGGAATGGCGATGTTTTAAGACCCTATGAGGATTGGGGATTGAATGTTATTGATTTTGAATGTATTAATGGTATGCTGAAACTAAAGTGGTTACAATCAGTGATATGAATAGCATGGATATGACTTTGATATCAACAAAATCAATATTGTAGTCATAAATGCTATTCCTTCTAGTTTTGTAGTTCTGGTGAAAGGGATGTTATTATATTCTGATGTATCTCCTTGTCTGCCATCCGCAACGAGGAACCAGACCAATCTCGCTACACAACATCATAGGATCATTTTACTGACGTATAATGACATTTACATTGCGGAGGCGTGAAGTCTCACCTTTTGCCGAAATTTGTGTCAGATTAGGTTTATGAAAACTACTAGATAACCACGATTACCTTCCATTGGATGAGGCACTAAAATCCGGTGTTGCAGTGGATCTGTTGATGAGAAGTCTTTTGTAATCGAGACATAATTGATATCCAGTCAGGACAGACTACAGGGTAGGATTTTAATGCATCTCTATCCCCTTTGCAAAGCAGAATGTATTCTGAAGTGTACAGAAACATCTCGAGTACAAGCAAATGCCTCGAAATTCATTGGATGGCGCTTCATCATACAGTAAGACCATTTTTAAAGTCAATGAAAATGTATTTCTCTCCAATCCAATGTTTGTTGATTAAAATGTCAGCAAATTAGAGGAAGTAGTGTGCATTGTATTGATAATACATTTACAATCAATGACAGTTTGACAGGTAGGCCTACTAGGATTATGTACCTACCATCAGTGGTGGAATTGGTCCAATCAAATGGATTGAACCACCACATGAACTAGGCCAAAAGATCTTCTTTCATCCCTTCACTGACCCGAGAGTGTAATCAATATGATTGAAACCTAAAGGGAAAGTATTCAGTATTGTAACAATGATATGGACTTCTTGAAGGAAAAGGTTTAGGTGGCTCCACAGCAGCCATGGCCTCTGGGGTAGGCCTAACATAATGAATTTCCATTACCCTACCCTCCTATACCAACTGGATAGTAAATTCAAGGGGTAGGTAGGCCAACCCGGGGGTAGTGTGTGGCATCAGGGTGAATAAAACACATAGGCCCTAACGTCATCTGCTATTTCTATATGGCCTTCGATATGATTAACATCGCGTTTGGGTTTAATACCATATTTCTTCTGCCTTTTCATTTTTGTCTTACTATATTTCAACGCAACTTGTTTTCCTGTTAACAGTGTTGTGATGTACTTTGTGATGTGCTATGATGAACTTCAAATAAAGTTTGATTTGGTTTGACTCGTTTTCTTCCAGTCATTCTGGCACTTGTAGTTCTTTACAGCCATCTTGGATCTGAATTCTTGTCACAGTAAGTATTTCTCGTGACTATCTGTCGCCATCTAACACCAAATTGGTAAATATTGTAAGACTTACTTATCATTTAGTGGTCATCTTTAGTTAGAGATAGGAAAGGAATTCATATTTTAATGTAATTCCACCTTACTGGGGCTAGATAATGTAGCTGTATCAGTCTCCTCAAGATAGCCGAGCCTGTATCTACAATGTAATGTCAGCTACTGTACATACCAGCTAGTAGCTGTCCAAATGATACATGTTGAGAAGTAAAGCTATTGCATAATATTGAAAATGCATAATACCACGTTCAACTGTTCAGCTAAAGAATATTTTTGGGTTTATATGTAGCTATTATCTAACTTGATCTTGCTAGCTGGTGTACCAGAATAACACAAACCAGCAAAGTTCATACCTTGCAGTGGACATTGTCGTAATTCAGCCTTTGTACCACAATTGGACAGTTCTAGCCTACAGCTCAGTTAACTAGCTGGCAAACTTTAGTAGACTGATAAATGCATGCTTAAGGTTCCTGGTGTTTCACTGCCTGCAGTGCCGTCGCAGGTTGATGAATGAATGTTATTGAATGAATGTCACAGCTTGCTCGTAAGCTGAATCAGGGTCAATATGATGTCATATACTTTGCAGCTGAACACTGAGGGTAATTTTTTTGGCTTTGCTTGATTTGATTTTTGCAAAATCCAGATATTGTTTTAGTTATGTTTGTGTCTACAGTTTTTTGTGTGCTTTTTTGTTATCTGCTTCCCATTATTGGGGTCCTTCAGTCTGTCAAAAGTATGGAACATGTCAAGTTCCAACACCTACATGAATCTGCTTCTCATTTGTTCGAGAGTTGACCTGTTATTTTTTAAGGAGAGACATGTCTGGCCTACCCTATTATAGCTAAGAAGTACAGTTTTAACCTGATTGAACATTTATTTCTTTGTTCACAGACATGCCAGGTGAAGCCACAGAGACAGTTCCATCAATGGAGCCGGAGCTGCAACAGCCACAGGCAGAGACTGGTTTGTACAGTTATTTATCTCTCAGCATGGCATGTAACACTTCTTCAAAATATACAGTATGGTGTCTTGGAACTCTATGAGCACTTTCAGACCTTTCCCCCCCCAAAACATTGTAATTATTTTCTCTAATGATGCACAAACATAACCTATGTATGGTCACCTGGTATAACTATATACACACTCAGATTTCGTCTGGGTTTCCAGGACTCCTTGCAGTCATTCAAACCTCAAGGTATCATACTGCACTGACAGAGGTTTGTTTTTGGACTGGGGTGCATTGGATGACACAAACTAATATGCCATGCTACTTATTCTGTTGTCTTGCATGGAACATAATCTGCAATTTGAAAAACTCAGTTAATGTATTCTAAGAGGCATTGAGGAAGCATAGGGTCATTTTAATGAATGACGGTTCTCAGATTCTGGGCGTTGAATCTGAAACTGGATTATTTTATGTTTGAGGGACATTTTCATTGCTATTGATGAACTTCCACATTAATATAAATGATTTTAGGGTATGTTTATTTTGAGATGAGTTGTTCAATGTAAAGAATTGTTGCTGAGAATTTAAAGGGCATTTCAAGTCAAGTCAAGTCTCATTCATTTTGTCCCAAAGGTTCCTCAACTGCTTATGTCTTTCACCAATCTTACCATATAATATTTTCTTGCTAACCTAGCCTAATGAGGTAGAGCATGTTTTCATATAAGCCACACTTTCCTTTCGTTTAGCCTGTATGATGAGTTCTAACATCTGTTGAATGATATTATGTTCTCCTTTCTTTCTTGAATAAGGTGTACTGACTGACAGGGGGTCAAAGGGTTTTAATGTGAACAACTGACTGTAGGCACTGCATGATGAAACAGTGATTTGGGCAACAGGGAATGTTCACAATCTCTGTTACAAACACTAATAGTGCTAACAACAAAGACTCCTGTTTTCTGTCTCAGATTAAACTCAAGGCAAAAAAATCAACCAATGTCTGATTTTCAGTAATGCATGCCATGTCATAGGCTTTTATTCATTTTTTCCAACAGGAGTCTTACTGTTTTCCATTATTGTTTGTTTTTCATAATATGTATAAATATTATTATTGTTTATTGTTTTAAACATGATGCCAAATGGGGCTAGATGTTGTTCTGTGCAGTAGGCTTTTTTAACAAATGTTTGCATACCTCTAAGTTTAAATGGATTACTCTCCTACAGTACTAGTGTTGGGGGGGGGGTGGACGTTCTTCCTCCACACCAATACCACTACCTGATCTAACCAAGGAAATGGCTGCTCAGAGCCCCACTATGGCTGCAGAGGGAGTCAAAGTTGGACATGGGTCTGATGGTGTTTCAGAAATCCATCTATTGAGATTGCAGAGGGCAAGCTGAATGAGGCAGACAGAGATTGCAAGCACTGTGCATGGAGAACAGGCTGTCCTTGACAGGCTGTGACTGAACCCTCCTCACATCAACAAATCACCAAAGAAGAAGCAATTCAAGCACCCCGTGAAGCTGGTCAAGAAGCTGGGGCCACCATCTTGAAGCAAGCGACTGCATGTGAGGAACCAGCCACACAAGAATCCCCAAATCAAGAGACCGCTGCAGGCGATTTAGCTACTGAAGTTCCAGGGGTTGTTATTGAAGAACAAGCCATACAAAAGCTAGGAACTGAAGCCACTACAGAAGACCAAGCGAGCACGGTTGGAAGATGTGACAGCGACTGAAGCCCCAGCTGTTGAAGTGCCTCCGACTGACACCATGGATGCAGAAGTAGAAGCACCCCAAACAGAGCATATTGATGTAAAGTTTGAGGAATTAGGACATGGGACTAGCCACAGCCACCTGGATTTATTATGGGCCTTGAAGGAGTTGAAGCCTCTGACGTGAACATTGCAGTGCAACAAAATGAAGTGGCCACTCAGAGTGAGCAGCCTGAGGTGGTCCAGACTGAGGTGGCCGTTAATGGTGTTTGCAAGTCATTTGCTACCGGGATTTCTTCAGGTGGGTTATTTTACTAGAACCTCATGAAACTGCCCCTGACATTTTATGGAACTTTTTTTTAGGTTGGTTAGACAGGATTTTCATATTTAAATGCTAAATGTGTCAGTCATAACTGTTTATTCTGTGATAGTAGCTTGGTGACCTTCATCTTCCTGTGGAAATGTCAGTAGATCAAATAATTGTCTTTGTTAATGTTTCATGAGTCTGTGACTGGGTTTGCGTCATCTTTGTATTTTGTACTGTAGATGGGGAATTTTATGTTAAAGATAAGAACTGTGTTAAAATATATGCTGTAGTTTTGATGGATCTTTACTGCCACTCATATTGAAAATGATTGTACTCCCTGGGTGTAAATGTTCTCATTTGACCAAGGTCAGCGGTGGGTTTGAGAAAGTTTTGATCCCAAACATGCAATTTTACTTAAGGCTTGGTATAAGAAACCGCTGTAACTGTTATGATTTGTATGGTTAGTTGAAGCAATGGCTTAAATCACAACATGTCACTCAGCCTCTGAGCCTCTTGAATGACATCCATCTCTTAATGGTTGTTGCAGTACAGTAATGAGTCACTGTGTAGAACTGTATTTATTCTACACTAACACTTCCTGGAAGCTGATTTGGTTTGTGCCAAGTTATGACTATACCAGGTCCTTGAGCTGTGCTTCAAACCTTCAGAACCTGATTATCTTTGCTAGTGTATCATGGTTTGCATTGCAGTGCATAACAATATGTGCATTTGTGTTATTTGCCTGTCAAATTGGCGTTTTGTGTGTGGTGTCTGGAGTGGTGTCCTTTGCTTGCATTGAGAATACTTGTCATGGACTGGAAATTGAATGAGTGATGATGATTAGCACATCTGTGTTGTAAAAGCTCAGGTTTATAATGCTATGAATCCTACTCAATACTGCAATTGGTGCAGTTGAGTCACCAGGTAGACCACTCAGATCTTCTGTTGGTTGCAATGCTCCAATACGTCCTATATCGTATGTCTGTAGTCCTTGGTAATATGGTAAAGTTATGTATATGCTGTCGGTGACTGTTGACCAAATCCAACTGAAATCCTGTCTTTCCTTTAGCCTCTGCTTCCACTGTGCACTCCTCCACTCCCCTGTGCCCTGCTCCTGCTAGTTCCTTTATTCTTCCTAAAACTAATGACAATAAAAGTGGGACCAGGCGACTGTATATACCTCTGTCCTCTTCACCCAAAGCAGTGCCTGTGGTCACCAAGCGACCCTCTCCATCCACCTCCTCCACCCCCTCCACCTCCTCCTCATCTTCCAAGTCTCTCTCCTCTTCCCCTCATGCCTCTCCTCCCTGCTCAACCCTAGCCTCTCCCTCTGTTGGCTATCCTCCTGCTCGCTGGGACCGGGCCGGCCCACCACCCAAGGTAATCAAAGCTGGAGAGAAAGGGAATGCTAAATGCAATGGGTTACTGGTTGCCACTAACATACCTACTAAACCCACCTTGACTCTTGGTATGGCTGAAACTCCACTCCTAGCTGAATCTAACAACAATGCACCAGGTCTAGCCAGGCCACTACCTTCCATTCTGTCTGAGAGAGCCCCAGACACCATTGGTGTAGCTCCACACGTTCATAAACCTCCTGCCGTACCTATTCTGTTCTCACTACCCTCTGCCTCATATGCTCAGCCCAAAGTGGACGCCACAGCCGTGCTCCCAACTGAAGATGCATCAATCAAAGCTGTACTATTTTCCCCAGCCCCAGCAGTAGTAAGCCCTGCCCAAGCTACAGCCACTAAGGCTGAGGCTGTCCATCCTGAAGATTTGACCACTGAAGCTACAACCTATCAGGTTCAGATCTCATTGATTGAGGATGCTCCCAAGGCTCCATCAGCTAAAGCCTCCCCCTTTGCTTTTAAAGTAACCTGTCAGCCTGCTGCTCCTGCACCCATGTCATTTTCTGCTGCTTTAGCTCCTTGCCCCCCAAAGAGAGCTACTGGAGGTTCTGCATCTGCCCATGCCTCCATTGTAAAGCCTGAGCTGCCCTCTGGGCCTGCAGTTGATGACCGAGCTAAAGAGGCATCTGTAGACATGCCTGTCAAAGGGTCCACTGAGAAGGAAGAGGTTATGGTTTCCGCTACTGCCGCCTCCCCAGATTCTGCTACTGCTTTCACCACTGAAAAACTGCCCACCACTGTACTTGAGTTTCCTAAGTCTTCTCCATCCCCATTCGATGCAGAAACAACCTCTCTCTCCACCTCTGCCGGTGTGGAGGTTATTTTCCCTTCCAAACCGGCTCCTCTAGCAGCTGCTCCCATGCTATCCCTTGAGGAGGTTGATGACCTCCCTCCTCTGATCCAACCAGAGGAGCCTGTTGGCACACTCATGTTCCACCCACCCAAACCTCCCTCATCACCTACCGCTGCACCCTCTGTAACCCCAATCTTCATCACTGAACCCCCACAAGAAAAAGATTCCACCATGGTGGAACCAGTGGTCAACAACAACAAGGGTATTCCTGCCTTTCCACATTTGTGTGTTTTGCATGGCAGTTGAAGTAGCATTAGCAACCTCGTATTTAGAGGGCCAAGTCTCTCATTAGATACATAGGGAGAAAACAAACACTTGGGAAAAATTAAATCACTAACATGGCACTTGTTTTTACAGTACAATACTAAATTATATTCAGTATATTCAAGTCTGACTGTTTGGTATGGTCTTTTTTTTAAGAGGTTTTATCTGTAGGGCAACAAATATTTTGTATATGAGCAGCTTGTGATTTTTTTTTATCTTAGGTGTTCAAACATGCAGTGGAATGGGGTAGAATTAGGATGTTTTTAATGCTTGTGTGAATGATTTTGTCTAACATTTATCACCACTCTTAAAAACAATTTCCCTGGTCCAGACACTTGTCTTGTCTCTGATGATGGTCAGAATGTAGGGTGTTAAAAAAAATGTCTTCACCTGTGCTTTATTCACATACTTATCTACTGTTTTACTTTTTAAGATAATATTTTTGAAATTGATTTGTGTCAATGATATATATAAACACTTGGTATGCTGCCAGTTGAATTAATATTTATTTGAATTTGTTCTTAACAATTGGCTGCACACTACCTCTTTTTTACCTCTTTTTGTTTTAGGAAATGAAGGGCTTGGTCCTTTTTACTGTATCACCACAAAAATTACCTGTGATTTATCTTCTGGTAAAACCTGTTTTATTTTCTGCTATGAATAATTGAGTGGAATATTCTGACGTTAGAAAACATGTTATGTCTTGGATGGCTTATAGGGTCTGGCACAGATTCAGACAGTGATGAGTCGGTACCGGAGTTGGAGGAGCAGGATTCAGCCCTGTCACAAACACAGCAGGCACAGGTATGGCCACCAGGGGACACTGCTAACCAGTTTATTGTTGTCCTGTATTGTCACATGATAGATGTGTCCTGGTCAAAAATGACAACTTTTCAGGAAACATGATTAAGCGTGTCCTTGTTTTTTTTCAGCTTGCAGCAGCTGCTGAGATTGATGAGGAGCCAGTCAGCAAAGCAAAACAAAGCAGAAGTGAAAAGAAAGCAAGAAAGGTTAGTTACTTTAATTTGTTTTTGTTTGTTTTTCTATAAAATCAATCAATCAATTCAATTCTATAAAATCAGTCAATTACTTCTCCTATGATAGTTTAAATCAGTTGACTTTAATTCTGTAATCATTGTCATCAGGCCATGTCCAAGCTGGGTCTCCGCCAGGTGACAGGAGTGACGAGGGTCACCATCAGGAAATCCAAGAACATTCTTTTTGTCATCCCCAAGCCAGACGTCTACAAGAGCCCAGCATCAGACACATATATTGTATTTGGTGAAGCTAAGGTAGGAATGTACATAATTTCAGGTAGTAACAACAAGTATCCTGGAACATCTCTGCTTTAAATCCCTTTAAAGGGACACTTCACCGATTTTTGGCCAGATCACCTTACGAATGTGTGGGCATGTGAAAACAGTTTCCAAATGTGTTCTGTACATCAAGAGCTAGGTATCACTAGTTTGAGGATTTTACCCTGAGTGATGTTTTTGGGGGTAATCACATGGTTTTGAAAACAACAAGGAGCTTTAGGGAGGAGTGAGCTTACCATTCCCAAATTACCTATTGCCTGGTTTGCACTGTGCTAGCACATACATCTGTCACGTGTTTACTAATGTGCCACTGACACACCTCTGTTGCTGGCTGGGAGGCGCAAAGCATTTTGGATGTTGTAGGAAGTTAATCATTCAGACTTTTACTTCCTGGTCTAATGAAAGGCTATTTTCTCACTTATTTCTTCTAAAAAATATTTAGACAACAAAGATCACTAGTAACTTGTTGAGTCGTGGTGACAATCTGTGAAATTGTACTTAAACTTTCATAAAGATCTTGGATTCCCTTCCCAACAGATGTTCGGTTCTTCTTGGTATGAAGTACTTTTATTATTCATACATTTCAGTAATTGTTGTCTTTGAATCAATTTTATTTTGTTCCAGATTGAGGACCTTTCACAACAAGCTCAGTTGGCTGCAGCAGAAAAGTTCAAGGTTCAAGGTGAAGCTGTCTCAAATATCCAGGAGAACACACAGACGCCAACAGTACAAGAAGAAAGCGAAGAGGAAGAGGTGAGGGTCACTTATCTGATTGTATCTAACATCTTAGCTGTTTTCAACCTGCATCTTCTTGAATTTACTCCTTGTTTATCAAGAAATGGTAGTATTGTTTCCAAAGTCTGGAATCTTCATGTCTTCATTACGCACATTTATAAACAGTATGTAATGATGCAAAAGATTTGTTTATATTAATTGACCCAAATTGACTACTAATGTGTTCCCTGCTTTTGTAGGTTGATGAGACTGGTGTGGAGGTCAAGGACATTGAACTAGTAATGTCACAAGCCAATGTGTCTCGAGCAAAGGCTATTCGCGCACTCAAGAACAACAACAATGACATTGTAAATGCCATCATGGTAAGAATAGTTAATTGTTTTTAATGATATCTCAATAACCAAGTCCGTTTTTCTTTACTCATGTACTTACTTTACTTATGTGTAGCCATTTTGCACTTGACAATAAGTATAGCCTTGAGATGCATGTAGTGTCTTTTATTGCTTCAATGTTGTTTCTATAATTATACATTTTCTCTTTACAGGAGCTGACCATGTAGCACCATCAAAGAACCATGAGGATCAGGCGTGGAATGTGCGTTTTACCTTGGGGACGTTTAATTAATTCCAGGGACAGAAATAAAGTTATGGATTAATTCAATGCAATATTTTGTTTCCGTTTACTGTGTATATTTATGTTACCCTTTGTTGGTAATAAATTAGTTTTCCTCACAACTTGTTGTTCCTTACAAGTTACTTTTGCAAGACTTTGTTTACACTAAAAAAACCTATCTGTATACAGAGACTACATTTGGGTATACAGTGCCCAAATTTGGGAAAAGCTAAGCAATTTCAATCAGGTTGCTACAGTACGACGAGATCGTAGGTTGACTCGATCAAGACTCCAGCACGAGTATAAGTAAAAACCATGGTAATAAAGCCCTGGGTCCTCTAGAAACTGCACCCTGTGAACATTTCAAGGCAAGCGCGCGAGGCTAGTGAGCGAAAGTCATATGTGCGTCACTGCGCGAGAACGAGCCAAGGAAAGCACGCGAGGTAGCGGTCGGTGTACTGTGACTGACACGGATTCATTAGCTAGCTAGGTAGCTAAGATAGCCACATTTTGCCCAGTCATAATATTGGAGATAAGGATAAGCAAGACCAGTGGACACACCGTGGCGATACTGCAGTCTGGAGAGGGAAGACAAACTAGATAGCAAGAGAGAGATGTAAGTCTGGGATCAATGGATTGAGGAGAGCGTAAGCGTAGCATGCATTCGTCTATAATGCCGACTAGCTGGGTAATGTTACCATCATTGAGTGCCAGCTATACACTGTTTTGCGTTCATCATAGTTGCACACACCCCACTCTGTTTGCAAGAAAATAGGCAACAGTGCAACATTGTCTACTTATTAAAGTTATATTAGTGTCTAGAGAAAACTAAAGTAAGCGTGTTAGTTATTTATTTGATGCAGGCCAGGCTCCACGCAAAAAAGGTACGTTGTCACGTTTGAGGGGGTGAATGGAGCACTCGTCAGTTAGCTAGCTAACAACCTAGTCATAGAAGTTGATCTTCTCAACAACACTGTTAAAACCATAGCTGAAATATGTAGCAAGCTAAATACAATGCACGATGAGACATCTGTCATCACATACTGTTGCCCATTTTTATAGCTATCCCAGTCAAGTAGCACATCACAGAGTAACACACCCTGTCTCAGCAGTCTTGCTAGTCCCTTGTAGGCTAGACATTATTATCCCTCTACTGCAGCTAGCTAGTAGTTCAAGTAGTTTGACCTTGAAATAAACAAGGTTGTATGGGTGGGGCCAGTGTGCACATCAACATTGGCTTATTCAGCCTCCAGCACCTGCATAGCATGGTGTTAATGAGAATCTCTGAAATAGTGCATTGAACAAGATGCAGGATACATCGATCACAGCTTTATGTAATCCCCCCTAAAATGTGCATGTCAATTGTGCTTTAGGCAGCCTGCAACTGCGAAGTGGTATGACAGACGGGATGCTGTCTTCATTGAATTCTGTGTGGAGGACAGCAAAGATGTCAAAGTGATCTTTGAGAAGTCAAAACTAGATTTTTGGTAAACTGCTTTGTCTTACACTTCATATACCTCAGTACACTAACACCCCTCTGAGTGTGCGTGCTTGTTCATAGGCTATTTCATAAAAGCGTTGGAATGAGCAAATGTTCTTTCTGTCTATTTTGTTCCTGTTCAGTTGTGTTGGCGGGACAGATAACATCAAACACCAGAATGAATTGGACCTTTTTGAGACAATTGACCCCAGTGTAAGTAATAAGTATAGTTCTCAGTTGCAGAATCTCCATCTCTGTTTGGATACACAGAGACAGACACATTATCTGATGAGGATTACAAAGAAGATCACTAGTACAGAATAACCTCGGTCTCAGGCTTCCAAGCATATTTGGCAGAAGTGTCTGGGAACGAGATTAGGTGCAGAATGACTTGACATGTAAGCATGTAAACCCTTCAAAGCTGTGTTTTTCACCTCTCCCCTCGACACAGGGTTCCAAGCACAAACGCACAGATAGGTCTGTGTTGTGTTGTTTACGAAAAGCAGAGGCTGGGAAGTCATGGCCACGGCTAACAAAAGACAAGGCAAAGGTCACAATTGTTTCTGTATAGTATTCAAAATTCATGCAGTATCTCACTGATTTATGTCAAGGTACTGGCATCTTGAATGCTGGGAAAAAAGAGCTGTTTTAATTCCAGTGGGGATGTTTATTTTTCACAGTTTAACTGGCTCAGCGTCGACTTCAATAATTGGAAAGACTGGGAAGACGATTCTGATGAGGAATTGTCCAGTTTTGACCGGTTCTCAGAGGCAAGTTTTCATGTCAAAAAGTTACACTAACAGTTGGTGTTTATTGCTGTGGGGTTGGAGGTTAGATACAGTGATTATTGTCTTGTTTGCAGATGATGAACAACATGGAAGGAGATGATGATCTACCTGATATGGATGGCCCACCGGAGGAGGTATTATTTTATTTCCAAATACATTTTACAGCAGAGAGCATATTATTTAATATATAATTTATTATAAAACCAGATAAAGGGCTACTGACAGAAACACTGGTTTACATGATCCTGTAATAGATGTGTAGTTTGCAAGAATACCAGTGTGCCATGGTTTCTTTTCATTGAGTGGAGATCAGTCATTTACCAGTTGACTTTATACAGTCTGTGCAGGAACGAGATCAAATTAGCTTTTATGGTTGGATAAATGAGCATTAAGTGAGTTAAGTTTCACACTAACCTGTCACATTTTTGTTTGCTCCTTGTAATTCACAGCATGGGTCTGCAGACAGCGATGATGAAAGTAGGCTTGTTCTTCCAGTTTTAGTGTTTAAGCCAGTGGCCATTCAATGTAGCTATCACTTTGCTGTTATATTTTAAGATGGATTATATCCTTATTGGTTTGTTTGAATTTGATCTCATTCATTCCATCAAATGAGAACAGTGTCTCAAAATAGTAGATTAACTTTTTTTTTTTTTTTTTTTTTTTTCCCCCAGAAATGCCAGATCTTGAGTAATGGAGCATACTGAAGGACGTCTTGTGAAGGATGAAAACAAGGAGTCACAACGGGTCATTGAAGAGAAAGACTAGAGATGAGTTGGTAGCCGTATGGGAGAGGGAACATAACTTCTTTAAGAGCAGTTATCCAAACACTTCAGAGCAGCATAACTGAGGCGCGTTAGTCGGACTGACACATAGAGCTATCTCCAGCAATCGGCTGTGCTGTGCTTTGCTGTCCTATTTGGCATGGACAATTCAGTTGTTTTTGGATATAGTTATTGTTCATTATTAACAATGGCTGATGGGATGTGCTTATGTCTTACACCGTTCCTCGTGTTTAACAATGTCAGTGAGGTCATGTACTAAATATAAACATTGTGATTTCTAATGAAGATAAAGTTAAGCTTCAAAACAGCCTGTTTTATTTGTTTTTAATAAAAGATTTCCTGTTTATTGTTCATACTGTAAATTTCATTTCAATGTTATTTTTGTTAATTAATTTATTTTTTTGCCTTGAAGGAAGCATTTTCCCAACTGCAAATACTTCTGATAGAACTTCATTGATTTTAAATATTGCAGCATTTAAACTGAATGAATATGCCTGTTTAACTTGTGTTATGGTCAAGTTGTAATGGTGCAATCACGTTTTGCAAACGTGTTATTGCTTTTGCTTGTCAGTGTAAAACATGTTCAAAATGTATTGTTTTTTTCTGTACTAACTGAATGGCATTGGTCATTGCACATGATTTTGTGTATCGCACAAAAGTAGCAAATATCAAAAATGATTTCTTCCATATAACAATGGTAACTAACCAGAAGATGACCAAATTGCTTTTGCACTTACATTTCAGAATATAAATGCAAGTCTTCGACTAAGCAAATTCATTATTATGTTTCTAAAAACTGTTTCACTGGTTGAAGAATTTCAGTTTGTTAAATGCAGTGGGAATGTTTTGTCTACGTATTTCTAATAAACTGTCTAAGACTTACGTATTATTTAATTGACTTGAAACGGGGTATTGAGGCCATAGGTAATACTTTAGACATTCTATACCAAGTAACAACATTGTATTAACATACTGTTGCATAGTAATTAGTCAATATGGTTTGAAGTTGTTTTTTTTCAAATCATAACTCCATTACTGTACAATTACAAAGCAAATTGCTAATGTAAAATATTATTGTAACAATCACAGGTATATTAGAGGCAACTTAAAGTGTAACTGATAATGCAAACTGTCAACTAATGGAGATAAATATTTTGAGGCGAAGGGTTTTTCCAGACTGAATATTAGACCTGTGTTGAACAGTGTTCCTATGGTGTTCATTATACTGCATCTCCCTTGTCTTTCCAGCGGTGTGCATAGAATTATTATAACATTTATTTTTGTTAGAAATGATCAAATTCACAAAGTATTAATTGTTTACTTATATTAATTCAAATCAGAATGATACAGTAATCAGCTGGATGGGAGGGAAAATCGGTTTCCAGAGATTATGCTCACTAATGTCTATAATGAACATACAGTAACAGCTGTATTTATCTCGATACGTATCTACTGCATCTACATACAGCACATAGCTGCCTTTAGAGGGAGAAGCTGCCCACAGCTGCTGCTACTGGTATGTGTGTTCACAGGCAGATGACTTGTATCTCCCTCACAAGTGTGTCGTCAGAGCCGTGTTCCCCTCTGTTCTCCAGGGTTCTGTGTGCTGCAATGAGTGTTTCCCCCACAGTGTAGGTCTGGCAGCCCAAGGCTAGTATTGGGGAGTGGGAGAAAGTGGAGGGTTGTAGGTTGGTTGTGTTGGTGTCAGCAGTCTGGAGCAGAGGTGATTGAAAATTCCCAATGCAAGCAGCTTTTAACACCCTCCCCTGTAAAACAGGCTTACGCCCACAAAAGGGGGCTTACTAGTGCAGGGGAAGCCAGGAGGGGGCCATAATGCAGACCACAATAGAGGTGCAACTGTCCAAAGAGTTAGTTCTGGACCTGGTCTGCCTTTCCACCACTTCAGCCCTAAGCACTTCTTGGTATTACTAAGGTTTTACCTTTGCCTGATTTTACTGATACAGGCCCTTGGCGCAGTTTGCCATTGAACATTTCAGTGTTACGCTAAACAATAAAGTACATTTATAACTAAAGCTGTTAGTGTAAGTGTATTCAATGTGTGCAATGTTTGTTAAGTTGTTAGATAAGAATTACAGAGAATTACAAGCATTTTACTGGTCATCAGAAATGTGACATCAGTTGTGATAAATATGTCATTAATACAGACAAATTTCACTCCAAATAAGTGCACGTTAGTCCAATAGTTTAAGCACTCTGCACAGTGCAACTAGGCATGGGTCAAATAAGTATATGACTACTACTACACCATCGATAAGGGAACTCTTATAGATTTGACAGCGACCGCAAGACAAACAGATCATAGAAAGCAGCAGAAACTGTTGCTGCCAGCGTTTTGTTTCCATGCATGAAAGGGGGGAAAGCGTGAGCGCAGCAGTATCCTTTCAGCGAGCTGCGGCCCGTCCCTCTGGCTGCCCTGGTCAGCGCGATGCTCCAGTGCAGAAGCTCAATGCCAGCCCCTGCTGCCCCCTCCTCCTCTCCAAACATGGATTTTCCACTGCTTTATCTGCCCTGAGCCTCGCTGCTCAGCCAGCACATACAATGTAAAACTCTGCCTAATCAATTCTGCACAGAACCAACTTGCACCCATCCAGAATACTAGAGCACTTCACATGCATTGTAGTAATCACTGTTTAGAGTTTTAGTAGGGGGAAAGTGGACAAGTGCATGAGAGGTGTTGATTGTGCGGAACAGAATGAAACAATCGGAAAGCTTATTGAGAAAGACTGACTGATAGGCAGATATCTTTCTGGGTCCAATGCAACTGCTTGTTTTGCCAATTGAAGGAATTGAACAGTAGAGTCATGCGTTTCAAGGTTCAGGCCAGTTTGTGGTATGTTGGTTTGAGAACAGTTGCAAACCCAAACCATTTTAAGATAATTTGATAAAATTTTCATCAATTTTATCACTGATTTGGCCTGATATAATAACAGCAAATTGAATAAACTTTCAATAATCAAAGTCAATGGCCAGGTAGCCTATCTTACACATCATAATGTAAAGACATTGCTCTCTATGCTTAGAAGATCTAATATAGTGCATAACACGTTATTTCAGTCTCTCCATTTGCAGGTTGTGAGTTCAGGGCAGTTTCCGTTTGGGGCCTCTCCTGATCAATGGTGTTATTAATGAGATTGTCCACTGGTTTCTTTGTGTCAGCACTTAAAGCCTGCAGTAAGGGGACCAGACCCTTTACATCTCTCTGGTGAGACTAGGTGGTCAAAATGTCTAAAACCTTGAAAAACACAAACTGGGAAACTGAACCACATCAATACCACACAGGTCTTATATTTGTATGCAGTAGTACACTACTGGTTGTAACATTATACCCAACTGTATGTTCGTTGGCCTCAGTGTCGAACACACAGCCGTACTTACAGTATCAAGTGAGTTACCAATCCCAGTCATATTACCAGTAACACTTTCACAGGGGTCTCTTAAGTTTACACACAAGCAAACATCATCTATAAAATCTTCATTACAAATAACCCTTTGAATGTATTTTTGTATTTCCTCCATCTTTTGCGACTTTTCACTGTGTCCACCTCTCAGTTGCCCCTAAATGGTATGATGGAACTCAGATTCAGGTTCAGGTATAGGGTTGAGGTCTGGCATTGAGAGAAGAAGGTCAGGGTGAGAGAAGGGGTTAAGTATTTTTGTTTTGATTTGTTGTATTGTCCAGTGGCCCCTCCCAGCCCCCTCCCCTGGGGCTGCTGGGGTGGCTGTGGCCCTAGGGCGTTATAAATAGCCCCATGGGCTCCCCCTGCTCTGGCAGAGAGGCTGAATGTCTGCAGGACATGCTCAACCTTTGTCTATCCATGTTCCTCTACTAACCACCACCAGGGTTTGCACATAGATGCACAGAGACCGACGCGCTGCTCCACACAGGGGTCTCTATGACTGAAAATACAGCTTTTAGAAAGCGACACAGCAGATCATTTAAAGTTAGTAAAGCTGACTTCTAGAGAGTTACATGTTGAACTGTTTACGTGCGGACACACCTTTAGCTTTAGAGAGGCACTTTTTGCTTGTGAGTTCATTTTTCTAGTTTGCTCTCCCTGTTTTTGTGTATCCTACCTTAGGCTCATTAAGATAAGTTACTATTGATAAGGTAAGCAGAGCTAACTGAATCTGAAGGAGAATTCTGTTTTCTCCTCTTAGTTGCCCAGTCCTTTTTTGAGGAGTTTTTTGCTCAGTTTTCATCCCTCCATTGTTTTGGGGTAGCCTCTTGACTTTTTCACCATCATGTGGGAGTTCCGGTCCATGTCTTTCTGGCGGGCGGTGTTTGCTGAGTTCTATGGCACCATGTTCTTTGTGTTCTTTGGGCTGGGGGCAGCCCTGCGCTGGACCACCGGGACCCATAACGTTCTCCATGTGGCCTTCTGCTTTGGGCTGGCGGCTGCCACCCTCATCCAGTCCATCGGCCACATCAGCGGAGGCCACATTAACCCGGCCGTCACCTTCGCCTACCTGATTGGCTCCCAGATGTCCCTGTTCCGCGCCGTCTTCTACATCGTGGCCCAGTGCCTGGGTGCGCTGGCCGGGGCAGCGGTGCTCTACGGTGTCACACCCAACAACATGAGGGGAAACCTGGCACTCAACACGGTAAGCCTGCCAAGCCTATCAACTGACAGGTTGATAGAACATCCTTGTACGCATGTGGAAAACCATGGGGCATGTCATTGCTGTTTCTACAAAGATACAGGCCCTGATGGTTTAGAGATGCAGACCAATAGAATGGTTCCTCCAGATATGTGTGAGAAAGATCCACTTGTTCAAATTGGAATCTGGCAATTGTGTCAGTCAGTGATAACCAGTATATTATCAGTCTCTACCTTTGAGAAAGAGTCATGTAGACACATGGTTGTATAACGGGCATGTGTAACAGTAACCAGCCATGTTGCTCTTTATCAAGATGTCAACTCAATAATTAATAAGTTATTCCAAAAGTTGCCAAATTGAGTTGCCATTAAAACATTTTGATCTGTAGATCTGTCTTTCAAAAGACAGATTGAGTGTTTTGAAAATTGTTACTATGTTACGTAGTATGAATGATTAGTGTTACAAAAACACCTATTTTTTAATGCAAGGACAATGAACAGTAAGAGCGACATTTGTGTCCTATAAGAAACCTATTACGTGTGTGATATTGTCGAATGATTGGAGCCATGTACTGAGTGTTCCCCTCCCTCCCTCAGCTGCAGCCAGGGATCAGCCTGGGCATGGCCACCACCATGGAGGTGTTCCTCACCCTGCAGCTCGTCGTCTGCATCTTCGCCGTCACTGACGAGAGGCGCAATGGACGCCTGGGCTCCGCCGCTCTCGCCATCGGCTTCTCTGTGCTCATGGGGCACCTGCTGGGGGTAAGACACACACTAGCTACTTGGTGAGATGTACTGTATGTTTTCCACCACTGCGAACTGCAACCAACACACTGACTCGGGTTTGCTCTCTCTCTACTACAGATGTATTACACTGGAGCTGGAATGAACCCTGCCAGGTCCTTCGCCCCCGCTGTGCTGGTCAGAAACTTTGTCAACCACTGGGTAAGAGCCTTGGTTCACATCTGGTGTACTTGTCAAAGCGCCGCATTTAGAGAAAAATGTGTTTCTGTACGTGGAGTTTAGTATTTTGAATTGTCCTAATCTGCTACAGATGAACTCACCTCCATGTCCGCCTCTCTCTGTCTCTCTCCTTCTCTCCCTCTCTGGTGGTAGGTGTACTGGGTGGGACCAATGATTGGCGGCGCCTTGGGTGCTATTGTGTATGACTTCATGCTGTTCCCACGTATGCGCGGTCTCTCTGAGAGGCTTGCCACACTGAAGGGCAACAGACCCCCAGAGGTGGAGAGCCAGCAGGACACCCGAGGAGAGCCCATCGAGCTCAAGACACAGGCCCTATAAGCCTGGGGAAGAAGGTTGGCTTTCTGACCCCACCCCATCACCCTTAACCCCTACCCAAACTTACCTCCCTCCCTCTCTCCCCAACCCCACCCAACACATATAGACACACATTTCTGCACACATACCTCCTCCTCTCCCCTGACCACACATACTACACATAGACACCAACCCTGATGACAGCTACACTCCTCATCCCTCATCCTCACTCTGCATCCAGAACAGGACATGCTGAATTAAAGGGGCAGCCAAAGCCCTAACCACCTCCGACCTCCCCCTTCATCCAACCCTCCTCCCCCCACACACCTCCCCCTTGGACTGCAGGACAAAGAAGGAGGGCTAGAAGAGGACTTGCCACTGAAGAAAGCACCCTGTGCCCTGTGGTGTAGGGAGTGGGTCACTCCTGGCTGACCAGGTGGCTATAACTGCTCAGGACAGGGGCATCTCTCTCTCTCTCTCTATCTACTTTTGTAGTCTACTAGGAGTGAAGCTACAGTAGAGCAGTGGACTTCTGCATGCTTTTCCATTTTCATCCAGTTTGATCTCTCCCTTTTGTTGTGTTTTTGTTTTATGAACTTCGGGTACCTGACATGTATGTATTATTATTATACCTTTAGAATTTAAAGGATTTATTCGACTCAAATTCTTTTTTTCAGTCATGCGTGTGTTGTGTGTTGTGTGTTGTGTGTGTGTGTGTGTGTGTGTGTGTGTGTGTGTGTGTGTGTGCCTGTTTTAACTGACCATTTTTATTTTTGGCTTTTTCATTACCACAATCCTTTGTTCGTATCATGCTTTGTTGTTTTTATTTATCATGCAGCCTTTAAGGGAATGAAGAAACTTTTGTCCCCCTCCCTCATTGATTTTGCTACAGTAAAAGTTCTGATTCATTAGTTTTACATACACCATATCTAGAGTGCTCCCCTTTTTACCAAAGCCCTTAAATTCTTGCCTTTGAAGTCAAGTCTTTTGAAATTGTTTCCGTTTTATTTAGAGTCTGTGTCTTTCTAGGGGAGCACAAACACCAGTCACATTTATATGAAAATAAACACAACACACAAAACCCAACTGGTCTTTTCTTAACTGAATCTCCATTGCTATTTCAACACATATTCTTGAAATTGTATATCATTACAAAATTCACTTTGACCTGTTGTCTTTCTTGACTTTGATATCATGTAAAGTGGCTCCAAAGATAAAAGGGTTTATATGCAGTATTTGTGCCAGACTGTTACGTTTTACTACGTTGACTATCTGGAATGCTTCTTTTTTCATTAAAGCTTTTCCCGTACAGTAACAGATATCATAGGTTTTAATGTGCAGGAGTGTGATAGCTGGATTGGCTTTCATTTTTGTCAGTCACATAATAACAAAGAGGACAACCCTGACTGGCTTTGTCATGTGGAGCGAGCTCTGTTTTCTAGTTGATTGTGTTCTTTACATGACCTTACAATTTGTTGTTATTTCAACAAATGTGGTTAAAAACCAAAAAGAGTGCATGATGATGCGGTGGCTTCTTGCTGGTGTTCGCAAACACCTGGTGCTTTCTCTTTTCTAGGGGGAGAGGGGTCGATTTAGGATCGGGGGTATTCAGTGTACATCCACCTCTGGGATTTGTAGTCTGTTTGCCCTCCAAACTCAGGTTCTTATACCTGGGGGGTAAAGGAGAGAGGGTCACCCTGAGCCGACTGAATTCTTGAGCTTTTTGCACAGGGTGGTGAATGTGCACCTGTATCTTCATAGCATCTGCATCAAGGGGAAAGAAACTTGAAGGTGAGGCTCCCCTTTGGCTCCTTGTCCCCTCTTCCCTCCATTCCTCCTGCTTTCACCCTACCTCCTCCTTCTGTTTACAAGGTGGCCATGTTCTGCTCTTAAGGAGAGAACAGTTGAGGCTGCAGGGACTCTGGTGAGGGGATGGAGGGAGGGGGACTGCAGTGTTCAACCAGCTGATAGCATTTCACCCCCTCCATTTTCAGTTGATAGAGCTATTACTGAACCAGACATGTAAGCTGATTCTCTTTTACTTTTACAGTTTGACCCCCCCCCCAGCAGTAGTTGAATAGATTTCCTATTTAGTGACTTATGTTGAAATTAGAATTAAAAATATGTTTGTATTCCAATTGAAAAGCTTTGTGATGTACAGTGTAAAGTTTTCTTTTTTTAATTTACCATGATTGTTGAAACTGGATGGATAGACAATATAATTTTAAAGCTATACAATGTCTCCTCTTTGGCCATTATGAAAGGTATGCAAAAGATGTTATACACCAATATGCTTGGGACCTATCAAGAACATACATACTTTCATAATCAGATTACCATGGATTTATTATTTTTATATGTTAACATTTTCCTTAAATCCAGATTTTTCTGTGTTTGTCTGTTTCTTTTAGACAGAAATGTAGGAAAAACATGGGGAGAGTTTTGATGTTCATTAATACTGGGATGACAGCTGTACGATTTAGTTATGACATACTTGGGTTTTATATCTTTATTTTCAAACTGGGGTGTATAAAAGTTCTTTTTTGAGAGCTATACCTAATGGTAATATCCCATTACACTTACAAAATATGCTCATATTTCTGTTTGAAACAATGGGCACAGTCATGACTGGTCTCTCTGTGGTTTCTCTTCAATTCCACTTCTGCAGTCAGACTGCTTGCCTCCCAGTCTTTGTCTGCTACTGCTTGTCCATGACATTTGACTGATCAACTGATTAAATGCTTTGCAGTTAAATCCAAATTCCAGGGCAGAGTTAATTTAGGTAATACGTTAAGTTCAATGGCTAAGTTTGTTTGGCTTTCAGCACCTACTTACTTAAGCCTAATATTAATGTAATAGGGATATCTACTTCATGGAGAGCAAAACACATTTTGTGTAAATAAACATATTCATATTCAAAGGATTTGGAATTAATGGTTTGTGCATAATTCTTTGATAATGAGAATATTGCAAACTGTTATGTACCCCAATGTTATTCAGTGGGTGTTCAATGTTACATTGGAATTATATGAGAGATTTTTGTCTTGTTATAGGAAAAGGCATGATGAGGTTTTATGGAGTGTAGCAGCCCAGAAATCATTTATCTTGGCTGGGAGGTGAATTAATGGATGCTTATTTTTTTAGTTTGCAGTTGGTCAAGCTATAGTTCCATCCAAAAGACATCAGGGAGGTCCTCCCTACTTTAATTTGTTTTGTAGTGGTACTGTATTGTTTTGTTGCTTTGGTGGAACGTCTTTAAACTGAAACAAATTCTATGAAGAAATCAATCCAAAAGTGAAGAAGTAGTACACAACTTTCTATTGTTTAGAATACATATACATGCAAAACATTTTACATGCAAAAGGAGTGCCTACGTTTGATGATGATGTAATATTACTTGCAGTTAACTGCAACAATGTGCATCAAGGCAGGTAAGGCCAGTTTTAAGTTCAGAAAGGAAATAAGGAAGAACATCTACAACATATCAATCCAATTAAAACACCTAATATAAGGCACGTATACTACAAAATGTAGACTTTGCAACAAGTAATAAAAGCTGAATTCATTTTCTACACAAGCAACAGAGACCAGTTTCCGAACAAGGCCCTGGTAACACCTTTTGGACTTTGATATCCATGTTCACCTATCAGGAAAAATTAAAGGGCATCAGTTGATAAAGGCTAACAGTGCTGCAGAGGTCTTTTCACTGATCCCTGATTTAAACTCACTTTGCCTCCAGGCCTGGAGACAGACAGATATCTTATAAAGCCTCGCCACAGACACTGAAATACCACAGGTACTTTGGGGCTCCTTTTCTACTAAGCTGACTTTATTGATCTTTGTAAAACTTCACCAGCTTTACAGTTACACATAAAATATACATCCAAAATATAAAGCGTGTTGATTTATACTGTTTAGCAGGACTAAAAGAATAATGATGATTTATGTACCATCATATATTGTAATACTGCACACCAGCTTAATTTGTGTATACAAACGCATATGACTAATATGAAAAAAGGAATGCTTCTGAAAATAAAAGTTTGATCAAAATATTAACACACCTCATGGATACATACCAATAACTAACAAAAAGGTATTGGGTCACTTTGAGAGAAAATTAAAGCAAAAAAAAACACATAAAAAAATAACCAAACCCATTAAATAGAAAACACATTGCTCTCAACTTTTACAGGGAGATGATCACTTGTTAATCCAGGGTGTGTTACAATTCTCCACCCTTCACCCAGAAGTGTGCACTGATGTCTGGTGGAGAGTTTCTACAATCCCATAGACCGGCCCATTCCTTTTAAATCCACAAGGGGGAGTGTATGAGTGAACACTTCAGGAGAAGGGTAGGGAATCTAAACGCAACCCTGGTTTTACAAATGATCAGAGGTAAAGGCTATCCTATTTATTCATTCAAATTCAGCCCTCTATACAATACCACTACCATATATACTGTCAATTACCAGCTGCATATAATCAATTCACCAGCAGATGATCTATACTGTAATATATGATTATTGTTTGTCTAAATTAACAAAGGTAGGTTATCTATTGGAATATACAAAATATATATTATATATATATAATATAAAACTTGTTATATCTGTGTTACCAATGCTAATGACATGAAAACATCGTATTTCATTCAACAAGGTATTTTACGATAGAAAAATGTTTTTTGGAAATGCACATTATTTCCCTTTATAATTGGCTCTGATCTCTCCACATTCACAAAGGGTTTAGGGTTGAATAGTATCTCTGTAGACACAGACAACATGACTAAAATATGGTGATCACACCCAAAATGTACACTTTTGGGTCTAAGTGCAGAACAGTACAGTAGTTCCCTTGCAATCCATTTGAGAAATGAAGAATGGAGCATTTGTATATTAGCAAACAAGCATAAATCAACAATGACGATAATGATACTGATGAAACTACGGTGAAACTGAAATAGTGTGCGGGTATAGATACCCCACATGTAAATTAATGGTTATGAACTAATCCATTCCACTACCTTAAAAGAAGAGTTTGTTCTCAGTCTCATACTGAATGATGTCCTTAGAATGGTGTCTCCCTTTAGTGTGGCGTCAGTCTGATATCCTTGATCCCAAAATAATGCAGTAAGTACCTCACTAATTGTCACTAAATGGATGATCCAATGGCACTCATCACACGTTTAGAACAAAGAAGGGGAATGGAGTGCTGAGAATGTCTGTGCAAGCAGAATGTCTTTTTTGAACTCCATTCAGTTCCCCATGTAACAATCCATAAAGAGACAGACAAAGAGGGCTTCAGGTTGGCACCTGCTGTTGTCTTATGAGGGGAAACTGCCTCCACTGAGTTCTCCTATTCCGAGAGTGTGTTCAGAATATCCTCCAGCTCCATCTCCGTAGGGGCCTGATGGTCCTGGTCCCTGGGGTAGTACAAACACACGCGCACGCGCACGCGCACGCGCACACACACACACACACACACACACACACACACACACACACACACACACACACACACACACACACACTTAGCTAGCTTTTCATAATATATACAGTCGCTACATGATATGCTCCACTTTGGAGTGAGGGGAATATGAATGTGCTGGCCACTGGCTCAGTGTCATCACTCACATGTCTGTTCCAGGGAAGAGTCTGCTGGGGTCGGCGAGGCTGTCTGAGTACATCACTCCCTGCATTGGCCCTGCAACCCGGAGGTCAGGCTGGAACGACGACTGAAACTGGTTGTGCCTTATGGGACATTTGAAAATCTTAGCACTGGATGAATGAATGAGCGAATGAAAAGCCTAGATATGGCACGCACACTTGCCTTATGCTGATCCTGCCCTCAGAATCATAATTTCCAAGTTATTAATTGGCGGTGATAAGGAAACACCACTGACTACAGTAAGCACACTGAGGAGGGTCACGGATGAAACTAGGAGGCAGTCTGCATCCTCCAGCACTGACTATTTTCTCTCACGGGTAAACAAGGTACTTACGGGGAGAAGAAGGGAGACACAGCCCCAACTACCTTCCCCTGGTCCCTAAGAGAGGAACAGAGATGGATGAGGACATGGAACAGATAATGACTGGTGTATGAGACCTCAAAAGAGAGGGAGTGTGTGTGAGAGAGTGAGAGAGAGAGAGAGACAAACTGCTGGGATTCAGACTCACATAGAAAAGAGAGGGGAACTGTGTTCCTGAGGAGTTTCGCTGCGAGGCAGACTGGAAACACTGGGCAAGGCGCAGTGGGCTTCCCTGCGCGCGCGCACACACACACACACACACACACACACACACACACACACACACACACACACACACACACACACACACACACACACACACACACACACACAGAGATTACCTGAAGCACACAACTATTCTATGTTGACATGCACCATCTGGAGCTGTCGCAAGTTACTGCACATGAAGCAATGTGTGTACCACATTAGCATGTTGGTCTATTGTTACTTACACGCCCACTTTGGTTTGGATGGAGACTCCAATATATCCACGGTTGGTGGGTAACGGGTCATCTGTTTAAAACAAGCAGAGCAGAGAATATCAACTACTGTTTAGACTTTGAGAATTATTTTGCATACTTCTCCTAAAAAAGGAGTCTTCTAAAAGTTATTCAGAGGCAGCAGTGAATGCACACAGAGGGCTGTTATAGACTTGCCTGTGTAGTACTTTCTAAACACGTCGTTTTTGGGCAAATCAGGGTACACATGTGTGACAAGCTCAATATCTCGAATACGGTCTCCAAGACAACGGATCTCCAGGTCTCTCTTGGTGAAGGGCATAATGTTCTGGATCTTTTGGCCCCCATCTGCAGAGAGGGAGAGAGAAAGAGTGGTCAGATTTGTTTGGAACAAGCAGTAGAAGTATGACAGTACTGTAGCTATTCAGTTATTGGTAATATCTGTGTAATAACCATTTTTTGTGTACACAATGCACACTTTCTATGAGTGGACATACAGACAGACAGGCTGAGAGTACCTTACAACAACCGTACTCAAAATAGTCAATACTTACTTTCTGAGGGAGCCACATAAGCAATGGTGATGCCTCCTATCTCAGAGTCACTGAAGCGAAGTAGGAAGGTTCCGTTGGGCCTGTCTTTGAGGATCAGGTGGAGGTGCTGCTTGCCAATAAAACCAAATATCAACCTAGAGGAAAATAAATCCATTTGTTTTTATCACTGTACTGTTGCTGTATGACATTATCTCTGAGTTTGTGACTAGACACACTCACCCATCACTCCAGTAGCTCTTCAGATGCTTCTTGGTCAATTCCATCACACCATCAAACCATTGCCAAAAGGTGAAAGGTCGTCCTGGTAGCACTTCCTGAGGTGTTGACCAACATAGACACTGTTCAATCCCACTGGTCATTCTATCTTACTGTTCGGTCTGTATTCACAAATGCAGGGGCTTATGTCATGTAAATGTGTGTGTGTGTGTGTGTGTGTGTGTGTGTGTGTACAGTACCTTGTTGAACTGGGCCCAGGACACCAATGCATTACCATCTCCAGAGATGTCAGGCATGTCAAAGATCTTCTGAGCCAGGAAGTGCTGGTTGTAGTTGTCAAGGCAACGGTGCGTCTGGACCTCTGACATGAACTTACTGTTCAGGGTCAAGCACATTTGACTCCAGGTCACGCGATCCGGCACCAAGAATGGTACCCTGTCCTGATGACATCAAACAACATCATACGACATTATGACATCATTAGGAAGTGACTGACTTATGACTAATTAATGACATGTGTTACATGGGTGATACAAAATTGAGGAGAGTTCTGAGAGAGAGAGAGAGCGAGAGAGAGAGAGAGAGCGAGAGAGAGAGAGAGAGAGAGAGAGAGAGAGAGAGATTGGTACTCACTGGCTCAGAGAAGGCACAATCCCATATGATGGTGGCCAGAGCGTTGTTATCCTGACTGCCATGGACAATCACCACCAATGGCAGTGAGATCATCTACAATGACATTGACAAAGGTCAACCAGAGCCATAAAAACAGCTATGCTGTATTTGTGGCTCTGAGGTCAACACATGCCAGTGAACCCACACTATCCACACCACAGACATGCATATACCCTACATCAGGGGTGTCAAAGATATGGCCGTGGGTGCTTTGCAAAAAAATAAAAAATAAAATGAAAAAAGGTAGATTAGCTTTGAAATGGGAAGATAGCAATTAAGTTTTATTAGAAAGCATTGCTTGCATAATGTCTTATACTTTTTTTTAATTTTTTTTATTCTTACCATCACCTGCCCTGATTGGAGGACATGAAAAAAACAGTTTTTTGTACTTACATACATGTAATACAAAAATATGATATATACAGTATATTTCTGTCTATAGTTTCTTATTATTTCTTGTAATGGACTTATAAGTATCATTTAATTCATTATTAATTCTATTTTTAGTTCCAAGCTTCAGATCCCCACAGATGAACCCATCTTGAAAATGAGGCATTTGTCAGAGTTTGAACAAATTGTGTTTGACAACCCTGCCCTAGATGGAAGGAGAGACAGTTTATATAGACATTATCAATTCACACCTAGGGCATCTGAACAACACGACCACACTTTCCATCTATGGGCTCTAAAAAGCAAGCTTCCACAGTGTATTGAGTTCCAAACGTCACACATTGTAAGCAGAAGACAATGGGAGACATATGGAAGATATATCCGACTGTGTGTCAGACCGGTTACCAGGCAATGAAGTTCAGAAAAACAGATATAAGGCCAAAGTAGTCAAAACTGACTTACAAGCACACAGCTGGAAGCTAGAGAGAATGGAGAACAAAAGCAAAGAGACTGCAGACCAGCTGCAGAAGAGAAGGTAAAGAGACCTGAATCCTGTAGGGAGTGTCACAGCCCGTGATGCTGATTTCTGTTGAGAAGAGGAGGGCAAATTTCTCCTCTGTCACTGACTCTGATCCCTTTCGGTCTGCTCTCTTGATCTTCTTTATGGACTGATGAAAACAACATGGCAATTTAAAGTCAGAACTAAAACCTTTCCTAAACAGGTTATTGAATATGAGTGGACCCATGTCATATGTTAGGTGTGAGTATGCATGACTGAAGTACATACCATATTCCTGAAGTTGGCACATGTGCTCTTGCTGGATGTGTTGTGTTCCAAAATCGCAGTGTTATTGATCAACTCCCCCACATTCTCACTACAGTAAGCAGAACATATACATATATGTTACAAACACACACACATTCATACTTAGCCTGGAGGTTAAAGAGGCCGGCCAGCAATCGGAAGGTTGCTGGTTCGATCCCCGCTCCAGGAGGGATCTGGGTGTGAGTTGGTGACTGGAGGGTTGCTGGCAGCATATCCAGGTCCCTACCACTGCCGTTGTGCCCTTGAGCAAGGCACTTAACCCCGAATTGCTCCAGGGGCGCTGACTTGGCTGACCCTGTGCCCAGAGCCCCGCGCTCTGTTCTCCCTGGGGGGGTGTGCACGTGTGTTGTCTCGGAGGGGGGGTGTGCAGTGCGTGTGTGTTGTCTCGGGGGGGGTGTGTGCAAAAAGACCCATTCCAACAATTGATGTGAATTGATTGCATGGCAAATAAACAGACTTTCTGACTTTCTGACTTTACTTCTTTAAAATAATGGTACAACTGTATCTCTGTTGTGTTTTGGGTAGCTTACAAGTTGTTCACATAAATGTGTTGATCAGACTGAGGGAATCCTCTAATTTAGTCATCTTGTGCAAATGAGTTTACTATCTACAGTATAGTGATTTAACTTTATGGTAACATCTTGCTTGAAGTACTCATAATAGATTGTAAGACTTGTTATAGGCATGAAAGACTGCATTATAATGCCTCTACATTCTCAGCCATTTTCCAACAGCTGCAAATGCCTTATAGACAAGTATACTATGACATATTAAAAAAGTAACATATGATATATTATAAATACATTATAAGGCATCTTCCATACCTCTAATAAGTTATAACACATTATAACTGTATGTTTTAAGTTAATTGTTACCAGGATTTCTTTGGTACTGTAGGCTGTGAATGTTTATACAGATGCACTGAATCTTGACTGGTGAGGGTCAACAAGAACGCAAATGCTGCCAGTCAGGTATGTAATAAGCAAAACCAAGTATAAAAATAGCCCATAGAAGGCCGTTAAACTATGCCTGCCTGGTAACTGGCTGTGTCTGGTGAGTTTCAAGGTGAGTTTTTTTTATTTTTATAAATAGAACATTCTGATCAAGAAACAACTTAGAGGAAGTTCAAAGCACTTCAATCCAAAACAGCATTCCCATATTCTATGAGCCAAATCCTAACTGTCCGTCGCTCACATTTTCTCACACATCGACATCAGAGCTTATGGACGTAAGGTTAGGAATGGGCCCTATGTAAACATGTGCTGTGCTGTGCTGTGCTGTGCTGTGCTGTGCTGTACTGTATTGACCTGGGTACACTGCCATGCTGGCCCAGATTCCTGGCCTGGGCCTCAGTGATGATCTGGGCCTTGAGCAGGACAGGCTTCCCTGGAGCCACCTTCTCCCCCAGCAGGTAGCGAACAGTAGTGGAGAACTTGGACTGGGTCTTAATGACCTGGGGGGGCTGCTTGTCCACCATCAGAGAGCTGGACAGAGATAGAAACATGACTCAGACATGTCGGTATGTAGGTCAAGTGGTATAAACAATGGGTCATCGTGGTCAGTGAGTGAAGGGCATGAGAAGCACTCAAGTACTCAATAGAAGCACAATTATTTTCTTATTCTGATTCCACTTCATTCAGTCATTCACTTATTACTTACAGCTACAAATATATTGTTGATTCTTTATTACTTACAACTATATTGACATATCCAGAAAATCATTGTTGATGAGCTGTAGACAGTATTGTATTACAGTAGACAACTGTCAATTTAGGATAACTTCCATTTTCATTGACTAGCGTACCTCTGGATTAGTAATCGCAGAAGTTGCCCCAGTCTCTCCTGCAGCTCTGGGATTGGCTCCCCCACCAACATCACTTCCTGTCTCAGCTTCCCATTTACCCCCAGTAGTTGTTCACACCTCAAAGAGGAAGAGAGAAGGTACAAAAGGAGAGACAGAGAGAGAGAGACAGAGAGAGAGAAAGAAAGCAGAAGTTTAGAAAGCGGTGTCACACTTCAAACCATAGACCTCATGGACATGGCACACCACTTGTTCACAGACCATTTGAATAAAAGTAAACTATTCAAAAACTGTTATGAGTGGATGGAAGAGCTTAATCAAAACATTTGCATAAGACAATCTGAATTCAGACTGGGGGCAGACAAAAAACATAAATTCTACAGTATACTCTTTGCTGCCATGTTGGTTTATGTACACAATCTTGGAGAGGAATAATCAACAATACACAAAAAAGAGCTTGGTGAGTGTGTGTGTGTCAAACTGAATATCCCATTAATGACCATATGTTTACAGACTTAAATATGCATTTGTCTGTAAAGTTGATGGATTTGCAAAAGTGTAGGTTGAGTAATGTAAAGCTTTATAATGTTTATTGGCTCCCATGAATTCAACTTTGTATGATGTGTAATAACACCATTGTAAAAACAAAAGCATATCCATGTCAGTTTTCTCCCAGATCATTTCATACAAGGGATGTTTTCTCAAAAAGGCCCCCAAATCAGCATACAGGACTGCCAAAGGAACAACCTACACTTTGCGTGGTGCCGGGACGCTGTGGTAGTATGCAGACACTGTTCACCACTGGCGGAGTTTATGATCATAAAGTGCCGTCCTTTCTATCTGCCGAGGGAGTTTACTGCGGTCTTGCTAGCCGCAGTATACATCCCTCCAACCTCCAGCAACAGTGACAGGAATGCGGCACTTTGTGAACTGTACCAGGCCATCAGTGAACAACAGACAGCACACCCAGATGGATTTACCATCCTCGCTGGAGATTTTAATCATGCTGACCTTAAGACTGTCCTACCAAAACTCCATCAGCATGTCAATTTCCCAACAAGAGGGGAAAACACCTTGGACTTGGTCTACACTTCTCACAAAGGAGCATACAAGGCCTCCCCCCTCCCCCACATCGGACTCTCTGATCACATCACTGTCATGCTAATGCCAGCATATAGGCCCAGAGTGAAAGTCGGAAAACCGGTCCGGAAAGAGATAACTGTGTGGCCGGAGGGGTCCAGGTCTGCTCTCAAGGACTGTCTTGCAACAACAGACTGGGACATGTTCAAGCAAGCAGCCACACAGAACAACCATACGGACAATGAGGAGCTCACAGACACTGTCCTCTCCTACATCCGTAAGTGCTCTGATGATGTGACCCACAAAAAGACCATCATCACTCGGGCTAACCAGAAGCCATGGCTGACAGGGGCAGTCCATCGGCTGCTGAGGGCCAGAGACAAAGCCTTCAGAGCCGGGGATGAAAATGGCCTAAGAACAGCGAGAGCCAGCCTGTCCCGTGGCATCAAGAAAGCAAAACTGGACTATACAAATAAGATTACCTGCCACTTCAAGGACAGCAGAGACACGCGGAGCCTGTGGCAGGGCATTCAGACCATAACGGACTACAAGCCCGCGCCACAGACCTGCGACAACAACATCACTCTGCTCAACAACCTCAACAGCTTCTTTGCACGGTTTGAAGCAACAAACAACACAAGCCCACAGAAAACTCCACCCCCCCCCCACGATCAGGTCCTGTGCCTGTCTGCTGCCAGTGTGAAGAGGACACTCTCTACCATCAACCCCCGCAAAGCAACAGGCCCAGACAACATCCCAGGCCGTGTGCTGAGGGACTGCGCAGAGGAGCTTAAGGATGTCTTCACGGACATCTTTAACACTTCTTTGCGTCAAGCTGCTGTCCCATCACATTTCAAGACCTCCATCATCATACCTGTGCCAAAGAAATCCGCTCCATCCTGCTTCAATGACTATCGCCCTGTAGCACTGACCCCCATCATCATGAAGTGCTTTGAACGGCTAGTCATGTCTCACATTAAGTCCATCCTCCCCCCCACCCTGGACCCCTTTCAGTTTGCATACCGAGCAAAACGTTCCACAGAGGACGCAATCTGCTCTGCTCTCCACCCAGCCCTCACCCACCTGGAAAAAGCAGACTCATATGTGAGAATGCTTTTCATAGACTTTAGCTCAGCATTTAACACCATAATCCCGCAACAACTGATCTGTAAACTGGACCAGCTGGGGCTCAACACCTCCCTCTGCAACTGGCTGCTGGACTTCCTCAGCGAGAGACCACAAGCAGTACGAGTCGGCAACAACACCTCGAGCAGCATCACACTCAGCACAGGGGCCCCCCAAGGCTGTGTGCTCAGTCCCCTGCTCTTCACCCTGCTGACTCACGACTGCACATCAACCCACAGCACCAATCACATGGTGAAGTTTGCGGACGACACAACTCTGGTGGGTCTCATCTCCAAGAACGACGAGACCCACTATAGAAAGGAGGTCAACCTTCTGACCACGTGGTGCAGAGACAACAACCTCCTGCTGAATGTCAGCAAAACGAAGGAGATTGTGGTCGACTTCCGGAGAGGGCACACCGAACACCCACCACTGACCATCAATGGTGCTGCTGTGGAGAGAGTGAGCAGCACCAAATTCCTGGGGGTGCACATCAGTGAGGACCTCTCCTGGACCACCAACACCGCATCACTGGCGAAGACAGCCCAGCGGCGCCTCTACTTCCTCCGCAAGCTGAAGCGAGCGAAAGCTCCCACACCTATCCTGACAACATTCTACCAAGGCACCATTGAAAGCATCCTGTCCAGCTGCATCACTGTGTGGGGCGGTAGCTGCACCGAACACAGTAGGAAAGCACTGCAACGCATTGTGAACACAGCTGCTAAGATCATTGGTGCCCCACTCCCTTCCCTGCAAGAGACTTACTCCACCCGCCTCACCCGCAAAGCTACCTCGATTGTGAGCGACGCAAGCCACCCCGCACACAGTCTGTTCAGCCTCCTGCCTTCTGGAAGAAGGTATAGGAGCCTCCGTGCCCACACCACCAGACTCACGAAAAGCTTTATACCCCAAGCTGTCAGGAAGCTAAATTCTCTCCCCTCACTTCCCCCAGCCACATCCTCCAAGCTGTCAAGAAGCTGAAACCACCACCCCCCCTCCCAACCCTTCAGCCCCCCCCCCCCAAAAAAAAACACTACGGACTCTGGACAATCCACTATTCTATTGCTACAATGCACTATTGCACTATTATTTTTTTTATACAGAATACACAGTATTTGGCTGCTACTTACTGTCTTTACTGACTGCTCTTTTTGCACTGTTTAAATTATTTTTATTGAATGTTTTACTTTTAGTATGTGTTATCTGTTGTGCCTGGGCACTTTATCTGTCTCACCGTGGGAGAGTGAGAAACGTCCTCTCGATTCCTTTGTATGTCTTGACATGTGAAGAATTGACAATAAAGCCACTTTGACTTTGACTTTGACTTTGAAAAATGTTCTATTGAGATCTGTGTAAGCCAAAACCCTTTTAGGCATGGCACCACAGATCCAGGTATTCTATTTTGGAAACACTGATCCATGTGGAATACAGACCTCATAAATCAGATCATATAGGTTGTGTTATAGGGCCTCACCATGTCTGCAGAGGGCTGAGGTTGTCATCGAAGGGGTTTCCTATGGTAGAGCGGTGCTGCTCCCACCGCCAGGCCTTGATTCTGCTGATGAGACGAGACTGACACTGCTCCAGAGTGCACACTGCCTCCTGAAGCAGCTGAACACGCTTCTGCAAAACACAGGGACACCAATACATAAGTGGAAGAGTAGGAACATGCACATGCAATCCAGCTTAATCTCTGATTCCAAAATCTGATTTAGTGAGACTAATACCAGCTTAGTCAGTTGCAGCTGTAGCATGCCAACAGAAATGATGAGAATGATGAATGAATCTGTCCATTTTGAATTTTAAAACACTACACTAGCGGTGCTTTATGGCCTACCTCGGCTATGGACTGCCCAGTGTACTCAAGCTGTTTTATGTTGTTCTGGAGCTGGCTGACCTCTGCCAGTTGGGGATCCAAGCCGTTGCTCTGGTTCTGTTGCAGAGGCCCTGTAGAGTGAGTGAATAAACTGAGCTTCATTCTTCCCCCCCTTCCTTTGAATTCTTTTGTATCACTAAAGTAAAAGTCTGCAGCAACATTTAGTGTGGCATTTATTCATACATTTGTATACATTTATACAAATATTCACTTTATTTGACTTTGTCCTAGACTCCCACCCTAGTCTTTCACACACGTTGCTCTGGGAAATGCCATGGAAAAGATGCTATTGGTCCTAGGAAAGACATATGTCAGTGACCCTGATCTGATACTGCTTGACGATTGCTCAGGTATGTAAACCCCACGTGGGACTGGAACCATATTGACCACTCCTAATATTTGCGCTATCTCTCTGATGGATTTTTTTTGTTTTTGCAAATAACCCAATCTGGTAAACCCAATCTGAAAAAAATCTGATTTCAAATCCAAACTGTCTTTTAAAGACATATAGAGCTAAAAGAAGACAACATGCTTCCTCATTCTAATACTTATGGAAGGCACTGTAGTAGCCCCAGCTCTCACCTTGTATGGACTCAAAGTTCTGCCTGTCCCAGTTGAGATCCTCCTGCAGCCTGTGGATCTGTTGTCGACAGTTCTGGATCTCCAACACCTTGAGCACCAGGTGGTCCACGTCGCTTGTCGTGGGAGAAGCGGCCACTGCCTCCTGGGAGGGCGAGGAGGGGAAATGGGCAAGGGTGGGCACCTGGGAAGACTATGGAAGGGGAACAATTATTGGTGCGCAAAGTTTCAAATGCAATGCTTTTCCATAAAGATGTCTGTATGGTACACTCGTAAAAAGAATATAAGCTTGAACCATTTTGGGTTCCATGTTGAACCCTTTCCACAGAGAGTTCTAAATGGAACCCAAAAGGGTCTGCATGGAACCCAAAAGGGTTCTTCAAAGGGTACAGGGACTAATGAGCAACCTTTCTCATCTAAGAATGTAGAGAATGTATTAATTGGAAAAGTGCTTACCGCTTGACTGAGCAGAACCCTCTCCTTTCTAAGGATATTCCTGACTAACACCATCAGCTGGAGGGCCTGAGAGCGGAAAATACTCTGGAAGGCAAGCAGAGTTCGCATCAACACCAACAACCACATATGAGTTGATTGACTGATCAATACTGAGTGCCCATGATGACTAATTGTGTTACAATCCTTTATAACAGCCCTGTTAAAGGCCCTGAATATCCTTTGTTTTTGCTGAAGAACAAAAGTACCATGTTCCTGCTATACTGCTGCAGCCTCAGCCTCTCCACCACATTGGGGTTCTGCTGGGCCAGTCGCTGCAGGTAGGAGATGATCTGCTCCAGCAGGGACAGGGCCTGGGACTCCAGCTCTACCTTCTCCAACTCAAAGTCCTCCCTGAACACACCCACAGACACACCCACAGACACACCCACAGACACACACACACACACACACACACACACACACACACACACACACACACACACACACACACACACAGTACACAGGAGAGGGATGGGGAGAATGAGAATAAGAGATGTAGATGACAGGGAAAAGGATTGGAAAAGGAGTGGCTTTTGTGTGTGTGTGTGTGTGTGTGTGTGTGTGTGTGTGTGTGTGTGTGTGTGTGTGTGTGTGTGTGTGTGTGTACGTGTGTGTATGTGTGTGTGTGTGTGTGTACGTGTGTGTGTGTGTGTGTGTGTGTGTACATGTGTGTGTGTGTGTGTGTGTGTTTGTAACCGGCTTCGGTGCAGCTTCAATAGTATCGCTTCCTCCCGGTCTTGGGAGGAACACACGTGACCATCTTCTGAACACATGGCATTAACCAGCTATGCCACTGAAAAGCCAGCAATTCAATGGTGCAGGAGGAGGTATTTCAACTTTAGGAGTGAGTTTACCAATTCAACCCGGTTGTGTGTGTGTGTGTGTGTGTGTGTGTGTGTGTGTGTGTGTGCATGCTTTTGTATGGGTGTCATACCATCTCTGCTCCTCAATCCAGACGGCCAGGTGACACCTGATGTCCATAGGAAAGGCGGGGGGATAGAGCTCATTGAGGGTCTGTGTGGCCAGATATGGAATCAACTGTTTCATCTCTGTCCACTGAGCCATGGTCAAGCAAAGCTGGAAAAGCCAGGAAGAAAAAAAAATGCCATAAATGTATTTCATACCTGAAATTAAATCTAACAATACAAATTATTATATAATGAAGGGCCTTGAATAGGGAATGTTAATACAGATGTTATTTTTTGACCAAATAGAGAGGGGGCCAAGTTTGCATTCCTCCATGATTGTCATGGAGACAAAATCCCCAAAGCAGTCATAAGGTCAGTGTTCACATCACACACAATCATGACAAGGGACATAGATGCCGACCTCCTACCTCCGTGTTAAAGCAATTATCCATCTGCAACATCATTGTTCAGAATCGCAGCACAATGACTTAATTCAACAATTGCTAGAAGGAAAATAGTGCAAGACTAGCCGACCAAATGGGTGTGTGCAAAGTGAGGGTATGGAGAGCAAGTCCCCAAAACAATTGAGAGACTGACACAGATCTACAGTCTACTGTACATGTTCCAAACCTGTTGCTGGAGAACAAGAGAGCCTTGCATATCCTGTATGCTTTATCTTTTGCCCACACGTGTAAAGCCATGACTCGACAATTCAGAAAAGATTCAGTATTTCAGCATTGTGTTTCACAAGGCTTAATATTGTCACATTCTAATAAATCTATATAGCTGTAATTCACAAAACAAAATTGTCATTACTGAGTATGTATATGATAGGATGAAAATGACATGGTGCAAAGCACTAAATCCAACACAAACTGGGACTGTGCCATTGCAACACGTTTACTACTTCCTGTTCTCTACAGTGGGGTGGCCTGGTTTCCGGTTTCACTTTGATTGCAACTTTATTGGATGTACTCTTGACAAAGTCCTAAACTGCTTATCCTCACAGTGTTGCTCCACATAAGACTGCTGCTCTGGAGGTTTGAGGAGAGGCAGCACTATTATTTTACAATATTACATTTTTGCACATGGTGGACATACTTTTGCTATAGGGACACTCTTAACCCTAACCCTAACCCTAACCCAGCCAGAGTTAAGAAGCCCTTACAAGCCCCCTTAGTCCTATGGGTAAGCAGTTAGGCTACCTCTCAGGTAACAAGATGAAATCTGTCGATACAAACCATTTAGCTTATTAAATATGACAGTCTGAGAATCTTTCCCTGGTAACCACAACAACTTGTTAGGGTATGAGAGTTGGGGACTACATTATTCTTTACTTATTCACCTCAAACTAGCCCCAATATTATTGTACTGTAGATACAGTATGTTGTTGATATGAGTTACCTCACTAGACATGGTTTACCTCAGTGAAGAAGACCATGTGGACTGTGGAGAACTGAGCAGAAGTATGAGCTATATTTTTGCAAGCTGAAATTTGTGCTTATATTATATTGCCTCCCTAAAGCAAGAAAAACTGGTTTGGCTTTGTTGCATTATGCTGCATCACAAGCACTTGGCCTGATAATCTGTAGTAGGTTAAAGAGAAATAAAGTCAATAAAATAGCAGAAAACCCAGTGCACTGAGCAGAATAAAGTTGGTGGTGCATAGACCTGATAAAATCAACAGACAAAAGAGTCTCACTTTGGTTGCAATTATAAAGTAAAGAGTTTATTCCATATCAGGACAAACGTTTCACCCACACTGGCCTCATCAGTGTCATAGATAAAACAACAGAAACTCTTTGCTTTATTATTGCAACCAAAGTGAGTGTGGACTGTCTCTTCTATCTAAAATGAAATAAATGAAATGATAGAAGTTATTCAAGATATGCTATTAAGTGGCTGTAAAGAATCTAAAAACCTCTCAAGTTTAGGCCATAGACACTGTAACACCTTAAACCTGTTTCATTGCCAACCGTGAAACAGGAGCCATGTGCTAATACAGTTCCAGGACAGGTTTGCACAATATATTGTATAACTATCTACTCTAGTATGTGCAATATCCAAATCACAATAGGCTGCAACAGTAATGATAGTATCTAGAGAGACATCATTAGGATGGAGGGATACAGCCAAGCTGACATGCAGACTTATGCTTTACTGAAAGCACAGACTGGAAGATTGGAGAAACACTGATGACATGCCCTCTGCAGATAGTGGAATAGACTGCTGTAAACATTTCAATAGAAAAGTGGCAAACAAACATTCAATGCTAGGGAGGGGATCCTTATATGATTTAGATTACATCTTAATAGGCTATTATTAGGCATAATATCAATCTATTACTTGGCTGTCCAGAATTTCAATGTAGACTACAGTTCTAAAAGGTTAGCAATGAAACATGATTTAATGTATTATTTAGTGTTTCATAGCTAGGTTAGAGTGAAAGTTGGTGTTGAAAGACTGCTGACAATGGTGGGCAATAATGTTTACGCATGTTTACGCATTATGAGGTCCAGAGGTATCGTTGCTGAATATCTCAATTTCATCTAAATTCAACAAAACGATTATCTGATAACGCAATTTGACAAACCAGACAAAAACGTTTCACTTGAACTGGACAAGACGAAAGTAAAACTTTCGATAGCGCAGTCACAATTACACCACTCCCCTGCTGTCAAAACATGGGGAGCGCAATGATTATAGGCCCAATATCGATCGTCTCCGTCTCATTAGAATGCTGAAAGATGACTGTCCATCCTTACTAACCAATATAACACATGTGTTGGATAGTAATAACTTACCGTGATTAAAGTTAAAAAGCCAACTTTGTTCAATGCATTTCAAATACTTTTGGAGTAATCCTTCCGTCTCCTCCACACGCTGTGTTCTCTGTCCTCTTATCACTATGAAGATTGTTTCATAAGTAACTTCCGTACACAGTGCGAAGTCATAAAAAGTAACATATTGTTTTTACTCAAAAGTTAAGTAGCTCTACTGTCGTCTAAAGAAAATGCTGTCGCCTAGACTGTAGGCAACACAACGCGGAAAGGACTTCCCTATTACGCATCACCTTTCGGTCTTGGAGAAAACATATTTCCTGTGTTCACGTTGACGTTCAAGAACACGGAAAGGGACTTCCCTAACACGTGTGTACCTTTATTGCATCCTTATTTTTTACAGTGAATTATTGCACCCAATAGTCTATGCACATATATATTTGAATATCTCAATAAACCTATTAGCCTACACTTTGGGGGATGGCATGACTTCAACAACTTTCACCAGCTTTGGGGTTACATTCATGATCCAGACCTTCTTAGATATGATGGCGCTAGAAAGAAAAAAAAGTAATGCAAAAACCAAAAGCAAATACATTAAAATAGCTGGTTTGAATGTGCGTTATTTTGGCGACCAGTACTTGATTAGTAGATATTGTTACAAGCGTCATCGTTTTAACGAAAAGACGCGGCACTGAGGGACAATCGTAGGCGGGGAATTATGACTCGTTTTATAGTAAATATAGTACGACTTCCAGTAAAGATCTGCAGATGTTTCAGCTGGTACCTCCCTATCCGCGAGCGCGCCCCAGCTGTTATCATGATGTGCATGAGTGTGCAGTCACGTTTCAAATGTTTATATTATGGGGATCACAAAAAAGCATTCACATTCACAGTCATGTTGTCGTCTCACACTTATGAACAAATAAACCGTTAATATAGGGATGTCACTGCGGCTGAACAGGACAGCTGGGTCACCACTTCGCGGGCTTCATCAATGCCTCCTGTATGCCTGCCTGTTTACTAAAGATGTGTACTGCCCTCTAGTGGCGTGTGCTTCGACTTCTAGTTCTGGATGGATCTAACGTTCTCTCGCCTACCTACCCTCTGACCATCTGTTGTCCATCCTATCACACTTTCATTCAACTACCCAGCCATCATCATTTCTTCCTATCACCAGTCACTACTGCTTTACTCAGTATAACCCATACATATAAGCCTCGTCTATCAGTAAGGTTTTAAGGGTAATTGTATTGATCTATCTATCCCTCTTCTCTCTCTCATCTATCCATCCCCTCTTCCATCTATCTGTACGTCTGTCTCTGTCCTCCAACCATCGTGCATCTATCTGCCACACATAACCTAGTAAAGTCCACTTTCACTGTTACAACAGTGAATGCATGGAGGAACCCCGCATAACATACAGTAACATACGGTAAATAAGACACTACAGCACATAGGAGCCAAAGACCCCTCTAAGAGACTAGAAAAACAAAATGGCACTGTAAAGTTCTGATGCGCAAACGAATTGCACAATTTTAATTGGGTGCCTGAAAATAATTAGCAACAAGGATGGATACAATCTGTGCAAGGTAGGCTTTAGCCTTTGCAAAGAAAATTCAAAGCCGAGGCTGCTTGAAGGAAGATGAAGAACACTTATGGGCAGAAAAATATGATTTATTCATACAGTTCAACATGCAAATATTTGTTTATTATGCATTATACTATTTTTTTTAACACAATATAATATTTTAACATCAATATAATGTTTATTACCTTAGTTTAGCCTACCACCTGTCAATGCTGATAATAGATTTTCTTTAGACCACACGAGGGAGTTGTTAGACCGTGCACAATATCAAGAGTCTTTCGCAGTCCTTCCTTGTGTTCTGCATCAATTGTCTGGTTGACTTAAGGCCGATGTTGCCTTTGAATTAATTGTCCTTCACTACATTAAAATGTTCCGCTATCATGATCTATTTGTTTCGCAAATAATCCAAATTTTCGTTGTTTAATCCTTGAATTTCCAGTTTGAAATGTACAGATCTGATTGAAGCTCAGAACATTTTCTGGAAAGGCATTCCACCTCTCAAAACCTATTTCCTGTCAACCTCTGATAAATCTGACCTGTCCTAGAAGACTCTTCTAGGGCAAGTTAATTGGGTTGAAGAATATTTCAGCTGCAATGATTGAACAGTTTTCTTCCTCAGAGTTTGGAAAATGTTTATTTGTGTTCCTTTCATATCCTTGTTCATAGACTAGGCCTACTTGTTAGAACATGAGTATGCAGACATAGTCAGTTCTTCCTGTATCCAAAGGGCAGACATCCTGCACTGACTGGAATATAGGCTAGTTTGAATGTACTGAGGCATATAACCTGAGCAATATCCATCTATGGATGTCATACAGGTCTCACTCTTTAGTAGCCCAGTCTTCATTTGAGAGGACAAATTCACCTCCCACCAAAAAGCCAATAATTTATGTTAAATTAAATTGATTCTATATAGATTTTCAGGAAAACCCCTACAGAAGCATTCCAAAATATGGTTATGTTTTCTTTCATGACATGGGATGAAAATAATGCTGCCCCTTCTCTGTCATGGACAACATCGATTTTTTCTGAACTCAAGTACCATTGGGGCGATGTTTGCTACAGATTAACCCTTACAGCTGGCTAGCTGGTCATTTTGGCCCACATTCTGCGAATAACATTTATTGTATTCTATTTCGCTTGCTTTTTTAATGGTCTGTCTTTCACTGTTCGACATTTGAGGCACACTTTCAGTCTCTGAGGTGTTTATATTGATGTTTGCTGTGGTCATATTCTCTTCTGTACTGCCAGTTAGTCTGTAATCATTGTTGGGGTCCTCTTAGGTAAAAGCCATTTACTGCTGGACTGCAACATCTGGAATCAATACAGCTGTGCAGGGGTATCTCAGGGACTAGGGGCTTGGACTTGTGGGCCAGGGTGGGGGCTAGGGGTTGGGCTAGTTGCTGCTTTGGCCCTGGGGGTCCCTGTGTCCCTGACTTCAAAATAGACTTGATTGCTAACAGCTGGCAGCCCTAACTCACCCTGTGTCAGAGCTCTCCTCTGATGTCAACCTTGTCAGTATCAAGGCTGGCCTGGACAATGGAGGGGCAGGAGTGGCGCTGGGGGAAGGTGGAGGGGGAGGGGGCTGGGCTACACCTTGTTTCCATGTGCAATGGGGTTTAAGGATCGACCTTTTTATTGTGGTTCTTGTTATTATAAATATGTTTCATGTTTATGTCAGGGGAGCTTGTGAGGGCTAATTGTACATTTTCTGTCAACTGGTTGAATGTATATGTAGTTATATGCTTCAATGCATGAATTCAAGCTATGTACAGATAGATGCTAGCTGGCAGAACTTTGTTGGCAAATGTACATGTTAATATGATTTGTTAATACGATGAGTTTGGTAGCTCACACATAACTTTAATTATATTTAATTAAATCATATAGTTCAATGGCCGCAACTTTATACTCTGAGAGATAATAACAGTTTTGATGGAAAACATCTATGCGTATTCATGGTAAAATGCAAAGTCATTATCCCTTATTGGTGAGCCATACAGAAGCATATAGAGAGACTGAGAGCTGAGCTCTTCTCCTCTCTGGCTGGTTATGAGTAAATAGGACAGCGGTTCATTAGCATATTTTATTATCCCATTACAAACTCTACTCGCCTAATTACCTCCAATTAGCCAGGAGGAAAGAATGATTGACTTCCTCTTGGATGAGAATCAGTCAGAAGGACAAGTTTACCTCATTACCAAGGTATATGTGCAGATATTAGGAGGACATACTCATAACATTGCATATCTAGTTGACAAATAGTTAAGTTAGTATCATGTCATTATTGGATATGACATGACTGGTAGTTTCTCTGGTATAAGGTGTATGAATAGTGCAGTGTCACCTAATGTTGTTATATAGATCATCAACCATCATCTACCAAACTATATTTTATTTACCAACAGTTATGGTCCCGGTGTGTTAAAAACAGCTCATGGGTTAACTCTCCAGCATCGGCAGCCTGGTGAGTCAAATTAGGTAGAGATTCACAAGGCCCTTGGTTTAGGATGACACAGTGGACAGATTGTGAGGGCAGTGTTTTTGGGCTTTGGCCAGCCAGAGTATCAGGGTGGTGTCCCTGGTACCATATCAAGCTGTGTCCTGGTACCATGAAAATATAACTCTAACCTTCATTATCAGCAGAACAGATTCCCTCTGAGCCATCCTAGTATTTACCAGACATACATGTCGTAGTCTTCATGGTTTAACACAAGTAGAAAAAGGGACAACTAGTTTGTGCTGCCTCACATTTGCATGTAGTAGTAGTCCTGTCTGAAGTATTCACTCTACTCTTTCACTTAGTCTATTCACTTTTCACCCCTTTTCATGTTTAGTTTTTTTGTGTCAATAACAGCTGCAGGAACAATTATCCTTCATCTAGGAAGGAAGGATAGCCACTGCACAAGGCTGTGGGCATAACAAAGCAGTGCATCATTATTAGACACTGTCATCACTACCACCCAGAGCCAGCTCAGCCTACAAGCAACCAAAGTGACTGCTTGGGGCCTTGTGAAAGACCCCCTGATGATGTATTTCTTATCAATTTTATTAAATTCCAACAACGCAACAAAATATAAGGTTGGGGTTGGCCCTGCTACAACCACTCTACAGGGATTCAATCACAGATGGTAAGGCTCAGTTTTCATGTTGCCATCACTGCTTTTATTGCATAACTGGTAACTGACCCATATACTTCCATTTCCACTGAACTTTTATGGAATTTGTCAGATTTTCCTTTACTTTCAGTTTGTATTGGATTCTTGAAAGCTGTAAGAGAGGCCCAGAAATAGCAGGGCTGAGACTAATGGGACAAGTTGTTGTTTACAGACAGGGATGAAGGACCTCTGTGCTCCAGTGCTGCTGCCTCTGGGCCTCTGGGGTGTGCTGCTGTTGCTACTCTGCTCTGGACCCATCAACACGCAGAGCATGAACACACTCCTAAAACATCAACAGCAAGACCCAAGAAAGGCTTGGGCTGTGTACAAACACAAAGGCAGTATGCCAACTTGGAGCTGTAGTTTGTTCTGTAGATGAGATTCATTTAGTATTTTTCTACGCACATATGGGGGAATCATGACATGTCAGAAAACTCAGTTAATGTGTTGATTCATTAAATGATGTCTTCATCAGTTTAAGTGTTTTAACTGAGCCTAACATTAGGGTCAACCTAGGATATGGATATACAGTGATGACCATCTTGTCATGCCTGCACTATGTGCAATTGCTACCTCTTAACTAAACTGCCAATGTCATTGAAAAAGAATACCAGCAGTCCAATATTGACATATTCTGTTTAATATTGTGTGATACTCTTCTCTTAAAATACAGTCTTTTCTGAGGTAGACCATTACAGTTCAAGAACATTATTATCATTTTTAAAACAGACATCAAAAAAGACATGAAATAAATACTTTCATGTACAATATGTCGCAAAAATGAGGTAGAAATGGTTACAGAAAATGTACAAGAACCAATAACAAAGTTACTGTAATAATAGATTAAAACATTTAAGAAAAGACTGTTTTGTTGGACAAACTGTTTTATATCTTACATGAATCATTACAGAGAGACAACACTGACGTACCAAGATGTACTGTACGATATGTTCTGTAGACAAATGGTGGACTAGACACATTTATGCAAACAAAAATACTTATGCTGAGTTGCTAAACATTCTCTCAATGAGTAGGAATGTAATTTGAAACTTATAGCAATATAGCATTATCCCCTGGTTAGTTAATAGGCTTTCTCCATTCTGTGATTATTTGGAAACTGAGCTTGACTAATGTTATGAAATATAATTGCCTCTAAATTATTTTCTGTGTATCTATCTGTAATTAAGTATAAGGAATTACCTACATATCTGAAGCATATCTCAGGAGCTCCCTGAGGCTGGACTCCCCAGTAGTTTGTAGATGTATTTTCAATTTCTTAGACAGTGATCAATATGTGCACCCGAGGTCAGTATGATTGACCTGGCTGTATGGCATGACTGAAGCCACCAGCTGTACTGGGGAGGCCGAATGGTGATATAGGGTTGCTGGACATCAATCAGAGCATGGCTACTCCAAAAGGATATGTATGGAGAAGGGTACCTGGGGGTGGGGGTGGTAGTGGGGGCCAGCCACATGGCCATTTGGGCTAGCAGCTAGGGGCCATCCATGATAATGAGATTGCACTGGGGGAATGTCACATCATACTCAGTGGGCCTCTGCATGTCCATGGTAACAGTCAAATAAGCATGACCTTAGTACATGCAGTTGAATGAGCAAATTTTTCCAGGTTGTTAAACAGAACTGTAGTGTTGGTAATGTGTGAACTTTGTCGTCTGGATTGTCTACATGTTGGGTGTATCCACAATATGTACAGTACATATGGTATGAAAAATGGTGATTAACAATCAATTGTTAGACATGATTAGCTGCCAACTGCATTTAACTGCTGATTAATCATAAGGTCCTTGACCATTTTCTCTCTTGTAGAACCAGATACTGAAAATATAATTGTTTTAATGGTCATTTTTTCTGTGTTTGGCTGTAAGATGTACAGTAAGTGCACATAAATGATTGTGCATGTTTTATTTATATATTTTTATGTCCATTTAAAATATATCTATTACATTCATGCATGAATAGGACATGTAAACACACAATGTTTTGGGGTATTTGTAAACAGTTTGTCCAACAAAAAAGGGATATTTTCTGTGTTCTACATAACACTTATTGAAGACCAACCATCACTCCACCAAAATGTACATTGAAAATAAAGGATAAGGATAAGAAAAAAAAGTATTTATATATTCATATATAATCAAAACATGGATTTATGGCATCAAATATCCTTTGAAATACCTGAATTACATTCAATGTTACTCTTTGTAGCATTTTCAAGTTTCTCTCCCGAGGTAAATGCACAGCTGCAGGGGGTATACAGGTCTGTGTCAGGTCTCTCCTCCTCCTCCTCATCCCTGCTCCGCAACACTCTCTACTAAGATCCTAAGATTACATACATTCTTTATTTCTTATTTCTGAGGTAAAGAATTTCTTCCTGAGCATTTCAAACAAGACTACATATACTAAGAAATAAAAGGAGTAAGTGAAGCAGAAAGCAGACATCCAAGGAGCTGTGTGTGTGTGTGTGTGTGTGTGTGTGTGTGTGTGTGTGTGTGTGTGTGTGTGTGTGTGTGTGTGTGTGTGTGTGTGTGTGTGTGTGTGTGTGTGTGTGTGTGTGTGTGTGTGTGTTTTTTCAGGGCTGTAAGCAACGTTCTCAGGAAAACTGCATTGAATGAGGAATGTGTGATGAACCACAGCTACTACAGTATATGTGTGGACTGGAGGCTATGTTTGTGTGTTGTATGTACAGTATCATTCAGGATGTACAGTGGATGTGTTGACCTACTGGTGGACATTAAAGAGGGAGTTTCTTTACTCCAACTGATAAACTACTATACTGTCTTTGTCTCCAGAACAGCTATAGATTTGTCATAAAATAATAATGTATTTCTAGGGAAAGATGAAATACTGATTCAAACAACCGTGCTTTGACAAAGTGCTCTCTATAAGACTAGATCAAATGATGAAGAAATGCTGTTTGTTTGATTATTTCAGCACAATGATAATAGATTGCATTTATAGTGATGTCATGATTTTGGTGAGGAGTCAAAAGATGCTTTTCATAGCCCATAATGATAAGGGAGGATGGGCAGTCAGCATTGGTTATCATTTTTGGTCAAAAACAATAGACGTGTTCACATTGATCCTAAGCCCTTTTCATACCAAATGATCAGTAACAAATTAGAAGAACTAAATTAAAACTATGATACCACGGGAGGTGGACTGGCAATAAATAGGATCCTGAGAGTAGCAGTTCATGGGGGGATTTCCCAAACCCTGATTATCCATAATCTTGGACCACATCACCCCACAACTAATAACTGTTTTTGTCCTGGATCAAGGCTAATCGGGATCTTTGAGAACATCCAACATATACTGCCCTACCCACCAAGGACTACTAATCTTCTTTTCTTTGGGAAAAATAAAGTATAGGTATATCTATAGCAAAAACAGCACACCATGGCATGCTAACCCGGTTAAAACTAATTTATATATCAGCTCGCCAGCTCTCACAAACCTTTGATCTCTTGTCTAAACCTAAAACTCTTTTGGCATAATAAGTAATTACAAAAGAAAAAACATTCCCAAGGCTTGTCATATCAAAGCAAAGACAGGGTCAAATGACAGTCCCCATACAGCGGCTGGCTGCCTTTCTCAGTGGCTGTACACCTTGCTCCACTCCATACAAGTGTCCAGTTCTTTTGGGGTGGCGTGCGGGCGTACCTGGCAGAAGGCATTCTCAAAGTCTTTGAAGGCTGGGGGTGAGGCAGGAGTGGGCAGGCCGTGGTGGGGGCCCGGGGAGGAGGAGGCCGTGGACAGGGCCTGCTGGCACAGCTGCAGCAATTCCCACACGGAGAAGCCCTCGGAGCGCTGCAGCACGGCGCTCAGCTCCCTCTCGCTCAGGCTGCAGCCCTGGGGCACCAGAGCCTGTAGCAGTACCTGTCTGCGCATGCCGGCTTCCGGCAGGCCCACGTGGTAGCGTTTGGCGAAGCTCCGATGGACAGCATCCTGCAGCAGATCTGGCCTGCCGGTGGAACACACCATGATTAGCAGCCCTGCCGCCCCAAGCTGGGCCTTCTCCAGGGTGGACAGCAGCGTCTGCCTCAGCCCCTCCTCCTCCATGGCCTCCACCTCGCTCAGCAGCACCACTGATGGCTGCCGTGCCCCCGCCACCTGCAGCACAGTGCCCAGGATCTGCTCTGCCTCTGCCTTCCACTTGGAGGCCAACATGGCTCCGCTCAGCCTGTAGAAGGAGGCCCCCAGCTGGGAGGCCATGGAGCGGGCCAGTGTTGTCTTCCCCCCACCCCGGGGGCCAAAGAGCAGGACGGTTCTGGGCGGGCGCACAGCAGGGCTGGGCCGTAGCACGGGCCACAGAAGCTCCTCCTCCAGGGCAGCCTTGACGTGAGTCAGGCCAGCCAGCTCACCCCACAGCAGGGCAGGGCTGCAGTCCAGCAGCTCCCCATTCACCAGGTCCAACACGCAGGGGTCCGGGCCCTTCAGAGCCTCCCCAGACTGGGCAGAGAGCGAGGGGCGTTTGTGGGCCTGGGAGCGGTGTTGGGAGAAGCCTTGCTCTGAGCCTACATTCTCCCCTGTCATCCCTGCAGGGGGGCTGTACTCCCCCGCAACGGCATATGAAGGGGATACTAGGGGCTGAGTGGAGGGTTTACTGGACTTGAAGGCCTGAGAATCTGTGGTGCCTGTGCTGAAGCCATTCCCCCGGCACTCCCGTTTGTCAGCCACACCGTAGGGCGAGTCCCCTCCCGACTTCATGTGGTCATAGCTGTACTTCCTGTAGCGAGAGCCTTCCCCATCGTCCTCCTCCAGGCTCATCTCAAACGCCTTCCTCTTTAGCGTCCCTCCAGACTCGCTTCCTCCCAGGTTTGTGTTCTGGTAGCCATAGCTGCCCCCGACCACCGTAGGCCGCGAGGGCAAAGGAGTGGGGGCGGCCAGGCCTGAGGGCAGGTAGGCTGCAGAGGGGTGGCTGTAGCTGGGAGCCAGGCTGGTCTGGTGAGGGTAGCTGCTGGGGGAGTAGTTGTATACAGGGGTGGAGGGGGTGTAGCTGGGCACCATGGTGGGGTTGGGCTGGAGAGTGTGGAGGGAGGCTGGGGGAAGTGCTGAGCTGGGTTGGGGACAGTACCCAGAGGAGAGGTAGGTGCCATTGTAGGTAGGGGGGTAGTCGCTGGAGTGGGAGCCACTGCAAGAGCTGCTGCCACTGTAGCCAGAGTCTGAGAGGTTACTGTTAACCACAGACACACTGCTGGCCCCAGGAGGGCCTGCCGTCGTGGCCACAGCCTTGGGGTCATGGCCTGCAGGGGATACCAGGGGATAGTGCCCCTCAGTGCTGTGTGTCAGGGGCCAGGGCTCCAGCTCACCCTTCTGGCTGTTCAGGCCCCCGAAGGCCCCAGGCTCTGGGTAGGCGCCCATGGTGGGCGGGCGGTCGTAGGGTCCAGAATCCAGCACGCCAGAGTACTTCTCTGCATAGCGCTTCAGCAGGTTGGAGGCGGTCAGGGCGGAGATGTCATCATTGGCCCAGGCGTAGCCATTGGAGCCGCGGCCCCGGTTGGCGTAGAGCTCGGACTTGTGGGCCGGTGAGGAAGTGGTGGACGACACATCCAGGTGCTGCTCAGGCCACTGGCTGAGGGGCTGGGCATGCTCCGGGTTCCAGTGCATCTTCAAAAAGCCTGCGGGAGACACACACACACACACACACACACACACACACACACAAAGAGAGAAAAGCCAGGTTAGATTTGATATTGATAAAGGATGATTAAATGTAAATATAAAGATAAAAGATATTCAGAATCAGAGATTATGCAAGTGCTAATGCCAATCATATATTGCATGGTGGACCTTAAGGTTAGATTTGAGACTGGTTAGAAAGCATCTAACCATTCTCCTTCTCCTCTGCATGGTTTTTCTCTGCCACTACTGCCATGTCTACAGAGAGCCAGTGAGTGGGAATGAGTTTCTCCTGTTTGTAGTGGACTCTGTTTTAGTGTTACCATCATGCATGGAAGCAGTAGGAGCTCATATTACCCAGAGAGAAGAGAAAAGGGGGGCAGGGATTGGATGTGCTGTTTCCCAGCCTCAGTTGGTGTGATGATAAAGCCATACTATTCCCTGCACTAGCATCTGCAGGTCTCCCAGAGGACCCATTGTTATCTCCCTGCGCATGCTGCACTGAATGCCTGCCCCCCAACAACCCCTCTCCCACCCCCCACCACCCACCGCACACCAATGCTCAAAAAAAAAACTGTGGTCGGCTGGACAGAGGGAGGGGGCGAGGAGGGATGGGGGGAGTGAGGGTGGAGGGAGAGGGAGAATGGACAGTGGTGTGAAGAGAGGGGGGTTGGGTTTGGAATCACAGAATGGTGTCCTATTCATCTGCAGCCTCCCATGGAACATTGGGAGGGTGGAATGTGTTCTCCTCTGGCTGACTCTAGTGTTGGCTGGGCTCTGATTAATCAGGTCTGCTCCATACACACAACAAGACCAGAACAGGAGAGAGAGGGGAGCTAATGGAAGAATGCACAAGAAAAAGGAAAGGAAAAAAACAAGTCTTTCCATTACCTTCTTTTCTCCACCTTTTTTCAATCTCGATAATTGCCTATTTAGAACTGCCTATAACTGAGTGAATTATTCATCAGGCCTTGTTGGATGAAATAGCTCCATGTGTCCTGCAGCACAATGTATTCTGACTGCATGAAAATTACATTTAGTAGTTACTGATCAAAACCATTTTTTTTTCATTTCTCCTCCAACACATTTTTATATACACACACTTAGTTTTCATGTTCAAGTGGATCCAGAGTACATATAGACTGGTGTCTTTAAACAAATATTTGAGTGTGCTTTATTGCATGTGTGTTTACAGTTTATGTAAGCCTATGTGGGTGCCATTCCATCAAAACCTCCCTTACATAACACTAGTACTGATGGCTATAGAATCAGCCATTTCATGAAGACTCAGGCTACTTCTTGCTGAGGCATTAGCTTGACATTCCATGCATAGCTTGGCATTATTGAACTGTCACGATTTAGCCTGCGGTGAGGGTTACTCCAGGCAGAAATAGAGAGGTAAAAGGAATCAAGCACAATCCGTCATTACTAGTCTCTTCCAGTCTCCCCTTCAGCAGAGGCCTGATGATTTATTATTCATAGCTCTGTCTATGTGTGTGGAGCCTCTTATTGCTATTTAAATCAAACCTCAATATCCACCCAGTGCTGCTTTCTCACTCTGTGCTTTTCTCCTAAACTTTGGCCTCTTTCTCTTGCCCTCCCTAGAAACCTCCCCATGTGTGTCTTCAGATTACGTCCTCTATTTATTCAGTCAGATCAGACCACCAGACCAGATGGCCATTGGATTATCATGTCCTTCATATTCAAATCCACAGCCTTAAGTTCCCTATGCCCAAACCAGTTAAAGTAGTCCCCTAAGCCACACAACAGCATTCCCAACTCAGGAACAGAACAGTGTGCAGAACACTCTAGGTTGAAATTCTCTTCTCTTCTTTCCAAACATGCTGAAGACATTCACCTTTTCCACACCCAGCTGACCACATATTTTTGTGGTTTGACTCGGAGGTCATTGTCCAGGCTGCAGAAACCGTATATGTCCTGCAGGCCGTTCCCATCTGCAGGGCCAGTTTGTGAGCAGCCCAATAATGGGGCCTGTGTGTGACAGAGATGGATGAGAGCCCAGGGGAGCTCATAAAACCTGCAGTGGGGAGGGAGGGAGAGAGTAAGGGAGAGAAGGGAGGGGAGAGGAGGGGAGAGGAGGGTAGGGGAGGGAGTGGACAGCAGGCGCTCCGTCCTCTGGGTGACAGGGGCGGGGACATTAGGGGGCTCAGGTGGGCTAACTGCTGTCCACTTCATCATCATGGAGAGCACGGCACACTACGGACCCTGGCCCTGCAACCCCCCCCTTGGTCAATGCAGAAACTAACTAGGGGAACCTGGAGGAGAGAGACAAGGCTGGATATGGGTTCTCCTTCTTCCATACTCATATGTGAAAACTGAGGACACCTCAGAAGCTCACTTCAACACTTGATATTAATTCTCTATCTGCAGCAGTAGCACAGTGGTGGGCTGTGGGCACTCACCCATAATGAACCTGGTTAGGGCTGCAGTGCTGCTGAGCCAGTCCCTGTAATTAGATTTTGCCCTCTGTAGGATTGTGTTTTTTAGAGCAGCATCTCCCTCAGTAATCTGAACAAATTCTAATCTACACTTCTGCTTAAACCGGTTCTCACAGATTAATTTACAGTACTCTAGGCACAGGAAGGATACTAAGATTAGAATGAGGAAACCAGGACAATGTGGACGTAGGCCTACTTCCTGGCTTTATTTCAGACCTTTGATTCAACGATAATATTATTCATAATCACAAAGGATTATGGTTAAAAGCCCATATTTAGGAAGGCCAGGCGGCAATAACAACATGTCTTATGAAAGAGATCTTCTCTGTTTATAGCCTACTGGATGCTTTTACTGTAGTCAATTGCAGTGCTATGGGACACTCTAGGTGACTGAGATAATAATGAATGATATTTCATATTTTAACTGTCCTGTTCCACTCTTCCCCATATAAAGTAGTGAGCATGTATTTGTGCAAGGAAAAGGTATTGTGCAGGGTGTGTGTGTGTGTGTGTGTGTGTGTGTGTGTGTGTGTGTGTGTGTGTGTGTGTGTGTGTGTGTGTGTGTGTGTGTGTGTGTGTGTGTGTGTGTGCGTGCATGTGTCTTCTCAGCCCCGAGAGAGACAGATGTTCCCCACTGACCGCCTTACTGTCTCTGCAGCAGACGTGTGCGGCTCGGACAATCCTGTTGGCCCTGAGACAAAGCCTGAAGGATCCTATTGTCAGGAGCCTGCCTAATTATGGAAATCTTATTAATCTATTCAGCAGCAGTCCACTGACAGCTTTTGTGCTGGCCTGGGATTTATCGAGGGACCTGTGTGCTGCATGCTGTGTAGGAGTGTGTGATGAAGACAGTGGCAGGGCTCTCCTCGACAGAAGTTAGTTATATTTGGCGAGGCCAGAATTAAGGTGGGCTTTAACATATCTAGAGTGTTAGTCTGTTCGTTCATTTCATTTCACTGCTATTCCTTACTTCCAGAGTCACAATGGCTTTTCAGGTTGACTAAGAGAAACTGAAGCAGCTTTAGGCCCCTAATGATGGACTGGAGTTGTGTTATGGTTTTTCCTCTGAGTTCCAGCAGGACGGTGTGTTGAAACATGAGCCTGGCAGAAAGCCCAGTGCTGGAGGGCCCCGGTGCTGTTTCACAGCTCCCCTGGGGTTCCTCCTCTCCCCTTCTACAATCCACACACTTTTGTCTCCCAGCTCAGAGGAACAAAACGGATATGGATGCAACAAGCCTTCTGGGACAGTGCAATATTAAACCAGGCAGATTGTAGAGAGGCAGCTTGTAAACAAGAGCTCTCTGGATGAATCCAATCGGGGCTTTATTCAGATAGAGCCTCCACCGCCACCCTCCAACCCCTGAAAAATACCTCCACCTCCTTCTCCACCCCCTCCACCCAGAGCCACAGACAAGGCCATACATTTTACATACTAAAACCTCAGGATTAAGGATATAAAAACATTCTCACTTCTGAGAGAGGCTTGATGTAGTCTGTAGTTAGGGGTTGATAAGCTGTGTCAGTGGACAGTATCTCTCCTTAATGTAGTTACCCATTTCTCCAGATTCCTCAGTACACCATCCAGAGGGCAGTAGTGGTATCGAATCGCCTATGTTCACAGGAATCATTGCATATAGTGTAATATTGCTGAAAAGATAACTTGGATAAAACTGTCCCTCTGAATTTGTTTCAGCGCATTACAAATCCTGCAAGCACTTACATGGTTGACAAATAACTGAAACCAACATAGTCTACATGGTACTCCTCATTAGTAATAACATACATTTCAGGCTACCTAAGGGCTTTGGTCCCATTGACCTCCCATTGCAAAAAGTCAACAAATGACATGTTTGAGATCAGTCACAGCTCAAACAGGTTTGGAGAATGTCTGCTTGTTTCAAAAAGGCTTGAAAGCTACAGTCTGTCTCCTATCACCATAAACAACGCTGCTGAGGGGGGAAGAGTCCAGTTCAAGAATGTTGCTCAGGGTGGGGGTATCACTGGAATTCAAAATCTCATAAAGACTTATGTTGAAAAAGCTTGAAGCATGGGGCTGTAGTCGAGGGCAGATTCAAATCTCTTTGAGAGAGACATATGCAGAGAGAGAGAGAGTAAGAGAGATAGAGAGAGAGTGTGTGACAGAGGCTGTATTTGCAGTGATAAATCACAAACGTGGCGCTCAGATAAAGCAGCATGCGTTGATCAGCTGTTATGTATTCAGTAAAGAGCAGGTAATCAATGTGTTGCAGGATGAAGCTCTTGCATGCTAGAGAGTTATCTGGGCGAGTCCCTCTTTTTATTTTCTCCCTCAGTCCCTTGAATGTTAAACAATGTTCTATTCATTTGGCCTGTACACTAGCATTCTAAATAGTGTCACACTTACACAGTTACTAAATTACTCATGAATTGAGCTTTCTGAGCTTAGTGCATTTCGACTGAAATATAAGTTGGTTAGTGGTTTCTCTTGTTATGGGAATCCTTAAAGTCCTGGTTCTCCTCCCCTCTCCTGTAAATTATTCATGACACTAATATCAAACAGGACATTTTTCACAGGATGATACTTGCTCAGAGAGAAAGATATATATATATATATATATATATATATATATATATATATATATATATATATATATACATAGAGAGAGAGAGAGAGAGAGGGAGAGAGAGAGAGAGAGAGAGGGAGAGAGAGAGAGAGAGAGAGAGATGTTATGTTGCCTGTTTTCAGCTTATCTTGCTCTTCTGTAGTTTTACAGACTGTAGTGGAACTTGTTGGTAACGTGTAGCAAAGCCCTGAAATTGTGCTAATTTGTGAGTGTTTGCAGAAACAAAATGGTGCTGAATCTTATCAGTTATGTTGTGTAATCACAGCGCAATGACACCTTTACAGTAAATCATGCTTGTAGCTGATGTCCTGGGGAGATGTATGTTCTTGGCACACACGTGTACAGAGCCTGTGTTAAGGCTTCGTAATGAGCAGCAGAGGGGCAGTGAAACCTCCTCAGGCAAGTGTGAGGTCATTTCATGGGACCCTCCCAAAACATCCATTAGCTGGAGATAAAGCCCCACATCATAATTTATCTCCCATACATAATTGGGCATTGCTAGGAAAATTATTATAAATCTATGGCATTAGTCACAGGGCTGCTATCAATCAAAGGAAACACAATCTCTCTCTCTCTCTCTCTCTCTCTCTCTCTCTCTCTCTCTCTCTCTCTCTCTCTCTCTCTCTCTCTCTCTCTCTCTCTCTCTCTCTCTCTCTCTCTCTCTCTCTCATCTGCACCCTCTTTCATGGCCCTAAAAAGATGTAATAACAGAGGAGTCCGGGAGCTCTTAGGGAGTTTTCACACCTGCTGCCCAGGGCACTAGCAGACGCTGCAGCTCTTTTCAAACTGGGCTGGCTGGCTCCCTGGAGGAGGGTGCCCATGCAGTGGCAGTGAGGAATGTCCTGCACCCTGCAGTCTCTCATTCTGGACAGACACAGCAGCACTACTCACACGGTTCCTCCACAGATCTGGTGTTATGGGATGGCAGTGCTCTCTGCTCCTCTGTGATTCACACTGACAGTGTGACTCATTCTGTGTTCTGTTTTAGCCCCCTGCGACCAGCTTAGAGTAATAATCTGTATTGCTGTATTTAATCTTAGAACATTATCAATCAAGATGTCAGTGAAGTGTTCATTATTCAGTGCAGCGGAAATGCTGATTGAACATCCAATATATCTGTATGAGTATGAGTAAGCCAATATTTCAAAAAATACAAAACAACATTTAAAACTATGCTCTAATAATTAAATTGAAACATTTCAAACACATTTCTAATTAGAAAATTACTGTGCAGTCATCAGAAACGGAAAAAAAACGAAATATGTTGCTAACTACTCAATATAAAACGAATAAACAGAATAAAAAGATAATCTAAATTAATGTATTGAAACTCTGAGTATTCTACATACTATTTTCTGTGTAATGTTTTCTTTTTTCAACCAGAGTGGTAACTACTTGATGGCATTTGTCTAACATTGATTAATTGACAAACACTCCCAGAATTACTAATGATACTGTGCAGCAAAAGCAAATCCAATTTAAGTGTGCTTACTTTACGGTCTCCTTTAAAGCACTCTCTAAAATTCAAAACCCTCTGGAATAAATGGCTAGATGCGTCACTTCATGCTCGTAATTTTAGCAACAACTAGGCTACCCATCCCCCGTGCCTGCTAACGCACGTCCACAAATGGCTGACACACGGCCGCCCCCTCCCCTTTAAGAAAAACAGGGTCCCTATTTTCTGTGGCTGCAGGCTGGCTTTAGGTCATTGTGTCCACTAATATATCAAAGAACAGCTGTCCTAAGGCTCTGTGATGACCAATCACCCCCTCCATCTGTCTCCCTCGCCCAATCTCTCCTCCATCTCCCCCTCTTCAGCTCCATCTTTTCCCTCCAATCTCTCTCTCTCTCTCTCTCTCTCCCCCTCCCCCCCCCCCTCTCTCTCTCTGCCTCTCTTCCTCCGGTCCCATAGAGTATGTTGCATTCCCCTCTCTGAATCCTCTGTCCCCTCTCTGAATCCTCTGTCCCCTCTCTGAATCCTCTGTCCCCTCTCTGAATCCTCTGTCTCCTCTCAGAATCCTCTGTCCCCTCTCAGAATCCTCTGTCCCCTCTCTGAATCCTCTGTCTCCTCTCTGAATCCTCTGTCCCCTCTCTGAATCCTCTGTCTCCTCTCAGAATCCTCTGTCCCCTCTCAGAATCCTCTGTCCCCTCTCTGAATCCTCTGTCTCCTCTCTGAATCCTCTGTCCCCTCTCTGAATCCTCTGTCCCCTCTCTGAATCCTCTGTCCCCTCTCTGAATCCTCTGTCCCCTCTCTGAATCCTCTGTCTCCTCTCTGAATCCTCTGTCTCCTCTCTGAATCCTCTGTCTCCTCTCTGAATCCTCTGTCTCCTCTCTGAATCCTCTGTCCCCTCTCTGAATCCTCTGTCCCCTCTCTGAATCCTCTGTCTCCTCTCTGAATCCTCTGTCCTCTCTCTGAATCCTCTGTCCCCTCTCTGAATCCTCTGTCCCCTCTCTGAATCCTCTGTCCCCTCCCTGAATCCTCTGTCTCCTCTCTGAATCCTCTGTCCCCTCTCTGAATCCTCTGTCTCCTCTCTGAATCCTCTGTCTCCTCTCTGAATCCTCTGTCTCCTCTCTGAATCCTCTGTCTCCTCTCTGAATCCTCTGTCCCCTCTCTGAATCCTCTGTCCCCTCTCTGAATCCTCTGTCTCCTCTCTGAATCCTCTGTCCTCTCTCTGAATCCTCTGTCCCCTCTCTGAATCCTCTGTCCCCTCTCTGAATCCTCTGTCCCCTCCCTGAATCCTCTGTCTCCTCTCTGAATCCTCTGTCCCCTCTCTGAATCCTCTGTCTCCTCTCTGAATCCTCTGTCCCCTCTCTGAATCCTCTGTCTCCTCTCTGAATCCTCTGTCTCCTCTCTGAATCCTCTGTCTCCTCTCTTGGACCCTCTGTCCCCTCTCTTGGACCCTCTCAGTCTTGGCTGACACTCCAGCCCTCGGACCGCATGGACTGACCTTAGAGATGATGTATTCTGTCACTAACACTACAGTACTTCCAAAAGCCCACAGTAAACCATTTTGTCACGTGATACATTTTATGATGACAAATGTGATATATAGGTAACGGCATAACGATGAAGGTGTGTGTTTGCTCATGAGTTGTAATTTACTAAGCAGCCGACCTTTGTGTGAAAATCAAGGGAGTCTCATTGTTTGTTTTGAATTCTGCTGCCTCAGGACCCTTGTGAAGTCATCCAAATGAGCCTCACCACCCCGCTCTTTAATTGGGCTCTTAATGGGGGCTGAGTTCTCCTTAATGAGCTGATGAACCCTGGGGTGTGTGTCCCAAACCTCCTGCTCTCTGGACACACACACATATTCACACACACACGGGCACGTGTGCACACACATGCGTGCACGCAAACACACACACACACACTCACACTCACACTCACACTCTCATACACACACAGACACGCACACACACCGCACCAGGGGCTAATTAGAGCCCATTCACACCCCTCACTAATGGTTCCCTGCTCTTATTCACACAGACACTTCAGCAGACTCTGTGTTTACTCAAGGGCCTCCCAGCTCCTTCACTGCACCACTCATACCACTCCTCTCACTAGAATAGAGATATATGCTGGAGCAACGCTCAAACCTGCGTTTTTCAAAGGGGCCAGAATGTGCCCCTCTCCTTATTTTATTCAAACAGCCTTATGATTTAGCCCGGCCCTCACTAAGAGAGGAAGAGAGAGGGGTCACAGAAAGGAGAGCTATAAAAGCTGCCGGATCTGGGCTTTGCGTGGAGGAGCTGCTCTGGGCATATGTGTGTCGATTTAAAAGAAAAAGGTATCGCTCCAACAGCGGGGGCCCCAAGCAACAAGAGTTAGGGCACTCCTGGGTTACCGGCCTGGGACTGATTTAGGAGTGTGTTTGAAGTGCAGATTACAGATTCTTTGCACCAAATCCCTCCAGGAGTATCCATGGCCCCTGGAATCTCTCTCAGGTTTCCTTAAGGTCCGGCTCTGGCTGCTCACCCCAGCTTGTGGTCCTCTAGACCTGGGAGAGCCAGGGACCAGGGCCGGACACACAGAGGTAACATGCACAATGAATGTCAATGGAAGATCTAAGACAGCTCTGTGTGTGTGTGTGTGTGTGTGTGTGTGTGTGTGTGTGTGTGTGTGTGTGTGTGTGTGTGTGTGTGTGTGTGTGTGTGTGTGTGTGTGTGTGTGTGCATGTCTGCATGTGAGTGTGTGTTATGCAGACAGAGCTGAAATGCCAGAGCGAGGAGTCAGAAGTAACGTTAGAAAGTAGGAATGCTCTCTCTTCCCACAAAGAAAATTCCAACATGGAGGTGACATTATTCACATGTACGCCTCATACGTTAAGCCTCTCTTCACTTGATTTGTGCCCAGCAGAATCATGAAAAAGCGTAAAAAAAAAATGAATATAACCAGGGGTGTCGCCAGAGAAGAGACTGTTGGGTCTGTGTGTGTTTCAGCGGGCTGAGAGTAAACATAGTAACTAACTAACACTGTTGTGTGTGCGCTCCTACGATCCCACTGTCCATATAGAGACACACTGGCAGCCTGTTCCAGTCAGCTCTTATTGCTCTTAAACAGCATAGAACAGAGCTGCTCTTCAAATTACAACATATAAAGAACTCCAGGATTGATTTCAGAGCCCTGTAAAGAACAGTTCAGACAAAGCCAATTATTTGGCAATATGAATGAATCCAGCAAAGGGAAGCAGTGTCCCGGGGATAAAGGCATTCTAAATATTCCACCAATAGTTTGTGACATTCTTGGATGTGCATGTCCTCTTCAGTAAAGACGAGAAGGGAGAGTGGGCTGTCAGGGTACAAGGAACGGATGGATCTCATCTCACAGTTAGGCTTTGTCATCACAACAACTAGTAAGATAGGCATGGTTTGCATATCCATGACAACAATATCACCAATATACCATTATTTTTTACTCTGTCAATGACATTGTTTTACACAGAGTTATGTAAATCAGTGTTAATCTAGTGTCCAATCAATTAACAAGAACAGGATCTTGACAAACACTAATACTGTTGCAGATGGAACGACCATACATTCACAAAGAATATGTGTTAATAAATAACTCATGAGCCACTTCTGAGAAAACATGTTTCATAACAATACATTTAAGTCAACCCACTGCTCAACCATATATTAGTGAGCTGGCAACATTTCTAAATTCCAGTCTTCTGATGAAGAAATATATAGAATTTCTGGTAACATCTACAGAGCTTGACGCAGAGAGCAACAAACTGTCATGGCTTCAGAATTTCTCAAATCTAGAAACAGTGTTTCTAAATTCTTATCCAAATACTAATACAAGAAATACTACCTCTACAATTCATTTAACTAAAAAAATGATTTATTCCATTCATTATAAAGTAATACTTTTTGAATTGGCCATCCTGTTAGATTTTCCCTCTTTTCTTGGAACTGTCAAGCCAATAAACATCCATTGAGGCAAAAAAGGGGAAAAGGGGGACTTGAGACAGGGGGCAGAAGAAGCAGCCCCATGCTGGCAGCCAAACAATGCTGTTTTGAAGAGGCAGAGCGCTGGACTCAAATGAAGCCTGGTAGGGGGGGCCGAGGGGGGCCTAAAACTGGACACGTCAGTTATTAGGTCAGCGTTGAGGGGAGATCAGGGGGAGGGGGTGGAGAGAGGGGGAGGCAGCAACCACGGTGGTAAAGCCTAAACCAGTTGAGTACTGAGGATGGTTTGTGAAATCACACTGTTAGAACCCTAGAGATTCTACTGCTAAAGCCATCCGACCTCCCCTGTCTCCATCCCTCCCTCCTTGCATCTCTTTCTCCATGTGATGAAATGAAATTTCAAGACAAGGCCAACATCCATGTGTAGGGTTAGCATTTCCACAGAGCTTTAGAAGGTTAAATGCAGGGTCTCTCTGCTAGAGCTAATGGACTCAAATCTTTCACAACTGTGGATTTTTCTTCTGTTTGCAAAAAAAGAGAGTGTACACTTACATCAAGCTTTGGGGAAGCCATTGATTTTTTTTTTTTACCTCTGAATTCAAAGTCCAGTCTGCTCAAGTGGTGCTGTTCTTTAGTCCAGGGAGTATGACATGTACTAGAAAGTGTGGTGTACTTACTATAGGGGACAATGGGACTCAGCATTCTGTGGAGCTGGTCTCAATTAGGAGGAGAGTTTTTCAGTGAAACCCAGGTTAGCGTCTGTCCGGCTGTAGTCCATCACTAGCATGTGCTCGCAGTGACACTCTACAATACCCAGCCCTGACAGAAGAAGAGAAAAAAACTGTTACAGGCTGGCAAATGTCTGCACAGAAACACATGCCAACTAACCCTTTCACACATACTCACACACCAATACAAATCCAAACATAAATAGAAGAATTCATTCCAAGATGGCATGATGGAATTACTGACAAACCCAGGCAGCCTATAGGCTAAGTGTAACAAACAAACAAACACACACACACACACACACACACACACACACACACACACACACACACACAGTATCCCAAATTGACGCACACAGAGGTATTCATTAAAGGCAGGCCAGGCATTAAGCTGATTGTGAGGTTGTGTCCAGGCTCTAAAGAGGGCTTTCTAAATCTGCCTCACAAAAAGACCCATGCCACTGCTCTGTGCGTTAGGGCTATAAAGACTGCATTCTGTCATGAGACCAAACACATTTAGGGCCCTAAAAGCACCATTATGAACTAAGTATTCCATTACAATCATTGAATTATAGAAAATATATTTTTTATTTATCTATAAATTCAAGGGAATTCACGGTACTGTGTTGTTTTACTGGTGAAAATACTCACAAGCTAATCCCACAAATTCATCAAACAAATGAAAAACAAAACAAGGAAATATTTCTCTACTTTACAAGGCAAAATATTTGTAGCAGAAACATTCTGCTGACAGATAAATTGTATTTGAATACTGCAAGTTATACTTTATCTGATATTGTAGCCTTTCCAGTGATCCCAGGGTAATGAGAGCTCATACAATTCTGACAATATATTACATAATCCTGCCATTCATATGATGTAATGACTCAAGCCATGCAAATATTCAAAGATAACATGATTATAAATAAGTATGACTTTCACATGCAGTTAAAATACATTTATTATTTTGACTGTAAAAATCAAATATTGGATTGATAATTGTACTTTAAATATAGACATGCCTCTAATGGCATTAAATGATAAGAGGGTGTTATTATTTTTTAAATAAAAAAACAATGACACTAAAAACTCTAAACTAAAACAATATGAATACATATAAAAACAAATGTGGACAGCGTATTGTAGCATTTTTCATAAAACTTTCTACAGCAATTTACAGTAGTCTATCCATTTCATCCATTCATATGGAACTGAAATTATGCAATGACCACACGGCTATCCCTAGAAACCAACAGGCTGTACAAGACTTCAGACTAGAGAGGGTTGAGCTGGTTCTACTTCTAACTGACACTCACACTCAATATGACACTCAGACTTTCATACCAGTCACTGAAATTACAAAAAAATAGGCAATTGCTTTGCATTGATTAAAAAATTAAAAAGTAAATGTCTTTTTTCAGGTATTGAAAAAGATTTACAGAGAGAGAAAGAGAGAGGTGGTAAAGAGAGGGCACTGCAACAACACAGAGAGCCTAAGAGCGGTGTTGAGAGCGGTGTTGAGAGCGGGGAATGTAGTGGCCAGTGGCCAGAGAGAAGCAGCACTGTGCTGTTCTCCAGTCATTTACAACTTTAGAGAGGAGCCAAGTCAAACAGCAGCCTACCGCCACCTATGATCGAACATAAACATAAACATAAACACAGGGATGCAGAGAAGAGGAACTGCCTTACCTACTCATGCCTGCATGTCCTCAAACAAATCTGAACGCAGTAAGATAATCCCTGGAGCAGACAGGACTGTGTGTGCAGTGCTATGCTTTCTTTCCACATATGGGACAAAACTCAACTCTCTCTCTCTCTCTCTCTCTCTCTCTCTCTCCCTCCCTCTCTCTCTCCCCCTCCCTGCCAGTGACAACAGAGCGCACACATTTCCCCTCCCCCACCGCTCCCATCCCCCTCTCCCTCCCCTCCCTCTCTCTCTTTATGTTAAAAGTATTTAAGGAGGGAGAATGAGACGGCAGTGGGGTGGGGGGAGCTGACCAATCATGTTTTGAGAGAGGCTTGCATTCTATAGCCTGGTCCCATATAGAGAAGGGGAGAGAGGGAAGGTGAGAATAGAGTAGAGGAGGGATAGGGAAGCTGTTGATTGGAGAACTTGGCCCCAGGAGAATTTAAAAAGAGTGGTTAAAGACTGAGGTGATTACACATATTTCGTTACTCCCCACAGTTCATGTCTCTTTTTATTTTAAATTAAATCTCACCTCAAATAATTGTATTATCTCACCTCAAAAAATGTTCTGCTTTATTCCACAGGTATGACGCAGTACATGTAATCAACTCACAAATATCCCATTAGTCATGAAAGCCATCTGACATGAAACATCACAGTTTTAATGGAATGTCAATCTCTTTAAACCAATCTCTTATTGAGTACAGTAGTCCAATTGCTACAGTAAATTCAAAAGATCAATTTAAACGCTGTAATGTTCTCAAGGCATTTCTATTTCTAGTTGGAACATTACAGTAAGAAAGGGGAGGACAAAATGTTAGATGGATGATATGTTCATGACGTGGGTTCTCTGTCAGACAGAAGTTGTTCCAGCACTACATCCCTTGGTCAGGTGCTGGGCCAGTTTCATGGTGGCCTTCTTGGCAGTGGCTCCTCTCCTTCTGGGCAGATTTCTAAGGCTGGTGCAGCCCCTATCCCTGTCCCCTCTCACAGCTGTGACGCTGTTTTTAGCCCCACAACGAGGGCCACATGGCCCGGCCAACTCCTCCTGTTACACGGATACTAAACTCTTCTCACACATCCACACCCGTGTTACCACACAATTTATCTCCCGCTTACACACTAACACACATACCTATACAAACAAGCACGTAGTGTGAGTGGCCCGGCTCAAAATAGACTGCGCTATCGTATGTTTGGTGTCCGGAGCATCTCAGCATTACACACTCGGTCATGTGGTTTCATGTGGAAATGGTTTGTTCTCAGCACAGGGACTCTATGTTCCTGTGAAGTGGCTTTCTTATCATATTCAAATGCAAATTTCTAATCAGAATTTCACACAAATATATATTCTCCAAGTTAAGCACATTTTTTGTTCACTTCACAAGTTATTTTTGGAGATGCACCAGTGGTCGGCAGCTCAAATTGGGATGTAGGACAAAAAATGAATGATGATTCTTTAGCCATTAGAATCTAACTTATCTTCCTCTTCACTAAAGCCCATTACAGTCATTACCAGCCAAACAGGACGCTTGTGTACTGAGAATGTCAAAAAAAAAAAAAAAAGCACTATTTAACTCCTCTCCAGTACGCCGGCTATGTTTTCTCTGCTAGCTGACTCTTAATTGAACGCCTTTCGTGTCTCTACGGGGGGGATAGGTGTGGTTTTGTGAGGATGTTGAAAACAGAGAGCTCTGCCGCTCTATCACTCTATTGCCTTATTAGTGCTGAGGCAGCAGTCTGGACAGGCAGCATGCTGAGCCCAGCACTACTGGAGCACAAAGGAGGCCTAGGCTACTTCACAGCCCAGGGACAAGAGACGGACTAAAGACAGACAGACAGACAGAGAGGGAGAGAGAGAGAGAGAGAGAGAGATTCCTGCAGAGACCAGCCCCACTGTCATGTGAGTGAGTTTGACAGGTGTCAGTCTAAAAAATCACTCCAGAGACCCTGCATGTGCAAGAGTATGTCCAATAGTGAGAGCTGAAACTCACATGAGTCATTCTCAAGACATGAGAGGGACAGGTTATCGCTACCACAACTGGTTTGGATGGTTTCAGTTAATGGAGAGATATGACACGCCAACAAAAGGCTGTGGCCGGCTGACAATTGCCCTTGTATAGATACGGGCTACAGGTCAACACACTATGGTTTGACCTCCTCCTCCAGGGCATGTCAACACCTCTGTTCAGCAGGTTGGCTGGTCCTCCGTGTATAAGCGGGTCAGCTGTTTTAATCACGCTGATTTGATGAATCAGGGAAATATGTAATTTGGTTAAATGAAAACTTGCTTGCACCGTAGTTATGGATCATGAAGGGTGATTAGGTAAGCAAAACAATATGTGTAGTGCGAGGTTATGGTTTTGTCATATCAGATGGAATGGAAAAGCTGTGGTTGGCCAATAATGTACAGGTAGGTCTGGTATGAATGGCCTTTTTGCCTACAGACACAATAGCTGAGCAGAAAAGAGAACAGGAAGGGGGGTGGTAGGTAGCTAGAATAATGCACTGCTTACTTCCACTACTGTCCCTGCATAAGAGACACCTATTATTAAAGTGCGTTCGGTAACTGAGAGAGAATGACACCTAACCAACTACCACAGCTCACAATTAACCATGCTAAAGCCAGAGGCTATCCACTGTGTAATCAGTGTGTAATTATAATATGACAAAACAAACTAAGTATCATACTAATCAGCTCTAATCATGACTTATTACTTACCTGGTTTTACATTAGTATATCTGACAATAAATATACGGTCGAAACAATCATACTAAAACATATTATCTGAACACTTGGAAATCAGCAAGACTTGAAAATCATCTCAGTGATCAGTGATACTTTATTGATATTTAACCATAGAGGTGTCAGGGAGTTAGGGGTATGAAACTAATTTAGCAAAATGTAGTTTTTTCAAATATCAACACCAATATCATTGGTTTGACTGTTTGACTCCCATTTGGCCACATTCCAATCTTCAGGCTATCATTGTATGGAAACAATAGTATCTCGCAAACTGCTCCACCAAAACGGTGTGTGTGTGTCTGTGTGTGTGTGTGTGTGTGTGTGTGTGTGTGTGTGTGTGTGTGTGTGTGTGTGTGTGTGTGTGTGTGTGTGTGTGTGTGTGTGTGTGTGTGCGTGCATGCGCATGGGCGTGCATGTGCATGTGTGTGCATGTGTGTGAATGTGAATGCTTGTGCGCATGAATGTGTGTGTGAGTGTGTATGTGTGTGGTGGGTGGGTGTGTGTGTGTGTGTGAGTGTGTATGTGTGTGGTGGGTGATAATCAGTTCCAGGCTTGTAAGATTGAGTGATATGATTTCATTAGAGTGGTGGGGCGAGTGCTAGTGCTTTGGTAGAGATTAGGGAAGAGAGAAACCCTACCCCAGCCCCAGTTGCCCTGAAGAGGGCTGGGTGGTGGAGGAGGGGACGGGGGACGGGTGGGGGGGGGGCTAGGTGTCAGTGGGATTATTGCTGGGGGGTTCAGCTGTTTATTATTCCAATTCTATCTCTAACAGCTGAAAATTGGAGAATTAAGCGGTAGCCCCAAGCAGGCTGGGGATCAATGTGGAGAGGTTAAACCCTGTGGCGGGGTTCCATACTCACAGTCACTGACGCAGCACTACAGCTCACAACAGCCTCACATCAGGGATCACTCACACAACTTAGATTTACTCATGACACATTAGATTTACTGCTCTAAAGTGGTAAGAGTAATTCTAAGGCGGCTTCACAGGTTGGTCCACAGCTTTACACTTCCAAAATAAAAAGCATGAGAAAGGAGTTGGATAGTTAGTTGCAATTTACATTGGGTTTTGTGAGTTTCTCTCAGGGGGTAAAGGATAAGGGGCAGGGGAACCGTTTTGTTGTGTTTCAATATGATGTTTGTTTTGTATATCTTGTAGTCTTTTTTTATTAATAAAAATAACATTTTGTCCTCCAATGCAGGGATACAAAAAAAATAAAACATTCAGACTCATAATAATATTTCATGATTATTATTTTTTTCATTTAGACAGGGAGAAGGCAAATACTTTCTTTCACAAAATGTCTCTCTATTTTTTGTATTCTCACTTGCAGCCAAAATAATACTTGTAGCTGAGAGGGAAGGAAAACAAGTATCTATTGTCGAGAGGGTTGACCGACATTGCCTTGCTTCATCCACATATTGGGTTGTATAGTCATTTGTTTCTGTGTATGTGGAACTGACACAGGAGCCAATGACACTCCTGCATTTGGAGTGCCTCAGGTCACGTCCATGCATGTTGTTAATCTAGAGAGGGACATGTGACACAGGGGACTAAGAAACCTGAACTTTCCATGTCATGCAGGCATGCAGTTTGGTGGCACGGAAACAGGTCCTCATGCACACAAAAGTCACCAATGTTGAATTTAGATTTGAGTGGCATTCCATTTCAAATATCAACTTACATGAGAATTTTGCCACTACACTAAAGTTAATAACAAATAGTTGATGGGTAGAGTGGTGATTTTTTAAATCACAAATGACTCTATAAATCCTTTAGAGCAGACTAACCTCTGAAATAATGACTAAGATCACTGTAGGATAAAGATGGTAGCAGCTTAAACTTCAATACACACACAGAAGAGCCCAAACATAGCCTAATATTATATTTGAGCACATCATAAAAATACAATTTGCCTTGAGAAGATATTTCTTAATGTTCACATATTAAAACCAGTAAAGTGTGTGTGTGTGTGTGTGTGTGTGTGTGTGTGTGTGTGTGTGTGTGTGTGTGCCTGCCTCCTTAGCTGTAATTAAAGACAGGGGTGGGCTAATCCACTAGCTGCAGGGCCTAACACTGGTCACTGAGAACAAGCCCCTCACTCTGTTTCAACCTTAGAGTGACTCTACTTGGCCTCTACACTCAATTGATTTGTGTGTGTGTGTGTGTGTGTGACAAAAATGTACTAGTATAAGTCATTCACTTATCTAATGACACATTGCGTAAATTGTATCGAATGAACACCTTTCGAAACATTAACTGTGTCCTACAAATTATGAGAAGAACTAATGCAAAATAGGACCTTGCTTACTGAGAGGGTTCATAACTTGACATTCATTTACAAAAATGCTTACTTAATTAACATTATTTCCTTAAATAATAGCATGGATTTATTCACTGGGGAGAGGTCAGCTGCAAATTGCATGAATTTATTCCAGATTTTGACAGACATCTTTCTATGGATTGTCTCTTATAACCAAAGGCTGACCAATGACTTTTGTAGCACAACTCTCCCCTGTATAATTCTAGCCACTTCACCTCATTAAAAACTTCTGCCTGCTATTCCTTGCATTCCTAATATTCCATTGCATTATGATACTGTAGGGAACTATACAAATAGCATACTGGTCTCCTACTCAAATCATGTACTGTACCTATACATGACAGTACGTGCTCCCCATTGCGTGTCCTGGTTGATGCTTTCAGCTGTACTGGCAGGTGAAAAAGGAAGTAAGATGTGCAAGACCGACAGTTATATAGTAGGTTGTATAGTGCAATAGTACCAATAAACTGTGTAATTGATATGATTCTGACAATAGTGTGTTTCATATACATTTTGTACACAGAATGAGGGTTGAATGAGGTTTTGTAGAATAGGTGGCATAACTGTAGGGACTATTTTCAACCATTTTAAGGGGAAATCAATCAAATTGACTACAGCTAATCTTCTCTACCATCCAAAGGTGGTAGCAATTCAGCATTGCAGAATCAAAAACAACTTTAACAGCGGTTCACTCCACCTCATGTTGATTGATGGGTTAGGGCAAAGAGGACTTCTGGGAAATTGATTAGAAATTGATTTAATTCTTAAAGACAATTCATATGCAATCCAACAGTCCTTAGTCCTTGGCAAGGGAAAATCGATGTTGGTCATATGAAGAAATTGTCACGGTGAGGAATATCCAGGGATCTGCCAGAGCATCCTGTGACACTATATGACTCCATTGGGAAGCAATATGAGTTTTCTTATAAACAAGAAGGCAATAATAATTGTGTCTGGCTGTATGAGAGATCAGGAGGGAGCCTGCAGCGGTAATAAAGGGAGGAGGGCAGACCACACATCGCCCAGCGGAGCCATGCTTTGAGAGACAACACGGCGTCAGGCACACATACAGACATCACTCAGAATGATGGAGATACTGTATGTGGAGGGTTATACAATACTTGATGGACTTCACTAGGGAGAGGAGAGTAGGAGAGTGATTCTGCTGGTGCCTACTGTCCCACGCTGGGCTTTTAGCTAATTCTAGCCACTTTAGCTACAGTATGTAACTACTTTAGCTACAGTATGACTAGTATGATTTAATAGTGCATAACCTTCTTAAAGATACTGTATGCAACAGCACACAACCTCCCAGTCTGATGAGTGGTGCCAATAGAGCGTCAAATAGTTTGATATAGCTACCTGATTAAACTTCCTGATTTACCCAATATAAATTTTTTATTGGACGAACAACCGGTTGCCTGGCAACATGGTCCATTGTTATAATGTAAAGGAACTATTTGGCGTTGACGGCCGCTGTGGTGTCTAGTGTTAAAAAAAAAAAAAAAAGATTAAAAAAAATCAAAAGATATCAAAATAAATATTCAGCAAAAACTAAATCTTTAATTTATATCTTATATCTGTAGTTATATCTGTAACAGCCCTAAAATAAGTATTTAGGAACAAATTATATATTTAATTTAAATATATATTAAATCTTAACTCTGAGATTAACACTTTGCCATATGTATTGTACATATGTATATGTACTGTATATGAATAAAATATTATTGTTTGGTTAAATATTTATTTTGGAATCAAAGATTTAAATAATAATTAATAATAGTTAATTTAAATATATATGTTTTTGTTAAATATTTATTTCAAAACACAGATTTACGATTTAAAGTTAATATTTACACAATTAACTCAAGGCTCAGATTTATAAATTATCTACCAGAAAAAGACATTTATTTTGAACAGATTTATAAATCTAGTCATATTTATCTAAACTTGGGGTAAAAAAGGATGAATCAACTTTAAAAACAGCACCCCACACTTAACGGATACAATGGACAAGTGCGGGTGGAGCATTACAGGAGGCAGCAGAGCAGAGCGGCCTTCCAGGGAGTCCAAACCATTCTAGAACCCCTGGACAATGTCGCGATCGCAGTGAAAACTGCCTCTTGTCCAACTAATCAAAGCTATAGTATGTCTCCGCCTCCATTGACAACGCTAGCACAAACAATGGTCTCTTTCAAGAGCTGTTCTCCTCACCCAACAAAACCTTATCCATGATGATATACGTACAGTATATTACCTTTTTTTGTGCATTATGTCCATCAACATGTAAATGTGTAAATGTTAGCAAATTTAGTGGGAAAAAATAGATTGCTGTTTCAGGATAAACCGGCCGTAAAATTTCAGAAAATCCATACCTCATCCATAGTTATGGATAGATACATGTACCAATCGTGTGAAATGGCCATCCAAGACAGAGTAGAAAGGAATTCTGTTCTTCTTGATCAGCCGATTCTCTCTTTTCTTTTTTCTACAGTTAGAGCACATTTGCTGACCAACTGAAAAGGAAGATGAATGCTTCCATTTCGAATGCCGAGCTCCCTCTCTCTCCTCTCCTTAAATCTAAGCCTCACATTAAACTTGTAATAGCTTACTGCCCTGGAAGGCATGATTTCAATTCAGGGCGCCGTGTTATATGAATGAGATTTGGTGAAATGCCAATATTTATGCACATACATTCCCATTCTGTAACTCTCTCATCATCACATCTATTTCAGTTCTGGAGGAAGAGCAGCTGCCTCTGATACATCAAATTACACTGATACTACAGAAGTGAACACACACACATGCACTCACGCACGCACGCACGCACGCACGCACGCACGCACGCACGCACGCACGCACGCACGCAGACAGACAGACAGACAGACAGACTGTTTTTACTGTTTTTGTAAACCAAAAAATAGCCTAAATCTTGCCACATTGTCTAGACACTGTGGAGCATGGTCAAGAACATTTTCAATAAAGCAGCACAGTTCTAGAGAAGGTCATATATATATATATATATATATAAAGGATGAACTAGGCTGTGGCCGGTTGGGATCCCCAGGAGGTCCTGGAGAGGAGTCTCTGAAGGACACTTTCCCTCCTCTGCTCTACTTTAATTCAATCGCTCTGACAGTTTCCCAGTGTCCCAGTGTCTGCAGGCCCAGTAATCTCCCTGTAATTGAGTTCCCAATCAGCCATCCATCAATAATTCATCTAGTTCCACCAGTGCAAAGACAGGACAGGCAGCCATGCTGGACAGCATGGAGGAGCCGACACTGGCGATGGAGGAGGAGATCTATTACTTCCTGGATCTGAAAAGCACTTTCACTGCGGTCGGTTTCAATGTGCTCGCTTTCACTGCGATCTCTCTCTCTCTCTCTCTCTCTCCCTCTCTCTCCCTCTCTCTCTCTCCTGCTGTGGGTCTGATATGAAATGATGCATATTACATGATGATTGTGGAATGCTGTACTCAATTTGCTGTTATTCTATAGAAAGATGACTGCATCTGCCCTCTGGAAGTCAAGATCAAACAGTAGACTTGGTCAGAGGTATCAGTTTACTGATGCTACAGTACAGTAAATGATCAAGGAAATCAAGGAAAATTAAGCATGGAACAGAAAATCAGCAATACTGTATGTTTGTTCTCTGTCTCTCTTCTACTATTGGTATTGCAAAGCTGCCAACAGCCCAGCTCAAAAGAAATCCAGCACACACACACACACACACACACACACACACACACACACACACACACACACACACACACACACACACACACACACACTCACACACACACACACACACACACCTTTTCTTTTCATTCGCCAGTGCATGCCAAGCCATCAATTAGTGACTAAGACCATGGTCCTCCAAGGTTAAAATGTACAGCTGTCTGAATGATTTTCAATTATACACCCAGGAAGCTCCCTGACAGATCGCTGGCTCTCACCTACCTCGCTGGCCGCACAGGGTCATTTATAATACCTAACACCTCCTGAGGATAATTGTATTTCACCTCCTTCATTCCACAGCTCTGCTTTACAAAGTGTTATCTCCATTTTCAATTTCCGATCTCAGTGCACCTGGAATCTCCTTCCTATTGCCTCAGTTTGCCCTTGCTTTTTAGCTGAATTCACTGCATTTCGAGGGAAAACCTAAAAAACTTTCAAATGGTTCAAATGCTTCTGCAATAAGTATTTTGATGACACTGACAAAGATGTATAATGTCTTAGAGTGATCATGTGAAATTTCCTTCCCTATCGCCATGTAGCATATTTTGTGATTTGAATCTTATTATTTGTAGCTGAAGAAGATTTTAATGGCAAGTTTTGGAATTTGTATAGTCTGAGATACAGTACAAAACTCTCACTAAAATCCTCTCCTAAAACCTCTTAGACATGACTTTATTGTCACATTGCCTGTCCCTTTACCCTTGAGCCTGCTTGAATTAATGGCTCATTTAAGTCTCCATTACATTACATTACCAGGCTCATTCACAGCCCATACTGTACATTCCCTAGAACATAAATCCCCTCATGAAAATATCAATCAATCTAAATAAGTGACTTCACCTATTCTGTTCAATATTAAAGAGTGTGACACTGGTTTACATTGAAAGCAGTAAATTACCATCACTCAGAGGAGGGACAATACTAATAGCCCAATTCCACTGTGGCTATTATGTCTTGTAATATGAGGTTACAGTGTCTGAGGAACATGCAACTGAGTATTCTTACCCCACTCCACCCCTGTGTAGAAATACAGCAAGTAAGGCCATTTGAAGTTGTGGTGTGACATTACTAGACATGTGTGTCATGCAGCCAATGTTCTAAGCCACTTCAAGTGGCTGAATCTTGCTTGCTTGCATTGTATTACCCAGCCAAGTGTCACATAATGGGACAAAACAATGCCATGCAATGACAGAACAGCCAGTTGTACCTACAGCTCCTAATGCACTGCATACATTGTACCCCCCCTGCCCCAACACACACAAAACACACAGCAGACAGAAGCAGGTTTCCATCTGGAGGTTAATTAAATCTCAAACCTGCCCATTCTGAGGCTGCTGTCAGCCCTATGGTCTGCTGTGACATTGTGTGGTGGAGATAATTACATTTTGGGCCAGTCTTGCGACTCAGCATCTATTCAATAGATTCTACTACCTACACTGCAGTCACCAGAGGAATGTCCAGCTCTGGACAAACTGGTCTGTGGACAGCTAGGCTCCACTGTGGCCAGCCATACGCTACAAGAGTGATCAGGCCAGTTTCACCTAAATAGTAGCTACAATCAGTGTTCAGACTATGCTGTGAGCCATTCCTACAGTAATCTTAAAATAAACTAAGGTGGTTGTTGATTGATGTTTTACTCATTATCGTTCCCCACGATGAAATCGGGGAGGGGACTGGGAATCTGTCTCCATCTGTTCATATGTCACAGGCGCTATCTCAGACACCACTGGGACAATTTTTATGAAGCTTGAATAATGCATCTTACCATAGAGATCCGTTTCCAAAATGACACTCTTTGGCACAAGTGGAGTGCTATCGTAAACAACTGAAATTCCGAAATTACACTGATTGGCCCAAGGGGGATGCTATAGTAACAACAGAAATTGTTTTTATTCTCTCTCTCATTAATCCACTAAATCGTGACTTTGAACATGGCATGGTTGTTGGTGCCAGACAGGCTGGTCTGAGTATTTCAGAAACTGCTGATCTACTGGGATTTTCACGCACAACCATCTCTAGGGTTTACAGAGAATGGTCCGAAAAAGAGAAAATATCCAGTGAGCGGCAATTCTCTGGGCGAAAATGCCTTGTTGATGCCAGAGGTCAGAGGAGAATGGCCAGACTGGTTCGAGATGATAGAAAGGCAACAGTAACTCACAGTAACTAATCTCTGAGGAATGTTTCCAGCACCTTGTTGAATCTATGCCACAAAGAATTAAGGCAGTTCTGAAGGCAAAAGTGTGTACACACACACAAATTCACACACACACAAGTCACAAGTTGTGTTACGAATCTGTTTCGTGCCAGAGAGTGACTTTGGTAAGGTTGATTTTGTTGGAAGAGAGCCACCATGGAAAGATAATACAATTATGAGGATATCCGCATACTTACACCCATGGGTATTTTACACACAGGAATACACACACACACACACACACACACACACACACACACACACACACACACACACACACACACACACACACACTTATTTTGCACTGCATAGGTTTGAATTACTGTGAAATGGACTATTTAAGTAATTTGAATTCTTGCAAAAGTTAAACATTTCAGTGACACATCTACTGACCCACTCCACAACAGTTTTCACAGTTTCCATGTGTAGGCCATGAGCCTGACCAAACATGACTTTAGGATGAATTTACAGCTTTGCTAATGCCCACAGTTCATGTGTGGTCATGTTTTACTTGTCCATTGTGTACTATTGATCACGCTATGGTGAAACTTGTGACTAAAGCTTAGTCCGTCCCTGCAGAATAAATCACAGTATTGACCCTGCAGTTATCAATAAAGGTAGTGACAAACATCTGGCCTCACCTTTAATGGAATCGACAGAGTCTTACTGGCAGTGCTCCAGCAATGGCCACTCATAGATTGACTTGATCTTTCTGGTGGGAACCCACTCTTACTATGTAAATGAGACAAGAGAAATGCATTCACAACCTGGACTAATATATTTAATATATTCAAGATTCAAAGATTCAAGATTCAAGATTCAAAGTGTTTATTATCATATGCACAGCAGAAAACATGTTTCACTGTACAACGAAATTCTTGCTTTGCTGTCCGCAGAATGCCAACCAATGTAAAATATACAATACTAAAGAATATACAATATATACTAAACAAATGTACAAGACAGCAAAATTTAAGGCATAAAATAAAATAGCAGCAATAATAATAATAAAACAGTGCAAATGTAGCAGTGCAATTATGCAAACTGGAAAGTTCAGTTATTGAGGTAGTACGGTTATATTAATCTCCTATGGGTTGTTTAGGAGTCTGATGGCAGTGGGAAAGAAGGAGTTCTTCAGTCGGGTGGTCCTGCATTTAACACTTCTGTACCTCCGGCCTGAGGGTAGAAGTGTGAACAGTCCGAGCTGGGGGTGGGTGGGGTCCTTGAGGATGGAGGCGGCTCTCCTGTGGACTCTGATATCTAAATATCTAATTGTATAATATATCTAAATATCTAACTAAATATTTAATTGTGTCACAGAAACCCCCCCAAAACATCTATGAAAACCATGAATATCTGTTCACAACAAGCCTGAGAAACATTGTGTATCTGAGTCAATCAAGGAATACGTGACGAGATCAAATCAATGTGGGTCCACAGAGATTCAGAGCCGCTGAGCTGGGTGTTTTAAAACAGCCTGCAGAGGCAGCACTCTGTCCTGTTTGTCCTGGTCTGGGCTCTGTAGCATTGACCAAATGATGATGATGATGATGATGATGATGATGGTGTCATTATAGAGACTCCATAGTAGTGGACCCTAAGAAAGAGACCATCCATCACCTCCTAGTAGACAAGGAGAGGGCTACGCAAAGTGAGACCACAGGGCACCTCTGCTCCTGCCTTAACAGACGTGGCAAAGATTGCCCCTCAAGAATTGGATTACTCAACCACACCAGACACTGCACAACCAGCAGTTGACCTTGAAAAGGCACTCTTCCAAGACACACAGGCCAATGATATGAAAAATAAATTGAATAAACTGTGAAAAAATGGGGCCAGTCCAGTTAGCATTCTTGGTAGATGACAATCAAAAGAACCATGCTCAATGAACTGGCTGTGAATGATGCAAAATTGCATTCTATTGACAGTATTGGATTCCTAAAGTGTACTGTAACTACAAGCAATTACACCTCTCAATTACACTTCTCAATCAGATACAATCTACAATTGCATGATGTTGCTCTAATGGAAATGCAGCCATTCTCTCAAAAACGTTATTAGCGTTATAGAATTATCTGAGATTAGGTGAAATTAGTTAAATTAACGTGCAACGTTAAAAGATCAATAAACCTTATATATGAAGAATGTAGTTTTGCGCTTAGCAGTATTTTAAAGCTCAAATGTACATACTAGGCCTTTAAATTCAAAGGGAAAATAGAGAAACAGTTATTACTTTCCTAGAGAGGTATCCAATAGGACAGGCCCAGTGAAATTTTATCCTTGAGTCATAAAACTCAATCAAGTGTCTCCAGGTTTCCATCATCATTTCTGTTGGATTTCCACTTCATTTTGTGGATGGAGTGGAACACAATGAATGAGTGACTCGTAAAGCAGGGCCTGGCTGCACACACAACCCACTAAAGGAGGAGAAACGTTAAGGTTTAATAGTACAATTTCATTATGAGAGGGTTTAGAGCCCTCTGTGGCTTCACTTGGATCAATCCAGAAGATTGCTGGAATCATTTTTAACACGCAGTAGTTGCACAAGCAAGCCAATAGAGTGTACCACTCACAATCCAGAAATGTCGGCTCTTTAGCCATACTTGTCATGCCTCACACACCCACACCCTGTGTACAACGTCTTATCAGAAAACAGAGTGTAGGCCAAGCACAGAACACACTTGGCAAGCTCAACCTGCTTGTGAACAAATGCTGTGACAGAGTCCAAAGCACCAGCATTGCTGGGCCACAGGATTAGGGTAAGCCTCCAATGGAGATGGTTTACACAGATCAACAGAGCATCAGTCAAGCAGGTATCTAATATATATATATATAGACACACTTTCGTTGGGACCAGTAGTGGTTTCTCTGTACCGTATCTCCCAAGAACATTGCATTACAGTATCTGTCTGCACCAAAAAAAAAAACATTTCCAGTCCAAATGGGTTTGTGAGAGGCATTACTGTAAACAATAAACTGCCTGCATATAAAGACAATGTACTGTGTTTTTTTCCCTCCTAATGCTTACTGGAATCAATAGAGAAGTTGTCTTTCTTTTTATGCTGAAGACAAATTGCGTTGTGGTTTTTGTGGAGAGAGTCACAAACTCCGGTGAACGTTATTTTTCATTTACGGGCAGGCAGGCAGGCAGGCAGGCAATAGGGCCTCCTCCCATCCCAGTTCCCCTCCAATCCTGTTACCAAGGGGATTTGTTCTGCTAGCCCTATAAAAGATTAGTCCTCCAGGAGAGAGAATGGACTTGATTAGCTAGACAGCAATTTAATGGGATTGTCAGAGAGGCTACAATAAATCAGCTTTTGTGATTAAATGGGATCTCCAGTAAAAGTTGTATGTCTCCAAATCAATAATTATTGAATGTTTCTCCCTTTGTTCCTGTGTAGAAAAAAAACGAGGGAAACAAAACCAAAATTTCCGGAAAGCTAATGATCCCGCTGCCGCCAGTGGTGAGAAGCAGCTTACATGTTCTATAGAGAGGAGGGTGAGAGAGGGCAGGGAGGCTGCTCAGACTGGAGACAGGAGAGAGAGGAGCGTGAGAGAAAGAGGAACAGGGCAGGAGGCAAGATTTCTGTTTGGAATAAGGAGCACAGCATAGAGAAAATAGAGGGAACAACTAGAGATAAATGCACTTAAGAATAGCATGTATTTCCATTAGATTGGTCTAATAGGACCTCCTGGTGCCTCTATAATGGATGGTCACAGCATTAATACTGTGTGTGTGTGTGTGTGTGTGTGTGTGTGTGTGTGTGTATGTGTGTGTGTGTGTGTGTGTGTGTGTGTGTGTGTGTGCAAGAGTTAGTGTGTGAGGGGAGGGGCAGAGAAATACGCCATAAGATTGTTACGATGCGTCTCTCTCTCTCATTGTGATTTAACACTGCGAGGCAGTGCTTGTCTTTGTGTATTAGGAGGAAATAAAATGGTATGGAGGTCCGATACTGCCGGCTAGCCCATGACCCCATGTAGTGATGGAGTGCTGCCCTGGTCAATTAAGCAGCACTGTTCTCTGATTCCCCCATACATATTAACAACCAAACACAGACCTTGGTCTGTGTCCAGTGGACACTTCCTGAAAACATACTCTCCAATATTGTTATGTTGTCACAAAATAGATATGGAATTTTCATTTTGCAGGTTATCACAAGGTCAAGTCATTTTTGACATCTAGCATGGAAGCTTGTGATTTCGTAAGACAGCAGTTGACTTGACACAAAAGTTGCTTGCATACAATGATGAACAACTAGGATGTAACATTTTTATCTTATCTTTCTTTTTAGTGACATTTTTGTGAGAAGCTCCACTGTTTACAAAAACAACTAACTTGACTTCCACATGGACCCCTGAGAGTGGACTGTTCCCATCAGTATGGTTGGAGTGTGCTGAAGTCTGGTAGCCAGCTGGGTGGATGAGGGGATTATGGGGTCTGTGGTGGAGCGCTGCAGTGCTGAGCTCTGACTCACTCACCCATCCAACCCACTCCACACATCAGACCAGATGAGAGCACATCCCAGGTTCCAGGTCCCACCAGCCTGCTCTGCTCGACATTCCTGCTGCTGCTTTGATACTGGGGGGTTCCCTCATGTCTGTCCATCATCATCCTACCCTACCCCCCCCACCTCTCGGTCTATCCTCCCCTAGCTCAGAGGAATTCACCAGCTCTGGACAGTGTTCCATTTTTCACAGGCCATGTCCTTGATAGCTTAATGGCCCCCCTTGCAGAGGAGAACATGCACTGGGAGGCAGGGAGTGCAACTTGAAAGTCCTCTTCCATATTAAATTAATTTAGCCTGGGAGAGAGCAGGCAGGCTATCCAGTTATTGTCAGATGATGTTACCCAAAGGCCTCAGTGGTGTGGAGGAATCATGGGTTCTAAGCAACAGGAGACTGAATGTTCTCTTTATGACCTGAGAAAGGCCTACAAAGGTGGGCCTTTCACGTGTTTTAGTTAGCACCACAAGGCCACCAGACAAGGGGCTACAGCCTTGGACATTGTCCTGTGCAGTGACCATTAGAGAAAATGAAAACACTTCACATATCGATGCATGCTACCTAGAGATGTACAGTATAGCGTGGACCCAAGGCAATTTCATCCCTCTATTCAGTTCTGTCCATTTTGCCTGTGCATAAAGGACAGGCGATAAGACAAGGTTTTTGTGACAGCAATGCTTAAGGCCATATAGGTAGGCAGACACACACACACACACACACACACACACACACACACACACACACAAACACACACACACACACACACACAGCGTGGGCAGCTCTGCTCTTTGTCAGTGCTATTTGCGCTACCCTTCATTTTGACAGACTCGTGCATTCTCTGTGGCCCTCAGTACTTTGAAGGTCTGCTCATTTTCTGCAGTGAATGCAGCTAAGCTCAGAGGGCAGCCAGGCACACTGATCTTTTCATCTGCCGGGTGAAGGCTTCTGTCCAGCCAGTCACAGAGAGGAATGGCAGTCTTCAGAGCTAAGATTGCATGGCAGAATGATGGGTTTATAAAACAAGTCAATTTGGTTTGAAAGGCTTTTTACATGTAGTAATGCTATATTGATTTGTTGAGTTTCTTCTTACACTAACTCCACAAGCTCTCGCAGAGCTAAGCATCACAAATAATATGTCCTCTCCCCTTGCCTTGCTCCTGTCCTTTGTCTCACCTTTAGTCTATTACAGTAATAAAACTGTACAGTGCATGCTCATAACTGCCAACGGGGTCAAGGGAATCAAGAGGCCAACCACTACGACAAATGTGGAATATGTTTAAATAAATATAGAAAAAGTCAATACAGAGGGAGAGCGAACATATTAAATAGGTCACCAAAAAACACTGTTGTATTTCAGCGCTCACAACAATTATTACATAATCACCGACGCACGAGAAATCAAGCTACGGGGGAACAAAATTCATTTGGGGCAAAAACAAACAAAAGAAATTGAATTGCTGGGGTTTGGTTTTAGCGAGAGAGGCTGAGTGGGAGGGAGAGGCCCCCGCTGCACCGCTTGCCGCTCACTGACCTTCAGAGCTCTTTGAGGAGCATGTGATGCTTTTACAGCCTGTGCTGCGCTCTCTCTCTCTCTGTAATGGCACGGCTTATAGCCCTGTTCAGCTGTGGTGCTGCTGAGGCTCTTTATGGCACTCATACCTATGATTGGAGTCCAGCAGTGAGGTGAGCTCAGGGCTGTGTGTGGAGCGTTTCCCCAGCAGCAGAGCAGATTGACCCTGAACCAGCCCCATGCTATTGGCCCTGGTGTGTAGCATGGACCTAGGGGCCAGTGGCTGAGGGCTGCGGGGGGAGAGGGGAGGGAGATTATGGCAGCAGAGGTGGAACCTCTGGGTTAATCTCAGGTGTTGTGGGCATTTTTTAATATAGATGTGCAGCATGGATGTGATAGGGGATAATTGCTTTTGAGGTTGTCACAGATGGTGTCGGTTGATCTGTTAACCAAGGCGAGGCCGATACTCTGTCAAGGACATTCTTATTGCACACGCACTCCCTACTGTCTATGCCTCAACGTGAGCCTATCACAGCTGGGGGATTCAACGTTGTTTGCTTACTGATTTGGTACATTACTTACAGCACTAAGACAAGACATAGGCCTACCAGGTAGCCTACAACAAGTGATATGATATGCAAGATACAGTTTATAAATTCACAAACTAACTGTGATCATTTGCAAAAAAACAGCCCCATCAAAACTGCCTCATCTGTCTCACACACACACACACACACACACACACACACACACACACACACACACACACACACACACACACACACACACAGCATGAGGGGTGTCTGAGCTTGCCTCTCATCATCCTAGATATTCCAAACGGCCGCCCTGTCAGAACATGCTGCAGTCCACATGTGTGTTTCCTGTATGCGTGTCTATGTTTATGTGTGCGTGTGTGTGTGTGTGTGTGTGTGTGTGTGTGTGTGTGTGTGTGTGTGTGTGTGTGTTCAAGGTTGCAGATGGAGCCATTTTTTTGCAAATGAGTAGAGCCAAAATACAAAAATTGATCACAGTGTGCGGTCATAACGGAACGCTTGGAGGGCCGCTACATTAGTCAGGGAGCTCTGGGAGGTGTGGGGCAGGTGGTCAAACACACACACACACACACACACACACACACACACACACACACACACACACACACACACACACACACACACACACACACACACATACACACACACATACACATACACATACACATACACACACACACACTAAGTCTCCATGCAAGTGGTCCTCCTCAGAGCAGTGCAGGGCTGACAGACAGCCATCAAGGGCCTCCCCTCTCCCTCTCTCTCTCTCTCCCACCTCAGAGAGAACACAGAGAGGGGCGGCACTGACAGGTTCACTTAAATATTTATGCTGACAGGGAGAAGACAAGAATGTTATCTCCATGAAGGCACGCTTCCATATCACCACATGCTCTGAGTCAGCCACTTACAGGAAACATACGCTCTGCTTCTCTGTCTCTAACCCACCCCTCCCTTTTGTAGTTAAAACAGGAGGGGGTGAAAGTTTTGTGTGGCAGTGAAAAGATTGACTATCCATATCAGTGTGCGTTCGATGTGCACTTTACTATTTTCACTAACCACTGTGTATATTGGTACTGGTATCTGTCATTTTTGAACTGCCCCCATGTTGAAGACCTAAACCTAACCCTAACCCACTCTCCTCCGATCTCTGTCCCTCTTAACCCCTCTCTGTCTCTCTATCCGTTTGACTCACTCTCTCTATCAGTCTACACACGTGTGTACGCATGCACGCAGGCACACACACACACACGTTGTTACAATGTTGCTTTGCCCTCGGACGTGAGAGGTAGTGCTGTACACAGATGCCACCTCTCCTGTGATCCACATCCTATTGGAGGAAGGCGGATGGCGGCTCCAATCAACAGATCCCCTTTTCAAACGGCTCTTTGTTTCCCGACCCCTAGCAGCTGGTAACAATTAGCTGCCAGGACATGGACAATGCAGCGAGGGTTGCCAGTCAGTCCATTATGATGCCCAGCCAAGCACGGGAGCTGACAACTCAAGCGCTGGGGGCTGTAAATGATATCTGCCATGGTGTGGTGTACCCTCTCCCCCTCCTCTCCCCCTCCACTCCCCCTCCACTCCCCCTATCTGGCAACGTTTCAGTGCTGGTCACAGGGCAGGGTAGACAGTAGTCTACCCTGTTTCAGCTACAGTATCAGGTTTTAGATAATATAGATTATACAGTCATGATAACAGTTGGTTGTTACTTTCTCAAGTTGGAAAAGACAACCCTGGTGAGTTTATTCATTGGATCTCCCAAGTTTCCCCTTGAAAAGTCTTGTTGCTGACAGAAATAATAAATTCCAATCTGACTCCAATCAATTGTGGACCGGCTTGAACCCCTTAAGTCCTTAAGAAGGGGAGGCAGAAAAAAAATCAATTTGCAATTTACATCAGCTGCCGAGTCTTGAAAACGGTAAGAAAGAGACAGCTCCAAGGACCGAACCATAATTACATCCTAGCACAACACACACACACACACACACACACACACACACACACACACACCTCACATTACAAACAGATCTGGGTGTGATAATCAATGGGCCTCAGCACAGCTCCAGGTATCTACAGGCCTGCCATCCATATGCACAGGACGGTCAATACGCTGATAGGTATCAACCAGGGGGAAGTGATTTGTGTGTGACGGCATCTTAGTGGCCTTAGTGGCCTGACTTCCTGGACACAGGGGCTGGGGAGAAGAGAGGACAGCTGACACACAATGGCGCCGATGGGAAGAGGACAGAGTGAAGATAACAGAACAGCAGAGATCATTTCTAAATGCCAGAGGCTACGGCCATGTTGTGCTGCTGCTGGATTGATGTAGGAAATAAGATCTGAAGGTGCTGAGTAAGCACTGGAGTGTGAGGCTTTGTCTCATTTCATTCTCATACTTGGACCTCTCCATGCAGGCATCTATTCTATCCTTTACACACACACACACACACACACACACACACACACACACACACACACAGCACAGCTAGAGCCAGAGCCAAAAGTCATAATGAAAAACAGAAGCAGAGGGAGGTGAATAGTCGTTGTTTCAACTTTGTTTTGTTTTCCAATGGAGACAGAAGAGAAGGCAGAAAAGGAGCCGGCTTGAAGGGTTAAACGTTGGCAAAGCGGGGAGGGGACAAAGGGCCCATTGTGAGGGGCAGAAGTGTCCCCGGAAAGGAGGGAGAGAAAAGAAAGCCACCACTGGCTGGTCCCCTGGCCCTATTGTGAGAGGAGGGGAGTGCAGCCACGCATGACAGATGTCTCTGCCTATTGTTCCACCGTCAGCCTCCCTCTTTGCCTCCTGGCCCGGTCTGGAATTCCACCAGACGGCCTCCCTCCCTCCCTCCCTGCGCCTAGGAGAGACCCCGCACAACCTGCTCTCGCTCCCGCCACCCTCCCCACAGCCTTGTGGAGCCTGGTGGGCACTGGGCACTGGACATGCGTTGTGGGTGTGTATGTGGGGACAGAGAGGGTGGGGGACACTTTTCAAGAGGGAAGCTTTGTGTCAGAAGTTTACGCCGAATAGTCAATGTTGTTCCCACCAGCCTGTCATTCAGTCTGGTCGAACACTCAGAGGCACGTATGCATGCACTAACGCATTCATACACACACTCATTATAACAGGCAGCCCAGAGAATCTCCTCATTCATAGTCTTTTTTTACTTGAGAACAAGCCTAAGCTGTATGCAGAACAGTGACGCCTTGCATTCTTCATTCAGTCGCTCACCATGTGACAAACCTACAGAGCCAGTCTTGTCAGGCTGTCAATCACAGCAACAGTGTGCCAGTGGGGATGTGTGTGGAACAATGGCCGTGTCTGGTTAATGGCTGAGAGAACTAGCAGACAATCATTCATCCTCAAGCCTTACCACCACTGTCCACTCTGCTCTATCCATTCTATCACACAACTACACACAACTACACATACTGGCTCACTCCAATCAGTTACTCTAAACTACCCCCCCCCCCCCCCCCCCATGCCTGTTAACATTCATTTCAAACATACACACACCGCACACACAGTCACATTCCAATGCGTAATGCCTTCCTTTTAAAGGAGTGGGTGAGAGAGAGACGGAGAGAAAGCGACAGGAAGAGAGAGCAAGGCCCAATCTGAGTGCTTTTTGAATCCAATGAATGTTTACCACAAGAATCAATGGCTGCTTGTTTAATCATTACGTGAATTAAAGCAGTGCTGAGACACAGCATCTCTAATGTAACACCCAGGAGGAATGCAACACTGTCCAAAGCTCTGTCTCAACGGCCTGAACCACTGCATCAGCAGAAAAGCACCCACATATGTCAATAAAAAATGCCTTTGGGTTATCAAGGACAATGGAAACTTTTTCAGCTAAAAGGAATTGTTAAAAATGTTTGGCCAAATCACCTAAAATTAGCTCGCTGACTTGGGCTGAAGTTACTTTGAGGTGATTTGGCCACAAATGTTGAACTTTTTTTTTGTTCCCAAATCACTCTCATTGTTTTTTTTTAGTGGTGGCTAAATTTAACTGACATTTGTAAAGGCTATTTAAAGGTAAACCTGTTGGAAATCTGCCACCTTTGGCCACTGAGATGAAATTCTGTTACTTTTCCAAACAACTCCAGCATCTTATCTCATTGGTCTGGATAGCCGTGATGGAAGCTAGCTAGTATTAATAGCTAAACATACAGCTAATTGCAATTTCGACTTGTGGCCACACGGGAGCCATATATATATATACGTATGTGTAGTTTTAACAGAATTAACTACTTTGACACTCTTACCGTCCTATTTCTTCTCTCTGGGGTATCTATCATATGTTCTCACTCTCCTGTCCATCTTGATCAGACTTGTCTTCTAAAGAGAAGACATTGGAATTTAAGGTGGCCTATTGGACCATTTCTCCTTCATGGCTGTCGGCTCAATACATCAATAGAGGAACTACATTACCGTCCTACATGTTCATTAGCCAACTCATGTCAAGAACCTTGCCTAAGCATGTACTGTACTTGAATTCAATGTTGAAACTTCAGAATGACTCATCAAATGAAGCAAAGATTCGCCAAAACAGCCTCCTTATTTATTTCCCCTATATCCTCTGTAAGCTGTGTGTGTGTGTGTGTGTGTGTGTGTGTGTGTGTGTGGGGGGGGGGGGGTTAGGGTTAGGGGGGGGGGGGGGGGGGGGGGGGGTAAAGGGGTTGACTTAGGCCTTGCTCTGTCCACTGGCCTTGTAGCTCAGTCGTACTAGGCCTTCAGGCCCCTGGGTGAAGTCAAATTAATACATGTAAACGTTTAGCCCCCTGCGCACCACTCCGTGATACCCTGCATGGACTTAGGTGACCTCCAGTCAACATCAATCAGATGGGACACAATGGGAAGAGGCGCACAGGAGAAAAGCCCGGGTCAACAGCGCTTTGATTAGGCAGGTCTGGATGGCATTGTTGGAGCAGATCGGCCCTATTCTCCAAGCAGGGTATAAGCCAGGCACTCCTGTCCCCTCAACCACAAACAGCAATTATGAGGAGGCCCTCAATGCATGAGCTTTAGAGATGAGTGGATAATCTACTTGGGAGGATTTAAGACTTATCTGCCATTTCTGCTCTCCAAATCAAATCACAATGGGATACAGATAGGGCTTATGCGCTGATATGATGATTGTAAAGCATAGCCAGAAGGATGGGGATTCAGAGAATGGCCAAATGGATTTTAGTAAGGATTTGGCATGGACAAAATATACATAAAAACAACAAAAAATACATGTTTTTTCTAAGAACTCCAAATGACAGGACAACCTGCTGGGTTTAAGGCCCCTGTACACGCTGTATTTTGCTGTATATGCCAATCTATATCCATTTTAGGGGCAGGCTAAGCTCTGCTATAGCAGGGACTTTACAAACAGAAAGAAAAGTGTTGTTTTTGACTGTGAGGGAAGCACTGATGAGGGTTACCAAGAGTAACTGTTGTGATACTCTGTTGCAGTCTCTGACAGTTTAGGTCCAAGGAGCAGCAGTTTTCTGACAGCAGTGCTTCTGCATAAAAACACACACACACACACACACACACACACACACACACACACACACACACACACACACACACACACACACACACACACACACACACACACACACACACACACACACACACAGACAGACCAGGGAAAGGGGTTAATGTTAGACCCCCCCCCCTCACCCGACAGCCTTGGCCCTTCATTTCATTACCACTCTTTTCCCAGACACTTACAATCCCATTACCTCCGGCAGCTCCAGCCTCGGCCACAGCTCCACCGCGCAGACACAAACACATTGATCCATCATCTGAGCAGCAGCAACAGCAGAGGACGCAGCAAAGACACGAGAACTCAGAGATTCACAGCACAGGATCAATAAGGAAGGAGGCATGAAAGTCTTCAAAGGAGATGTGGGGGAAGAGTTAATGCTGTCGATAATGTCATCAATGGACTACTAGGGAACTTTGCTAATGAATGACCAGCCTAAATGTTAAGATAAGGCAGTTCACAGTGGCAGTGTTTTGCTCTGCAGAAGGGCAGATAAAGGACAAGCTATTTCCAAAACTGGATCCAATCCAAAGTATTAACAAGCACAACCTTTTGACCAAAGATTTCTTGTTTTTATGTAATGTTATGTTAGTTTTATGTAAAGCAATTACATTTTCCTTTTATCAGCCAATATTACAGGGTAGGCCTAGATATTTGTCTATGCAGTCTGCCGACCCAGAACCAGATGTAAAAACGACACAATGTGCTCTGCCCTGTCAGTACACCTAACTGACCCAGAGCTGCAGAGGAAACAGTACTGTACTTCAAGCCTCAGCAAGGCAACGTCACTGTGCGCAACATTGGCCATCAGCTACTCATGACAAGATGGGGTTGTTTCATTAAAGCATAATATGATTGTGGACATAACATCTCATCAACAGGTCTTATACTCTTATTTGTGTGTTAGTTGGGAGAGGAAATGCTGAGATTATGCTGAGGCTAAATCTCTCACTCTTAGGGCAAGGGTGTGATGGGGGGGGACCGCAAGGCCATTGGAGGGGGCTGGTTGGGCTCTCAAGACTCCAGTTGTCCCAAGTCTCCTTCAAACCTCTGAAAATAGAACACTACAGCTGCTCTCTTACCACATCCCCAACTTGACCGCCATAGAGCGGCCCCCTCAGTGGGTCTCCTGTGGAGGAAAGGTCTTTTTCCATGCTGCGGAGCTTTCTTCAGCATTTATGATGTTGTTACGAGACAGGCCGGCCATTTTTATTTATCTAACTTCCCCAGCAGCCCCAGCACTGACTGGACCACCAGGCCTCCCCCATTCCCTATAAATCTTTCTTCCCAATCCAAGCACTTCTTCTCCATTTCATTTATACAACCTGACCTGTCCCCAAGGTTTTCTCTAACACAGAGAGAGAGGAGGGGAAGAAGAAAGAGGGGAAAGGCGAAAACAGGACAAGATGGCAGTAGGTACTGCGTAGTATGAGGCTCTGAACGGTAGTGCCCCCCCCCCCCCCCCCCCCCCCCTCTGTGGGCCTGTGGTGCGCCCATGCCTGGAGTGCGCTCGCTGGAGCGCAGGCCTAGTAATAATGGAGCCCATTCAACAGCCTGCCTCCAGATGCTGGCCACAACACTCCTCCAGGCTAAAGCAGAGAGAGAGAGGGAGCAAGAGAGGAGAGAGAGCAGGAAAGAGAGATAGGAATCTGATAGCCTATCATTAACAGGCTAAATAAATTGATGAAAATGACAGGTTGAACTGCTGACCTCAATGGGGATGTTAATAGGCATGATTATTGTTTTGTGTCAGACAGAATTTCAAAGTGCTGTTTTGCCATTGAAAAACAAGTATTTGTTGTTAGAGATACATTCTGTAATGTGTAATGTCCACCATGATTCACAGATATGGCATAACAACCACAACAGGGAAATTATCAGATATGCTCTCTGCAAGGGAAGTTATTTTCTTTCTTTTTTTTCTCTTTCATGCAAGCTACTCTTACCTCAATCGATCAATACCCTGGCTGGCTCTTCCCTCTACTCCACTGTACTGCTATTCAGGAACCTGTAGTAATAACAGTGGAATAAAATACAAATCCATGGTCTACATTGAGTGATAAAAAAACCAACCCAGCACTGTTTGTACAATATTGTGCGTATACTGCTTGTACTTCACATGTGAAACCATCCAGGTTGATGACAGGCTCTGTGGAACTATACTGAGACTCAATGGAGCATTGCACCAGCCATGAGGAAAATGAAAATAGCAACGTATAAATAGCCAAATAAATATCAAAAACAGTACAAAACACCAACACAGGAAACCCAAACAGAAGTACAGTAAGATGTTGACTGGTGCCTGACTGGTATGTTGTTCTGGCATGAGGAGTGAACAGGTGATAGTGTGTGTGTGTGTGTGTGTGTGTGTGTGTGTGTGTGTGTGTGTGTGTGTGTGTGTGTGTGTGTGTGTGTGTGTGTGTGTGTGCGTGTGTGTGGTACAAATGTCCAAATGGCCTGAATAATACATGCAGTGTGTTTATTAACACTTCTCCAAGGACATAGCGACACCCCAGCTAATGTTACAGCACACGTGTGTGCATTATGCTCACAGAGGCACCAACTGTACACACAAAAACAAATAGAAAAAGAGAGTAAACATAAACAGACTGAAAACATCCTGTTTGTGATTGATAATAGTAGATATCCTATACTGAATCCCCCTAAACCAGCATTAGAACCAAGATAAATATCTGTCAACATACTGTGATGTGCTTCATCTAGCCTACTGTATGCCTAGGCTGAGAAACAAGTACAGTATAAAATTGACCAAACATTGCGAGAAAGAAAAGTGGGACTAAATAAGCAATCAAATAGGAAACACAAAAATTCATATCATGGTACATCTATGTCCAACTCTCAAGCCACAGCTACTGACCACAGTGACCAGCCCTATTGAGGGCTTGAGCATGAGGGCCAGTTCAGATAACTGTGAACACCATGCACACAGGAAAGGGAGACCAGAGGCTGGCGGAGGCGAAGAGAGGGCTGAGAGAGCACGGCTGACATCTGGTGGTCGATTACAAGAACAACATGTACAACAATACAAATAAAGATGAGAAGGACGCTATGGAGCATTGGCTACATTGTGGTAGAAGTATTGTTGTTTAAATCATGCCTTTTTTTTGTCCCCCCTCCTGTCTAGTCTATCCGTAGGTATAGATCTGACTGCTACATCTGACTACTATATTTTTTCCATGACTCGTAATGAGTTTTTCCCGCTAGTTAGTATGATGTTGGAGCGCGATTTGGAGTTTCAGCTAGTGCTAATGGTCTACGACTACAGGATTTTTGGAGTAGACCCCGACTGCTTTTCGAGTTTCTCAACTCCCAACTCCAAAATAGCAAACTGTCCCAAAATGACTAATACCTGGTTCTCTGCTAATACTGCAATATGGGTATTGGGTGTGTCGACTCCAATTTTGAGAGGGAGAAGAATCGACTAAAACTCCAAAGAGTCGAGAGTCATCTCCTATTTTCAACTCGCTGGGCTACTGCTTGTGTGTAGGCCTACGATAGTTGTGTGTAGGCATAAGATAAAATACTTTTTTACATATTAGGGTGCTACAGTAGGTAACGTTTTTAAAAATGTTTATAGGTCCCCGGGATATTCTTTTCTCCAATGGCAGAAAGTGTTGTCAAATTATATCAAAACAGATAAAGACTACACACCATGTGACACTCATGACAGCCAATCACCCAGCCTGCAATGGTACACACACACACACACACACACACATACACACATACACACACACACATACACGTTGTGCAGACTCAGGTGTTGCTCGAGTGTGGGGTACCCAGGGGGCAGGAGGAATGGGGGGGAGAATGTAGAGCAATGTTACCTGAGCACTGACAGCATCTCTTCATCTCGCTGTTTGTGGTCCTCACCCTGTACGTACGCACAGCAGACTGAGGTGGGTAAACCACAGGCATCTGGGTTGACTCAGATCCCAATTACTGCTGTGGGGTTTGTGGCCTGCTGCAGTGGTGCGTCATGTGATGGGCACCAGGCCTGACCCCATCTGACCTCTGACATCACAGGCCCAACCCAGGGGTCATAGCCAGGAGTCTAATGAGTGACAGACAACGGAGAGTCACAGGCGCAACACAGCTGAGAGACCACAGGGAGACATCATACACTTTTTCAATATGCAATGAGCACAGATTATTTCAAAGGAACACTGAATACAGCATGTACTTAACGTTCACATGTAAAATGTAAATGTCAATTGTGCCAAAAAAAAGCATCATTTGAGAATACCAGGGTATATTTCCTTGCCCCTACATCTCAAAGACTCAATAACAGTTTTAATTTAAATGTTAAGCATTTACAGGTACAGTAGCAGCTGTGCATAGAGCAAATTACAATAAATGCACTCATTTACAGAGGCTAAAACAAACCGACAGTGCCTTCGGAATGTAATCAGACCCCTTCACTTTTTCCACATTTTGTTGTGTTATAGACTCAATTTAAAATGTCTTAAATTAAAATAATTTGCCATCAATTCAAGATTCAAAGATTCAAAGTGTTTATTATCATATGCACAGCAGAAAACATGTTTCACTGTACAACGAAATTCTTGCTTTGCTGTCCGCAGAATGCCAACCAATGTAAAATATACAATACTAAAGAATATACAATATATACTAAACAAATGTACAAGACAGCAAAATTTAAGGCATAAAATAAAATCCACACACAATACCCCAGAATAACAAAGCGAAAATAGGTTTTTAGAAATTCCAGTAAATCTATTAAAATTAAAATACAGAAATATCTCATGTACGTAAGTATTCAGACCATTTTAGCATTTTAGCTCATTTTAAGAGTGTCATAGCAAAGGGTCTGAATACTTATGTACATGAGGTATTTCTGTATTTCAATTTTAATACATTTACTGAAATTTCAAAAAATGTGCTTTCGCTTTGTCATTCTGGGGTATTGTGTGTGGGTTGATGGCAAATTCTTTTAATTTAATCCATTTTAAATTGAGTCTATAACACAACAAAATGTGGAAAAAGTGAAGGGGTCTGAATACTTTCTGAAGGTACTGTATCTCTTTACAAAAAAAATATTTAAAGGGACAATCTTGGGTTTTTATATCCATTTTTGGATTTACAGTAAATTAATTATCTACAGCCCTTGATTCTTGAATAATATAACTTATAAATGCTTTACAAGCTTAGTTCAACTGTCTTTACCCCATCAGAACCTAACAAGCAATCCCAGATTGCCCCTTTAAACATAAATTACACTATTTTCATTTCTCCATTGCCAACTAACCTTTGACTTTATTTCGTTCCAGATATATAAAGGAGTGAACATACAGAAAGTAGGATAAAAGGAGTCAGTAAATCTTTCACATGACTCCTCTACACCTCTGTGCTACATGCTGTCTTATGCTCCATCATGCTCTCTGGTCCTGTTTGTATAAGCCAGACATCTTCAGATTCAGATGATGCCTGTGCACACCTGCTACAGCCTGAGAGACATTGTCACTGACGCAACTCTCTGACCCCCCCGCCTCTGCCCTGTGTGGAGAGTTCACCACAATCTGGCCTAAATAACTTCAGTTATGGCCCAGACCACCATAATGAGAGATAGTCAGTCATCAGAGCAGCATGTGGACCAAACAGTGTGGGAGGTGACCCGCCTGTCACAGAAGGACACCTTCTGTCTTTATAAAATGCCAGGGACCATCAGAGCCCAAGCAGTCTGCTGAGAAGCCCATCTTCTCTCAAAGCGTCGTCAAGGTAGGGTACAGTACTCTTCATCTGTCTGTGCTCCATCCTGCATGAGCCCTAAAGAGGCTAGGAGAACACCTCTGAATACAAGCGTCGAAACTTTTGCTGAACATTTCAGTCAAGGTCTTCAGTCAAGGTCAGTCTTCTCATCTATTTATCAATACTTATTCATGAAGACTGCATGATCAGCCATATATTGAACTATAGGCTTACCAAAAATGCTTGTCTCCGTCCAAGATGTCTCTTGGTTTTAAATGGGAGCCATGGCCATGGTCTGTGCTCCTGTGGTGACTGTTTTTTTTGGTCTCTGTGTACTATAGCTGTGGATCTCCAGTGAGTGATGTGTGGAGCTGTGTGGTGTCTGCTGTTCCTGCTGCTCTGTCGTGGCAGTCTGGAGATGGTCGTAGAGGACCAAGCCAGTCAGTCCCGGTAAGAAGAACTGAACTCTCAATGCTTCTGTACGTTGTCAATCTGTAGGGTTGAGATGTTCTCAATGATAAAGGCTATACTGTAGGTTTATGTTTTCATAAGGTTCTGACTGGCCGATTTGGAGGTAGTAACAATGGGCCTCATGCAGGAAGCGATATACAAACAAATTTCCTCTTATTTTTGTTTGTATGCACTTATTTTGTTAGTACCCATTGATTTCTGGCATTCACCAATGTTTTTTTATTTTTCATCTTTTCTTAGGTAAGAGGACATTTTACGAGTGGCCGAGAGCACTCTTATCAAGATAATAAAAAAACATCTCGTTTCCACAGTCCACAAATTGTTTGTCCAACGTAAGGAAACATACATTTAAAATTTGAGGAACATAAAGAAACGCATGAATATCATATAATCAAATGTAGATTATCATATGTTTTAGAGTAATTATAATGATTGGATTGTTAAATTCGTGGGCTAAATAAATACTATTGGTCCCTTGATCACAATTAAGACTATAAAATCCCTTGGATGATATTGCGTGAGTTCAGCTTCTGAATGGCTTACACACTGCTCTTAGATGCTTTGGCCATCCAGGCCTTACGCAGAGAACGCGTTTTTAGAGATCTATTTGATGAGACGGATAAATGGCCGCTGAGCCGTTTCAGATTGCCAAGAGCACTGCTTTTAGATTTGTGCAATACTCTGGAGCCTCAATTTAGGCTAAACACACGCCAGTCAAATCCCGTGCCTCCACATCTGCCCTTATTAGTGTTTAGGGAGCGTGTTTAGGGGGCGTTACCTACGCTAATAACAAAACGCCTCCAATGTACCATCAAGTGGGATTCATCATTCAGCACACCTGGGCAAGAGCAGATTTGCATGGTTAAGAACGTTTGGTGCATCTGGAGTTGACTTCTCTTATTTCTTCTCTTAACAGAGAATTAAGAGAAAATATAAGTGACATTTAAGAGAATGTTGCTGCATGAGGCCCATTTTCTTATTACTTACTATCATAACACTTTGTATATTCAGCCTCTTTGCTTCAGTTTGAAGTCTAAAACTGTTTAAAGTGTCTAGAAAGTGACTTTTCATTTCATCTAACACCAACATTGACAACACATTTTCTTACCATTTGTCTAAGCATAGCATACCAACAAGGCTGCTCCTGTGGCCAATCATAATCCCCCTTTCTCTCAGGTGGCATACATATGAGCTGGAAAAAGGACAGAACATCCTCAAAAACTTTAAAAGACACTCTGATGGGACATTCACTAGCGACTTCACTCGCTACCTGGACAAGATCAAGGCTAAAGACTTTGTACAGTGGCTGGCCAGAACCAAACATGAGGGGTAAGTTTGTGCTTTAAACAACTTCTATGACTATCGTCATACCATACAGGCTGAGGTGAGGTCATACTGCTGTGACTAAAGGTAACAGAGAACCTTTAATGCCATAGCACTTGGTACAATTTCTACTAAATGACCAGAAGGGTTATCGCATCTCAGGTTCAAGTATCTGGAAAATGTGTTCAATTGATAGCTAAGCCAGAACTGATAGGAACTATGTGTAGGTTACATACTATATTAAATATGGAAGTGTGGGGGTGCTTAGTGGCGTAGCACACTAATGCGTTTACCACGTAATCGCAAGGTTCCTGGTTCGATTCCGACCCTCGACCTGTCTTGCATGTCATCCCTCCTCTCTCTCCCATCCTTCCTGTCGGTCTCTGCTGTCTCTATCCCGATAAAGCAGAAATGCCCTAAAAACATATTAATGTAAATGTTGTCACTTACACAAGCTTTTGTAAATGTGTAAAACAAAAACAAAAATATGGAAGTGTACCCCATGGAAAAGGAGAACGGATCTTGATTCTAACAAAAAGAAATTGGTCAAAAATTAGTTCATCACATAAAGTTGCTCTTTGGGCAGTTGTTCACATGTGAGTAAAGTCAAATTTTTTAAAAAGTATTTTTAAGAAGGAAAAATATTAGTTCTGTCTGCGCAGACCCATTTGAACTACTGTCTAATCATATGCCTGGACACTTCTGGGTTGCCAATCAAAAAGTAGTATTTTATTTAACTAATGAAAGAAAAACATAAAACCACGCTGATATTTGGGTTATGAAAAACATGGTAAAACTCTGCAGATAGAACTTTAGTTCCATAGGAATTAATGGGAGTAATCGAGGCCTTAGAACTAATCACAGTAGGTACAGTACCTGTACACCTTAGGTAATTAACATAAATCTATATATTTAACAATGCTATTAGATTATCTGTACAAAATAAGACAATTCTCTTCCTTCATCAACATAAGTGTCAATCCTTTTCTATCAAAATTTGCTCATGTAGTGTCAGAGAGCCTGATAGAACTGAACCGAAATGTACTTTTCAGAACTATAATCTTCCATCTGCATTTGCGCCCCCATATAAAATCCAAATTTCAACTGTCTCTGGATTTTTGATATTCTGCATGTAGAGTACCCTTAGGTTGATGTGCTTATTGAGCTATAAGACAGGAATACACTATTTAACCATTCTAAGTTCTGAGATATGAGCCCACTATCTCAAGGGCCCCGCCCTTATTTGCAATGAACCACACCTGGTGCTGACTGATCATAAGCGCACAATTAACACCACTCAACCAAGTTACACGTGCATATTTCCTATATTTTCTAGTGGGCAGATGAATAATGCTTGAATAAGGTTTTTATTTTAGGAGTTTATTTTTCCTTAGATGCCACAAAAGGTGGACATTAGTTGATTTCAAGTGAATTCCATGTTGATTTATGAATTATTACATGACATTGAATAGGTGTGTACATGTTGTATGTTTTTGACATCCCTTGGTTCTATTTGACCTGCAGATGCAGTGATCCTCCCCAAATAGAAGTGGTGCGAGTGGAGCCAGAAGCCACACAGTATCATAAAACAGGACTTGTTACCAATTAACAATAAAAAGTAATCCTATCATTGGTTTATGATTTGTATGAAACATCAATACTGCACCTGGACATAATTTCTGAGCTGTATGGGTCTGTTCTGGCTTTCTACAGGTTTGTCTTAGGTTATCATCATCTGTATCAGAGCCTTTGTAATCACGCAAACAAGTTCAAGTGAAATGTCATTTAAACCTAACAATAAACGGAATGTTAACATTCAGCAATACAAGGTATTTTTTTTCACAATGTCAAAAAGACATCTTTGTTTTCTGACGGAACCCTCTACCAGAATCAGTATCAATCTACTAAAAGTCTATTGAAAGATGTTTATATAAAGGGTTTATGTCTACAGCATGTTTGATGATACAAGTAATACATGTAATACAGTATATGCACAATGAAACCATTGCAGTGTTTTATTTGAACACAAAATAAATCTGTATGGTTTCAGCCAAGCCTGAGTGTACACTCTATTTTTGGTATTGTACATAGAGTTGTTGACTACTCTAGTTGTTGAATACATGAGCAGCATTATAGGGAATGCATTGAGGTTCTGGTGGGGGAACAGGTAGTTTATTGACAGCCAACACAGCATACTTGCATCTGACCAGTAGTGGGCACCCTTGTTCTGTTTTGTACAGTACAAGACACCAAAAACTCAGCTCATCACATGTTGGGTGGGGGAACTAAAACAGTGTGTGGGCATAAACGCATATGTTTTGCAGGCACACATAAATGTAAACTGCTTATTTGCACAGCCAAACATAATATCGATGTGAATTACACACTGGATACACTAGTTGCTAGCCACAGTACACTAAATATGACTCCATTATGTCATTTGTAGAAAAGGAAATTACTCATATTCATCTACTCAGAATTTCTTGACTATATTAGCCACGGAGGGAGGGGCTATATAGGGGGCTGTGTGGAGGGGGGTGGGGTAACAGCTCAGTTATGTGTCTGTCTCTCATTGAGAAATATGAGCAGTGAGAGCATGTTGCTCTGGAAAGAGGGAGGGAAGGGCCCCTGGCTGCTGGCCACTGCTGTAAGGGTGAACCCCCTCCCTCCCAAGATGGGTCCCCCTACATGGGCAGGTTCCCTGGGGAGAGACACCAGAGGAGGAGATAGGTGATTACATGTGGTCTTAATAGGGGCAGCTTGTGGCAACTGATTACACAAAGTTCTTATATTTGATAGATCAATTATGTCATTAGAGAGCACACCCGTCCTTGCATGATAATTTAACATATTTAACCAAGCACAATCTATTTTTAGCCTAAATTAATTAGAGATTAATTAATAAGAGATTCCTCTAAATGGTTGATTATTGTGAAGGAAATGTTATGCTATTGTTAACCAGAACAATTGCCCCAATTCAGAGAGATTCGGAGAGGAAGCACATGTTATGTAGCTAAAGACATTTGAGTGAGAGGGGATGGGGTGGGGGATGAGAAAGAGAGACAGAGAAAGAGGGGGTGGTGTAGGTAGGTGTGGCTGTCTATCGGGCTGTAAGCCTCCCTGCTCACACTAAACACATTTCCATGGCTGGGCTCAGCCTCTACTGACAAGCCCAGTTCCTCTCCCACCAACCCCAGAGAGAACAGAACCCTGAAGCCGTCCGTCCACACTCTTAATATCAGCACCACGGACAGCTCCACAAAACACCAAACATCAATGCTATACCCTAAAATACACATCCGTCTTGAACCAAAAGTAGGAGGTTATGTGGATATAAATCTAAAATGAATATTGGGGGTTTTTGTTTGATTTTGTGTGTGAGCCTTCACAACGCATTTCCCAGTGCTGTGGTTGGGCGCGGGCTGATGCAGGCACTGGGCCAAACTGGGAGTGTGCTGCTGACTCAGCCTCGACTGCTGCATTAATTTATCTGCACTGCAGTGCTCCACCGCTCCCTCCTTCCTTCCTTCCCTCCCCCTCCCTCTCTCTTTCCCTCTCCCTTCTCCACCTCACTGCACTCACACAGCCATCCCGACCCGAGCCATGCCGGGGAGAGGCGAGGAGGAGACAGTCAATAGAAGATAAGGACCAGGTCCCACGCGCATAATTGTCTGGATGAATGGATAAGATAGAGGGAAAAACATTCCATATAAAAAAAAAAAACCTGGGAGACTGAGGAGAAAGGAGCGGGGGAAGAGAAGAGAGATGCTGGGAGAGCAGAGAGCAGTCCATGTGACTTTAAGAGATAGCCAGGGAGAGAAAATTCTGTGATGGTGAAAAAAAGGGAGAGGGAGAGGGAGAGGAGAGTACAATCTACACATATAATGAGAGTGTGTATGTTTGTGTGGACATTGGGAAGACAACTAATTTTCACTTATAATTTTCATACAATTCTATCCCCTCCTCTATAAGTACCCTCTCTCTATTTCTCCTCATTTTTTCATGTAATGTGAGAAACACCCTGATCAATATCATTCAGCACTGCTAGCTCAGACCTATTCACGTTGGGTCATAAGGTTATGAGGGGTGATAGTGATATCATACCCTTGGGCTATCTGCTTTGTAGGGAACCACATTACTTTACAGATGGACTCCGGAATACAATGGTCTATGGTCAGCTCTATTTCGTGGCTGAGGGGGATGTTAACATGGTGCTTTTAACAAATTCAATACAGCCATTACATTTGAAAGTCTTGCTTTCAGCAGGACGATGCTACCATAGGACGCTCTGCTCCATTTCATGTGATGTACTCTGCAATACAATTCCATCCACAGCAGGCACTAGAAATATAAGCAAATACACACAAAATGGTGACAGGGTGCTAGCCAGCACTTAAAATGACATAACAATGGTTGATGATGTGAAAGTGTCAGTCTAAAGGAATTCATATCCAAATATGCATCATATGTGTTCTTCAGATGTTGCCTAACTAATTAAAATAACTCCTGTTCGCTGTATATGTCCTCCATAATCCCAATCAATTCTTAAATAAACTCACACAAAAACATGTAACTGGAAGGCTGCTTTATTGGTAATAAAAAGGTTCGTGCTCAAATGAAGACAATCTTTCGTAAGTTCTTACTAAGAGTCCAAGTGGTTGTGCAACACACCATCATACTGTACTGTATATCCTCTCCTATCACGGTGTCAAATGATAACAACAGTTTGAAAAGCACTTTTTAATTTTTCAGCAAAAAGAAAAAGCCTATAATAAACCATGCTAAAAAAATGAGTCCCATAATTAAATATTGATACAAAAATAAATTTCAGATGGAAAGAACAGAAATATAGAAGGCAAGCTGCTTTTTCACAAGCCAAGTGGGTGACACACATACAGTAGCACAAGAACAGAACATTTGAGTTAGCTGTTTAGTAACATCACATCGTTGAATATCTAGATGAAGTGGGGTGTTTGGAATGATCCTCAGGCAGTATTTTTGACTCCTTGTGTAGACTCAAGTCCCTGATTTACATTGTGCTCCATTTCAACCCCCCCACCCCCCACCCCACAGTTTTGAACATTTAGTGTGGCATCTTCCAAATTTCACAGAAAAAGCAGAAAAAGGCACATGCCATTGAGTGGAATAATATTACAAACAAACCATTCAAAGTAAATGTGAAGATGAGAAGCACAAACTATCAGATGAGTGTTGAACTGTAACGGCACTGATGTGTATGGGTAGGCCTTGGGATAGGTGCAATCTTCAGTGGAAGAGGCAGCCACACCAACTGACTTAACTTGGGACAAATAACTGGTTAGGTTGGTGAGTAGGGAGAGTTGTTTTCTGTGTAAGAGTGTGCACATGTATGTATGTATGTATGTATGTATGTATGAGTGTGTTTGTGTCTGTGTGTGTATGTTTTGTGCAGGTGAAAGGTATGACAACTTTGCAGAAAGTGAGAAATGTGCTGGTAGCATAATCCTCTTATCATATCAGGCTACAATCCATGGTAAGCAGTAAAATCGCACATGAGCTATTCCCCAACACATACGGTGCTGGACCAACCAGTTTTAAACATCCACTGAACGTGTTGCACATAAATCAAATGTGACAAACAGTGTTCTTTTGTATATGTACTGTATATACATATAGACATATATATGTATACATGTATATATCTTTTGTATTATATAATATCTATATTTCATTCAATTTCCGTCAACAAAGTGAAAAGTGTCTCAAAAAATCCAAAAGGTAACAAATGTGACAAAGGGCATAGCTGGAAGCCATTCTATATTATTGTTATTATTCATTTTAGATTATTAGTAGTAACTTTTTAAAATTCCGTATTTACAAAAAACACAACAAAGCATGCCGATAAAATAAAATAATATAATACATTATTTATAGTTTCTCTCAAAAAGTTCATTCTTTTTCAGCGATTGTGCCATTTACATCATAGCCTGCACTGTACATATATTTATTTTTTGTTTTCTCCAAGAAGTGTGAATGCATCATTCTAAACATTACATCCAAGATGAGCATGGGGAAAATTGGATGGCATTATTTGCTCCTGTGGTTCTCATTGGGAATGTATTTGGTTTAAGTGTGCAGCAGCCAAACTGATATGGAGACTTCATATTGTAAACAGACCTCAGGTATTATTAGAGACAGGGGGTTCAGGTACAGGCAGTGTTAAACACACCAAATGGCTTCAGTGGTGTGTCCGTAGATGCAAGATGTGTCCAGGCATCAGTTTGTAAATAGGACCATCACTCCTGTGTAGAAAAAACAGCAGATACCTAAAGAGGAAGTTATGTCTCACCTACCACTCACAGAGAGACCTGACTCTGGCCTGCGATCTCACCTGAGCCATAGAGTATCTTCAGGGATACATTTAATAGCCCCACAGATGATTCTATTCTACTTTGAATCCAAGTTGATGTGAGGCCTACTAATATATTTTTTCTGAAGAGGCAATCTACGAGATCTATGTTGACGAACATGTCACTTTTACCTCCGTCCCAGGCAGATTCTTCTCAAACAGGTGACAAAATAATAGCCTGCTAGCACATGACATGATGGTGCAAGCTTGGGTCCAACACCACAGTGTTAAAGAGGTCCCACAAAGCGCAATGATACACTGACAGACATGGGACTTTCAGCACTCGAATGAAGACAAAAGCACTATTCTCTCCATGCTGCTCTGGCTCACCGTCTTTCTCTGATTCTCATGGCAGTCAGTCTAGAACTTTGGAGGGAGTGGCTCTACTCTCTCTCTATTGGTCCACACACAATCCTTCCACCTCCCTGAATTAGCAAACAAGATCCCTTTTTTTCCACACTCAAAACCTCAAGCTTCATGGCCATCCTATTGTACTATATGCCCGGAATGACAAAACATGTTCTGATGACTCTTTTCTATGTCTGCTGCTTTAGATGATCAATGCCACACTCTCACTAGTCAAACCCTTTTCTGAGAATGATTGCATTGCAAGGACATCAGAGAAGTCTTTTTATTTTATTTTAGAGCAACTAAAAGTGTCTGAAAAAGGCTATCTACCACAAGACTCTGTGAGAAATATTCTAATAGGGAACTGACAGAGGAAAAAAATGTATATATGAAAGGAATTGATGAAAGCGATACATCTTTAGTAAATTTCAAAGAGCTGTTTCAAATCTCACATCTTCCCCTACTACTGTTGTCCCTTCTCTGTCCAAAGACAAACCATTTGAGATTTCAAATGACACTTAAGCTTGCTACACACTCAATGGTGAAAGATATGGATTCCATGGCATCAGATATCACCTACTCTCACTGCCACAACAACAGGGAGTTAGGGACCACAGGTAAGGGAAGAAACTGTTGGATGCAAAAGGTAAACAAAGGTAAGCCCCAGATTTGGTTTTAGGATGACTGGAATGTTTCTCCAAATCTGTGCATCCTCATTCGGAAAATATTCTCTTCAAATAACTCTGTGCCCCTATCCCTTCCCCACTCACAAAATTCAGAGCAGCAAAAAAACCTTTTAGTTTGTGTTTTTTTTTTAAATGTGCCACAATTGAACATTGCCTCTGAGTGCTTACATCCTCCGTTCACATCTAATCCCAATGGGCTTGATAAAAAGATCTGTCAGTTGAAAAGCAACGTTAGTGAGGGGTATGATCATACCACTTTTATTCCCCAATATTGTATATATATGTCATATTATCAATCATAATTTCCAGTTATATTTCTCATAATTTTTCCAGTGGACAGCCTCAAACTTATGGTCAAGCCACTGTAGTGATTTGAGAATTTGTGTCTTGTGGACTATGATTACTCATGCATGATTCCTGATCAAAACATGCCTTCATGCAAGTCATTTCTATGCATTGAACAATAATTATTCATTATCTGGAACTCGGTCTGACAAAGTCCCCTTCAGCCAAGTCAAAACAATGACTAAGGCCCCCTACCCGATCAGTGTGAAAGCCCATGTAGAAAATGTCTTTTTCAATGTCAGTATAACAAAGAGAAGATGAAAAGACTAGTGACATGGGCTAAATGTTATTTTTTTTAATTTTTTTTGCTGCTCAAATAATGGAAAGATGCAAGTTTATTTAGCACAAACATATAAAAAAAAAACCTTGCCTACTGTTCTGGGTTTTTCCTTTCTCTAGTGTTCTTTCCTATTTAAACTTGCTTTGTTGATTATTGTTTTTCCTTGATAAGGACAGTAAACTCAACATGACAGAGTCCCCTCAGACTGCTAAAACAGTTCTAATGGGACCTGTAGGCTCCATTCCTGTAGGGGAAATCCCTAGTGGTGGAGCTTTGCTGCGAGGGGGTCCACACATGGTGGTGGCAGGAATTTTTCCGTTTTCCATCTTTTTGCAGATATTTCTGTCACTTGGCAGTTGGTCCCCAAGAAATATGTGTGCCACTGGCCTGCACACATTTTAGTCATTATTTCTTGGGGTTTCTTCTCATTCTATTTCCAAGAAATTGGTCACTATGCAGCAAAGTCCCATGGTAAACTGATTGTGTTTGGTTTGGATGTCTTTAAAGACGTAAGAAACCACGTTGCCTCATTATGTGTTTAAGTCTGTAAACATTTTTTTGTGTGTTTTTTTTGTTTTGTGTTTTTACTTGCAAATGATCTTTTTGTACACTTGTCAGGGTTGTGCTCAGAGTCTCTTCTCACTGTGTCTTATTGGATTATGACAGTCACTGAACCCTAACACTTCGATTCCCTTTCGTCTTTTTGGTTTCTGTCCTTCTCTCTCCTTCCTCCCTCGTTCTCCTCCAGTTTCTCCTTGTCAGGTTTGGTCACACTGTCATAGGAGGGGAGCGAGGCAGTGGAGGGTGTGCTCTCTTTCTTCTCTTGGTTGGTCCCTCCGTTCTCCAGCTTGTTATTTGTCCGACTTCGGCGCTTGTGTTTGAAGCCACGTCTGAGGAGGTGGCCGCGGTAGGCGTTCTGGATGATCTTGGCTGAGACGTCCTCCTGCTTGCGGCGAAGCGTGGTGGTGATGGGCTCATAGGAGACCTTCGAGGGGTTAGCTGCCACAAAGCGCTCCTCCATCTGCGTCCTCAGCATGTCCAGCTCCCCGCTGTCACCCAGCACACGCTTGGTGAAGGCAAACAGGATGTCCAGGCAGTGGATGCGGTCACCGCTCACCATGGGCATGTCCATGGCGATCAGCTCGATGGTGTTGGGCTTGGGCAAACGGAGCGGGTGCTCCAACGTATCAGCAAAGTCAGACAGCTTGGCGAAGGTGATGAACTGAGAGGCGGTGGGGTCGAACTTCTCCCAGATCTCATAGAAGGTCTCAAAGTCGTCCTCGCTGAGTGGGTCAGCACTCTCCTCTGTGGCCACACTGAAGTTCTCCAGGATGATGGCGATGTACATGTTGACCACAATGAGGAAGGAGATGATGATGTACATGACGAAGAAGAAGATGCCCACTGAGGGGTTGCCACAGTCACCCTTCACATTGGTGCCAGGGTTCTCATAGAGGGGGTTGCAGTCCGGCGGGTAGTTGAGGATGGGCAGAAGTAGACCATCCCAGCCAGCAGACGTGGTGATCATAAACAGGCAGATCATACTGTTCCCAAAGGTCTCAAAGTTGTACATGTCGTCTATCCCAGCCCCGTGTTTGACGTAGCCAAAGTTAGACATGCCGAAGATGGAGAAGATGAACATGACCAAGAAGAGCAGTAACCCGATGTTGAACAGGGCTGGCAGTGACATCATCAGGGCGAAGAGTAAAGTTCGTATGCCCTTGGCTCCTTTGATCAAACGCAGGATACGACCGATTCGAGCCAGTCTAATGACCCTGAACAGAGTAGGTGACACAAAGTACTTCTCAATTATGTCAGCCAGGAACATACCTGGATAACGGGGTAGAAAAGACAAGGAGAAAAAGATGAGTTGACAAGTTGAACCACATAATTAATTTATGAGTGAGCATTTCAAACTAAAGGGGGCAGACTAGATTTCAGACTAAAGCACTTCAGACTAAATGGGGCAGATTGAAGTCAATTGCATACAGTACAAGATGCTGCTTTCTGAGGTATATATAGTATTACAAAATCTGAAATCCAAAATAAATGAGAATAAATGAGAAAACGGCACTCATCTCCCATGACGGCCAAGTCGCTCCATAATGCAACCTTTGTTCCCCCTCACTTACCCACTATAGAAAGGATGACCACCACCACGTCAAAGATGTTCCAGCCATTGGTGAAGTAGTAGTGGCGCAGGGCGAAGAGCTTCAGCACAAACTCAGTGGTGAAGGCTACGATGAAGATAAAGTTGACCCAGTAGAGGATACCCTCGGTCTCAGGTGACTGGTCATCCGTCTCCACCATCATGGTGACCATGTTGAGGCAGATGAGAATCATGATGGAGATGTCGAAGACCTGCTGCGTCACAAAGTCAAACACCATCCCCTGGATCTTGTTCTGCAGAGGAAACAAACACAACAACACACACCACTGAGTTGGAGATTCATCCAAAGATGACACTGTGACAGGACTGAAATCAGTGTTATTGACTCGCCCGTATAGGGACACTGTACCATGAGGTTACAATAAAGAGAGAGAGAGAGAGCAAACCTGCGGTCGAGGAATAGGTTTCTGAGGTTTCTTTGAACCTAGTTTCTTCATAGCATTGTAGTACTTCTTCTGCTCCTCTGTCATGAAGATATCCTGACCCCCAAAGTAAAGAGATAGACAAAGATTCGGTTACAACCAACCCAAGCCTCATCTTACGTATCCTCTGGCCAGAAACATATGAAATCAACATATTTCCCAAAGTACTAATGGATCACAAGACCATTATCCATATTTTAATAAAAATAAACATTCAGTGTATGACGAGGCATAAGAGACAGAAAAGGCCTTATCTTTTTCTTCTGCTGGTTGAAGTTGTCAATGATGACACCAATGAAGAGGTTTAGGGTGAAGAAGGAGCCAAAAATGATGAAGATGACAAAGTAGATGTACATGTAGATGTTGTCTTCATAGATGGGCTGGTCTCCCACCTGAGGAGAAGTACAGTGTACAGGAGACAGTCAGACAGGGTTTCAATGGACTGATGACATGAGTACTGTTACAGTCCAGCTACAGTATATGCCCATAGCCTTCATTGCATATAAAATGCAGTTCACTTTGCTTCATATACTGTACCTCTAGACAAATATACAACATTTGTTTGTGGAAAAATATTGCTTACAGAAAATTGTTTTAAAACCTTATAGTACCTTTCTTGAGTCTACAGCTGCATACATAATGTCCATCCATCCTTTAAATGTAGCCTTTCGAGACAAAGAGATATAATTAAGTATGATGATCATAACCCCAAAACAAATACTATATCAAATCATTAATGGAAAAAAAACACAAAAAAACTCAAACTCAAACCCAAATGTGATGTGTGTCCTTTAGAAGAGCTTGTTGTACATGGAAAGAAATTAAGAAATGAGAAAAATGTACAGAAAAGTAATTGTGACGAAATATGTAATAAGGAGAGCCTATGGAAGAGGATGGAAGGACAGATGAGAGAGTTAGAGTAATAGCATAAGAAAATGGGATACAAATAGCAAACGAGAGAAGTAAGAGAGCAAGAGGGGAAGAAGAGGGACACTCTCACCACTTGCAGCAGAGCCAGGTAGCCGGCGCCAACATTGTCAAAGTTGATCTTGACGTTCTTCCACCTGACCTCAGAAAAGTTTTGTTGCATAAGGTACAGGCATTGTGTTTTGTTGTTGACCACATCTGCTTCGAAGGACTCCTCCGCTGTCTCGTTAAAACAGTAGTAGTACTTGCCGGCAAACAAGTTAACCCCCATGATACTGAAAATCAGCCAAAAGATGAGGCAAACCAGCAACACATTCATAATGGAAGGTATGGCACCCACCAAGGCGTTGACTACCACCTAGACCAGACGAGGGAAGACAGGATATGACAGTGTAAGAGCCTTTAAAGCATACTCTATTGCACCAACCCCCATAAGAGCAGCTGCATACTGCTATGGCTTCATACTTGCTATATGTTACACTGTATTCGAATAAAGGGCAGGTGATATTCCGTTGAGTGATATCACAAATATCTGCTTTTATAATTATTTGAATGTTTGTGACCTAGTGAGCAGAAATCTTGCAATGAACGTGTATTATAATATCTAATAGAGAAAGAGCAGTGCCAGACCTTTTTTAATTACCAAAGCACTTATGTGACTGCACCACTCTGCTCTGATCAAACACATGGCTAAGATAGCCTTAGGGGTGGGAGCTGCACATATGCACGCATGCACACACACACACACACACGCACACACACACACACGCACACGCACACACACACGCACACACACACACACACACACACACACACACACACACACACACACACACACACTCCACTTCCCCTCCCCTAGATTACAGGATAAATGTCAGAAATTAATTGAACTACTTGTGACTGCCATATCAGTATGCAGCATCAACTCTATAGCACCCCACTCCTCTAAATACAATCAACACCCTTTGTCCCTTTTTCTAAAACAGACCCCCTCCCAGACTAATTCAATTGTTTTGTACATACAATATTAATAAAGCTGGAGCCGATATAACCATTCTGACCCATACTTCCCAACACCCCCAAATCTAGTCCCATTTCTACCCAGCATTCAGACCTCCCATACACTCATTGGCAATAAGCTCAGCGCATAGTGGACCGCTCACTAACAGTGTTAGGCAGGCCGACCAGCAGCTCTCAGGCAGACAGCTGAGCATGCATGTCTTTTGCAGACTCGTTTGTGGAGCCATATTCCCTCCTCATACGGACAGACAGGGGCGAGCTCTGGAGCAGGATTCTCTCAGCATGTGCAAGACCTTATGTGTTGTTTAAGGGAGGTGTAACTTACATACATATTCCTCTTTCTATCTCAATGGGTACACTTGGAATGGTTGCTATAAAAAGTATTTGGATAATGCTATTTCTATTGACTGCCATTGTGGTGTTGGATGAACACCAAATGGCTATTATGGTGCTACAGTGTAATATCAATATACAGTACTACACTTACAAAATAAAAAGGGCTTCAGCACTTGTGCTCAGACCACGCATAACAAGAGGTGTAAAGGCTACCCTTTTGAAAACGACAATGCTAAAAGAGTTCACAGCATACTGCATCTACATAATATCACCTCCAACTTCTCCCATCTCTGCACTTGCTGAGAGAATGACTGCTTGCTCTAGATGAGGTAGAATTGATCTTGTTTCAAAAGATTCAAGGTGTTTCAAATAGATTGGGCTATATCAAAAATATTCTCAAAAAGAGGGAAAATGGCTTTCAAAAGTGCATAATGTGCATCGGCAATTAGATAGTACATGCGTGTTACATAGCATTGTTGTGAAATCTCAAAAACCGTTCAAATCAATAAATAAATAGACAGAGAAATGTGTGGATAGAGAGATAAAGATACAATATAACGGCCAAAACATTGCTTGTGTATCTTATCAGTGTATCTGACACTGGTGTATGGACTACTGGTGTATAAGACACACAGCTACAGCATTATGGATGGTGTACAGTAGTTTTTAGACCCTCTGTTTAAAGGTTATAAGAGTTGGGTCTGTCTGGGTGTCATTGGTATGTAACTCAGATGTGTCTGCTACTGATCTTTAACATTGTGCAGCAAGAAAGGTCATTTGCATTGACAATGACTAGGGCTCAGAGTTGTTATTCAATGGCCCAGTGCTGATGTTAAAATGGCAATATCCTGTCTAGTTTGGCAGTCTGTTGAAGGTAATGAAACAAATACTGGAATATTGTCATTACTAAAACATTAAAATGCAACCAAAAACTAGAGCAAGCCAATCAGAATAATCAGGAAAAAAGAGTAGTGATACCAGCATAAAAATGACTAGTGACTGTGTCATTCCTGTACATTGCATTGCTCAAAAAAGTAAGAATGCGATTACAAAGCAGCATAAGAGAGAGCATTTAACAAAGAGTACGTCGTCAGAACAGCCCATGATCATTGCATGTTAAGCAGTGCAATGGGTTGAATTTAAGCTGCACTTCTCGGCGCTTGAGTTGCATTGGCCTTCATGTTCCATAGTGCCAGAAAACTCAAGTCAGCGAATTGTAAAGGTTCTCAACATTCTAACTTTCCAGAATCTCTTTCTTACGGTGTCATCCTATGGTGTCATCATCTCTCCATTCGCGTACTTCCCTATCCATTTATTTATCACTTTGACCTCAATTTTAATTTCAGTTCAAACAAAACGGCAAATAAATTGATGAACATACGACATTGTAGTAAATTGATACGGCAGGATCAAATTCTTCTGTGTCTTTCACTTCTACATGTATTACTGGGCCACCCTCACTTCAAACCACATGCACCCAATGAATGTGGTTATTCATAGGGGCATGGCGGATTAACTAATACATTCTTTAGAAATGTACCATGATTATTTTCACCCCAAAAATGACTTCATCATTTGGACCAGTAGTAGTCTAATCCCTGAGCAATGTAAACAAACGTAAATCTACCATTATACATTTTTGTGGACATATTCATAAGAACATCCATAAAGCCTATCCAGGGCCTAAAACCTTTGATGTCTGGTCATATCTGCAACTTCATCATATTTTAGCCGCTGGATATCTAGTATGAATGGGGACTTCAAGTATGAATGGAATTTCAAATTGATGATTAAAGCTTTGTGAATGTGTTCAACTGGTCTGTCATTTTTGGGACATTATGTAGAGGGGAGACACATGCTCTGTCTGGGGGTTTAGAGAGGTGTCCTACTGCTGTCATGATAGAAAATGCCCCCCAGAACCCGCCCCGCCCCAACCCACTCCTCTAAGACATAGCTCCACTGTGCCCAATGTTGCCTCCCAGTTTCACTTCCTGTGGGAGTGGAAGGCAACAGGAAGCTCAGACCTGCAGTAAGCGTTGTGCTGTGCCATGACATGAGAAGAATAATGCTTTGTGTGAGATGGCAGCCTGGTATATTTCCTAAGCTTCTGCTTAAGGTCAAGACAAATAACAAAACAGAGATAATGGATCTGGTCTGTGTGCATGGATGGACAAACATCCAATTATTTACTGCACAGTTCTGTTCTAAACGTTATTTCCAGATAGTCAAGTTTGAAATACATGACTTAGCAGATCTCTGAAATCAACCATTAACAATTCATTGACACTGGCAGAAGCTTAACAAATATTTTCCTCCCAAACCCACAACAATGCGAGTGTGTGGTTTCTTTCTCAGTCCCTGATGCAGATCCTAGACAAGCAGGAAAAGAGTGCAGTGACCCTCCAGTGGGCAGGCCCAGCAGAACTGAGCCAAAATGGAGTGAGCAGTGGAGGAAGAGGGGTAGAGGTGGAGAGGGAGGGGGGGGTGCTGCACAGTGCTGCACACTTGGGGCTGGGTAGAGGGGAGGGGGGTGGACTAGGGACTGAAGTGAAGAGGGGAAGCTCAAACTAGAAGACAAGGCAACCAGTCCAAGGATAGAGAGGATAGAGGAACTACAGGTGACAACAACCAGGCGCAACCTTTTACTACCACCAGTCACAAAGAGGACCAATTAGATAATTCCATCCAGAGATAGCTGAAACAACCTGAGATACAGCGAGGGGCCAAAGGCTGGCCACTTCTGAATAAACCATTTAAAGAGCATAGGGCAGCAAAATGACACCTTATGCTATAAATGGTTTAGACTACATTCAGAATAACTGATTTCTGTTATTTTAAAAGTCGCAGTTTCCTCTGAATGGTTGTTTTGCAGCCATCCTCTGTGGGCAGGTTTGGTGTGACTGGAGGGCAGGGGGGTTAGGCGTGCTGGTTCCTGCTGGTTGTTCTCAGTGCCAGATGCAGTAGGGGATGGGGTGAGTCGGGGGGGGGGGGGTTAGGGGAGCAGGGAACAGGTGGAGGGAAGGGGGTTCTCGATTAAAAGCAGTGGTTGAGAATCAGGCCAAATGAACAGCCAATTGTTGGTTCAAATGTTCTATGAAATGGCATGTAGTTGGATTTTTTTTTTTATTTAGACTAATTTATCATTAACATCTCTCGAGGGCAATCAAAACAAAACAAAAGAAGATGAAATCATTAATGTTTCTAGTTGCTATGTGATGAGGCAGCTTTGTGACATATCCCTCTATTTCACAGTTTCTTTTTTTGTTCTATATAGATAATTCTGAAAATATCAATTAGAGATTTTGAAAAAGATTCAATTGAAACCAGGGAAATAATTCTGCTGGTAATATTAGTTTGTAGCATTACGTAATCTCCCAGCTGCATCATGACTTATTCTTTTGCAGATAAAGTATGGTACAGGATTTGTGTGCATGGAAAGGTGACGTCTTGTCTTTAGTTTTCCTGTTTTTAAAAATCCCCCAATATGATATTGGATTTTTTTTCTTGGTTTGGTACTTTTGGATCAGTTCTAGCATGCTTAAACTGTTGAATGGGCATGCGGAAGGATCAGCTGCTTAGCTTTGGATCTTACCCTCATCCCTTCAAAACGTGACAAGGCTCTGAGGGGTCTCAAGGCCCTTAGTGTCCTGAGTGATTTAATGGGCCCTAGATCGGAGTAGCCCAGCGCATTAGCTACAAGGCTGACTATAGACACCTACACAAAAACAGAGAAGCAAAAGAGGTTCCAAACTGTTAGAAGTGAGAATATTCACTAGGGAAGAGACGGCCCTGGCATAGGAGAGTTGCTTGACATACACACATAAATCTATGCATGTATATACATGTATAATATTGCATTTATATATGTATATACATTGAGAGAGAAGGTCATGTTTAGTATAGGTTTTATGTGCGTAGTATTTTAGTAGCAGTAGTAGGCCGCAGGGTTTTTTTCTGTTATTTTAGGGCAGTTGGCAAGATGCGAAAACTCCTTTGTACCTGCAAAGAAACTTGTGATTGAGAGAGAGAGAGAAAGAGAGGAGAGAGAGAGAGGCATAAGACTCAAACAAAGGGAAAGTTAGGCAGAAAAGTGTGCCACATGACTGATTTAGTACAGATACAGACGGAGGGGTTGGATTTGGGGAGGAAGGGGGGTTGGGGAGGGAGGGAAGGAGAGAGGTTACCCTGTAGAAGTTAATAAAAACCCAACAGACTTGAGAGCCTTACCCTTGCCCCTCTAACATTGTCTCTCCATGTCGCTCTTGGCTGAGGTATAAAATCCCATATAATTTAAGACAGACAAACTAACGGAACCTAAGAGAAAGAATACAGGTAAATATGTACAAGTATGTCATTTTTGCCATTCTCGACATTGATAAATAGCAATTTCAGCATTCAGCAATTTCAGCATTAGAATTAAATAGGAGAGCCACATTCACATAAACCACACACAGAAGAGGGGGGGATGGATTCAGCTAGTTATTTGCACTGGACGGCACTGAAAGGACGGAATGACACTGAGTACAGTGGAATTACACACAGAACAGCACACAACCTCAAAGAAACTGGTGCATCCCCCACTCTCAAAGCGTCCGCCAAGCCAAGGCATCACTGCCACCTACCATGGCCACTCACAATCGACTATGCATGACTTGGAACGTTCCATGACCATCAAGCAACAAGGATTTCTATGGTCTGTGAATGAAGCTTCATTGAAATCTTTTTTTGGGGTCCTCTATTTAATATACAATATATTCAAATGTTAGATGATCATGGCCACAAAGAAGGAATCAATGGGTCTAAGTGGAGTAAATTATGGTTTGGTAATTGTGAAGCCCCTATGGTCCAGTGCCAATACTGTATAGTTGACCTAAGCTAAACACACATATCGCATCGTTAACGGAGGAGGAAATGGAGTTAAGGGAGTGTGGTCAATAAGCTGCACTTATGAGCCGCATGGAGGGAAAGGGTGTGAGTGAGCAAAGGAACTGTTGAGGAAAGATGAGGTCACCTCAACCAAGCAAAGTCAGCCATTAGAGGAGGACGACAGATAGAGGGTAGTAGACCTACAGAAATACTGACAACAGGGGAGACCGGGTGTGTGTATACTAGACTCAATCTCCTACTGACTACTGTTGCATGGGTGGTGAAACTGAGAGAGAGAGCACCAGTTCCTTAAGAAAGGGATATAAACAGTAAGACATCTGAAAGCACCTCCAACCAGCCATCGACAAGTACTGGTCAAACTCACCGCAAAAGTACACAACATTCAAAGCTGACCAGAGTCACAGAGGGGGGATTCTAATAAAGGCAACATCTTTATTTTGATTGGGGCCGTTATGTTCTTTATGATGGGAGATATGCAAAGTCAAAATGTAGCAATCGTGGTTCTAGCGGATTTGACAAAAGGCCAAGGATACAGTAGTTGTGAGCGTTGTGATATGTACATTTTTTCACGTGTCCCGGATCTCAAGGACTTATACATATGTCCTATACATAGAATGTATAGTACCTACGATTCCTTCTGCCAGGTTTTAATCATGGAGTATGTTAACTCCTTAAGAAGCTGTCTGATAATGATAGGACTTCCCTACAGGCTTTTACGACGTGGTGGGGAAGCAAAAAATAAAGATTTTGCCTTCATCTACTGTTACAGTATTTGGGGTAGTTGTCACCTTCAGCCTGAGCCTGACCCCTTGGAGTGCCCCCCCTTAGGGGGCGCGACCCCCCCCGGGCCTGCTGTGTGGGTGCCCTCAGCGCCTCGTCCCTCTCTCAGAGCTCTGCAAGGCAAGGCCAATGACATCTGGGGCTGTGATCCCATGAGGACAGCAAAACAGAACAGAAACAGAAACAAAAAACAGAACACAACTAAAACCAAAGAAAACCACAACAAAATGTAATGAAAAAAATCTAATTCTAAATAAAAGGATGGAGGATGAATCCAGCAATCCTCAGAAATTGAACTATACTGTAAATCTGTACTAGGATGATTTTCAATTTCCTTTCTAGATTCTATTTTGTAACAATATAATGTGTACTATACTATGTTAAATAAGAAAATATGAAGCTTTGTACTGTACAAAAACAAGAGTGAGTGTGCTGTAACTCAATATTTAATTCAATTACGTTTGGACCAAAGACTGGCATACTATACGTATGTCGAAACAAAGAACAGACCCAATGCGTTCTCTCTTCTCCTAAAATTATGAATTTCACATACACTGTACAGTAAACTGGCATTTCCTACCATTTTAATGCATTGTATTAATTCTACTGTGTCACATTTGCTACATTCTAGCAACATTTCTAAAATGAAAACTTAATTAAAAGACAACTAAACAGAAAGATATCAAAACACAAAAGGGATGTAAACACAAACACACACACACACACACACACTCAGAGAAACGCATGCTGGTCTAATAATGATGGTGTCCCCCTTCAGAGCCCACAGACATGGTTAAGAGCACAGTACAGGACGGCAGAGGCACAGGCCACAGGCCAACACACAACCCAGACCAGAGCCACTGAGCACAGCATTAAAGGGAGGGACCACTTGTCAGGACCAAACTTACCGCTGGCTGGCCTGTCTGTCCCCACCATCATTACATCTCAGAACAATGTCAAACATTCCTGGGGTAAGAGGAGGTTGAACACTTCAAGGAGGAAGGGGGTTGGGGAGGGCCGAGGGGGGTGGTGGGTATAACAGTTTTTGTCACACACAAGCGGCTTGGGAAATGTAGGCCCTTGTATTGTCCCAAGTGTTGCTTTAACACGCTTCAGCTCATCACAACCCTTGCTCTGGCTGAAGCAGAGGGGTTGGAGGAAAGTGTGGTGGGGAGGGAGGGCATGGTTTGGGATACATTACAGTCAGTCCAGAGGGGACAGTATGAGTGAGGGGAATATTGTTTAGGATCTAAATGTAGATGTAATGTACAGGTAAATGTTGATATAATTTGTTGTAGTAGAATCAACCCATAATATCATAGTATCAATGTCTTAGGTGTAACCTAATTCCCCATTATTTAAAAGTTTAAATAAAAAAAATAAAAAAAATAAAAAAATTCATACTTTATTTCTTATCAACGGTTAACAGTATGGTTAATAGGAACAGGAACAATAGCTGGAACCAGCTGTATATTTGTGCAGTCTATAATCATGTAATTAAAATGGATAATGTATTAGTAAATGTAATTCAGATAAGTAAAATGGCAACGAGTGAATGGTTGCTGTATATTTATCAGTATTTGATTACCAGTTCTCATCCTGTATCATACCTAGTACTTCCATGAGTGGCTCTCCTGTCAGAGCTACTGTATTTTGTCTGTATCAGCACATGTGTAGGATACTGTTGAGAGTTGGTTAGTTCAAGGATAAGGTCAGAACAGAGATTCTTCAAATCTGCCTATCAAAGCAGGCGTCACACGTCACATAATCACAGGGGGATCATATCTATATGCAACATTACTCTAAGCCTCTCACTGTGGTTTCAACTTCCAAGTCTGAAAATTCTCCTCCCAACTTAACTTAAACGTAATAATCATAATAATTAATTAATAATTAATCGTAATAATCGTCCAAGTAACCAACCCCCCCAAACAACTAACCCTAATCCTAATTTAAATATTGAAAGATCCTGTATTCATTCATTACATGTAAAGAATGGAATACATCATTTCCCCAATTCGAAGACTTTCAAAGTTGTCTCACACAGCGGGGGCAGAGAATGAGAAACACTAAGAGATAGAAGGACAGAGACACAGATTAAACTTTGAACAAGTCAGAGACACAGTAGAGGACATTTTACACAAACACAAGATTTTACACATAATATCCTGTTGGGGTGAGCATGGCTTGAATATGCTGATCAATAATCTTTGTTATTGATGGACTGATTCTAATTTGTAACGTCATTCACATTCCGATATCAATGTTATCAAATTTGAATAATTTGTCTTACTTATGTTGTAAAACGATAGAATTGGTGTCTATTTGCACATAATGGGAAACAGAGAACACCATTCCTTGCCTGTCCCACACTTAAGACACAATATCCAAAATCACAAGCAGAGAATTGCCTTTGATATTCAAGCATCTCACATCCAAGAACATACAGAGAGATATTGCTTCATGGAGATGTAAAAGGTGATAGGCATCGGCTCACTTCACATGGATGGAAGCCATACTGTAGTATATAAACAGTATAATCTTACTGTTTGTGCTAGTGTGAACATGTCTTCTCACCCATTGCATACCATGAAGTTGCAGTTCATTCTTCTATCCTATCTTTGCCCTCACAGTCCCCACCTAACCACATGCTGTTAAGCAACAATAGGTGCAACACTACAGTAGGTAGGTAGAATGTATAAACGTCAGTATCCAAAGACAGGGTACTTCCATACCGATATGCAAGGTGTGTTTATATATCAAAATGTGCGTTTTCACAGTGCAGGATCAATACTCATATTCATTACATCATTAACTTTTTTCTGGAATTTACTGTTCCTATCCCTCCACATTACAGGAAGGGCTATGGGGACAACTGTAGCTGTATCCAGTAAGTTGCTGCTTTAACAGCATGTGATTAAGGGTCAATAACACTCCTAGCTGCTACTAACTCTACCAGATCTAGGATAAAGACACAGGAAATGTACTTACATCCACAATGAAGAAGTCTAGCCAGCACCACGCGTTAGTGAAGTACTTCTTGAAGCCATAGGCCACCCACTTGAGCAACATCTCCAGGATGAAGATGTAGGTGAACACCCTGTCTGCGTACTCCAGAACGATCCGGATGGTCTTCCTCTGTTCAATATACACATCCTCAAAGGCCTGGGAGGAGGCAATCAATCAATCAATAAATCAATCAGACTGTATTTGTTTTGCCCATTTCATACACAACCCCCTTTAAAGGAAAGATAAATTAAAATAAATATGCAAGGTAAACTGACCTGAGTTTGAGAATAAATACATACTTGGCGATTCACATTTAAACTAATGAAAATGTATCTATAACAGTACTGCTCAATCATGACTGATAGCTAACATTATTTATAATACAAAAAAGCACTTTGAATATTTCAATATACATGTCCATTAACGTAACGTCGACCTCTGCTCTTATTTTAGTACTATTTGACATGGCTGAGAACATGGCCCTCCTGACACCAGAAATAGATCCCCTATCTGATAAATGGTACAGTCTATTAATCACACAGTCCCGCTCTGACACTCCAGGCCCCTCCCCCCACCATCTACAGCACAGAGCACAGGGGATGGGCCCAACTGCACCACTCCATGTCTACTTCTATTTCCTCACTGCCAGACAGCTCCTCAAACAGCCAGGCTTCTCCTCTGTACTGCTTCTCATCCGTGTACTCTGTACTCATTATCAAATACACCACAAAGCTTTGCCATGAAGAGAGTTTGTATCTCAATTTAAACAGCATCATTGTTCCATATATACGTATTCATATAACATATTGACTAACATAAATAGAAATGTTTCTGATCTGCAGTTGAGGTTTTTTTCCCCATTGATAATCATCTGAGCAAACATTTGTTTTTCATTTAGCAGGTACATAGTGCACTGTACTGTGTGTTTGTGTCTATGTTTGTGTGAGGTGCTGGTTGCTGCATGCATCCTTACCAAGGCCCCACTACTTAGCAGAATCATGAAGATGATGAGAGTCTCAAACCAGTTGTGTTCCACAATTAGATAGCAGGTCTTCCTCAGGAACCACCATGGTTTCCCCCAGCCATGAGTGATGGGCACGTCACAGAACTTATACTTGGCAATACAACCTGACAGACAAGAGGACAGGCGTCACATCAATGAGATTTCACTCTCAAATAGAAATAATAAAATAAATCAATCGGAACATCAATCAATCGGGTTACAAAGGCTAGCAGATGAGGGTAACTGTTTGACTCTATCAAAGCCAGGCAGTCCTGTCCTACCATCTGTCCAGCAGGCGTCTGGGTCCAGGTACTCCTCCACTGTCTCCACCACCACCTCCTCCACCACGTCAGGCTTGATGTCTATGGTGCTGCCCTCAGATGAGCTGGTGTCATCCAGCTACACACAAAGAGAAACAGAGGGACATGGTGATTCAGTCATAGTCATTCTACTGCTGCATTGGCCCTCACTGACATCAAAAGCCTTCATATTGTACTGTAGGTGGACAGATGATACAGACGATGATGTTCACCAGGGTATTAAGTCAATAAATATACAGTACATATACCTCTAGAAGATAGCCATAAATGAGTTTCAATTGTAATTCAGACTAACATAGTATGAATCAAATAATGCACAAAATTGCCCAACCCAGAACTGTAACATTTGTGACCTACTATCAATAGTAAATGTAGAACACTGATAAATAATATTATTAATAGAGAACCACTGACCTGGGTGTAATTATCCATGACTTAAATCAATTCAAAAACTTAGAACTACTGCCTACCTAGAGCAATTATAAGGTTTAACTGACATTGAAGCAGCAACAGCCACTACAATGAAAACATCATACATCAGATTTATACAGATAGAATATCAAATAGCAAACCATTTACTCTAACAGTCCTAAATGTATTTGCACAGTTTGAAAAAAAAAAACACAGGTCGGCAGATATCTGTTTCATGCCCAGCTACATAAATTATAAATGAGTGTATTGAGTAATAGAGTTCCTTCAGTGACTTGGCAGTGAAAATACAGCAAAGAAACAATAACAATGGAGTAAAGCATTACAAGAAAAAACAACAAATCAACTATCTCTTGATACTGACCAGTACATGCAGGTATGCATATGACACACTCTAACATCTACTATATATTGATTGAAATTTCAACATTGCCCATTTGAAAACCTCATTAATTTCCGAGGCAAATAGGTCATCCTCATTCTAGCCTTTACACTGATTTGAAAACGGAACATGCTTTTAAACATGCCACTGTACCCCATTGTGGTCAGGGGTGGCTAGTTCCATGGCACCCCTTCCGTCCCTCACCTCTTTGCTGTTCTCGTTTTCCGACTCGCTGCTGAAGTCCTCTGTGTTGAGGTTCTCAAAGTCAGACTCGCCCACGGCGATGGGAACGCACACGGTCAGGTTGGGGTTGTGGATGAAAGACATGTGGTCCTCGTCGATCATGTACTTGCCTACGCTGCTGCCGATGCCGCTGGTGGTGCCGTTACCGTTCTTGTAGTCCAGGTCGCGGTTGATGTCTACGCCAGTGTGGTTGGCGATGCAGTTTAGCTTCTTGTCGTACATGTCGTCCAGAGGCTTCTGCTCGTCCTCTATCAGCGGCTTCTTCAGAACGTTAGCCATCAAAATGCGCATTTTGAGCTTGAACCAGGCGATGCCCTTCTTGATGCGGATAACCGAGATCTGCAGGTTGTTCATCTCACCGTCTTCATCAGTGGCTGCCAGGTTGTCCGCACTGAACGAGCTCAGCAGCAAGGCAAGGAACAGGTTCAACACCTAATAGAGAGACATACACACAGAAGACAGGCTTCAGCTTCTCTCACCAGCCACAAGACTACTGTATTTACCAGCAGCAGCAACTAAAGCCTCTCCCTCTGGTAAACTAGTACTAGTAGGCCTGCTTACAACAGCCTGTTGTAGCAGGCCGCAGAGCCTACCGGGAGCTCACACACCTCTGTCTGATACTCACCACCAAGTTGCCAATGACCATGACCATCATGAAGACGATGAGGCACATGCCCTGTCCGGCCACCTCCATGCAGTCCCACATGGTCTCAATCCACTCTCCACACAGCACCCGAAAGACGATCAGGAAGGAGTGGAAAAAGTCATTCATGTGCCAGCGGGGCAGCTCACAGTCCTTGGCGATCTTACACACACAGTCCTTGTAGCTCTTGCCGAACAGCTGCATGCCCACCACGGCGAAGATGAAGACGATGATGGCCAGCACCAGGGTCAGGTTTCCCAGAGCGCCCACAGAGTTACCGATGATCTTGATCAGCATGTTGAGGGTGGGCCACGACTTGGCCAGCTTGAACACTCTCAGCTGAGATCGGGGAGGGAGAGAGTGTGACAGGACAGGGATCAGAGGAATACATACAAACATCATTAGCATGGCATCTTGTGAGCAGCAGCAATGGTTAGAGAAATGGCTGTTGATGACATAGCAACTGCTATAGTGGCAATAGTAGAAATAGCAGTTGTAGTAATAATATGTAAAGAATGCTGGAGTAGTAGTACACAGAGTAATAGTGGCAGTATAAATTGTATACTGTGATATACTGTATATGCGTATATATGTGACGTGTGTACACATAGGGGTTGGAAAAGTGTTTACCAATCGGAATGATCTGAGCACTGACAACCCCTCCACGTCAGCCAACGCCAGCTCCACTAAGCTCAGGGTGACGATGAAACCGTCAAAGCAGTTCCAGCCCTCCTGGAAGTAGTAGTAGGGGTCCATGGCCACCAGCTTGGCAAACATCTCCACTGCAAAGATCCCCGTGAACACCTGTCAGAGACAAACACGGGTCTGAGCTGTCTGTTGCAAAAATTAACCTGAGGGAAATATCATCATTCAATAACACACTTTGTTTAGGTGATATTTGGTGTGACGCCTCTATTTTGTTTAAGTACAGTTCAGTTGAGCTAATTAGGAGGTGACAGTCCATTCTAGTCATTCAAGCTACTTCTGAAAAAAGATGAATCATTTCATACAAACAATAGTAACAGTTTCTTTTTTCTTTTTTTCTTCTTTTTTTTTTTACAGTAACTGTATGTTGTTGTATTGGCCAGGAAATAAGACAATTATTCAAAAAGTGGGTGCTACCTTGCAATGACTGTATGTGCAGCTGTAGGTGCGGGTCATTGAGGACAGCGTGACACCTGTTATACTTTAATAGGTCTCATTAATGACTGAAGGTTATCTTTAATCACTGTGGGTGTCCATAGATCGAGGCGTGGCAGGAGGAGTCAGTGTGTGCAGTCCTCTGTTCAGGGAAGATGACTCATAATGCATCAAGGTTACCCAGAAACTCCCTCGAACGGAGTGTGCACTGCACAACGCGTATCATCAATTCTCACAATTCAAGTGACACTTTCAACAGCCTGGCAAGATTATTGGCCAGTACGGAATTGTTCAGTCTCACAAACATACAGTGTCTTTATCACAGTGACACCCTTCAAGGTCCCAGCATGGGCAGGATCAAACTGCTGATGGCAATATCCCTGTCAACGCAGAGAGAGACTGTACTTAGTTTCTCTAATGGTGAAAATGTACAGGTTGGGTTTTCTGAGCCGTAATTCAGGCACCATTTTAGAGCTGCTCATCGATCAGCCTGCATGAAATATTAATGCAGGCCTCCCACCAGCCAGCACCCAGTGCCTGGGCCCAGGAAACAGCAGGGTACAGGAGGGAGAGAGAGTGAGAGACAGAGAGAGAGAGAAGAACAACCACATGAGGAAGGCATGGAAAAAAACCATAGGGGGGCTGGGAATGTTTTCATTTAGCTTTGAATTGGCAATGAAAGAACTGCCAAATATGAGTACAAAAATAACACAGCTATTAAGAGATATTAAGATATTAATAAGAGTATAAACTCACCAAACACTTTATTAGGAACACTATACTAATACTGGGTAGGGCCTCCCTTTGCTCTCAAAACAGCCTCATTTCTTCGTGGCAATGATTCCACAAGATGTTGGAAACATTCATTTGAGATTCTGGTCCATGATGACATGGTTGCATCACGCAATTCCTGCAGATTTTTCAGGTGCACTTTCAAGCTGTGAATCTGCCGTTCTACCACATCCCAAAGGTGTTCTATTGGATTCAGATCCGGTGACTGGGAAGTCCACTGAAGAACACTGAACTCATTATCATGTTCATGAAACCAGTTTGAGATGACTTTTGCTTTGTGACATGGTGCATTATCATGCTGGAAGTAGCCATTAGAAGATGGGTAAATTGTGGCCATGAAGGGATGCACATGGTCAGCAAATTTCAAGTGATGACTGATTGGTATTAACGGGCCCAAAGTGTGCCAAGAAAACATTCCCCACACCATTGCACCACCTCCACCATGAGAAGGTGTACAGGTGTTCCCAATAAAGTGCTCAGTGAGTGTATGTCAACCCTGCAATCCATGACATGATATTGTACCATCACGATATGTAAATGTAGGGAACAGAGATTGTGAACAGAGATTGTGTGATCCTCACCAGGTTGCCAACTGACAGCACTCCCTCAAACTGAGGGGTCATGGGGTAGTGCTCCATGGCCATGAAGAGGGTGTTGAGAACGATACAGATGGTGATGGCCAGGTCCACAAAGGGGTCCATAACGATCAGGTTGACAATCTCTTTGATCTTCAGCCATATGGGACAGCACTCCCAGATCAGGAATGTGTTTGAGAACTTATACCAGCATGGCGGGCAACTGCGCTGAGACTCCTCCAGCTCTGAGGACACGGGGAAGCAAGGAAGAGGCATCAAAATCCTAATGTGTTGCCAACTGTCACACTATAAACTAATATAGTGTGACAGAGCTGCCACATGCTGTTATGTAGACAATAATACTAGCATTTCAACATCTGACATTGTGTGATATACAAGGCTGATCAGCAGGAGTTATAGGTAAAACTATGCAGCATGACATTAGCTGGGGCAAATGAGAGAGGCAGTACCCTCCACTAGCGTGTTGGTAATGACGCTCATGACACTGTTGGCCCGCTCTTTCCGCCCAAAGGAGGTATTGAGCTGGTCCACAGACACCATCAGGGAGCCCGACAGCTTCTTCTTCACCTCAACCTCAGTAGTGGGCTGTCAGGAGGAGAGGAAGAATCAAGCACTGATGGAACAGACATGAACACCATCCCACAGCACCACCGGTGGCCGGGGGAGGGAAGTGCACTGCAGAGTGAGATTGGTGGGATAGAGGGATTTGGTGGGAGAGATAGCGGTTGGTTTTCTTTGGCACGCTTCATTCTTTACAGTATGTCATGGTAATGCTGGCTTTGAGTTCAACCCAGGAACATGCAGTCTCAGCCATAGTGGGAGCCTTGGCATAGGGATAGTTGACCTCATTGTGACAAATAATATGTAATTATCTCATTGCACATTATTTTAATAATATTTAAATATCCAGATATTGTGCGGAGAAATTATTTTTGGCATGACATGTATGCAATTACAGTGTTGTGGTGCAATAGTTAAGAGAATTATGCTCAACTTGCAAAATAGATCCCAACCATTAAGTGTAGGCTATACCCATTTTAAATGTGACATATTTTGAGTTAGGGTTAGACTTTATTTTACCTATAATATGCAACCATTCTTCTATTCTTAACCCCATACCTTATCTGACCCTATTCCCATATCAACCATGAAGTCATCATAGCACTAGGAGAAAGAAGGGGGAACAGCAGTTGGGTTCAGATTGTTGAAGTTGTCATGCATGAGCATGCACCAAGTCAAGGAGGAGGAGAGGAAATTATAGACACCATAGCCATTAGTCGTTGTTATCATGCTGAGTCAGAAATACAGGCCCTGTGTTCAGATTGAGGGTCTCAAACTACCTAACTTGCATTAGAAATATCATTTTATATCAAATTTTGTTCAGTGGGATTTGTTTGAAAAGGAATGTGGTTAGCATTAGCCCTTCTTTTTGTTTAAAATCTAGACAAATCTAGACAAAAGAAGATTATGTTGGTGACACTGGTGTAAGTGAAGACATGAGACAATGTCGGAAAGCAGTGAGGGGCATATGATTCTACAGTGGTTAATGCTCTCTGTTTCATACTCCCACAGACACAGCCATAGCCATAGCCATAGCCTAGCACAAGCCGTGCCTGTCTGTCTGGAGGAGAAATATCTGATCACTCCCAAACTGAAGGCTCTCTTCCACCAGCGGTATACCATACAGCTAGGGATTGTTTTGGACATCATCATTAGCAGTGAGAAAGGAAAAATATGATTATAAAGATTGGTGATGGTGTGTTATTATATATATAAACTTAACAGTATAATGATTGTATTTGGTGTTACTTTATACAGTCTGGTGTGTCATAGCAGCCTCGGCTATTTGAAAAATAAGAATACTGTATCCATGGACAATGGAAAACATACAAATGCCTATATTGTTGTATAATTTGTGAATGTAAAGTTTGAGTGTGCTACGATGTGGATGGACAATGCATTATGACAACAACAAATTCCAAATATTTGACCGATAGTCAAGGAAGTCACTGAACAACCCAGGAAGTCAATGTGAAGTTTCTCTGTTAGATTCTTTGGCTAGTGTTGGAGGGCAGCATACACTACAGGAGCAGGAGGGGAACGAGCGCTTAGCATAGATACGTACGGACTTGCAGAAGAAGGTCGAGAAAAGAGAGAGAGAATCAGGAAGAAAGAAAGAAAGAAAGAAAGAAAGAAAGAAAGAAAGAAAGAGAGGGGCCATGCCTAGACGGGCCTACTTATTAACTTCCTTACACTGTCGTCAGTAGCTGCCTTATCTATTTTCACCTCAGGCAGTAGGCGTCCACCAGACCCGGGGCCGATCAGAGACACCACGCCGTTGCAGTCCACCGTGCTGTTCCTCTTGCCGTGGTAGCCGCTGTAGCTGCTCCGCCGGTACGGGCTGAAGAGGGAGCCCCGCCGCTCCTCGCACTCCTCCACCGTGCTATGCTCGTCGTCGGCAAACTCGTTCTCCGAGCCCACGTCCTTGGAGCGGCCCTTGAAGCTGAAGATGCTGCTCTTGCTGTTGTGGCGCGAGAGGAAAGGGGACCCTGGGATACTCAGAAGGGACTGGAGGACAAGGACAGGGCAGGAGGGGAGAGACAGGTCAGGTGAATAAGTGAGATTGATGGAGGAATGAGGGTGTTTCTGAGTTTACATTGATTGTGCTATCATTTAGGTCCTCTTTGTCATCAATTCTGGGGTCATAATGAAAGACAACATCTGTGGGCTACTGGATGAAATTAGAGCAGCATGTGTGGATTTCCCTTAGGTAGCATATTCTGATGGAGTGATCATGTGACTTATTAAACAGAGGGAAATACAAAATTAGGTCATTGATATTCTACACCAGCAAGGTCAAACACAGGACAGGAACACAGCTGAGTCCTCACTGAGGGAAAGATGAGCTGGACCTGCATGAATCTGGACTTCTACTGTATTGATCCTGTTACCACAAAAGGATATATGTTTACAAAGCATATTTGATAAACCTTTGGACACTAGCCTGTTTTTTACTGGTAAAAGCATATTCACTGTAATGGTCACCATCTCTAACAACATAGCCTAGCGCTAATGCCACTGGCATTCATATGAATGCACTATTGCTGTTCAAGCTATTTCTTGACAGTTTATCATTGTCAAAGGTTTAAATACTCAATGTATCAATACAGTCAATCAATACATGTTATTTGTGTAGCATCTTTACTTATGCTATAAGCCCCTTGACTTGTCTTGTTGAACAGATACAGTACAATATGAAGGACACCATAACAAGAGTGAGGAGGAAACAAAGCTGTATGACTGCTCTCACTGAAACATTCATGTAATCACAGTTAATAATTCAAACCTTGAACACATGCTACTGTATCTTTAGCTACAACAAATACACCCTGTGGTATGAGCTCCAGCCAGATGCTGTTGTAGCCAGATGCTGTTGTAGCCAGATGCTGTTGTAAAGCTCAAAGCTTAAAAAGTGTATCAATCAAGGCAGAACCATTGACATCTACAGTACACTAGGAGGTATTTTTTACTTACTGTGTTTCATTCACAAAACTCTATGTTCTGCTGTTTCAATTTTGTTTTGTCAGACATGTTAGCAGGTCCAGTTTGATATTATACATGCTGACGCTTTTATCCAAAACGACTTACAGTACACTGAGTGCATGCATTTATTGTATATATGGTCCCAACAGGAATCTAACCCAAAACCGTAGCGTTGCTAGCACCATGCTTCACCAACTTAGGACTTACCTGTATTCACATATGACCCGTACTTCTACGTTATTTCCCAAAAATACTCAACCAAGCCCCAAATTACCATTTGACTTTGAAAGCAATTTACTTATGTAAAAAATAGAAAACGTCTTCTCAGCTGCCCAGCAGCAGAATGCATTACGTGGTTGGCAAACTGCGGGCCAAGGCCATGACCCTCGTCTTCTCACCTGGTTCATGATGGACGACTTTCGGCCGAGACGGTTGTCCGGGAAACGGAAGCGGCTCCTCTTGCTGCCGTCGTCTGATTCCGACTTGACAAACTTCTCGCTGTCTCCCTTCTCCTCGCCCCTGGACTGCTCTTTCTGTCTCCACTTCTTCTTGCGGTTGCGTCGCTCCTTGGCGCTCTTGGAGCTGAGCTTGGACATCTCTGACGAGCTGCAAGACAGGTGCCCCCCCCCATCGTCCTCCACCGCGTCCTCGGACACTGTACCCGCCGAGGTCGCCATGGCAGCAGCCTGAGACACACACACACACACACACACACACACACACACACACACACACACACACACACACACACACACACCAAGGAGGTGATGCAGGTGGTGTTCAATGGTAGGCTATACTATAGGCTCATGGTCTATGTGAGTGGATATGGTTCCCAGGTATGGTGCGTGACTTTGCTATTCTCAGAGTGCTGTAGTTAGCTACTGTATTGCCTGCTTTAAGTCCATCTGGCAGACAGCATCCAACTAATGTGATGGGACAGAAGTGACTCTCTATCATACTACACATTAAAGGTAATTGACTGAGGTTGATATATGATATACTGTATAACATGATATGATAATAATATATACACGCACGCACGCATGCACACACACACACACACACACACACACACACACACACACACGTATAACATCACACCTGGGTCAGACCCAACATCTTTGTGCCTGTGGCTGACCTGAGCATCTTCCTGCTGTCTCTTCAGCTGCTCCAGCATGGCTTTAAACTCGGCCTCCTTCTGCTCAGCCTCCTCCATGGTGGCCTGGTTCTGCTCCTCATAGGCCATGGCCACCACAGCCAGGATCAGGTTCACCAGGTAAAAGGAGCCCACGAAGATCACTAGTACAAAGAAGATCATGTAGGTCTTCCCTGCTGCCCTCAGGGTCTGTAACAGAAAGGAGCAGAGCAGAGGGTCAGACGCTGACACATGGCCTCTGACCCCAACCCAGCTCAAAGATGATGTCACAGCTCACAGGATCCAGTTATCAGGGTGAATGGAAAGCTACTAAAGGTATATGATCTGTGCAAAATGAGTAAAGAAGAGGAGGAACAGATTGGTTTATGCCCAACTTCTGTATGCTTATAAACATAAAGAACTGGATGAGGAAAGAATGCCAAGAATGCTAAGTAGGAATCTAGAAAGAATTGTGGGCTCCTTTCATACCTCAAATACAGTACGATAAAAATAAACCATTTCTTATACTTTTCTTTTCTGCTTCGGAGTAGATGAAAGATTTCACATGATTTGAATTTGCTGTCATATGCATTACTGTATGTGAAATGGTAATAGTGGTTTGGTATTGATATTGACACAAACAATTTTGGTATGCACAACAAACATTTCATACACTGCATTTCCTTGGATTCCCAGCGTGGCCACAAGTCAGTGTCATTCATCAAACGAAGCCTCCAGATCTGCATTTTGACCTACTTTTACATGTACACCACACCAGAGAGCACACAGCCAACCATTTACTGTAGATTGGGGAACTATCCCCTGTGGAGACAACATGTAAGGAGCCTTGTATTGAAAAAAATGTACTACATTTTTGTACTACTGTTCATAACATCATCAACACAAAGTATGTGCTAAAATGTTTTCTCTTTCTGTCAGCTATATTTCAGAGGCGATTTAGGGATTTGAAGTGTAACAAAACCAGTGCAGGCAAAGCTCCAAATGAAGACTTTTCCCATCAGGAACATCCCTTGGTCCCTCCTTCAAAAACAGGGTGTATTGTCTGCAGGGAGCAGATTTGAGCAGGGAGGACTTCCTGGGATATGGCACAGCAATTCCCTCACACATCAATTATGAATGTGGTTTACATGCAGTGCTGGAAAGAATATCCAACACAACACACTGCGACACTCCAAGCAAAAAGCAAAAAATTATCAGCAAAAAACTGGAAGTACCCCCCTCCCATACACACACACACACACACACACACACACGCACACACACACGCACACACACACACACACACACACACACACACACACACACACACACACACACACACACACACACGCAAGCACTGTTCACAATGCTGGGTTAAACTAGATAATAAAAGAGTGTCTGATCAGATAACCCTCTTCTACACACACTTGCAGGAAATTATTTCAGACTCCTTCGACAACATTTCTAACCAATGCTGTATTTTGATTTTAAAAAGGTAGCAAAGATGTCATTAAGCAGGAGAGGAGTTTGGAGGGAGTGCCCATAATATGAAGACAGGCTAACACGGAAACATAGATTTTGAGATATGACCAAAAATAGGGTACAGCTCTGAAGCTCCCATCTGAGAGTCCTGTCTCATCTCCTTAATTGCCCATACTGTAATCCTGAGGTAAATATTTAATGCCTCCCTCCATCCGCCCCTGTACAAAGAGGAAGCCTTAGTGCTTCCACCATTACAGAGGCTGAGGATTTTCTGCTGAGCTGCAAGACAACAGTATTGAGTCAAGCCACAGTATGCAGATGAGGCTTGAGGATGGGGAGTTATTATTGATGGTGGGAGGGCAGTCTTATGTCATCTGTGGGGATATCGCCGTATTTCAGGTACATGAAATCTCATGGTCCCGCACTGTGCTATATTTCTAACAGGGTGGGAGAAGTCTGCAAAGGTGGCATGTATTGTGCTGATCTCAATAAAATAACACACAAACTGAATGATAACACAAACTCAAATGACCTTGTGTGGAGCAGCAGCATTTTTAAGGCTTGGGGCTTGACTGTCCAGCCAATCATATTCCTGATCAGCAAACAAGCATACACTTCACTCAATGAATGTCTGAGAAGGAACTGTAATGTGATAGGACGGGCGTAGCATGATAAGTGTTTGCCTCTGACGGCAGCAAAGTTATATTTCGCATTTGACACAAACTAAATAAAAACAGATGCTGGTATAATTTTGTAGAGGTTCAACATTTGAAACAACAGCCTTACCAGCATGTACAGGTTTTCCCAAAAGTCCTGCGTCATGAGTCGGAAGAGAGCCAGGAAGGCCCAACCGAAGCTGTCGAAGCTGGTGTAGCCATAGTTTGGATTCCTCCCAGCTTTCATGCATGTGTAGCCCTCGGGGCAACGACTGAGGGGAGAAGAAGCGCACGGCCCATAAATGACTCAGCATTATCTACACACAAACAAATCTGGCTCCAGTCATCTGTGTTAATAATATGACAATGACACTGGGCCTTTAACAGCAGCAGCAGGAGGAGGAGGAGGAGGACACTCACCCAGAATCGGAGCTGTTACCACATAAAAGGGCATCCAGTTGTCCGGGAAAGAAGTAGAAATTTGCTGGTGAAAAAAAAAAAAAAAATAGAGCATTTTAGAAAAGAATATTGTTCATTTAGTGTCAAAAGTGGATCTTTTATCTGGCTTTTACACATGGGCTGAATCCAATTCCCATTTGAGTCACTGCCAGCTCATCAGGGGTAGTAGCATGTTGGCGTGTTGTGACTACTCACTGTCATTCATGATGTACTCGTCCCAGTCGAAGCCCTTGCTGCCATTGGCCAGGTAGTTCTCTGTGGTGTTGATTGGCCAGACAACACACTTCTGGCGCAGGTTACCCATGAAGAGCTGGAGGCCGATAAGGGCAAAGACACTCAGGCAGAAGACAGTGAGGATCATCACATCGGACAGCTTCTTCACTGACTGGATCAAGGCGCCCACAATGGTCTTCAGGCCTGACGGACGGTGAGACACGCGCACGCACGCACAAATGTACGCGCACACACACACACACACACACACACACACACACACACACACACACACACACACACCAAGGAGGTGATGCAGGAGGTGTTCAATAGTAGGCTATACTATAGGCTCATGGTCTATGTGAGAGGATTGGTTCCCAGGTATGATGCGTGACTCAGAGTGCTGTAGTTAGCTACTGTATTGCCTGTTTTAAGTCCATCTGTCACCAGGCAGCATCCAACTAATATGATGACCATCTATCATACTACAAATTAAAGGTAAATGACTGACGTTGATATATGATATACTGTATGACATCATATTATAATAATTCAACTGTAACAGTATACTGTATATCAGGCATGATAATTAGCCATTTTGCGCAATAGAATCATGTCAATAAGATTAACACAGATATCCCAGTCAAGATTTTCATTATTTGAAAGTAGTTAAACATCTTTATACACAATTGAAAAAACAGACATACAAAACATTAATTTGAGATACACAAACAAGAAATATTCAAGAGCCATTCCCCTCTTTACAGCTCTATTGAGACACTGGCTATATGACACAGAGAAAAGATTACATGAAAGTAACATATGACTATTGGACCAGGAGGAGGGAGACATTGTCTTACTGATTTGTGCTGCATTGGCAGTGATGGATTACTGAACAAGAGGGGGAGGGCTCAGAACAACAGTGAGAGGAAATCCATAAGAAACAAACCACAGCAGCACAAAGAGGGGCAATGAGAAAGGGACAGAGGCACAGGCAGGGGGATAGAAACCACATGCAGGTCATTTAAACGCCAAGGCTGACCATCGCCAACTCAGGCGTTCTCTTGAAATGTCTTGTATTTTTGGTGTCATTAGAAAAGCACAGACTCCCCTTACCCCAACCCTACAGCCTCACCCACATCTTTAATGAAGACAAAATCATTTACCTTCAGGCATCCTCTCAGCACTCACTTTGTATGGGTCCATTGAATGCAGGAAGAACTCAAACAAGGAACTGGAAAGTCCCTCACACGCAAGGGGCCATATGTTTTCGTCTACATGTACAGCAGGCATATACCTACAGTACAGTACATCTCTCCTTGTCAAACATCCTCTAAATATAGACGTAATAGGGCATTAACTTGTGGCTTAAAACAAGGATACCTTTACTCCAAATCATGAACTCTATTGTCCTGATTCACCATAATCATAACAAAGTTTACTTGAAATAGGAGTTGGTGAGAAGCACACACTTCCAATCATTAACAAAGTCAAGACTGCTAAATCTTTGAGATACTGATAAAACATCTTATACACTGAATATCATTAGAGGACCAATAAATGTTGGACATGTAAGGACCCTCTAATTCTACCAGGTATAACGAAGAGGCTGGGTCTTTTGAAAACCACCGTTCCGACACTCCCCTCTCCAAATGCTGACTAAAATGTGGCCAACAGCTCAATACAAAAACAACTGAATATACCGTTATCATGTGGTATTGACTATATTGTGAACTCAAATCATCACCTTTTTGTAAACATGTATATGTTAAAGAGCCACATTTTACAAAAATTAAACAAATCTAATCAGCGAGAAATCCCTTTTTGTGTGCATTTTACTGCTTTCACTGTCTGCAGATTCCCGAAGGAATTTCTCCATCACAATTACGCAGAATTGTTGTTTTTCAGTGAGATTGATAGTTGAACATCCTCTATCATGAGATATGATATGTGAAGGGGCACTCAAAAAGGCCAATGGGTCATTTGTTCATCCCATCGGCGTCTAAAACCTCAAGAATGTCAGCAGAAATGCTCTTTCTTTTTCTGTGACGCATCATTCAAGTAGGTCATATAAAGAAATATCAAATAATCAAAAATAAACAAAACAAAACGGGCAAAATAAACTTTTCAATGCCATTTGTCAGCCAAGCTCTTAATAGGCTAAAATTGTAAAGCAAGTGACTCAAAAGCATCATGCAGCATAAAGTATGTTCACAAACTAGGCTTGGCAGTCTTCATAAATAGATAATGGGTAGGTTCTGTGGGATCTTACTAAGACCTAAGCCATTTTTCATCTGGACATCAGCATTCTGTACAGTACGTTTCTTTGAGTCTGGTAGAATACAATTCACAAATTTCATTCTTTCACCTGAAATAAGGTATTTTTAAAAACATCATGAGGAATGCACTTAATCTATTATGATCAAATCACCTAGTTACCCATATACAATATCATATGATTATTTATATAGCGTACAATTACTACAGTATCAGGCTAAAGAAACCTGGCCAGGGCCTGGAGGCTTTTTCCAATGGTTAGGTATTACCATTATCTCAACTGTCTTTGCCAAAGAGTACAGTACAGTGAATCATGAAAGGTTGTTTAATAATAGCTACTCGATATGTTCAGCTAAAGAAAGATGAATCCCATATTCAATCCACTTATGTTTATACTGCAGAGAATATTCTAGCGCCCTGGTAATGTCAGTTTCCTGTCTTTTAGAGGTGGACTTTTGCCTATTCCAAATCCTAGTCATACTGAAGGGAGTGGGTTAAAGCTATTTCTGAGGAGGAAAACAGCTGCCTTGGAAACTAGTCTCATTTATAATGAGAGTTCTACTGGGGCAGAAGAGAGTGCAGACACTTTGGAGTGGACCCTAGAGTAGACTGCAAAGCCTATCAAAAATGTATTAGTACCATTTTTGATAATTTTGGAGGAAAAATAAATCAAAAAATGGTTATCTCCAATTATTTGTTGTTGCTTAAATAATAAGAATAGTGAGTAGAAAAGAAAGGGTGAGAAGATCAGCCTTAGTGTTTAAACTGAGTCTCACCTGGAATGACAGAGATAGTTTTCAATGCTCGGAGAACTCTGAATGTTCTCAGCGCAGATACATTGCCCAGGTCCACAAACTCTGTTATATATCTGAAATAAGGGAGGATCACACACAAAACAAACACCAATGACAAAACCACACACGGAAGAGCACAACACCACCGACCAACCAGGAAGAACGCCACTCACAGAGCCTGTCCACTGAGGAGGGGGAAAGGAAAAGGAAAGAAAAACACGCACACCTAACATCGACCCCGCCCCCATCCCCCCATCCCCCCATCCTGTCTTACCTGGAATTACAGATATAGTTTTCAATGCCCTCAACACTCTGAACGTGCGCAGAGCTGAGACATTGCCTAGGTTTACAAACTCTGTTACATACCTGCAGAATCAAACCAAAGTTACAAAGTCTTGTTATTTACATGCTGAAATGAAGCGAAACATTTTCAGAAATGAAGGACCCACTTAGGATGCTAAGCTAGTTCAACATATCATCACAAATATAGTATGTGGTATTGTTAATTGTTTTATTAGATTACATTTATAGAACATTTATAATACTAGTATTTACATCTATGCATGCAATATCTAAAAAGCAACATGGTGAAAAGGAGCCTAAACAGAATCCTGATGTCTCCAACAAATTGGAAAAGAACAAGTAAATGAGAGAGTGAGTAGGAAAGAGAAATAGAGAGAGAGAGAAGGAGGGAGAGAAAGACAAGGCAGCAACATAACTATGTTTGAGGCAACTGTGTGGGTAAACAAGACCAGTCAGAGGCCTCAAAATGCCTGATGGAGCCCTTCATTGCCAAAGTGAGGAGGCAAGTAGCGTCTCAGATCAATAGAAGGAAAAAGAGAGAAATAAAGAATAAAAGAAAGAAAATTCATCTAAATATCATCTCATACTGTATACTTTGATGTTCTGCTGTCATCTGATAACATCTCCATTCTGGACAGTCAAAATAACTTAAGGCTGGCTCATGTGCGAATCTTCAGTGGTGTCAGACAGTAATGGTAGGGTTCTTATAAAGAGGGACAGGTATTCATATAGTCTGATACTTACGCCATAGAAATGACCATGAAATCCAGCCAGTTCCATGGGTCCCTAAGGAATGTAAACCCGTCTATACAGAATCCTCGAGCGACGATTTTTACAAGAGATTCAAATGTATAAATTCCTGTGAAAGTGTACCTAAAAGATGAAAAGCATGGTTAGAGTTAGTGTGCTGTTCATTAACACATGCCATAAATATGTATATATGAAATGTATACAGATAACGGCAATACGCTTTTCAGAAAACCATGCTTGTGTACAAATCACCATGCTCTTTCAACAATACCTATGGATCAAGGCTGGGCCCTGATTTCTAATTGGCTGCATTCTCGGACAATGTGGAGATAATACTCTGGGAATAGATGAGGTCTAATAAATAGTTTCAAATTCCACAAAAAGGGAACCCAGGGACAATGTTGCTGTTACTCTACATCAATGTTCCTGAGGTTTTATCTGTTGAAATAAGGGACTGGTAGTGGCAATACACAAATGATAAAACTGATCACTGTATGTTATGTATGTCAAATAAAGGTGTACTTACTCTACTTGTTTCGACCACTCAGGAGGATCACTAAAAGTCATGAATATACAGTTGGTCAAAATAGTACACATGATGATCATGCTGAAAAGAGTGGGAATAAGTCAAGGAAAATGACCATACCGAGAGGAAAGTAACCCAAAACAGTTTACACATCCTAATTCATCTTTCCAATGTAAGTCTATGTTGATACATTTTCATGAACTCTCATTTAAATATTACTACTGCTGCATAAGAGAAATAAGACAACTAGCCATATCATAATGACATTTCCATAACAAATTAACTTAACAGCACTTAATCCGTGCAATTGGCACTTATAATTATTACAGTTTGCTAAGTGTGTCCACTGGTAACATCGGTCCCCTCTCAAATGCCTTTATGTTTCCCATAAAATATTGATCAACTTTGAGGTGTGGGTGGATGGCTCATTTTCAATATCAACATGACCAACACTCAGCTTTCCAAGACTACAAGGCTTTACCACAGAAAACGCAGATATACTTTATGTTTAGCAAACCTCAACATCAGCATTACAGCCAAGGTCAGGAGCCCCAGACTGCCCTGAGAGCTTGGGAGTGGTACTACTGAGAGGAAAAGTCCAGAGGTGATTGACAGGATGAAACTACTCAAAACAGGATTAACTTTGAGCATTGCACACATGCATCAGAGGATTGCAATGCTAAGAATCATCGGGAATTGTGTGACTGTTGAAATAGCCTCCTTTGGGTGAATGGGTTGTGTGTGTGTGTGTGTGTGTGTGTGTGTGTGTGTGTGTGTGTGTGGATTCACTAGACTAAGGAGGTCTATGCAAAGTCTTGAGAAAAGTCATCATTGTTTTCTTGTAGTAATAAAATGGACATTGTGTAGATCTCTACTCTTTCCACAGATTTAAGATCATCCACTATGGCAATCAGCCATTCATATTGGCATTTACAAGTCATTACAGATTAATGTAATGTCAAATTACAGAGTACATCCATTTGTTCTTCCCACTGTAGTCGACTGTCTTGCTGATCCTTGCAGCTTCTTAATGATCATATGGTCTCTCCCTAACCATATGACATACAATATATCCTACACTGTGGCAGATGAACATCAATAACAGTGGCAACATCAGCAACATCATAAATAATAAAAATGAACAGGAAAGACTTTTGTCTCTCCAGTTAAGTCACCATTTGAAAGGATATGCATGTATCAAAATTTTAATAGCTATTCGCCTGAAAATATTAAAAGGACTTATGAAGTACAAGGCAGGGTTGGCACTAAAGCGGAAGATTGTCTTCCCGCTATTTAGCACTATAAATGTCTGTGGAGAGAAGAAAGAGAGAGAGAGAGAGAGAGAGAGAAAAGGAAGTTAAATATGGACATACAGTAATATGTTATGCACACTCAAAAATAGCTGTAGGTACTGCATGTCCTGCACTCATACAATACATTGTCTATTACAATAACAAGCCTTTATGATATCATTATAGATATATCATTTGCAGAGAAAATGTAAAAACATTTAATTTCAAGCAAAATAAAGCTATTTTCTGCAAACATATTAGTGTGTACTGTGTAGGGCCTACGTCAATTCAGAATACACTGAATGATTTATATCTCAACATCTATAATAGGTAACATAAGAATATTACACATTATAATCACAATATAACATTCAGAAAATGGCCGCCAAACTATCTTGAGGCAGGCAGTCTCTAATGTCGGGTTTTTCCCATCAGTCCCTCTTAACCAATCATTGTGGTGTTTCCTTATCCACAGGAAATGTGCAGTGTGTAGGAATGTCCTGTGCTAATGTTCAGCTAGCTGCCTCAAATTGTGCCTGCGATGGCTATGGTGGTTTTGAAAGGATGGAAGCGAGACCGAGAGGGGTTCGCAAGCCTCTTTCAGCGGATAACCTCATAATTGTTTAAATAAAACATGGCGATTTGCATGAAACTTTAATGAGACTGTGTGTGCATTTGCAAAAGTGATATGTACCCTTGTGCTTTTAACAAGGCATCCCTGCATTAAGCCCTGCAGAGCCTGTGCCCCATTGCTAGGGCCCACAGACAGCCGGGTCAGGAGAGAGAGGGGAAAGGGGGAGATGGGAGTGTTAAGAGTGCCTTAGCCCCATGGGGAGGCCTTAAACTGGGCTCCTCATCTAGCACTTCACTGGGGAAAGGCACCATTTACAGTATTGTCAGGGAACACATCATCCTTAACTGACATGCTTTTATCTGCGGTTGTGTTTTTCCTACACATACTGTACAGTTTATCTATAGGCGATATGTAGTGTCATGAAAAGTAAAGTGGGATTTCTTGTTAACTTGACATTAAAATGTCTCAATATGGAGAAAAATGCTGTGTAAGATAATGATACAGTACATGCTCCTCTCTGTCACATGGCCATTTGACGGACATTCGCAGACAACTTCAAATAAGGGAATGAGTAATGTTGAGTATGCTTAATCTAGTTAAGCTATTTAGGTCAGAATAGCTGGGCCTAGTTCATTAATGCTATGATATATGAACATTCCAAGCCAGCAGTACCAGATGACCATTTATAGTGTGATACACTTGGACATACTACCAATTGCCATTTAGATTGGCCAAGAATGCCAGTATGACATTTCAGCTGAAAGGAGCTTGCACACACACACATGCTGTGTGTCCATATGTGCAACCCTACCACATACAGAACAAGAACTGCCAAATTTCTAAAGATATGTACACACGCCTGCTCTCTCTCTCTCTCTCTCTCTCTCACACACACACACACACACACACGCACACGCACCCGCACACACACCCGCACACACACACACACACACACACACACACACACACACACACAAACACACATGCACACACACACACGCCTGCATGCAGGAGTCCTTTCTGTAATGCCTGACAACACTGCTGCAAAGCTACTGAAATTTTTATAATCCAGAGCAGAGAGACAGAGAGAGGCAAGGAGAGGCAGGGAGGCAGGCAGGCAGGGAGGCAGGCTAGGAGCAACTGCAGCAGCACTAGACTGGAGAGAGGCAGGGCGGAGGGAGAGAGAGGAGGAGGAGGGGGATGGGTGGGAGACAGAGAAAGCAGCTCAAACACTGAAGCTCAAGTCATCAGGCAGGGTTGTAGCAGCATCTGCATCCTAAGGGCTGGAGTGGCTATTTCAACTAAGTGCTTTACTGTACATCCTCAAATCTCTTCTCTAATCAATCCCCATATACTGCCCACTGTCTTTGTCATTGTCTCTTTTTTTATATCTCAATTATAGTTATTTTGAAATCCACCTGATTCCATTGTGGTCATCTCTATATCAACTATAGCATTGTGTAGCACACAGCATCAATAGTTTGTTATTAGTAAATAAATAGTATGTAATAATATATATTAATAATTATTAGTACCATTACATTGAGTGACAAATTAGGCCTAGTATATTTTGGACCTACTGCAATTGTTCTGTAGCCTACTAATAATCAGGATCAGAAAAGGACCCCAATAATATTTGCCATGTTTCTGCAATTTTTCACTGATCTTGAGTGTACCTTTAAGGTTCTTTACAGCGAAACACATTTCAATAACATGGGCTTGGATGCATCTAAGAGGAGAGCGATGCCGCTCACGCATCCTTGCACACGTCTCCCATTTTGCCCCTGTCCTCACCTCATCCCCACGCCCCCCCCCCCCCCCCCCCCACACCCCACCCCCACTCACTCTCTGCCATTCTATTCACTCTGCCTGAGAAAGACCCATTTCACTGGGCTTGTATACAAAGCCACACCTAGCACCTAGCCCAACCTAGCCTAGCCCTGCCCCCCAATAAGGCTGGGGGAGAGAGTGCTGCGTCATCAACCAGCCAGCCGGCAGGCCTCATTCTCAGCCTTGGCACATTCAAAGAGGAGAGCCACTACTGAAATGTATCACGCGGTGCTGTCAGGGGAGAGACCAATGGGGAAGCAGCATCCTCCACACCGCCCCCCCTACCACAATACCCTGACATAACCACAGTACAGTATCACCTGCAGTGTCTGAGCTCAGAGAAGCCTTCCGAAAGCTGAGAATGTTTCATTCCCTTTTTTTGTCGCTGTCAAGATGCAAGAACTTGAGGCCAGCATGTCTTCCATTTGGTAGTTGCATTGGCTAAGACCTACTCAAGGACCATAATCAAATTTCCCTGGCACTTTTGTTGAAAGGGGTGTTGCTGAAGACGGGGTTGGAGAGACTGTCAAGACACAGGGATGAAAAACAGAGAGCACCTCCCTGCATAGTAGTACACATGCATTCATGTGAGAGAATATGAACAGAGTGGTGGGGTGTGTGAAATATGCATTAGTAGGTAATGTAATAAACTGCCCCACCTTTGTTAGCAATGTTTTTCAAATTTCATCAAGATAATGTCATTTCTTTCTTGTGCACTGAACTAGTTTGTTACATAACTGGCATGCACTACATGGAGAGAGGGAGGTAAGAGAACACGGACGCACACACACCCACACGCACATACACCCACACACACACACCCACACACACATACACCCACACACACACACCCACACGCACACACACCCACACACACACACACACCCACACACACACGTACACACGCACACACACTCACACAAAAACTATAACAGAAACAGACCTAATATTGTTAACAAGATAGGAATTTAAGACGTTATGGTTTCACAAATGAAGGCAACATTTTCGATACAATTCTATGAGTCCAAGGTTCAGAGAGGTTACTGTAACATTCCCCCTGACCAGGCCAAGAGAGACAGGTGTCATTTTTTATTTAGACTTCATAAGATATACTGTACCCTGACAGTACAGTTTGATCTCACCTACGGTGGGTAGCTATATTGTTCTAGATTATCATTCAGGTATAGGGTAGCCATCTTGAGAAAGGGGGCACCCGTGCCTCTGTAAATGTTATCATTATAGATCTGTCAGGTCAAGGAAAATACCGACATGTGGATAAGTATTACGGTGTGTTTTTTCCCATATGAGATGTCCATTTGGAGCCTTGCACTCTACGACTGGTAGAGGTTCAGAGTGAGAACAGAACTACAGCATCAACCACACAATAAAGCATGGCACTGAGATATTATCTTTCTCTCCAATGACTCCCTCCCACTGAACAGAAAGGCTCATCTCTCTTATGATGCATCACACGCAGTAAAACCACATGATGCAAGATGAAGTCACCCTTTCCATATTCTTCATCGCAAATGTGTTGTTTGACATGCAAGGGATTGCTTCCCACACAAACCTGCCCAAAAGTTGGGCTAGTTTCACACTCCTTCCTTCAGTAATTGTAACATATACCAGAAGCAGGCCTAACATCTTTTGGGGCTGGACTAAGCTCGAGCCTATTCAATGACAAAAATGTTACTTCGATGGAGAGTTTCCATTGAAAGTATGATTTAGTCCAGACTCAATCTGTGTCCTGGAATCTACCCTATGAAGCCATCTCGAGAAGACTAATTAATGAATTTAGAGATCATCTTCAAGATCACTCACATTCACAATGCATCAAACACCGTTAACTTAATCAAATCCCTCAAAGAATCCTTTACGATTGTGCACACTGCTCCTTTAAGACAGTGAGTGGCATCTCTGCCTGCTGCTTTTTTTTCTACAAGATTAATTTTTGAACAATTAGAAAAGTCTGTCATCTGGAACAACAGTGTTTCAACAGTTTCTGATTCTGACCTTTTCCCTAAAGCCCTCTGAGCCATCAGACGCATGGAACAATCCTCTCAACAACTACTATTCTGCCCTCAAGCACACTGAAGCAGTGAGGCAGGAAGAAAAAAAAATGCACTGCATTTTGCTAACCCAACAAGACAACATATACTAGCAACTGTGCATGGCACAATCGTAGGCCAAAGAACTACCGCAAAACACATAGTGTCATGGTAATTACTGATGTGCACTTATTCAAACAGGAATTGGGGCATCACACATGAAAAATGGGGGCCTACATGTCAGCTGCTGTATCCTATGATAGACCCCTAATGTAGCTTGATTACCGATGTCATGGCTGTAATGGTAATAAACACCAACACCAACAATCATGTAGTATAGTATGCCCCTAACACTATTTCATGACTAGGTTATTAGTGCATTTCCATGAAAATGTGTGTGTGTGTGTGTGTGTGTGTGTGTGTGTGCGTGTGTGTGTGCGTGTGTGTGTGTGTGTGTGTGTGTCTGTGTGTGTGTCTGTGTCTGTGTTTGTGTGTGGAGGGCACTTACTTTCTGATTCATGTAGAAAGGGTCCAAGTCCTCCAGTGGTACCGCACACATCCCCTTAGGGATGTCCCCGTAGATGTAGGGCAGGCTCTTCCCAGCCTCCAGGTCACTGTTGGGCCGGGGCTTGTTCTCATCATCATCATCACGGTGACTGCTGTCCTGCTTAGGTGGCTTCCTGTTCTTCTCCTCATTGATACGATGCTCAATGTTAGCAATAGATTCAGCGCAAAAATACTTGAAGCTGCCAGGTCCTGGTGGTGCCATAAGGGGTGCAGCCATGTTTTCATCCTGCAACTACGCGGTCTTTAGTTTTGTACCATCCACAGCTGCCAGCTCTGAGGGACAGCAAGGGTGGAGAGAGCAAAATAAATGGTCAATGGACAAGATAAGTTAATGCTCTCCTATGGTTGTAGGTATTGTAAGGCTTTTCATTTCATTTTAAGTGATCGAATATGCATATGGTATTCAGATATCATTTGAAATACATTAATATCAAATCATATCATAATAGGGATATATTCAGTATCTTTATGAACTGGATTTAAAAAAATTTAAAATCTTACTCAGCAATAGGCATGCTCTAGATCTTTCTATCTCTGTTACAACAGAGGTGTCATAGAATGGACTAGTACAGGCCAGACTTGACTAGAAACCATAGACTCACAGAGAGATACTCTAAGGGTTTAAATGTGAGATCATCAAACTAAAAATACCATCTCAAACATCAAATAATGAAGCTGCTATATTGAGAGCAATATAACGCGACAGACTAAATATGAGTCAATGGCTTTCATGTATGATAGATGACAAGTAGGTGAGTCCATTAAGTGTTGGAGGGTGACATTTGGTATAAAAAATGGCTTCATGAATATTGCATCAGAACAAATTACTCATTTGCATCTTACATAGATATCTTTTGCTTCCTATCAGTTGCAAATATTGATTGTGTAACTTTCTAAAATATTGTTTATGGATGCTGAAATTAGTTTAGTTTTTTTTAACTGTTATCAAAACCATAATGAATGTTTCAACTGAGGCTAAACCATCCTTGCCATAAAGGGGCTTGGTGGACTGATGCTAGGAAGAACTAACCCTAACCCTAACCCTAATAAGCACCCCAATAGTACTACTGTAACACTGTAATAGTATAGATTGTTGCTGACACAAAGGTCATATCACATAGCTCACCTCAAAGACAAGAGAGGGGATAAGAGAACCAGCTGACAATAGACTACTGAGCAGTAACCCACCATCTTAATTGGACTGAAGGATGCATTTCTTGCTGATTCAGAGAATGTACAGATGAAATCTATACACAGTATGTATTGTTACTGGTTTAAGTAAACAAAATGTCTACATTTCTGTTTACCTGAACATAGCACATTGCATATCATCCAGTGTCATGTTTACTAGCATATTACTCAACAATGGGGGTGCCTGGAACTTCAACCAGATATTATTATCTAATAATAAACAGATAATCAGATTTATATCAGACCAGGGACAAAAAGTTACAGCTATAGTGAGTGAAATGTAACCAAGTAAACATGAGTGTTGTATAAGTAAACTCAGTTCAAGCAACTTGTCTATATAACAATGTCTATTTGCACCTTTGATTCGGAGGCCATGATTAATTGTAAAGTACCCTATTACTCCCCCACACAATGTTTAGGCACCACTTTGGCTTTCCTGTCTAGAAAATCTCTGACTACCTCAATTGCAAGGTGAAAAATAAGGCAAAACAAATGTTCTAATTTCCACATCATTCCAACTAAATTATCAACTGACTTTTCTATCGACTGTCTTTTTATGGCATATTGTCTGTTGTTCCACTCTAACAGTTCTACAGACCCAGGCTCCTTCCCAAAACCAGCTAGCTCCAATCAGGAGTCTCTGAGCCTAGGATGTCTTCCCCCAACTGAGCTGACATTAGAGATCCATAGACCCTAATACACTACTGGAATGCTCACTTACAGTACATTCCTGATTACATTTGCATTGTCTCACAGTAGGTAGTCAATGATTCCCAATTAAGTATTACCTTTGTATAACCTTTGTCAAAGGATCCTTATTGAGAAAACACACATATCTACATAGTACAAACTACACATACTGTACAGTTGTAGTAATTTCCATATCTCTCATAATGTTTATGAGTGCAAAGAATAGGTAAGTTATACTGCTGTACATTAGCACAGTAACACATACCAATGAAAGCATATCTACTGTTAACTTCTGATAAAGTTCAATTTCACTTTAAAAACATATTTGCAGTCAATAAATCAACTCTAAAGCAGGCTCATGTCTCTGGATATATCACATTGTCAAGCGTACAGGTCTGCCATATCTACACTACTACACATTCTGCATGTTTACTATATACAGCTCCAACAAAATCCATCATGGGGATGGATGGTTGAGGCCCACATCCAAAATAATTTAGGCCTCTCATTTAACATTGCCTGTAAACATCAAACCATTCCAAACACGGGCCTACGTATATCAACATTTGATGATTTCAAATTCCTGATTCAATATCATACAATTAAAAACATGCATGTCAAGGGCGCAGTATGCTAGGACTACCTTTCATTCGCTAATGCTCATTAAAAATATAGTCCCCGTATAGATATTCAGGTTTGCATTGGCAATATAAACATGTACTTAACTAATGTTACCGAAATCAAAGTACATTTTCAACGCTTATATAGCCAATAATCGCCAAAATATATGAAACCAGAGCCTTGGCCGATATCGGCATCTCTCCTGTTCACGAGAGCTGTCCATTTCAGCACCACGGTCGAGGCAGTAGGGGATATATCCGGTAAATACAAAATAGGCTTACTGACTATCGCGCAAGTGTCACCATACACATTGTTTTTGATAAGCCAACTGTACTCGAGAAATTTGGCCGTGATTGATAGCAGAACTTATATCCTTACTGTCACTGTATTTAATTATAAGCCTCCGTGGTTGCACCTTCCATATTTCTTGTAGGCAGCAGGCTAGCCTGGCCTCATCTAGACACCACACACATATCTCACTTTCCTTATCTAATTTCAATGGCGAAATAATCACTATGAACCGGCGGATTTGGCTTGTTTGATTTGATATGTTAATAGCTTATATGTTTTATATTGAGAATTCCAGACCATTGTCAATCATTTTGTTAAGTAGTCTATGTCTATGGACCACACACAAGCCAAATACCGTGCAAAAAATTGCACACGTTTACCCAAAATTGCGGCCCACAATCTCGGAAATACTGCAAATGCTGCAGAGGGTGGTTCCCCGTTAAGGTTTTCAACCGTGCAAAAAGCCCATATCGAGCATACGCTGTCACCATACACATCACGGACTCAGGAACACCAAAATTGTTCTGTGCTGTCGTCCAATAATTCATTCTCAGACATTCGGTGCATTTTACGCGTTGCCTCGAAGGATAGGCTACCACACCCGTGAAGCCATGTCGAACACCAGATCAATAAAAGCTATGTGTATTCAAATAACATTGGTAATAGCGTCACTGCTTTGATTGTCAATTGTGAGGTGAAAAAGAGATAAGAATAATAGCAGTATCATAAATCCACTGCCACAAGCAAAATAACCCCTGCGTAAAGAGAGATTTTTGGAGTGGTGAAAAAAATAATGGTCTGGTCCTCATCTTCATAGATTCGTTTATCCTTGGCTATATCTGGTGCGTGCCATAACATAATCCAATGAAATATAGTATAAAGAACGAGATTCATTTTTTTTAGATTACCATTAAGAATTGGCGAATGTATCATTAAATACACTAGATTGTCATTTCAAGCGGTCAGAATGGAGCCACCACCCTCCATATTATTTGTTTGCAAAGGTCGAATCAAGGTATCGGTATCTCAGTGAACTGAAATGGTATTATAGGCTATTGATAAATCTTAAATATAACTGGCATCATGTTGTGGCTCTGGCACGCAGCCTATTCAAGCGAGAGAAAAAAAAGATGCTGGGCAGTGAGCGGCTCTGCGACATTTTTATAAGGATATTGACAGGGTGAAAAAACACATATTCGTCCAAACATGCAACCGTCTTAGAATAAACAAATAATTTACCTACTTTTTAAGCGTTACAAGAAACCCAGAAATGCGTAGCTGGACTGCAGATGTCGAAAAGATTCGGGAGAAACTGCGGTTGTCGCCATATTGTTGCTGCTATCTTCCCTCTCAGTGCGTGCAGTTACCCTGCATAATTGATGACTCTCAGCAAAATGTAAGGGAGTGTCGGCAAGTGCATTTCGTAAGATCATCAAGGGACTACTTATTTGTACGCTAAAAATATTTGTTAACAAAATAAAGAGCTAAATAATGCCACCTAACATTTGTTAAAATAGCCTACCAACACGAGATGCCTTTGCAAACCGCAAGACGACAATCAGCACTACAGCCTTACCAGTCAGTATCAGCTGACCATGGTGAAATCACTTTTTAAGTAGGCCTTTATACTCTGAAGTGAAGGATATACATGGTTGGTAGACAGGAAGGCAATGTGATCATAGAAACATTTTTCATGAAACATGATTTGAAGCGATACATAATGTGCTTACAAAGTCATGACAACAAAAACATAATGGGGTGATGGGTCCTCATTGCTTTGGTTATTAAGATAGTTGTTAGTCATATTCTTAATAAGAAAGGGCTATGCTATAAAATACTGTAAATATCACTCACAGTAGCTCTCTCGATGTTAGGCAGTAACTGTTAACGATTACATATTACGTCACAGAAGGGACAACTTGCTTTTAGCTATAAATGAAGAAATGCACACGTTTGGCGCAGACCAAATTAAGTACCTATATTTACTATCAGCACTAGATGGACTTAAAGCCACTAGCAATATTTCTTCAATGTACTTTGTGTGTGAATGTATCGTTCTTTGAGGTTTCAGCGCATGGGAGTAAGTATGGTGGTCACCCTATGTTGTTACAAATCTTTGTGATGATATCGTACCGGCAGGTGAGGCGCCAGGTGAATGTTTCTCACCGAATGATAGCTTAAACGACTGCCAGGCGAAAGTGATGTTTCTTAGCACTTGGCTACTGACATTTGGATGTTACTCCCCAGTTTGACCCATATAACTTACAAATGTAAGTAAAATCAACATTTTGTTTGTGGTGAACAGCATGCGGGCAACGACCGTTGGTAGACTCTCCTGGTGGGTCACGTGTTGTTGGAGGGCGCGATGCACCTGTGGGGGCGTGGCCTTGGCATGTTAGTGTCCAGGTGAGATCCTGGCATGTATGCGGCGGGTCCATTCTCAGCAGCCTCTGGGTGCTCACAGCAGCACACTGCTTCCTCACCAATCCGTGAGTCGTTTGCAAAAGTTCTTGAAAGTGCCATCAACATTGATAAATGATTGCCAACTGACAATAAAGGTTTTCAAGCTTCTTACCGTATATGACGAAGGCTTTTACTTTGGAATGAGTACACAATAAGCATAGTAAGATAGTATAGTAAGATAAGATTCAGCTATAGTTGACAATCATAAGGCATATACATTTACATCAATTTACTGCTTATTGAAAATCTGTATTTGTATAATTTATCTCTAACCCTCTGTTTTGCACCTAGTAAGACATCCCATCTTCGTGTGGTGGCAGGACTGAATGCGCTTTCAGCACCGGGGGAACATTCCCAGTACCAATCTGTCCGCCAGCTAAGAAAGCATGAGAAGTTTGACAAATCCAGCTACAACAACGACATCGCACTTCTGCGTCTTAGCTCTCCACTGCACTTCAATGACTTTGTCCAGCCTGTCTGTACAATTGATAATGAGACAGAGGAGTTCAACCTAATCCTCAACCTATGTTTCATCAGTGGTTGGGGCAGCACCTCTCACAATGGTTTGTGTAGGATCTTCACAACTAACATCTTAATAGCCATTCTGAAATATAATCTGTGCTTGATTACAGTTTTTGTGGTGTCTATAGGAATGGCGGCTGACACACTGCAGGAAACTGAGGTGGAGCTCATTGACATAAACACATGCAACCTGATAGACTGGTACAATGGTCTCATTAAGGATAGCATGATCTGTGCTGGTTCTGAGACTGGGGCTGTTGACGCATGTCAGGTGACCAATTCCTAACCAGTTGAAACTTATACATTCTTATATTCTTATGCATATACATGTGTTATCACTAATTCCTTCTCCGACTGTAAGCCTTTTCTCCATAATAATGCCATACTCACTTTGTTATTCACTGACTTTAGGGTGACAGCGGAGGCCCACTCCAGTGCTTCAGTGAGGATCAGGAGAAATTCTACATTGTTGGGGTGACAAGTTTTGGGGATGCCTGTGGATTGGCTAAAAGACCTGGGGTATATGCTCGTGCCAGCAAGTACACAGCCTGGCTCAAGACAACTCAATCAAGATCACTGTCTGCTGCTTGTCAACTGGACAACAGTTTGATTTTAGTCCTGTCCACTGCAGTTTTGATACAGATCTGAACGGAGCAAACCACAGGACCTGGTTAAATGCCCAACATCATTCTCTCTTATCATTAAATCTTGGTTTGTGGCTGACAATTATCAGTCTTTAGGTTGTCAATCCATAACACTGTTTTTATGATGGTCATGGGGTGTAGGCCTAAGTCGCACATTTAGACTGTTTCTACATCTTAGCAGTTGTTGGGTCATCATGAACCAACATTTATAACACTGTTCAACATTGCCCATCAGCTGTTAGGCCATACACTATGTTACTTACCAAAATGTATTATTAATCTAAATCTCCCAAATGATAAAACATCATGGTCTTACATAATAAGTATCTTTATTCATTCATAACAATCCTGTCTGGCTCAGTTGTTAGAGAGCATGGAGTTGGCACCTGTAGGTTGTGGGTTTGATTCCTGCTTGGACCATATACAATTGTTCATACTCTTAGTCGCTTTGGATAAAGGCGTCTGCTAAATGCCATAAATAACAAGCATCTTTATTCATTGTGTGTGTATGGTGATGCTTTATTAGCCTACAGAACACCACATGCACGGTGGTGACCTTATGTAAAGTGTACAAACATTGAAAATGATGTTTTCACTTTCCAACTTTGTCAAACTTATTTTTCTCTAAAAAGTACACTGGCCAAATAAACAATTTGGGCATACAAATTATGAATGATGTTTCTAAATTTGTAAGTTGTAAATATATGCAGTTTGAATTGTATGTTTGAATTACTCGAAACAAGCCAGCTGCTGTCTTCTTTGTCATGCTGAGTGAGTGGTGCTTTACGAGTCTGATAGCACCACTCTGATCCACTGTCTGGGCTAATTCCCTTGGACCAAAACTAGGCCTATATGACACAGTGACAGCAATGACTATACTTATATAGGCCAAATTATTCAGTCACAGCATACCAACACATTTTTTTATTATTTTCGTTTTTGAATTTATCACGGGCGCGCCAAAAAAAGTAGATTGTCGCGCACTAAAACAATGTTGCGTGATGGAATTGAACGTTACTATTTTTTTTTTACGACTCGAATTGTCTCGCGCCAACACCGCTTTGAAAACTAAAATGAGTTTGTCGTTGGATCGAACGCCTGGTAGCAAGAGCGTTAGCTAGGTAGCTAATCAACAAATATGAACATATCTGCAAATACCAGTGCAAATACGAAGTCCTGTAGCAAGTTTTTTAGCTTGATATCCATAGTGGGGGTCAGTGTTGTCTTATATTTGGCCACTTTGGAGGAGGAATTCACAGCTGACCGTGAGTGCTATTATTTCACAGAGCAAACATTCAACGATAACGCCGGATCTGCTCGTTAGCCCAACGGAATTGAACGTCACTGTCAGTTTTGACAAGAGCAGTGCCAGCAGCGACTACTAGCTCTACGTTTATCATTATCTTTCTAACTTGGCACTTACTTTCCTTACTAGACGACTGTGGTAAGCGACCAAAGAGACAACTAGTACTGAAGCCATCCGAAGAATTGAATGACCAATTCATTGGTGGCTCTGACGTTGACCCAAGTGTTTGGCCATGGCAAGTCTCCATCATGCACCGCCTGAACAAATCAACCCCTTATCGTCATCACTGTGTAGGGACCATCATTGACAAGGATTGGATACTGACAGCTGCCGCTTGTGTCTATAAACCGCAGCATCGGTCAGTATGACAGTATTTTTTTTTAGTTGACCACACCATCAATATCATGTACAGTAATTGCCTTTCGAATGGATAACATTTCTTTCTGCATTTTTGTTACAGCGTTTCGAGTAACCTGGTTGTCAAGGCTGGAGCCAAGGATGTTAACAACGATGATGCAAACACACAGCAATTAGAAATAGAAACAATAGTCAGGCACAACGATTATAATCCCATCACACTGCGACACAATGTTGCAATTCTGAAGCTAAACACCTCCTTTGTGTTCAATAACTTTGTGGATCGCATTTGTATTCCCAATAAAATCAATGAGGAACATCCATATGATGTATGCCATATCACAGGGTATGGAGGGCCACCTGGTAAGTCAACAAATGAACTGCATTACATTATTATTTCAAGTTAATGTAGAACTAAGATCATAGGACAAGGAGGACTACCTTATGCTCTAAGGGGCTTTAACCCAGACACACATTAAGTCTAGTCCTAGACTAAATCACATGCACTTTCAATGGGGATTAATCAAGGTCCAAGAAACCAGTCCTAAATTACCTCAATAGTACATTTGACTATGTACTGGAAAGCATGTCGCTCTTATATGAGGTATATTAAAGATATACTCTGTATAGAAAGATATGGAAGTGTTACCAAATTTGTATTGCACAAAGTGCAGATCATAGGGGCACCACCCATAATCTAAGTTACTCAATGAAGGGACTCAGTTTAATCAATTAAGTGCAATTCCACGGTAACAGAATGACTGTTGAGACTACGTTTTTCACTTTCAAAGGTATGGCAAACAAAAACTCTTGATAGCAAAGTTTAACAAACCACAAACCATACAACTCTGCACAAGGACTACTTCCAACAATTCCCACTGAATTGAAATATAATAAATAAATAAAAACATTTATTTTAAGAACTGTGCAGATTAAAGGTTTGGTAACACCCATAAAATCTCCCTGGGTTTTTTATGTAACCACGTTTCTCCAAAACTGTTAAATATCTGCTCCAAATTAAGATTCAAATATGTCTACAGAAAGAGTGGGGTATGAGCTCTCAGCTCATTTGAAAACGTTTGAAAAAATATCTTTTGGTTGTTGAGCTACAGTAAGTGAAGTGGATTTACATCCTGTAACAGATTGACGGTAACAGAATGACTAAATGGGTCCCCCATAGAAATGCATGATTTATGGATTTGTTTTTCTGTATGTAGCCAAAAAATCACTTATTAATTCATAAACTAAATCGATGTCAGTAAAAACACTACATGTATTTTGTTGGTCTACCTATACTTCTTACTTTTGTTAACTTTCATTATCCTCGCTCCTCACGAGGCAGAGAAATTAGAAAATATGTAATATACACTTATGTGGGTTTTTTGGTAACAGAATGACCCGGAGATTGGTTGATTCTTAAACTTACAGAAGCCCAAACTATTTCCTCAAAACAAAATATAAGTGTTTATTAGTTGACCAGGGTCTGTACAGTATCGGAACATTAATGAGGTTTGATGTTTTTCTAAACACCTTTAAAGACCTTTTCTGGTTTTCTTAGACGCTTTTCCATATGTTTGACCAGAATGCACCATGCAAGTCTTTGCTTATCCCTATACTTATGATGGAAGATGGTTGAGAAATGTATTTCTGACCTCATTTCCACAAAATATACTCATAGCTTTTATTTGGAACCAAATTTGATATGCTCTGATGAATTTCGCTCATTTTGATCTTCATGGGTTTACATGGAACTGCCCTTAACTTGGTTAAGTGTTAAGGTAACACTTATGCCTATGTCAGTCTTAAGAGTATTTGATGACTCAATTATATTGTATATATTATATTGGTATATTGTGTGTATGCAAAGTCTTTGTCTCATATTTTAGAAGAGAATGATATCAAACATGTTGTACGTAATAACAAAATCAAGTATTGTGTTATAACATTGTATTTGCACAAGTAAAAGGCAAAAAAACACAGACTTTCAACAATACATTCACAAGTAATATGTTGGCATTTCTAATGTGTGAAAGAAATGATCAAGAGTCAAATAACTTGCACAGATCGTGTCTGTGTGTTTGTGCATGTGTAAAATGTGTCTCTCTGGGAGAGAGTTGAATATCTCCAAGCTTCACTACCTTCAGGAAGCATGGAGTTTTGTGGCTGCATCTCAAGATGTTTAGCAAAGTAATCCTTTTGTTTTAGAGCCTTTTGTCCCATAGTCACTGGGTATATTGATTACATCTGGTGACACTGAATCAGATAAGGCCAAATGGTAGTCTGGCCTGGCTGTTAAATCTTCATCAGTGGGCTGGTTATATGGCAGGACGATGAAGGAATGTTTGAGCCCTCACCTTACCAACAGTATACCAATACTTGGTTTATATATTTGCCCTCTGACAGGTAGCCGCATTTTACAAGAAGCAGAAGTGAGTGCCATGTCAAGACACACATGTAATTTGCCCACTTGGCGTAACTTTAAAGTGGCGCGGGGCATGTTTTGTGTTGGTGGTAGCTCTGATGGGTGTGAGGTAAGCTAAGACTGCATAGAACCTGTCACATTTTTGTAAAACCAGCTTGTCTTTTGTTCAGTCATGCACTAACATAATTACATCATTAACTTACAATCTTGATTGGATCCTGCAGTATATTATATTATGTTGTAAAAATCTATTTTAAAGCCCTTTCAGTGGTATACAGGAGGTACTGAAATAAAGGAATACATCTGTGGTTTTGTTATGAAACCAATTGGTCTGGGCTATTTTACATGAGCAGAAACCACTGTCAAACGCTGTTTGCTTTTGTCTTCTTGTTTTTTTTCAGGAGAATCTCGGGGGCCCTGTGAACTGCTTCCTCCCTGAAGTTGACCAATACTACATCTCTGGGATCCGTGTGTACACAAAGGACTGTGGTGTCCATCAGCGACCCAATATTTATCTGGAAGTGAGTGAGCATTTCTACTGGATTGAGAGACACATTGAGGACAACACACCCCACAGCCTTGCTCCGATTCACCATCTCTCTCTGGCTATTTTTGCTTTATCTGCTTTCTTACTTACTGTAGCTAAGATGGTACATTTACCCTAATATAACACCTACATACATATTATTTTCATGAGAGCAGTAAGAAATTGAGAGGGGATTGATTGAAAATAAATTGTGAAGTTAAAATGTATTTTGTAATTAAGCCTGTTTATGAAAATAAAACATGGGGAAAATGCTAGTCTTGTTTTACCCTAGTCAACAAAATATCTTACATATGGTTTCTTCAACAGCTCAAGCAACACAAGGTTCAGTTTGCCTGGTGCATAGACTAAAAGCATATTGCTAGTAACTATGCAAATAACTTGTGAGCAAATGTGAAGTTGTGATGGGTAGAGGTGGGCTACACTCGATGCGTTTGCTTTTGCTCGCCAGGCACCTCACCGGGTAGGTGTTGTTTTCAGTTACAAACCAATGGAGTGGTTGAAAGGGTGCAAATCCCACCCAACCGGGGCACCAGGGAAGCTAAAACAAATGCGACTACTGTCTCTGGGTGGAGAGAGGTCCAGCACCTCAGTAAATTCACTAGAGAAGGTTGGTTTGCTGCCCCCTGGTGGTATATTCTCTATGGATGTGGCAAGATGTAACTTTACAGAACACAGTCAGAGGAGAGAAATGCTGACAAAAGCCTGTTTTTATTGTTTACATGGAACATTATCCCCATTGACAACATGACAGTGTGTTTGTCTAACAAGACCTGTATGCCTCTTTTCTGAGTTGGTTATTGCACCATAGACTTTTGTTAATCTGAAAACATCTTAGATGTGGCGTTGCTATGCATAGTGTACAGACTGTTGAGGTATATATTTTTGGCCCTTGAGGTTTACAAAGAGAAATATTCTAATTTCATTAAGTCACGCATATTGTGCTTAAAGGGGCAATCTGGGATTTATAAATGCCTCATGAGCTTAGTTCAACTGTCTTGGCCTGTCAGAACATAAGCTTGTTTTACTCCATTATTAACAAAACACTGTATACACTTCAAAACATGGTTACAACTATCACTTTGATCTCATGGACAGTCAGTCCTTGCATCCATAGCTCCGTCTATGAAATTGAGTGTGGTTACATTTCTGCATCTGCATCCCCATCCCGCAGCTGTTTACCAAAAAAGAGACCGCTTTGTTGTTGTTTGAATCCCAGATTGCCACTTTAAATTCTCAAGGTTTATAACATCTGTAATATTATACTTAGCACTATAATTTGCACAGTGTAAAAAAAAAAAAAGACATCAATGGGAATGTAGGTAAGGTCAATTATGATCATACCTTTAAGATAATTAAAACATGCGAAGGTGGAGTGATAGTCACAGGAAGCCAAATACCACAGAATAGTCCAAAAAGTTCAATACATTTATTTATGAATCATTAAATTCAGCTTCACTCAAAAGATGTTTTGTAGAAATTACAGTTTGTCAATCAAGTAGTCTAACTACTTTCAAATCAAATCTTTTGCAACAGAGTTGTGCTGTTATGTGAAAGATAGTTGAAAGTCCATGAGAAAGAGAACATTAGATCTTCGATGAAACCATGAAAAATACACTTAAATCAATTATTTCCAATTTGTATGGAGGGAATAAAAATTGCAGTACAGTGGAGTCGACATAAAATAGGCCAATCAACAAAAAGAGGTTGGCTTTGGGAACTAAAACATTATTCAATTTCTTGATACTTGTTTAGTTTAAAAGAACAATGAAATGTTTTAGTAAAGGCAAACAATGTCACCAATTTAACTATACAAAAACACACAGGTACGCGCACACATACATTCTTAGACACACACGCATACGCACACGCACACACACACACACATGATATGGGAAAGTGCAAATTGTTACCACCTGCTTAAACCATATGATACACTTCCTTTAATTTTGCAATGTGTTACTTTTAAGTCAGTGATTCAGAAATTTGCTGTCAAGTATGAAATATCAGTCAAGGTTTATCAACATAAAGAATAAGTTCATTTTGATGTACACATATACACCAGTTATACAGTATTTGACCTCTAAAACACAACCTACACAGATCAACATATCAACCTTACCCTCCAAAATCCCTTTTCTATCATTTAAACCGGTACAGCATTTAAATGAACGTTTTGACAAAAAAATTATTTAAGTTCCACAGGTTTTATAAGGCAAGAATTTGTCCTCATCTTATACCCACTGCAAACTATTTGGTAATACACAGAGTCCTTGATTTATGAACACGACACACTTCATGATCAAAGGCACAAGGCTGCCTTCTGACGATAACCTACGACTGTAAATGTAGCAAAAGTTACTCAAGTTAAAGATGTCCTTTGTTGCTCAATGGGGCACTACAAAATTAAACAAGGTTAGAAGTTGACACTTATTTCAGCCAAGACATAGCAACTCAGCTTAGAAACCTCAGTCAGTCACAGTATGTCATCCAAGAAGTTAAATCATTTCGTTCAAATAATTATTAAGAGTGTGATTTCTAAATTGTAGTTATTTACAATTAATTATTGTATGGTGTAGTAAAGTAAATGTGTAGAAAACTACACCAAAGCCTCTTTAGAACACCTCTGACTACACCAATTAACTCTATTTAGTGTTTACATACCTACAGCCAAACATTTAGTCTGACCGTGAGCCTGGTACATTTAGTCAGGAATTCATTTTCATTACATGATTTACAAGATTGCCTCATGGAACGATAGCTGCTCATACATCAAGGACTTAGCATATATTGTTCCCAAAAAGAACACTGCTTATCTCTTTGCTGGTATGTTTTTGACACAAACCTTTTAATTTCCATACCAACAAATTCAAGTGTGTGATTTCTGGTAGGTCTGAATGCCAATAACATAACTGTAAATTGCTGTTAAAACCTGGACGCATCAGACAGAAAAGTAAGAGGACCGCAGCTCTGAAGTACTGCTACTGAGGTGCAGGCTTTTACCCGAGTGCGCTGTACTTGCTGGTGGTATTGTAATACTGTTGCTGATTTGCACTTGAAGAGAAATGAAGGTGGTTCAGAGGTCTGCCCTCACCGAGGCAGGAGACAGACCCAGGATGGAAGGACATGGGTTAAAGTGCATGGAGAAGCTTCCAGGGTTTCATCCTGCCTTTATGACGAACAACTCTGTGAACAACCTAGAAGAGAGGGTGCAGTGTACAGGCGAGTCTCTACTCTGGTTTTTATAAAACAAGATCGACGTTAACCATAATGTCTGGTAAAAGTATTGAACAGAGCAGTCCGGGAGACAGTGGGTAAAAGTTAACTCCCCCCTTTTGGCGGTGGGACCCAAATGTTATTCAGAGGGGAGTGAACAATCCTCCTCCATTGACAGCTCTCCTACAGAGGCAGGTGGGGAGTGGTGAAGCAACAGTAAAAAGCTCAGCTCCATGCAGACAAGCTGAAGCTTCATCCCCACTGTATCAGTGTACATGTACAGGTGGCCAGTAGTGGGCTCAGGGCACTGAGGCAGGAACAGCAGGGTGGCTAAGATAAGTCCAAGCCCATCTACCATCTCTACTTCTGCCACTTTGTTTCACTGCCGGATATGTTTGTGTGAGTGAGTGAGTGCGCGTGTGCGTGTGTGTGTGCGTGTGTGTGTGTGTGGCCCCTAACGGGGATGTAGCAGTACGTCCCCACACCCCGGGCCTCTCTCTATCCAAGTTTGACCAGCCGCCGTGTGAATGGCAGGGTGGGCCTCTCACATGTTGTAGGCCACATAGATGGGGTCCAGTTGGTCGGCCAGGAAGGAGTCCCGCAGGTGCATCCTTTGCTTCTCTCCCCGGGAGTTGATGGGGATGACCCCGGGGTCCACGATGACCACCACGCCCACGATGAGGTGGTGCTCCTCCAGGACCACGTTGGTGACCAGAGGCACCAGGTCCAGAGCTTCCTGCTCTGAGCCACTCAGCTCCGCCACCACCACCAGCAGGTTGGTCCAGGTAAACACAGCACTATGGTGAGAGACGGGTTTCATTTTACTTCATTTTATTTGACAAACTAAAAACAACACAAGGACAACACAAAGTCATAAAGACTTGCACTTTTGTGTATGGCCCCATGCATGGATATCAGAGGGAGATTTAGGTGAGAATTTGAGCCGTATCTGCCCAGGTCTAAAGTTAAGAGACTGCAGTCATATAAGGGTCTTTATTCATATACTCTGTGCACAAGTATGTAACCTTAGTGTAGGACAGTAGCACAGTATGTGTGTGCATCTGATATCCAAACAGACTGGTGTGTTAAGTCTTACCTCTCTGCGATGCTGCGGTGAGCGCGGGACACAGAGATCTCAATGTCGATGGGATGGTAGCGCAGCCCCCTCAGCTCCAACGTCTCATCCAGGGAGCCAACCACAAACAGGGCATCATGGCGATCTGAGGGAACAAAGAGAAAAACAAGGGAAGATTGATCATTCTAATCAGTAATCAACACTGACCTGAAAAAACAGACCTCACCAAAATCCACCCCTATTCTCAACCAAGTCAACATCTTTGCAATCAAAGTAAAGCTGGTTTGAAAACTAAATCCACCACCGTACCAACTTATCAACTGAAAGCACCATCTTCACACAGAGATACTGAGGTGTGACTATCCCAAAACAAACTTGACTACAGTATGCCTGACCATCCTGGTCGGCCATTTTGAGAAGTGCTTTGAATGCTCACCTCCACTGGCGTCCAGTAGCTCAGTCCTCTTGACGAAGCCCAGGTATCCAGTCCTGGCCCAGAGGGTGTGGGGCTCCCCGAAACTAAGCCGCGTGTTGAAGTGGTCCGCCTGCAGGCTTTCTTCTCCATAGATGGTGTAGTAGCCACTGGCACTGTGAGGGCTGTTCACCCAGATCTCGACAAATACACAGACAGGAGGGTATGAGATAACAAGCAAAACAACTAATATCATAGAGCGAGGTGGAAGAAAGGAGAATGGGTGTTGAATGGACCGGCATGAGTTCACAAAAGGAGAGGTTAGTGTGGAAAGGAGTTCTCTGTACGACATATCTACGTGTCTCTGTGTGCAATACTCTCCCAGTTGACATATTTCAGCTTGGTCATGCATTCCTCACACCTGCCGCCATGCCTCATAACCACTCTGGTCTCACACTCGCACACTCACCTCGCCAAGATGAGAATCTCCCAGCGGACCTCTGGTCTCAGGGTTGACGATGATCACCCGCACTCCCGGAAGAATCTGGAGAGAGATGGGGATACAGAACTGCGATTCATAGACAGCTTTATAAGGGCACAAATCTACTGTTTCATTGGATCAGTAACTACCGTAGATGACCACACATGAGGCTAGCTAGTTAGTGGTGCAGCTTGTCCCCCATGTAGTCTGATCAGTTGTGACAGATTGTGTTAGAAGCCCCAGGATACTTACAGTGCCTGACTCCATGAGTGGGACACTCTGGGGTGCTCCTCGCTCCACCAGCCTCACCCTGAAAGAGGCCCAGGCAGACAACACCTAGTCAGACTGACGGTCTTTAGTTTATGCCAGATTCAGGTTCTGGCTTCTACTGGCCAATCTCTTACCTGTCATGGCGGAGGGACTTCATATCTACAAAGACGGTAGAAGGGTCTGGTCCAGCAGTGCCCTGGCAGAGACAAATCGACGGAGGTTAAAGTCCTGACTGCGTACCTGCAGTTAACCCCCAATACCTGTCTAGTTCTAACAGTAATCCCAATGACCAGGCAAGTGAAGAAATTATCCAGTGAGTTTGTATTGAATGTAGCATTTCAAGATTGTATGTGTGAGTATGTAGCAGCGAGTGTGTCTGAGACCAAGGCTAACCTGCAGGCAGAGAGCCAGGTTGACCCTGGAGCCGAAGGCAGTGCTGACAGCTCGAGGGGAGAGTCCCAGGTCTTTGAAGAGTTTGGAGAAAGACTGAGTGAGGGCCAGGCGGGGGCGCTCTTCTGCTATCACCACACAGCTCCGCACACAAGACAGGTTCAGCCCCCGCATCTGCAAACACACAGACACACACACATTTAGTAAGTGAGAGTGTGTGTGTGTGTGTGTGTGTGTGTGTAAGAGTACAGTGTTGGAAAGTAACCACCTTGAGTGAGTCTGTCTGTGTGCCTAGGCCCTTGGTACAGAGCTCCATGACAGAGTAGGAGCAGAAGGTGTCTCTGATCTTGTATTGACTCAGCGTGCTCAACCACAGGGCCAGAGAGCTCTCCAACTCCAGAGGAGGAATCAGGATGGACTGGTGACCCGAGTACACACTATAGACACAAACAGAGACGGACATAGAAGTTACAATATGAGCCTAATAGAGTGCCTTGACTTGTGTTTTTCTTTGCCCTTAAAAGGTGCGACCTAAACAACGGAAGCCTTCGTGTGCAAATAAGTTTGTCATGTTTGACATTACAGCCTTGTCTGAGCTTTGCTTGGGGAATGAGGGGATTTGTTTGAAACCTCGGGTTTAGCGAATGCAAGCGTCTCTGCTGGCTGGCTAATTTCCGTGTTCATGTTTCCGGGAACAACATGACTGCATTTAAACTACACAGGTCCTTTGCTAGTTTCAAGGTTATGTAACTAAGACATTTGTTGGATAAAAACGTGAAAATGACTGACAGATTCATTGTGTCAGGTAGAAGTAGTAGGAGACACTAATTCTGAATTGTCTTTGCAATTCCCATTGCAGTGAAAAGATGGTGCAATCCTGCATAGGGTGTCTTTATAACAAGACTACCCTACGTGTGTGTACGTATGTCTTACCTGGAGAGGCACCACAGTACGAAGCCCAAACCACAGTAGGGGTCCAGACAGATGGCTATTTGACGGGAGGAATAGAGCTCACACTGCAACTTGATGGAGCGACACAGAGTGCTGACTGCTGCATGGGACATCTGATACAAACACACAAGAATCAATGTCATCATATCACCCTCTCTGATGTTTGAATCATCTAATAACACTAGACATCATAAATATATCACTATTATATTGCTCAGAAATATTGCTATATATCTCCACTATCTCTTTGATTGTTACTTCTCATAACTGATTAATGTCAAGCCTAAACGTTATGATTTGTCCATCCACAATCAAAAGAGGCCCTTCCTTCATAGAGTATATGTTTGGATTTCTACTATGACCAGAGGCTCTACCTTAACCCCAGTGAGCATGCCTGTGGTGGACACACTGAAGTCCAGGTAGGCCAGCATCTCTGCTGTAGGGGGCTTGTAGATCTGAGGGGGCCGTCTTCTGGGGAGGTCATCTAGAGATATGGGGGGGGGGGGGGTTAAAGAAAAATGTTTCTAGTGTAGAGCCCACCCCATCATATAGTCCCGTCAAAAGATCCATGATGACATGTTTTGTGTCAAAATGCAGTACGGTACCTGTATCTATTATTGTAGGCCAGGTTTTCACATTTACACTGGCTGCCGCCTCTCTGGACCTGAGGATCCTCATGAGTGGCTGAGTGGTGAGGATGCAGGCTGCTTTACTCACCTGCAGACAGAGACGGGGTTATAGATAACATCTCTTTTCACGCCTCTCCCCAAACAATGGAAGAGTGGCGCTGCGCCACGCTGTGAACTTTTGCTCCACTATGTAAACATTTGCAAATTAAACTATATATTTAGTCATGATAGAGTAATTATCTTTGATCACCAACGACATCACAAAACAAAAGCGGAAGCGTTATAAATGTTCCTCGGTGAATTCAGTGTATTTTTTCGCACATTTTGACATGAATCAATATCATTACGATTTTCACGGGTAGGGGGAGTTGTTAGACACGACGCGCAGTGGAGAGCCGGCAAACCCCTACCGAGTGACAATATTGACGATAAATCACAGCCTTGAGGGCATTATTGCTTATATACAACGATTACACAACAAATCTGAAAATTGTGACAAGAAAATAATGCTTTTTATTTATGTGATTGTGGTGGTTTCTGCCCTGCACTGAGAAATACAGTTCCCCAAAAAACTACAGACCATGTCAAGTGAACGTGATATACCTACGCCGCAGTAGATTTGTGTATCATAACAGGTAATTTAACCATGACATTATCGTTAAATCACAGCTTCCAACGATTGTTTTCATCAACCCATTGTATGATGTTCTATAACAAGGTGGGATGATCCTCTGGCGGTGTTGTTGACTTACGTCGATGATCATGCGGACAGTGGGGAGGGTGGCAGCCAAGTTCTGTGGGTGAGGAGGCCGTACAGTGACAGGGATGACCCCGGCGTAGAGACAACCGTAGAAGGCCGCAATCAGATCAATACCTGGGAGGGAGAGAGAGAGAGAGAGAGAGAGAGATTGATCATAGAACAGTCAGACATAACCAGCAACTGAACAGTCACACACAGAAGATCAACTAATTCAAGGAGGGAATTTGATGTGAGGAATGGCAGTCACAGCAGCTCCAATTGTGATACATGTGAAAGTGTGCTCCTGCTGTGTGTGTGTGTGTGCGCACACGTGCGTGCGTAAAGTCAGCTCACCAGGGGGATAGAGCAGCACCACGTTGTCTCCAGTGTTGAGACCTCTCTCCATCAGGGCAGACGTGATCTTCTCTGCTCTCTTATGCAGCTGGACACATGTGGCTGTGCACACCGCCACCCCCTGAGGGAGAGAAAGGGTACTAGATTAAACAGTCGCCGCTGAAATCCATATAGGAATCAAGAATGTGAGTAAAACAGTCTTACCTTAGCATTTAGCAGCACATACAGGACATGGTCTGGGTCGGTCTGAGCTCTCCACTGCAGGGCTTCAGACAGGAACTGGTGCTGGAGAGGGACACAGAAATGTGTCAGGAATGTGGTGATTCGTATACTACTGTGCGTATCCACTGACCAAGTGCATGGCCCTCAACAATGACACTGAAATTAGAATTCTGGGCTGTTCAAAACGTATTGACCCACCATTTGTCCGGAATAGGAAAGATATATATGTTTTCAATCAAATCAAAAGACATTTTTGTCCGCTTCACCCTTTAAACCGACTTCTTAATTTCTTAATTTCACTTGGCCTGGATAGTGACATAATCATCCCAAAACACAACAGCTTTTAGGGAGGTTAGGGAACAATTAGTCATGTTCCCAGCCGCGTACGCCTGGGCAAGCGAGGCTAGGGAACCAACCAATAAGGGGACAAAATGAGGGGGGACGAAAAACAGGACGGTGGAGGTAGACTTGTGAGGCTAGGGGAGAAAAGCGCTAGCAGCACAGAGAATACACACACACACACACACACACAGACACTAGTACAGAGACGTTCTCCGTGGACACACACAGAGTGCTTGGTGTTGTGACTATGCCCTTTAACACACGATGCCATCCTCTCAGTGCCACCCATTCTCATTCAGGGTGGTCATACTGCGGCGTTGCCAGCGCCCCCTGGTAGAGAGTGGGTCTGAGGCCACAGGAGGGACATGCACACTGCTAGACTGCTGGGTGCTGCACTGCACATCCAACCATGCTGAGCCAAGGGAGCATCACATTCACAAGGCTTCTCAACCACTGGGAGCGGGGGTGCACACACAAATGGACAAATCTACAGGTTCTAGTGGAGTTTTAAAGTTTCTAGCTTGATTGAATGACTAGAAATGGAGATCCATTTAACATGTCCAGTTCTGCAGCAGGTCCACATCCCTCACATTTGGGTCACATTCATAGGTTTAAGTGTAGCGGCCTTCATATACAGGATATGAGGCTACGCACTATCTACATTTCTTTCCTCATTTTCCTCGAACAATCCTCCCTTTACTTACTACGAATCAAGTATGACTTAGTATGGTGCTACTGATCATAACACTGGCGTGGTAATGTTTGTGTGAACCCCTCGGGAGGATGAAACCAGCACAGGGAGAGTGATGCTCATAGACGTAGACAGACAGGCTCGGCTGGTGGCGACGGACCGTCACTGCGAAGCACATCTGACAGAAGCAGCAGCCCCCACCACCAACCCTGCAGTTGGGGGACGAGGCTCTAGAACTCTTACCATCATGGTGGGCCACATACAGAGCTACAGCCCTCAGCGACCACCGAGAGTAGAGACAGAACACAACACAACACAACCTTAGGATGGGAAATCGGCAGAGTCACCCCCTCCCTGGTAGCCTAACGCTTCCTGAACTACACAAGGTAGCTACATCCGTCGAAATGTTATTTCTAACATTCTCATTCTATGGCTACATCAATGACTCCAGATATCGTTGTAACTGTGAGGGTTTCTCACTTGGTCGAGTTCTACTTTATAATGACACATTGTTCCTTAGTTACTGGCAGTGGATGTGTTAAATCACAATGGTAAATCTGTTTTAATGGAGTGGTCGTCAACTCCATTCCAGGCAGTGGCAACAGTGTCTTGGTTGTTGTGTATGTTCCTACCTTCCTGACCAGGTCCTGGTCTTCCACCATTGTCAACTCTCTCCCTGTTGCCTGGGCGATCCTCTTCCCCGCCACCAGGTTCCCCACCATGATGGAGGCCGGACCTACACCAACTACACACAGGAGAGAGCAGTGTCACACACACACACACACACACACACACACACACACACACACACACAAACCACACACAGGAGAGAGAGAGCAGTGTCCCACGCACGCCCATGGCCCATTCCCTAGACTACAGTACCTGGTTGTTTCTGCCGAGGCTTGGGCAAGTTGGTAACACAGGTGTGGGGGCACAGGAGGATGTTGCAGGGGTGCAGGTTGCCCTCTAGGAAGTTCTGCTTGGTCTCACAGATGTGGATGCCCCCCAGGGGGGTCTTGGGTAAAGTGTTAGCAGGCACCAACGCCAGGCAATACAGCCCCACTTGGTGAATACTGTCTATTGCCTACGGAAGAAAACACACACTTCAGGGATCTGGATATCTTCTACTGAGAAATATAACAGTGTTGGACATACACTCACCAAGCACTAACACTATTAGGAACACCTGTACACCTTCTCATGAGGCTGTTTTGAGAGCAAAGGGAGGCCCTACCCAGTATTAATATAGTGTTCCTAATAAAGTGTTCAGTGTATATGAAAGCTGCCTGCAAGATATGAATAGACAAGCAGATATTTGATGGGTACAGATAGATAGATAGATAGATAGATAGATAGACAGATAGATAGAAAAGGTGTACCTGTAGAACTCTGCTCATCCACTGGAAGCTGTCCTCCTCACTGGCGTCAGGCCTCTGCTCTGCCACGATCACTATCCTCTCATCATAGAACACGGTCACAGAGAACACAGCGATCCTGCCCAGTGGAGGAGAGAGGGTCAGCACTGCACAACACAAACCCTCACCCACTGCCACTGCCACAGCCACAGCCACACACACCTCCCTCTGTAGACAGTCTTCACAGGCTCCACGGCCAGCGCGGTGGCTACCAGGTCATCAGCATTGTGCCGCCGGCTGCTCACCGTCAGCAACCCCTCATTCTTCCCCACCACGAATACCAGGCTGCCCTGTGGGGGGAGGGAGGGAGGGAGGACGAAACAGGGAAGGAGGGAGGGGTCTTAACTTATTGGCCACCAACTCAGAAGGCTGATATTTCAACCCCAGATTGACACGTCGTACTACTGTCAGCAGATATCAAACAGGCGAAGTACGACCCATACGATGAACAAAAACAATGCTTCTAGCCTCTGACCTAGTATTTAGCCGCCATTTTGTCCAACAAATTAGGACAGGGGAAGGACACTGAAATGGCATTGTCTGTGTCTTACCGGCCCTACGAACCCCAGCAGGCCTGTACGAGTAAAGGGGATCTCTCCTATCGGGGCTCCAGCTTGGTTGACAGGAATCACCTGTAGGGAGATGGAGGGTAATACAGAGAATGATGGCTACATCAGGACCTGTGCTACATCACAAATGATGATATACAGACATAGCAACACTCTGGACAGAACTTTATTTAGAGAGGACAAGTAGACCTGCTCAATAATAAAGGTGGGGTGGCAGCGTCTTTAGGAGTAGGGAGAGGAAAGGAAAAGGAATAGTTTGTTTTTTATCCGATAAACAAAAGTCATACATGTGACGGTTTTGAAAGGAAAATGCTTTTTGGTTGACGACAGACTGTCACTGTGACGAGTGATGAAGAGAGATGTCATGAGAGAGGTCACACCTCGAATGTGTTCTTGGTGACGCCGGGCAGGCCGTAGTACATGGTGCCACCAGCGCGGGAGTTGAGGACGATCTCTCCTATCTCATCTGTCTTACACAGCTGTGGAGGCCCGTCCGGCTTCACGATACACATCAGAGCTGAAACACACACACACACACACACACACAATGACATTAGGGTTAAAACACAATGAGAAGTGTCATTTACGGCCAAAAAAACAAGTAGTAAAGAGTGACATTCGCTGTGAAACCACCTGTGGTTCTCTCTCTCTACAGAGAGTCAAAGAGGAACAGAAAGTGTGTGTGTGTGTGTGTGTGTGTGTGTGTGTGTGGAGTCAGGGGACTGACCTCCAGGCATGACATGACCCACGTCCTGTACAGTGAGGGCGGAGTTCTTGTCCTCCGTGTTGACCCGGATCACCCCGTGACTCAGACCGCCCATAGACAGGATGGCTCTGGCAGGCAGAGGAGCCCCACGGGCACCAGGCCTGAACAGAGACAGAGAAAGACAGACGGAGAGAGCGAGAGAGTGCCAGAAAGAGACCGAGTGAATGAAAGTCTAAAATTGGCTGTGTGTGTGTGTGTGTGTGTCTGTATGTTTACGCTCTCTTAAATGTTGCGTGTGTGTGCTGTACACCATTCTTCGGTGGCTAGCGCAGTACCTGCGGATGGCCACAGTGAGGGCCTCGGGAGAGGAAGCACAGGGACAGATGACTTCAGGCTTCAACCCATGGGACTGGAACACATTCAGGAAGGCGTCGCACGACGACACCGACCCTGACACACGCACAAACAACACAAATACACAACACAGGTCAGTGTGTGGTGGGGCAACAATTATTCAAACATAGTACACTCCAATTTATCATGCGTGTGTCTCTCTGTGTGTGTGTGTGTGTGTGTGTGTGTGTGTGTGTGTGTGTGTGTGTGTGTGTAACTCACAGGGGTTGGCACCGTCGGCCACTATCAGCATGCGTATTGAGGACAGGTTGGTGTCTCTCTGGTCCCTGTGGGCCATCATGGCCCAGTGGAGGTCTCGACACTTCACCAAGGATACGCGAGCTACAGGGGGGCGAGGAGGAGGAGGAGGAGGATGTTTACACATCTGGTCCTTCACCTTCACACTGTACACTTTAGTACACAGACGTGACGGGACATAATCTCACCTTTGTGAATGTGGACCCTCTGCACCCAGGACATGGGGCAGGCCTTCATGACAGCATATGGCACAGCGATGGTGTGGATCCTGTTCATGACGCTCTGTGACCACACACACACACACACACACACACACACACACACACACACACACACACACACACACACATCATCATCATTACTTGACTGAGGAACACATCCAGTCCTTTAAGTCTGCCCTAGAAAAGTAGGCCTGCACATCTCCCTAAAGGGACTCACCGTTAAGACCCCGTGCCACAAGCCCATGTCCTTCTTGCAATCCAGCACGTTGACTAATGTTTCTCCTGAGAGAACGAACACACACACACACACACACACACACACAATTACTTCCCATAATAACCTCAGTGTGTACAAGTGATTTAATCTATGTACTAGAAAAACATTGTGTTCTTTCCCGACCTAGAACATTGTCTTTGTGTGTTTTCCTGGTGCAGTCTGCTGCCCCTATGGATTTCCCTCATGGGATCTAATGTTCTCGGAGACAGGGGCTAAAGTGCCCATTGTTTATCTGCTGATGTGAGTGCTGGGACCAGGTAGACATGATGAATAAATGATTGGACAAAGCCACAGTGAAAGGGCTCCTACGAGAGCTCAAGAGGTGAGGCCTGCTGAATTATTTACCATGACGGGAGTATCTGTGGTTTAGACAAGAGTAAAAACACGCATGTCCTCCTCTGCCTCCCTCAGCTTCCCATTGCTGCCTGCTTGCCTAGGCTAATATCTCATCTCCATGTACGGTAGCTACCCTGTTCCTATTCTAGTTGCTAATAGAAATGTAGTGCAAAAACATGTAGCACCTTCTATCTCAGTGATAACTCATACCATTCTCTCTCTAATGAAACCTGTGTCAATTGTCAGTGGGTGGAGATACAGGAGAGACGTGTCCTGTCCTGTACTCACCCTCCTGTCCTGTACTCACCCTCGCAGTAGTTACAGGCCTGAGTCAGGGCCTGACAGTGGGTCAGCATGGAAATCTTAGACACAGCCACTCCCATCACTGTCCCCTCCTTACTGGCCTTGTACTGGGGGAGGGGGGGGGGGGAGACAGAGACACAGACGTCACACACATAAAACGCGCGCGCACACGTACTCTTTTGTTTCTCTCTGTCTCTCCCACCGTCTCACCTCGATGTAAGCTGTGTCCGTGTTAGCAGTGGGGATGTGGGGCTGCCAGTCTTTAGAGGGCTTGGTCAGGTACTTGGTGTCCGTCACCACCCACTTCATCCTCGGCCATCCTGGGACACAGAACAGAACCATTGGATCACTCTGCGTTTAGTATACCCACAGACCATTTAGGACCATCTACCAATGGATATCTACATCTGCCTGTACATTCACTCAGTATACCGGACATCATTCTGTACGGGTCTGCTAATAAGACAAGGTAATGAGTCCCAGAGAGAGTAGGGTGATGAATGAAGTGAGAGTCAGCAGTGGTGCAGGGGGAGGGGGGGGGGGGGGGGGGGCAGCAGCTGACCTTTGAACTGCACGATCTCTCCGTTGGGCGTCTTGGGCAGTCCTTTGAGACATACCTCGCTGGTCAGGGCCAGTCCCACCCCACAGCTGCCCAATAGGAAGCCGATCTGCTGACTCCCTGCATCCTGGGGGGAGAAGGGGAGAAAAAAAACAAAAAAGATGCTTACTCTGCATCATACACAGAGACAAAAACAAATCTATAACCACCATAATCTAATCTGTCAAAACCTCTCATATTTATCATACCACCTCCAAGCCATGTTGCTCACTAGCCTAATGTAAGTGTTGATACTACTTAGATATCACTATACAATAGTTCACCATCCTCTCTCAGCTGAAGGTGGTGGCATTGCCAGCCTTACCTGTCGAGACAGAGGCACCTCTATGGGCACAGGGATGACCTCTGCCAGCAGACAGCCATAGAAGGCCACCCAGAACATCGCTGGGTCACTGTTGGGGTACACCAGCGCCACCTAGAGGACAGGCACACACATGATGTTGTACACACACACACACACACACACACACACACACACACACACACACACACACACACACACACACACACACACACACACACACACACACACACACACACACACACACACACACACACACGTTTACCCATATTATTTACTAGAGCTGGGCAATAAACTGAACATTTACAGACATCGACATTTCAGGCCTCATACCAATGTAATTTGGCTTATCACAGTAATTTCGTGATTAGACTTGCTGCAATTATCCAAAACGTTTCATCCTCCAAACTACACTATCCCCCTGTATGAGGGTGACCCTCTCCTCCGAAACACATTTCACAAAGGCCACTCTTGAAGAGAGGATAATTTCAGTGTTTTATCAATACCAATGAGCCTGTGGCGCTCATTTTAAACAGAGACAGATATTATACCAGAGGGATATTAAGAAAAACAGGTTTCTGCATCTGCACCCGCAAGGCGTGAACTCTCACCAACCGCAGAAAGTAAAAGCTTGTCTGGTAAATTTACAGTAGCTTGACAAACTAGCTTGTTTGTTTAATTCGAACGCAGGTGAAATCTATCAAAGTGCAGATTTTTTGAGGGTCTGCGTTTTGAAAATGCTCAATTCGATTTATCGTTGCATTCATCATTAGAGGTAAATTATTAAATTAAGTGTTTTTGTCCATATCGCCCAGCTCTATTATTTCCCCATATTGAGCTGTGAGAGACTCTTACCCTGTCTCCAGGCCTCAGCACGGGCTCGTTCTTGGTCCCCAGTTTGTTCAGGAGTGTGTAAGCCAGCTTCAGACTGCGGCTCCACAGTTTACCTGTGAGATACATGTTGTTCACCATGGTGTTCATTTACTTTAACCTTCATTTGTCCAGGTTAGTCTCATTGACATAAACTCTATTTTACAAGAGAGACCTGGTCACAAGAGAGTAAAGACAAGAGTAATCGTGCCTCAGAGAAACTGCATTCCCTGATTGCAAGACATTTATCAAAGGAGGCTAATCTACTGAATCTAGGAATTTGTGCAGGTGAACCGCATAAGAAGAAGATGAGAGGTAAGCAAACCCTTAGACGAGGTCTGAGGTGAGCTCTAGCTCGGTGACTGACCGTAGGTGAGAGTGTAAAGGGGTTTTCCAGTGATGTCCAAGGCAGTGAGGGCGGGGCTCTTGGCCTGTGTGGCCCCCCAGCGGGCGAGGGCTGCCTGTAGGGCTGGCGGCCAGTTACTGACCACCCCCAGAGGCTCTCCCTTCACCGGGATGATCTGACGGCCCTCTGGCCTCGGGGTGTTGGGGTCCGGCTGGGGCACTGGGGGGAGGAGAGAGGGATGAGGAGGGGAAAAGGATGAAGGGCATCAGAGAGGAAGAGGTAGAGTGACAAGGGGAGTATATCAAATGGATAAGGTGAGATACAGTCAGTTGTGGGATGTCAAACCATGACAACAACCTGGCTTAAAGATGTGTGTGTTTGTGTCTTACCCTCAACAATCTCCTCAGTGTCATCCAGGAAGAACTCACTCAGTGGGGGTCTCTTGGGCCGCTTCAGGGTGTTCAGCAGCTGCTGGATCTTAGTGGACACCCTGCTGTTGACTGGCACACCTGGACACACAATACAGGTATATACAGTCACACACAAATACGGTATAAACACACACACAAACACAAACCGCACACACTAAGCTAGGCACAGTCAAACAAAACCCTGTACATACCGCCACCCTCCTACAGCACAAGCATACCTTCATATGTACGTATGCACATACGCACTCACAGCTTTGGCAATCACAGGAAGTATATGTAACTTAATTGAGGGTAAAATACAGAGGGCTTTCTCTCAGTGTGGACCCATAAACAGGGACAAATAGACAGCACGGACACAAGGTGGAACAGCAAGCTGATTGGGCCCTCTCCAGCATCCCGCCCCCCACCCACCCATTATGATTCATATTACCTTTTCCTTTTCCTTTTTTTTTAAATGAAAGGCAAGACACGGCGGAATTACGGACCCAAAAGAGAACAAAACATAGCTGTTAGCAGCATTCTCGACAACAGTGCCTGGAATGGGGATGATAGTGAGATTTATATGAACATGGGCAAAAACAAAACAACCCAATGGATTAAACACTGCAATGTTATTAACACTCCAGAATCACTGAAACACAAAAAGCAATGAGTAAACAAACTGCCATGGGCATGATTGATGCATGCAGAATTCATCAGTTAGCAAAAAGATGGGTTAAAGGGTATGGTTAAAACCTCACTGTTAAGTATGTAATCACATTGAGAGTGTGTGTGTGTGTGTGTGTGTGTGTGTGTGTGTGTGTGTGGAGCGCGGTCTTCCTGCGGTGGTCTGTACCGTGGTCTGTGGTGTCCAGCATGCTGGAGCGGCTCTGACCGCGGCTCATGCCCCTGACCATGGCGTTGGGGGGCAGGTCCACCCTGGAGCCCCTCTCCTGGGGGGTGGACGACGTCACATCGGGGGGCACACTGTTCTCTGGAGGAGGAGTTGAGGAAACAGACAGTTACCAGCTGGGTCGATAATGTTCATGTTTATGAGGCTGGCTATGAGAGTGGGACCAGTGGGGTGTGTGTGTGTGTGTGTGTGTGTGTGTGTGTGTGTGTGTGTGTGTGTGTGTGTGTGTGTGTGTGTGTGTGTGTGTGTGTGTGTGTGTGTGTGTGTGTGTGTGTGTGTGTGTGTGTGTGTGTGTGTGTGTGTGTGTGTGTGTGTGTGTGTGACCTAGATGTTTTTCTCCTACATCTTGATTGTGAGAACCCTTGATTGTTCCTGGCTAGTTAGAGGATGCCTTCAGCCTCGCATGTGTGTGAGGCTTACCTATGCGTGTGTAGGCCAGTACGTCGGCCAGAGCAGAGGTGGGTTGAGGCTGGGGCTGGGGCTGGGTCTGGGTCTGGGGCTTGGGCTCTCCGTGGGAGAGGGTGGAGGAAGCGGAGGAGGAGGTGGAGGAACTCTGGACAGAGCGGTTGATCCAGTAGTCGGGGCTCTGCAGGCTCTGGGCCAGCGCTGCGCTCAGAGCTGCCTGCCGGCGCAGGGAGCCCTCGTCCTCCGACGCTGACGACGTATCTGACAACAGGGTCACAGTTACTGTACATCTATCAAAGTGAAAGCCCATTTCTTTGTGTGTGTGTGTGTGTGACTGAGTGACCAATTTAAAGAAAACTAAATACCAACATGGTAGATTTTCACAAAAAAAGAAGGTGGAAATCGTAGCTCAGCCCAGCATGGGGTCAGTTTCTTGGAATGTGTGCATCATTTACAAGGCCTAAATAGCCAATGACTAGACAGGGACGTTCAGAGATATTAGAGTCTTCTGTGTTCTGTCAAGCAGCCAATCACACTGCTCTCATTGGGCTGTGGGGGACATTTACCTGGTGGGGTGCAAGTGTCGACAGGGGACTGGACGAAGGCAGAGCGCCGCTTGGTGGGCATGGGCAGCGCCATCTTCTCCTCTTTATGTTTGGCCAGCGCTGCCTGCACTGCCTCTGTGTGGATGTCTGAGAGAGAACACACACACACACAGACAGACAGAGACACACACAGACACACACAGACACACACAGACACACACAGACACACACACACACACACAGACACACACAGACACACACAGACACACACAGACACACACACACACACACACACATTAGAGAAGGCACAGTCGGGGCTGTGACCACACCAGCTTCATCTCCAGTCTTCTCCTCCTCTTACCCATAGCAGAGCAGTGCAGGAGGGAGTGTGTGTGTGTGTGTGTGTGTGTGTGTGTGTGTGATCCTCACCTGATCTGTAGCGGTCATCTCTAGCCCCTCCGCTGCGGTGGGAACGGTGGTGTCGACTGGCGGAAGAGGAGGGTCCCGGGGCCTCAGGACTGGGGCTGGGGTCAGCACTGTGGCCAGGGGACAACTGGACATCAGGCAGAGCCAGCTCCACACCTGCTGGGGAGAGGAACACATACCGGTACTCAATAAACTGTTAAATACACACACACAAACCTTCACTATACATTAAAATACACAAAAACACAGTGATGTGTCCCAGTGGATGTCAGTGACTGTTCTGCTGACAGTACGGAGGGAGGCACTGGGACCATGGGGAGATGAAGGATGTGAATGAGGACACCCCAAGGGGAGGTGGCAGGAGGTGAACTTTTAGGTTCAAAGCACTCAAATGCCAGCTTTGAGGACAAGGGCACTTGCATTTCCAACACCAAAAATGAAAGCAATATATAGACATATGAGTTAGTGCCCACCACAACACAGAGATCAAATCTCAAAGAATCAAATCTACCTAATGACATAGGCCCACCTCTTTACTTTGATAGAATTCCAAAACGGTTGTCTGACATTAATGCATGTGATTAAGATGTGCGTAGTCATTTTGGTAATTCCCCAGTAGTTGAGCAAGCATGAGTCAAATGGTTGCCCTCAGTTCCTGTTATTCATCATGACGCATTGTATATGCACTTAACTACAGACATTACTCAGTATCTCTGCAACCTTTCTGTAAGAAAGGTTTGAATGACGGTGAAACAACATTTCCTTTGGTATCCAACTAAAGAGAGTTGATTATAACCACCCTGTTCAAATCAAGTCAAATTTGTCCTCAGAAAAAAAAAAACACCATTGTGTGAGATTGCTGCTGTAACCTGAGGAGTACAGTTTGAGGTAACTCTGGGGGACTGGTTACAGACAGAACTGAAATTGTTGGGACTTCCTTCTACTTGGTTTACGGGTAGACACATGCTTTTTCGAGCAGGATGAGTGCAGGTTTAGACTGCAAACAGACACAGATATGACATGTAGGTTAAGAAGCCGTGTTACACTGAATCTGACTACCTGTGAGTTCTAGATGTTTCAACCTTGATATAACTCCTCTATGCTATTGTGTATCACTGTTGAACAATAATTGAACAAGGGTTAGAGTGCTTTCAAGAGTAAGAGCACAAGGCTGCATCTGTTCTTGAGCAACATTGACACAATTCTGCCGTCCACCACTAGAGTGCAGCAGAAAGCCAAAAATCTTTCCAAGACAAAAGGTCAACAGCAGATGTTATGGAAAACCAATGGAATGAAATACTAATTCAGTGTACTAAACCACAGTGGTTTGGGTTTCTCAGTGTGTGTCTTTTGTCCATAAAGCATTTACTGGTGCAAAACCAAAGGTAATTTGGAGCCGATTAAAAAATCAAGTCGTGTCTCAGTTGGGGTCGGCTAAAAATAACGTTCAGGTCGTCATACACCATGCTGCTGCGAAGGAACTTACCACACAAAAGGAGTGGCAATTACTTTCACAAGGCAGAGGAGGGAAGAGGAGAGAGTGTAGGAAAGAGAAGTTGGAGCGGAGAGAAAGAGAGGACGAGGAAGAAGCAGAAGAAGGGAGGACAAGAGAGAGAAGTCAGAGGAGGAAGAGAGAGGAGAAGAGAGGCTCCTTACTGGGGGTCTGTGATACGTAAGGGGCCAGCAGCTTGGCTCGTTTCTTCTCATAGCCCTTCTGTGTGATGTCACCTAGGAGAGAAGAGAACACGACACAGCTCCGTTAGTCACCACACAAACACCACAGCCAATCAAGAGGTGCATATAGACCTACCCAAAGCCCAGACAATTCTATTTGCTTATATATTTGTTTTTTATGTCCCATGCACCAACCGCACCAAGTCAATTTCCTGTATGTGCAAATATACTTGGCCAAATAAGAGAGTTCTGATTCTGATTCCACTCTGGGCCATTAGGTTCCACGTGTGCACATGCAGTAGTAAACCCGAGAAGAACGTTTTTGGGGTGTGATACTGATGTCTCGGTACTGAGTCTGGGTGTGCTCGATTTATGATGCCTTGTGTGGCACAAAGATTACAGACAGATTGATAGAAAAAAGCAATGAAAATTATTTGTGTCCCAGTTCAACAGCATGAGCCTATGTTTCACGTTTTGTTCATCAATATTTTCTTATTCAGTTGTTTGCAAATGTTGCAGTGAATTTTAGTAGTAAATTATTCACTTGTAGCAGCTCTATCTGTTCGTCGAAAAGCACAAAAAATAGAGGCACTTCCATTGAAATAATACACATAATAGAATTATTAAAAGACGACAAAAATTGCTATTTGTAAATGTGAGCTGAGTTTGAAAGCTGAAGAAAATGAATAAATAAGGCAGATTTTATAGGGACCTACACAGTAGTGGGAAATAAAAAGTCCAGTGCTCCAACATGAGCCTGTATGAGTCACACAAGCCAACAGGCCTGCTAATACAATAGAGAGCGTTTTGGTTTTTACCGCTTTTTTTCTGTTGACCCGAGATATAAACCGAACCGTGGGCTTGGTGAATCATTACACCCCGACTGGGGACGATGTATATGTGTGTGCAAGTGGCGATGGGGAAACCCACACTCCACCGTTCAATGCCACATTCCACTTCCCAAAACTGTTGTCGACACAGCTCCCCATTTTCATGGCTCACAGCATAAAAACTCACGATGATAAGATATCACCATTATTTCCCCTACATTAGCTGCAGGAGACAAACATGACAAGTGCACAGAGACCTCAGGCTAAGGAACCAAAATACCACTACGGCATAATACTCATACCCTCCAAAAGAACAACACCAGATCACAACAATGAAGCAGAATAGCGGGCCAAACAAAGAGGAAGCCCTGGGAGCGAGTTTCACATGGAAACCAACTCCCCAGCATCGCCCCCACTCTTCCTCCCCTCTTCCTGATTCTCTAGGAGGGGAATTAGTAGTATGGCCTTAGCCAACACTCCCACTACTGCACAGAGCAAAGTCCATTCCCATGGCTTCCTCAAACACTCAAACACACACACACACACACACACACCAGTGATGGCGTAGCGCCACAGGGGTAAATGCAGTAGGAGAGAGAGAGGAGACCGCCCTAGGGGCTGTTCAGCCTCAATCCCCCGGCACCTCCTCGTCACTGACTTGTGACAACAAGTAGGCCCTCACAGCCCTATTGACATACAGAGGGAGAGGGGAGGCGAGAGAGGCAGCTCAGAGGAAGATAAACATGTGATGAGAGGAACTAGGGAAGTGAGAGGGAACATAACTCAGCCTGTGTGAAATAACAATGGAAAGAAAAAGAGGAGAGGAGGAGGAGACCCAAAGTTCAACAGCCTGTTTGATAAGCTGGGAGGGGACGTGTGTTTTGTCTTCCAGCTCTGTCTGACAGATGTCAGTGTTGGGAGGACAGCAACTGGTCGGTTGTCATATTATTGAGAATGAGACACTTGGGGCCGTAGTTATAAAGCCTCTCAAAGGTACTCGTAGGAATCATGCTGAAAGCACAGTTGTGACAAAAAAAACCCTCGTAGCTCAGAGTGGGCAGTGGGAGTGTATTATCAACCTTCTTACTCACGCTGAGCGAGGAGTAGGACCAATTCTTATTACTACATTTCTTCTTGATTTTACGACATATTTGGAACCGTAAGAGACATTTTAATGATGTTCCTTTGTTTTCTCCCATATATTGTGTTCCAAACATTGAATATCCAACGCAGTCGTAGTGACACTCGTAGTGTTGTTACAACACAAGTAAATTAACATAATCCATGATTCATAACTCCAGGTGTTCAACTTGAGGATAAGTAATTGTTATGGTTTATTTTGATATAGGCCTAATCATGGTATCACAGTAAAATAGCAGTAGTATCACAATACCCTATTATGTTTTTTCATTATGGTTAAGGGGTTACATAACATCCAATATGCATAGGCAGATTGTTTGCGGATAATTGGGTGGGGAATGGGTGGGGAAATCAATAAAATCTTTTGATTATGTTTTAATTAATGTTGTAATTATTGCACTGGTAATGGTCTGTGATACACTCCTCTATTACACTGGTGCATTTTGCCTGTTGCCAAAAAGCTTTAGCTTTATTTTTAATTTCTCTGGAGAGCAGAAAAACCTTCCTGTAGATGGGGAAGTGAAAACAATTATGCCATCTCTATCCAACCGGTATCTTTTAAGGAGCTCTGCGTTGTAAAATTTTTGTAAAACATCTCCCTATCAAGAAATGTGCACGCATTGTACTTGTAATTGTAACTCATAGCATACTCGTAACGAGTAAGGACACCTCTTGAGGACTCCAAAACGCTTGCAGGGTTATGAGAACGTTTTTGCGTAATGAATCTTGATATCTTGTTTTTATTCATTCATTTGTGCATCTCACTCTGAATTTGAGCACTTATTCCTACTCTGAGAGGCTTGCGGCCTGTTATGCTTTTTTGTGATGAGATTTGCAGAGCTCATTATTTGAGCTGTGAACCTTTAATAGGGAAAACAAAAGAGGAAGAGGGAGGGGCACAAGTCAAAGGCAAAACAACAGTGGACTCGGTGAGAGAGGGAGTGAAAGAAAGAAAGAAAGAAAGAAAGAAAGAGTGCTGCGTGCTCTCTCATCCTCTGTGTAAAAGCACTGCCGAGACACCCAGCATTCAGCAGTGAGTTCATGCCTGGCTACACACTGCCTGAGAATCTGCCCTGGCCTGGAAACACAACAGCAACTGCCTGTCAGAGCCTCTCTATGCCACACACACACAAATACAGTAAACATACACACAAACAGGCCTACACACACACACACACACACACACACACACACACACACACAGGCCTACACACAAACAAACAAATACAGTAAACACACACAGGCCTACACACACACAAACAAATACAGTAAAAACACACACACACACAGCGTTGGGCTCCCACAGCTACAGTGAGTAGTAAATTGAGGGTTGTAGGGAGTAGTGACGTATTGGAGCTCCATTGTGAGAGAGAGGGTGCTGCCCGGCCTGTCCAAGCTTGGCCCTGGCCCTGGCCTATGAGTGATGCTGGTCATTACCACAGACAGAGGAGAGTCTGTCCTGGCGTGGGACACAACAGAGCACAGCCTGGCACTGCCACACAGAACCACCCACACTCACTGCCCTCCCTGGGGCTAAAGACTGGCACTGGGCAGACAGAATGGGCACAGTCACCTGGGCGAGCCTTCAGCACCAGTTGATGTGAATCATGTTGTAGGTCTTAAAACGAGAAAGAAATAATGCTTTTGTGAAATCATGATGTAAACTGTGTGTTTTGAGAAACGTGCTTTTCAAAAAGTGACGTGTGTGCGTGTTTGTGTGTGTGAGTGTGCACAAGTGTGTGTGCGTAAGTATGTATGTCTGTTTGGGGTCAGAAGACAGGATATGAGCGTTACCCCACCTTGTCGATGCTGCCAAAAACAGCTCCCAGTGTATTGAGGAGGAAGAATGTGCTGATTGGAGAACAGTCTTCTAACAGAGTGGGCCAACTGGCCAGGAAAGTGAACTCACCGGCCAATTTCCCTCGGGGCACAAGAAGTGTGTGCGTGTGTGTGTGTGTGTGTGTGTGTGTGTGTGTATACAGCTGGAGCAGGTTAGGGGCAGTGTTACAGTGCTTAGAGGAATGAGTGCTGACTGAGCTACCAGTGCAGTGGCACGACTGGCCTCCCAGCATGATGTGTCAGTATGTTAGCTCCAGCTCGTGTATTTACACTGCCCATCTGTTTCTGTGTCAGTTTGGGTGATTGTGTGCATGTGGGTGGGTGTGTGTGTCAGTTTGGGTGATTGTGTGCATGTGGGTGGGTGTGTGTGTAGGTGTGTGTGTCTGTGTGTCTGTGTGTGGGTAGGTGTGTGTGTCTGTGTGTGTGTGGGTAGGTGTGTGTGTCTGTGTAGGTGTGTGTGTGTGTAGGTGTGTGTGTCTGTGTGTTACTGTCGGCTGTCTTCTGAGTATTTTATCAAGCATCTAACGCCGGATATGAGACTTGTGTGGCTTCCTGAACTATCAGGCCTCTGAGGGAGGGGAGGAGGCACAAAGCATAGACAGGAAGAGTGTGTGTGTGTGTGTGTGTGTGTGTAAAGAGTCCATGCCAACATTAGTGTCAGTGGCTACCGTTACACACTCAATGCATTATTGTAAGATTAACATGTCTTCCCAGATGCCAAATTGCTGTCCCGCTTATTGAGAGACAATAACCCCACCAAGATGACTGTCAACATCCTCATTAATACAGAAGATGACTCTGACCCTGTGACTCTTCCTTCAGAATGGTGCTGTTGCCCTTTGACCTGCTGGGGGGAGAGAGTGAGAGTCTGAGAGCTGATCTCTGACAGCTGGTGTCCCAGGGTCAGCTGGAGGTCATTCATCCCCTTCCTCTGGCAGCCCCACTACACCATTGGTCCCAGATCAGTATACACCAGTCACAGTAGTCATCTTAGCTCAGCCAGTTTGACTTAAAGAAGCTTTACTGTGAAAGCCTTTCAGCCATTATTGACCCTCCATGTTGAACTGCCTCCAGTCAGTCACCCAGGGACTAGGTTATGTCTCTTCATCAGGTCATTGACCTGATCACTGATTAATAGCAAATTCCCATGTTACAGGAATTCAACATGTCACAAACAACCTAGTCCTCTAGACCAGACACAATTAACAATTTAGGCAATCGTAAAAAAATAAATAATACATAGCACAACATTGCAGGATCTCTGGGGATACTGTCAGTGGTAAAGTTAGAGTAGTGGGTCCTAGATGCTATTCTTAAAGACTGGGATGAGCTCATCGTTGAGGCCAACAGACAGAAGAGTGACTGGGTTAGACGTGTGTAATGAGGTCTAATGCCCATCCATCCCCAACACACACAATCAGATTAAAGTCACTGTCTAGGAGAGGAGGGGGCTTTGAGAATGGCACTGGGGCACCTTGACTTCTAAGACCATGGAGAATTCTACCTAAAATAGCAAATGAAACTCATTCAAGATATTCTATATCCTCTTATTGTGGTTGTGGTGACGGTCGATGTCATCCATTATATGTTGTTGTTGTCGTCGTCATCCTGTCTTGACCCCCCCACAAACACACATCCACCACAGAACCCACACACCACAGAACCCACACCACCGCAAACCCACCTGCGCGCACGTACACACGTCCCTGTGTGACCCACCCACTGGGATCAGCACCCCACAGAGCGAGTGCAGTAATTACTGTGGACGGATCGGGCTGGCCACATCCTGCATTGGGAGAAATTGACATCGCCTTTCTCCTGGAGCTTCCTCTTTCCACACATACCACACCATGAGTTCCCCTCCCTGTGCAAGGATCACAATAGGACATGACACTCCTTAACCAGGGGAACAATTAATAAATAAATAGGCAATAGCGACTGAGTTTATCACTTTCTCCCATTGGAAGAACCATATTCAGTTTAGTGGGCCACTCCCACTGAGAAATGTTTCCTATTACGTTACATAGCGGCTTGATTCCAAAATCGCTCCCATCTCATGCCATGCCATAATCCACAACTCTTTCTGGAATCTCAGATTACACAAAATCGGACAGAGGGATAGGGGTGACTTTCCAATAATAATTTCTCCCCATCTGGTCAAGACAGCATCGTGTGGGCTTTGAGAACAGTCAAGGTCAAGGGTCATGAGACCAAATCTGCGTCGTGGTTCTCATGCAGTGGTCTCATGCAGTGGTTCTCATCAATGGAAGATGGCGATACGACCCTCGGCAACATCGTGCTGGCTAGCGTCGCAACTAGACAGAATAGGATCCAGGCATATTTTTTTTAGAAATCGTGGTGATAGGCGATAACCAAACTGAGGACGGAGAAAGGCACACCTAACGTTTCCTGAATGACATACAACCATGCTTTAGTTGCTACTGTTTTGGATGGAAAGGTGGCAGGATGTTAGCTGGCTAATGTAAATTAGCTGAGAAGTCACGACACAGCGTAAATGCAACCCATAATGATTGGGAATGAACACATCTCGTCTAAGGGCCTGTTAAAATAAAAACCTTTTTTGAACATGCTAATATGTACCGTCAAATTTACTGCACGCTATGTGTAGTGGAGTAGAAACGCCCACCAGCGATCTACCCGTGCCAACCTCGGCAGAATCGCGAGTTAAAATCGCTGTGTGTGTACGCCGCTTTAGAGTTGCTTTAAGTCAGTCCCGTATTTGACAGTTCTGCAACATTCGTTAAGCTTCCCTCAGCACAATCTAATGTAAAGCAGTCGCTGCAATTGGGTCTTGCGAATGCCTTTTTCCAAAATTGATCTTTCTCACTGGAAGGGGATTACGGTTTCCTGGTCCCACTAACACGAGTAGATGTGTAGGGACGGAGAAAACCGCCTACAGACACAAATACACACATAAACACAGCGGCTGAGAGGAGAGGAACTGGCGTCACCCACAGCCTCTTATTTATAGATGCACTGAGAGAGCAGAACCAAATAGAAACAGCATAGAGACAACATGGACAACAACACACAGCAGGAAATGCAAATAGTGCAACAGTATGTGGCCATGCAGAGTGAAACCATAGACTGTCATGGGTTCATTGGTTGGGAGTGTATAGTGTTATCTGGTTTAACTACAGAGGTTTAACCTATTTTTCAGTGAGGGTACCACGGTTTGGGTTCGGTCTAGTTAATAAGCTAAATGGAGCTAGAACAATGGTTGGGGGAGTGTATATATTAATCTTACTTGGAGGCATTTCCTTCAACTTTTCAATCCATTCATCAGTCTGGTGTTGTCAGATTGGCTACACACTGTTAAAAATGTCAACAGATCTGAAAGAATGTGCTCTGTTTCCCGACCCTCCCACCAGTCTCTCTCTGCCCAAGTCCTGCTGGTCCAGTGGGCCTCATTCACACTCTGTGTGGGGTCAGTAAGTCAGTCAGACAGTCTGGCGGTCTCTGGAGGGCTATATAAAGCTGCAGGGCTTTGAGAGAGACTTGGTGAGTCGAACTCTCCCAGCCCAGCCCAGTCCAGTCCTACCAGTAGGCCCCAGACCCAGCCTCAACACAAAGACACAAGCAATGCCTAATCCTGCTCGCCAGTCCACTACTGCCAGGTGTATTTGTTAGAGCCACCAGGGTAGTCACACACATACTGTACAAGCACACGCACAGTAACTTTTAACTTTAAAATATTTGTTTCTATTCGAGCATATTGAGCATATTGTCCCGACCAAATCTTGGGACAGTACATAGTAATAGGCAGACATTTAAACTTGGAGGACCTTAAACTGGTTTAATACAGAGTAGACTGGGCTTGCATGTTAACACAATCAAGAGGTATGAAATGCTAACCAAACCCAGCATTGGGAACATTCTCTGGAAGGCTGTGGTGTTGTTAGGCAATTATGGTTTAAAAACCAAAATCATGTAAGTCCTGTGTGAGCATATCAACATGTTGATCGCAGTGACTAGTAGCTGAGTGTGTGAACAACGAAACCTGGAAGTGAAACTGGTGGTATTTGTCTTTGGCTTGTAGACGAGGGGAAGTTGGAGGTACCATAAGACAAATTGTAGAGTAGGACATAGACACACGTCACACGTACACGTACAGTCTCGCACACACACCCATCACTGCAAATGATATCCTCACCACTGTTAATGCACAGTCAGGAGGCCATTTGGGTGATAAAGGACCCTCTTCACCTCCACAGCCTCTCTCTTCACCTCTGGCTGTTCATGCCCTCCCCAGCCTAAGAACCACACCCAGTAACAAGCTCTAGAGCCCTCAAGAATGCAGGCTATTAGAGCCCTGCCTGAATTAAGCTTGGAATCCTTTCATCAAATCAGGCCTTCCTGCACCGGACTAAAACAATGCAACTCGATTGTGTGGGACCTAGGCCTAATCACATTACAATAAAGATATAGCCTAATAAAAACAGTGACCATATCTTAGAGCGTTGGTATATGACAGATATCCTGAAAGGATTCCAGACCATTACACAACAAACAACTTCATGTTTATCATAGGTTCTTAGAGCTGGACTTGGATATGATTCTGTATGAAAGTCACTACAAAGAATGTTGGCTTCTAGCATAACTTTTACATTACATTCTACCCTAGGCCTGTATATTGTTTCAAACAATACTTCATGGCCAGCTGTGAGTGTGCTGACCTCAGTGAGGTTGATGTAGCGTTCAGTGTAGGAGAGTTACAGAATCCCAGGGCTCCCGTCTCTCCTGTCGCAGAGGACCTCAGGGTGTCCATAGCTGTGAGCGTGGGAGAGATGTCCTGCTCTGTGCCTGTCTGACAGACTCTAGTGAGCCATGCTCCAGGGAGGATCCCCCTTATTACCTGCCCCCCACAGAGGCACAGCAGCATCTCACTTTAGCAAATTCCACCGCAAATTCATCTCCAGCTCAAAATGTAGCAAAATGTACTCCCCTCTGCACCCTTAATAAAAAAAAAACTCCTAAATACCTCCTGAAGTGCTACAGTTCTCCTCCCCACTTTCCCAAATTGATCTGAGCCAACACGTTCTGGCTATTATCTGTATTTTCACACATTCTCTTACAACACAGCTATAAGCCTTCTTATGGATAATCCATGGCACATTACTTAGTCAAAATGAAAGAGTTCCAAACTTGTGGCTGGTAAATTGTTGAGTCGGTAAAGCTTGGGAAGATTAACTTGCTTCACGGCTATGTCGTTGTTGTCTGTAACTAGAGCTGGGTAAATAGAAATTAGGCCTAGGCCTTCTGTCTGGCATGACATTGGCGTCAGCTCTCAGCTCTGTAGTCATGTGAGAGACTTCCTGGAGGCAAGAGAGGAGATCCGACGTCAGTAGACTAATGCCTAGCACTCTCACATCCACTCATGAGTACATGTTGGTTCAACGTCATGGCCCTGTCCTACTGACACCAAGTGGCAGACATCATGTCAGCCTGTCAATAACCCAGCTCAGTTCTGAACCCTTTACCCCAAGAGGGGGAGGGAACAGCTGTCAAAAGCCTTAACCCTTAACCCACACACACCAACTTGACTGAAAACAGAGTGGGTAAACCTGGGTGCGCAGACAAAAAGCAGAAAAAAGGCCCAGCCAATGTTTCAGCATTCCTTGAAGAAAGCCTAGTCGCAACATTGGTAGAGGCTGGCCTAACATATTGATATCTATAAATGACTACTTAAAAAAAACAAAAGAGGCTGCTTATTGATGTGCAAGAAAAATGCTTCACTCACTCACTTCAGACACGAGTGTCTCATAGCAGATCTTTTGGGGTAAGCCACCGCAGCCCATGACATACATTTTTGGGTTAGTGCGTGGACCCTGACTTACTTCTCAGACTATTAACGGCACAGGTCTGGTGATTCTTTCTCTCTTTGAAGAGAAAAAAAAAAAATAGGAGAGTAAAATGGGGAGTTAGAGAGAGGGCTGACTGACTGACTGACAGACTGCCTGACAGACGAGTGTTGTTCGGCGTTGCTCAGTTAAGAGAGTGTTACACCAGTGAGAGTGAAGCATCAGGTTTCAGAGCAGTCATGTTGTAGTAGAGTAAAGTGATACAGGGTCACTCAGCAGTATGGAACCGATCTGACAGCTACAGAACCAACTCATTTATACAGCACAGTTCCCTTTCTCTTTAGCTGACCATATTATTAGCTCGACATAGACTCAATGATCACAGCCCACATGCCTATCAAAACTACCTCACAGTGCTGGTCTCCAATAATGGTTCTCTATCTGCATCGATGATCAATTTCCTTATGGCTGGCAGATTCATGACAAAGCTCAATGACCGTTGATAATGTAGTTGTCTATACAGAATGACTGCATAAATAAGAGACTAAATAAGAGGGTGAAAGCTGTTGGCCAAACATCTGAGTCATTAAATCAATAGCCTAATAAAAGCTCTAACAAAGATTCAAAGGCCTGTGAAGAACGTCAGCATCCAGGATGCTGAGAGCATCACATCATTCTGGCTCTTTCTACCAGTTCCACCAGAGCTTTCAAACAAAACCCAACAAGCTACATCTCACTTTCTGGATGGCTCATGTTCCATAACTCCATATTCACCTCCTGCTACATCACACTCGGCCATAACAGGCAAGTCCCCGGGATTGGAAATCAATCTGCTTCCTGAAACACATAGTGCAGTCCTGGAGGTGCTCACAAGCAGAGTCAGTTATGTTAACAGAATGCTTTATTCCACATGAGACTGGCAGTTTGAGGATTTCTGGAGTTTCGTAAGGGATTGAGTAACACACCTGATACTTTAGAAGTTGAGTATTCTATGTGACTAAGGCGTACATTCTGAGTCCTGCATGAAAGAAGGGGTAAAGAGTCAAGCATGGAAGAGATGGCTAAGCTGTATTGAAACTAAAGCACAGTGATTACTACCTGGCCTCTGAGTAAACCAGCACTTCAATGTCTCTGTGTGTTTCCTAAATGGTGACATCGGATTTTTTTTCCAGACCACACTCATCAGTGCGTCATCAGTGCATGTGTGGGAGAAGATATTAATATGAGGATACACGTGTGATGACTGTGAGAGACTGCTAGCTGTGCTTCCTCACACATCCTCTCATTAGTGACACACAGCTCCTCCATAAGCCTACCTCCTCTGCTTCTCTGTCATCGGAACTACCATTCACCAACGTACAGTCACTTAGCCCACTCCAACACTGATAACGGAGCACAAGCTGACCATAAAATGACCCATCTTAGCCCACCTTCAGAAAGTCGTGAGTCCATAGGGATTAGGAGAGATAAAACATTGTTGGAATCAATCTAAGGATTCCCAAAAAATCCCCCCATGGACATAGACATACTATACAAAACTTGACCCCTTCAAAACGGTCGTAAAACCAATGACGTTCGCCTCTGCTTTATAATTAGAAACTGACCAACTGCTTAAAAATGGTCCGTGCTCTCCACACCCTTATCCAAACAGTCAAGTCTCTCATGATCAGCTCAAAGGAGCCAGACCCACTGTTACAGAGAGAGAGAGGGACAGCATAGAGAGAGGAAAATGAGAATTTAGCCTACCAGCAGAGTTTCCTAAGGGGCACTACCATCACTATGCCATCTACCTATCAATAATCAATGTCCTATCAATATTTAGCCATAACTCCTCATGTTCTCAAGCCTAAAGAGAATCTGTTATTTTTCATCAAAACGTTAAAGGTAAAAGCTTTGAAAAACAGCGTTCAAATCAAGTTGTTTTACTTCCTGCATTTCTCTTCGACATGATTGTGTGGGTCAAAGACTATGAACATGGAGCTATCAGGGAGAGATGGAGACATCCCTGTAGGTCTCAGTATTTCACAGGCCAAATGTAACACCATGTGGGAGCCAACCCGTTAGACTGACAGTGTGAAACAGTGTAAACAAACCCTGCTACTTCGGCCTCGACTGGGTAGGGCAGAGCTAAGGCACGAGACTGGTTGAGAGAGTGCACAAATAGGACTGATTCCTCTAGCGTGTCTGAGGGGGGCCTATTTCAATAATGCGGTTTGTCGAGTGTCAAAGAGATGCTTGTTTCTTACTCCTCGACCATGAAACTGAATTTGTCTTGCCAGGTTTATTTATATTCCTGAGAGCATTCTTGAACATTACCAAAGTCACATGGTCACCGTGGATAACATGAGCCAAGAGGGGCCAAGTGATCAGTTCCCACATTCTGAAACAACAGCCAGAGACAACAAGGCTATAGTTCCATTGTTACTTTATGCATCCTCCATTCTATCTGTCAGACATCAATCGGAGAAAGTGACCGTGCCCCTCTCTGCTCCTGAACTGTGGTGATTGAATTGTAGAATCGGTGAGTGGCATGTGGTGGTTCTACTGGTAGGTGTCAGCACATGTCTGTTGCTGGTGGGACCCTGGCCGGCCGGCTGACACCAGGGCACTTTGGTACTGGTGGGGTTGTGCAACTTAACATCATAGGTGCTGTGAACTTTGAGTGCCTTGTGTTCAGAAGGTCTAACTTCTCAAGGCTCTCATTCATCTCCTGCCATCCCTCTTGATTTGAGTGACATTTGGTTGTCATATGATACAGCTTATTCCAATGAGGCCTGAACTGGAGCTGGATATATACTGACCCGCAAGACAAGTCTTTTGTCAGTTTTTGAATCTTGTATCAGTTTTGCCATGAAATAAGTACATCCCACTGCACAACACAAAGTAAACATCCCACAGAACAGGTTCTCTCACTTTGTGGTGACTGGATTTGCCCTGGGGGAGGGGCGCACCTGATTACAGTGAGTAATGCTTACCTTGTCTGTAAACATGCAGTCAATTCCGATCCAGATACTTAGGATCCAACAACTGGAACCTGGTGTCCTCTGTTGTGTCGGTTTCAACTCCACATTTTCAAACAGAATATTTTAGATTTGACAATATGAGTCAAATCTAAAATAGATCTGAGTGATAAAATATCTTGTTTACTAGCCTCCATCCTAGTGTGAGAGTAAAATAAAAACATCTAGAGTTCAAGTAGAATATCATTGAGGGGTTGGAGGGTCGAGGGGAAACGTCAATACATCTTATGGGTTTGATGCAAAGAGAGCAAGTTGTTGCCACATAACTCCCACATGTAGAGTAGGATACCACCAACACACACCTCCCAGCAGCCCAGTGAGGGTGGGTGACGAGTGGTGACAGCCTAGTCTCTTGGTATTTAATGAGAGCATGTGAATTATTCAGCCCACAGCCCTAAAGGGGCGAGGAGATGGGAGGCATCATTAACTATTCACACCCCACAAGTAGCCTGGTTTAGAACAAACTCACTGACATACACACATACAGTGCCTATAGAAAGTCATCGTACCCTGTGAAATCTTTACCTTTTGGTCACATTACACTGTGGAAATTAAAATAAATCAAATCTAACTTTTTTTTAGCTGTATGTACACATAATAACCCTCATCATCAAAATGAAAAAAAACATTTTAAAAATTCTGGACAATTATTAAAAATTAATTAGTGAAATACCTGGTTTGGTTAAGTGATCAGCCCCTTAGAGTATAACATTATAAACTTGCTCAGGTGCAACCAATCAACTTCCAGATCAAACACCAGGCTAATTGCCCCCCACCTGACATCAATTGTAGTGGTTTCGATTACTTCAGAATAAAACCAGCTGTTTCTTGAGGATTCCACTACTAGAAGTGCATGGTTCTGCAAAGAATTCACCATGGTTGGAAAAGTACTTTCAAAAGGCCTCCGGGATAAAGTTGTAGGAAGGCACAAGTTAGGTGAAGGCTACAAAAAGATTTCGAAGGCTTTAGCTATCCCTCTGAGTACCGTTCAGAGCATCATTAAGAAGTGGAACGCGTATGGCACCACCAACACCTTGCTTAGATCAGGCCGTCCATCCAAACTGGATGACCGAGCCAGGAGGACATTGATCAGAGAAGCTACCAAGAGTCCAAAGGCAACTTTGAAGGACTTACAAGTCTTTATGGCTGGGACTGGTTTGTCTGTGCATGTGACAACAATCTCACAAGCTTTACACAAAGCTGGCCTGTATGGCAGGGTAGCAAGAAAGAAGCCTTTTCTGAAAAAGTGCCACAGTCAGTCTTGTTTGTGCTATGCAAAAACACACCTGGAAGATTCTGTTGCCATGTGGAAAAAGGTTTTATGGTCAGACGAGACTAAGATTGAACTTTTTGGACTGAACTCCAAGCGCTATGTTTGGTGAAAACCAAACACAGCACACCACCCGTGAAGCATGGTGGTGGCAACATTATGTTGTGGGGATGTTTCTCTTCAGCGGGGACTGGGCAATTGGTCAGGATTGAAGGGAAAATGGATGCTGCCAAGTACACCCAAATTCTTGAGGACAACCTGCGTCCCTCTGCTAGACAGCTGAAGATGGGCAGGTCATTCACCTTCTAACACGACAACGATCCTAAACATACCGCCAAAAGAACAACGCAGTGGCTTAAGGATAGAAAGGTGCATGTCCTTGAGTGGCCAAGTCAGAGCCCTGACTTAAATCTGATAGAAAATCTGTGGATGGACTTGAAGAGAGCAGTCCATCGCCACTCACCACGGAATCTGACTGAACTCGAACAATTCTGCAAGGAAGAATGGGCAAATATTCTCCAATCTAGGTGTGCACAAAAAAGGTGGCTCTACAAAGTATTAAATCAGGGGACTGGTGACTTTTCCAACCCTGTTATTCTTGTTTTTCATTTTTTATACATTTTCAGAACTGTCGCCTTTGATGTTGTATGGCTAAATTTGTACATAAAGCTGGAAAAAGTAGTTTTTTTTAATGGATTTTGATTTCAGGCTGTACGACAAATATAGTAACTATTTCAAAGGGGCATGATAACTTTCTATAGGCACTGTACACACACACAGGTTGGATATCCCATCACTTCCCATCTGTTTAGGCCTTAAGCTTAGACTCTGAGGCCAAGTGAAAGATTCTGCCCTCTCTTAGTCTTGGCACGAAACAATCATAAGTCCCCAGAACATAAGACATGGTTGTCATATGATACAGCCTATTCCAATGAGGCCTGAACTGGAGCTGGCTCTAAACTGACCCACACGACAAGTGCTTGTTTCAAACATCTGGTGTAAGAGTTAACAAAGCTTTCAGTATCATGGCCATTCAAAAGCCCTAGAGTGATTCTTGGCCGAACTTCAAGTTGGATAATGTGCTAACTGCATACAGTGCCCTGCGTAAGAAATGGGACAGTGAAACATTTTTCTTCTTTTGGCTCTATACTGATTTGGATTTGAAATAAAACAATACTATGAGGTTAATGTAGAGATTCTCAGCTTTTATTTGAGGGTATTTGTGTACATATTGGTTTCCCCATTAAGAAATGACAGCTCTTTTTATACATAGTCTCCCTATTTCAGGGCACCAAAAGTAATGGGACAATTGGCTCGACAGTTGTTTCTGGTAAGTCAGACATGTTTTCCACATAATTTGTGCGTGCATAAGAGAGCTGTGAATGCCTAGTATTGGTTCTAGGCTTTGCGTTAACCTTTGGCATCTGCTATTGGACCAAAACAAAAACAAAAACCTTAGGCTTGCCAAAATCAACACAGGCATGTAGACCAAGGAAGACTTCTACAGTGGATGACCGAAGAATGCTCACCATAATTAAGAAAAACCCCAAAACAACTGTCCCACAGATCAGGAACACTCTCCAGGAGGTAGCCTTGAATGTGCCAGAGACTAACATCTGCAGAATACGTCACCAGCCGAATTGCAGAGGCAAACCGAATTGCAGAGGTTTGCTAAAAAGCCTGCAGAGGTCTGGAAAAGGGTCTTGTGGACAGATAAGACAAATATTACCAGAGTGATTGCAAGGGGAAAGTTTTGGGAAAAAAGGATCAGCCCAAGATTTACAGCATACCACTTAACCTGTGAAACATGGTGGAGGGGTGTTATGGTTTGGGCATGTATAACTGTCTTGATTTATGATATAACTGCTGACGACAGCAGCAGAATGTACTTTGAAGTGTACAGAAACATCTTGCCTGCTCAAATACATGCAGGGCACCGTATCTCAGCTCTTAAACCCTTTCCCTTTCCTGCCAGTGTCAGACTGAAAAGCTCCCTCAGAAACAGGCCACACTAGGCACATAACATCAGCGGGTCCAAGGATCTGTCAAAAGCCAAAATGTTATCTGTCTCATGCCCTTGGCATCCAAACAATAACAGCTTACTACTGTTAATCTTATTCAGTTCAGGCAACTTGACCGAGGGAAGGATCTTCCTTATTCTTATGCCTTTCGGTCATGCCTTATCTTCAGTGCTGTCACTAATGGCTGATGGTAGAGGATGATAGCACTGTGCTGAAGATGCCCTTGTCTCTCAGACAGGGCCCCTCTTAATGTTGTCCTTCTCTGTCTTCCTCTGCTGACCCACTGAGTTAACTCAGAGCACAAATGAGCCCGGCTGCTTCTGCATCCGGACACTGGCTGGCCTAGATAGGAAGCAACTGGCAGTAATCTGGACTTTCAATCACACTGGCCACAGAAGCAGTAGTAAGTCAGGAAGTAAAGGAACCTCTCCACACACACACACACACACACACACACACACACACACACACACACACACACACACACTCACACACTCAGTAGTGTCTCAATGTGTCTCAAGGCAATTAAGGCTATTCATATTTCCTCTGGCAATACCAACCCAAAAACATCTTGTGGTGGAATTGCTTTCCATTTACCCTACTGTATCATGAATACAATTCAGTGAACTCTTGCTGACTGAAGTATTTGCCTATACTAATAGAAGACCATACCTCTGTTTAAGCAATTTAGAGAGAGGAAAAGGAGACGTTTTCTCCTCCAGACCTGAACTACTATCAAGGACAAACAGCAATATGTCAGTAGCTATGTTGGATCCAGTTAAGCCCAGTCACTCACTAAAAATATAGGGAGGGGGTGGGGTGGGGGGGCATTGAGTGCACACCAACTGTACACGTCATCTTACTAACTATGACCAACCCCTCCCTTCCTAAGAGCAGCTCATTCCAGAACACAAAGAGTTTAGTTGAATGGCCTAAATGCCAGCAGCGCTCCTGGCCACCATGGCTCTGACCAGCTGAATGGTGCTCATTGTGTCTCTATGGTCACTGGGGGCTTGCAGAATTGGGTTGTTATTTAAGAGGCCATTTGGCATGGCTCCGTACTCCTCCAAGCAACCCAACAAGAGGCATTTCCGCTTGGTACTGTGGTGGGTTTGTTATGAACCAGGGGCAAAATATGATTGTCACACACATTTTGAACTAGGGTAACATTTAAGGTGTTTAATATGATTCAACCCTTTTTAATGATGCAACATCTACCACTTTGGCAATTGTATTTAATTAAAACTTCAAAGGTTTAAGAATGATCCAAGAATAAAGTTGTGTCCTGACGAGAATGTGTTGATCAGCCCTCAATAATGAACTATAGTAACCTTCTACATATTGAACCCTCTACACAGTTTACACTTCACTTCCCTGTCCTGAGTTCTGGTACTGAGTTCTGGTATGTTCTGGTTAGATGAGACAACCGAACACATTGTTTGGTCTTTGCTGCACACAGACAGTCTGCATCATTGAGCCACTTCCTCAGCTGATGTGCAAAAGAGCGAATTAAGTGGTGGAGCAGGCATAGATTGATCTTATTGGTCGGCAGCGGATGAAGTGAGTTTCCCCAGCTGTAAGAATGCAGCCCAGGTGACAGGAGGGGAGGGGGGAGAACTGGGTCTTGCAATGATGTGAGTGCAAGGGCCAGCAGCTGTTCCAGTGGGAGGGGTAAGGGGCTGGGTAAGGGGGCTGTGCCATGAGCTGTAGAAGTGGGCACATGTGCACACACAAACACACCCCCAATTAACACATATGCACACACAGTCATCCATCTGCTATTTATATTGCTTACTTATATGCTTACCGGTTATACTGTTCATATTGTTTATACTGTTTATACTGTCCATACTGTATATTTTTTAGTACTTCTATTTTTATTTTATTGTATTTTAAAACTTATTGTATTGTTGCACTACTCTGTGGCACTGTCACTTTTGCATTTCACTGTATACTTGTATGCACGTGACAAATAAAGAATCTTGAATCTTGAATCTTGAATCACATAGCACATACAGTGTATTTCAGCAAGGTAAAGCTGTCACAGTGTCTTAAGATCAGGTCAAGCCTAGTAGAGAATACACTACTACATGATGTCAATGATGAGAATGCTTAATTTACACACATATGCTGCAGGTAGTTGATTGAGGCAACATATTGCAGTTACGGAGTGTGTTTCTGATAGGTAATGATGAATAGGCCGATGGATTTTCAGCTCAGTTCAGCTGGAGTGGCCAGTTACTCTTCATCTCAGTCACAAACCCACACAGTGAGTTGCAGCAATTGTGTAACAGCATTACTTAGCCAAAACCCCCTACATCCACTGGCATTAGCCAAATGTCATTCATACTGTAAAAGAGTGAAGCGAAACAAACAAGAACTGCACTAAAAGGCGCTTTGTTAAGAGTGAAATATTATAGTCATGACAAAGGGCACGAGATCTACTAGGCCGACTGTATGATAGGCTATTACCAAATCAGTTGCAACTGCAATTCATACTGAAGGTTGTAAATTCATATCAATAAATCGTAAAGCAAGAATGGAAAATACTTGATTACGGTCAAAAAATGATTGCTCAAACCAAGGCTCTCGCTAAAACCAAGGTGTCCAGCTGACAGAGACAGACTGACAGCTTGGCTTTGACATTCATAGACCCGCAATGTATGCATTGGCATATTTCACCTGCCATTTCAAGAATTGTCCAAGAGTTTCAATATCATCAAACATATTAAATGATTGATGTAATGCATTCATCATTCATTGATGAATGATACTGAGACCCAGACAGTCAGAGAAACCACGGCCACGTTCCCTTTGCCTTTCTCCTGTGTGCGGTGTCTGATGATGCTAGCTAGCGTACATGACGAGCAAAAGAAAGGGCTGGCAGACAAGCTAAAGACAGTTAGCAAGACATTTACTGAAAATGATTGTGTATCAATTAGCTACAAATGTTGTCATTTGCCTTGTACACTCACAGGATTGCAGAAATGATTGAAGACATTTTAGATCAACCAATAGGTACATGTGGTGAAATTCACTCCCTACCGGGTAGCAGGCTAGCTAACTAGCACATCCCTAGTCACCCCCCCTTACCTTCGGATAGCTCCAAATCCAACTCCGCCAATTGGTCTCTAACCTCTTTTGGTAGACCAGACAAATCCACGCCACGATCTGCCATGACTTAAGAAACAAAAACGAAGTGTGCTTCAAGTAAAATGTAATTTCTTCAGATGGAAAGAGCTTCTCTTAAGACACACAACATGCATTTGAGTGGGAGAGACAATCCATTCGCACGACTGGTCCCTCCGCCATCACGGGAGGAAGCTCACCAATGGCAATGAACAGTCACGTGATCTCGTTTACATCGGGTGAATGAATGAGTACTGTATGTATGAGGCTCCCTCCTGTGTTGATCAGGTCTTCCACCTTTACACTTAAATGAGGCTCAGATCATCTTGGAACCCAGGGTCTCATCTCTCGAATGGAGAGGCTAATTTAGTGAGACTAGACTCAAGGCTACAATAGGAAAAAGACAAGATTTTTAACATAAAGTTGGATATTTTAACATAATGATTGAAAAAAAAGTGTGTGAAAAAATTATTCAAAGACTGCTGATATCCATTAAGTATCATATTCTTTTATTAAAACTGCAGCACTGTAAGTGTTCATTGTATTCCACTTGGACATGCATGGAAAAGTAAATATATTCATATAGTACAGATATGTACAGTACAAGGACAATTTCAGAAATTATAAGTCCAACAATTGGGAGTGCGAATGAACAATTAAAGCAACTTTTGCATCGTTGCCTTCTCATAAATTGTTATTTTCTTATACAATTCTGTTACTTGTTCACAACTGTTAATATTTCCAGAAATAATAACCATAATGTCGATTCCCATGAAACCAATTCAATAATAACTTAATTGCTCTGTAGGAGTTCTGAACAGTCCAGCCCAAACACAGATCCTGCATACTCTGGCTAATACAAACAGCTGGGATACAGTCTTTTTTGACAGGATATCTGTAGATATTCAGTTGAAAAATTAAGAAATGGATGTCCAAAATAGATTCATTTCTATATTTCATCATTACAACACAAAATATATAATAGAAGTGTTTTATTAAGACAGGGATTTGTATAGTCCTGACATGCACACAATGCAGAAAACAAACATTTTAGGAAAAAAGTGCCAATGACAATAACTAACATGAAAGCTGAGTAAAGTCTTGTTTTTTTTCATTCCATATGAACAATCGTCTATAAGGGACTGCTAGCCGAAATATAGTGCCAGCGCAAAGTACAACACAATGCTAGGGTCACCATTGGGACTGTAGGACAAGAAGTTCAGTTGTTTGTGAGATGTGTCAAGTAGTTATTGAGCAATCCTTATTATGTATGCATATACAAGACAAAGAAAGAGCAATCTTGTGATGTCACTGAAATCCTGTGTCAGGACAAAGAGAAGCTTGCACATAACAAACAAAAGAAACACATATCAACAATGAACCTGCATATTTTAGTGCATTTAGACATGCCCTTATATGTTTGGACTGATACCTTATATGTGCAGTATTACACACTGCAAATACACACAATGTTAGATAGATGGGGGGAAGAGTTACATCAAAAAAAGGAACAAGAAAAGATTACCCCTTGGTTATGCCTTTTTCTAAAAATGGTTAAAATCTTGTTAAAATGGGAGGGATCCCTGAAGAATTGAAACTCTTCCAAGACTGCCACAGGAGTTCTGAAAAATGTCCCTCAAGGCTCCGACCCATCCCAATGAGACAACGTGTACTTCACATGTTTCTCCATTAGATGGCAGCAAACGTATCACTAAACACAAATACTGTTGTCACTTGCACGGGACACACTCCTGATTTTTAAAAGGCAGCTTCAATAAAATAAATTCTCTGCATAAAAAATAAAGTTTATCGGTTCTGTATGATGGCTATTCATTTGGCAAATTAACCAAATTAAGACAATTCATTTTTCTAAGGCTGAGCCATTGTTTTTCATGCAACCAAATAATCATGGAGGGGGAAGTCGGAGGCACTAATGTGATTCTTAAGGCAAAATTGTTCGAGAACATAGTGTGTGTGTCTGTGTGTGTGTGTGTGTGTGTGTGTGTGTGTGTGTGTGTGTGTGTGTGTGTGTGAGAGACAGAGCAGGAGCAGTGATAGATATAGTGTCACTGAGTTCTAATCCAGAGTATAACAGTCATATTTACAACTAGGAGTCGGACCATGGAGGTCTTTGGGTCATTCAGAGTTGTGATTTGTCTGTTTTGTCATTTGGAGGCCCACAGATAAAGGTTAACATGGCTTTGTTTGGATATAGAGAAATTAATTGAGAGTAGGAGACCAAAGAGCTCATCACACTCCAGCAAGCAGCAAGGATGAACAACCACCTATGAAGGATCAAAACATACAAGTAAGGCCAGAAACTACTTAGGAGAGCCATTAGCTGTTGCCAGAACACTATTCATAAAATATGGTAATAACATACATTTAGAGACAAATAAATATCAAAATTGCATGGGAAAGAGGAAATGGTGAAACAGGGGAGGGGTTGCGTTCGCTTCAAGGCAGATGCAGTACAAAAAAAGTTTATAAACCGAAAAATTCAAATGCTTTCTCTGAAAAACACCATCTTAAATGCCGCTTACAGTGAGTCTATTTACTTTAGGTTTCTGCTTTGTGAAACAGAAGCTCAGTGAAAAACCAAACTGGTTCTCTATGGCCCAAGCTAAAAATAATGTGCCAATTAACTTTAAAAGAGCTGCACATGAACACAGCAAAAAGCATATATAAAAGTCACATGCTAACAAACCAGATCTTAGTGTATCAGACCTTGAATCTATATAACTGCTATGTTCTGATGTACATATATATACACGCACACCCACACACAAAGTTTATAAAAGGTATCATAAAGGGGTATAAATGAGGTAAGCTTTGGGTGAATGGTGTGAGTTCCTAAAAGACATATTTCCCTCAACTTACAAAAGTTGAGGGAAATATTATTGACCTGACCATCTCAATGACTGAAGTACAAAAACAACAACTGCATCTTTTGAGCCAATCATGAAATCCATATTCTGTGTGTCAGTGTATGTGTGTCCATGTGTGTGTTTGCATGTGACAATCAAGTGTGTAAAAATGTGCATGAGAGCGAGGCACGAATCCCTGGTGTATCAGCATGGCCCCTAGTGCTCTGAGTTTGGTATCTCACTTGTTTAAGAACAAACATGAACATTTACATTGTGTATGTGCACTAGCATGTGTGTAACCGTGTAAGTTAAGTGTTAAAGTTATGTCCAAGTGCAGGGTTCAGGTTGACAGACAGTGCAGAGCTCAGAACAAGCTATGCAGTCCTACAGTCCAGTGAAGTTCAGGCTTGATTGAGGGTGAGACAAGAGGGTTATGGGGGGGGGGGGGGGGGGGGGGGGGGGGGGGGTTAGGAAGGAGGGAGGGGGGTTGGAGTCCAGCCCCTGTAGTTTATGGCATAGTGAACAGGAAGCTCTCTCAATTGTCCCAGTCCATTCCCAGAAGGCTGCTGCTGAGCTCCAGGCCAAAGCAAAATGGCACCACATTGGAGGCAGAGAAAAGAGAGGAGGGTGTGGGGTTTTTTTTTTTGCAAGGGGTGACTTTTTGGGTCCTCCTCCTCCTCCTTCTCCACTACCCCTATGGGTGGTGTGTGTGCCGTGTCGCGGGGCCATGGCACACTCATCATCTGGCGGCTGACTGGGACTGTGTGGCCATGATGACGTGAGAGTGCCCGCTCTCGCCCCTCTGCTGGTGCTGGCCCATCCCTGCCAGCACGGACATGGCCACAGCTTCGGCAGCGGCCCGTGCGCTCATGCCATTGGGCCCCACCGAGGGGCTGGGGGCCAGAGAGCTGTGCTGGATCACTGGGGCTGGAGAGCCCATGGGCTCCATTGAGTCTTTCATACTCTCCTCTCCTGTAGCACGGGGAGACAAGAGAGCGTTGCAGGGATATGCTAGCCGCACGCTACCTGCTTAGAAAGAGTGCTACACTTTCAAACCACAATAATTATTGCAACCATCACCCCGAACCATAACCCTAACTCTACATCCAAGAGAAAAACGTGTATGTGCTCACCAAGGTAGGCAGTCTTCTTCTGTAGATTGGTGACAGGGCAGTCCTTGTGTGCCAACAGCAGCTGTTTGAGATGGGCCACCTCATTTCGCAACAGAGACACCTCATTCTGACAGGACAGAAGAACAGGGGTTGACATTACAGTTGATTCACACTAATACAGACAAGACTAACAGTGATATTAATACTGAAAAAAGGATACAAAGCTGCAAAACTGCCTGCTGAGTGAGTGTTCGAGAGTGTCATTGCCTGGGCGTAGAGCACTCACCGAGAGAGAGACGTTCATGGAGTTGAGCTCCTCAGCCTTCTTTTCCAGGGAGTTGACCCAGACCTTGCGCTTTTGTCTGCAGCGTGAGGCCGCTGCCCGGTTCCTCTCCAGGAAGCGCTGCCTCCGCTCGTCTGGGTCATCCTCTGCCGACCGCCGCCGCCTCCCACCCGTGGGCTGGGCCGGAGACACCTGGGGGGGGGGGGGAGAGCGGAAGGGGGAGATAGAGAGAGAAAGGGAGAAATAGTTTTGAGTCATCAAAGCCAGACTTCAAACTTACACAGGAGAATTGAGTTAGATAAGAAGTGAACTCAACATTGCAAGTAAGGAAGGTTGCCGCAGAGTTAGAATACCCCCCCCCCCCCCCCACGCACACATTCTCTTTGAGGGTATTCTCTTCCATCATGTGTTCTGCCTACCTGTGGCTGTGCGGGGGATGGGGCGTCTGGGTGCTGCACTAGTATTTGGCTATGCTCCATCCTCTGAGGCACCATAGGGCTGGAGCCCATGCCCATGCCTCCCAGGCTCTGGCCTGCAGGGCTGTGCTGCTGGGAGAGGGCTGCCTTCAGCCTCTACAAAAGGAGGAGACAACAACCAGGACCCCGTTGACAACATATACACACCAACAGTAGCACATCAGCGTGAACACACACACACACACACACACACACACACAATACAACATACAGAAAACTCTGTACATGAGGAAAGTACTAGAAATATAAAATGGACTTTCTGTGGTATATCATAATATCTGTCATATGATGAACAAGCAGAGATAGAGGGAGGGAATGAATGCTAGAAGGCAAATGGGGGGGAAAGAGAAGGGCAGAGAGAGGAGGGAGTGGGGGGGGGGGGGGGGGGGGTCCTTGACCTTACCATCTTGGCCTCTAAGTGGATATTGTAGCCAGAAGGGGAGTTGGACCCACTGCTGCTGCCTCCCAGAGGAGGGCCAGGGATCCCAGGAATGTTGGGCACCATACACATGGGCCGGACCAGCTAGAGACGAGGCAGAACACACACATACACACACACACACACACACACACACACACACACACACACACACACACACACACACACACACACACACACACGCTAGGGCTCATACTGGTAAAATGAGACACAACACATTTAAATGTCAGTGTTCACAGCTCATCTCATAAGCGCTTTATGGCTGTTACTTTTTGAATAGATGGTGAGCTCCTTAGACCAACAGAACAAGCAGCAGGATCCAATGGTGTTACAATTGAATTATCAAGAATATATAAATATGCTACATGATTAAACTGAAATTAAGGTGTTGAATGGCTTGTTTTTCCACAACTTTGACAATAACAAATATGACTACTGTTCCCAAACCAGAGATTATGTGGCTCCTCATCCCATATCCTAGTCCCGTATCACATGATAAATGTGGATTATCTTCGTTTTAAGGATGCAGAAGCTGATGGTACAAAACGTTTCATTGTAATGCCCAGGTGGGGTATGAGCTAAAGAATTGGGCGGACACTCACATTTATGACAGAGGGTATTTGCATTGGGCCTGGGAGGATGGGCATTGCCTGCCCATTGGGAAGGTGCATCATCATTGGGTAGTGGCTGGTGGGTGAGCTAGAGGGAGAGAAAGAGGGAGGAGGGTTACTGAGGAAGAAAGCTCCATTGAGAAAGAAGACATTTAAAACCACGTGTAATGGGAGGTCCAGGCTCTGAGGAGGACTCCCTACTCACCCTAGTGTGCGGTTGGAGGGAGGCGTAGGTGTGATGACTGAGGTGGGGGAGGGCATGGTGGGGTGCAGGGCGTCAAAGCCCAGGTGAAGGGGGAGGGAGCCGGGCCTCACAATGGTGGGGGTGGGGGCCGTTCTCATAGCCGGCCTTGGGGGTGTGTCCTATTAGAGCAAAGGAGACACCATTCTGTCGTTCAATAACAACTCTCATACTGCTGTCTCTTTTCACCACTGTGACCACCCTTTGAGTTTCCAACTATGGTCCTCAGGCCTCCCTCTTACCTTGACCCCCTCCCCTGTCCCCCTACCGTTCCTCTCACCATAGGCTCTCTGCTGCTGTCAGACATGCTGGAAATGGAGTCTGGGCTGCCTGGGGGGGAGGAGTCCACCTCCACAGGCTCCTCCTCCTTCACCTTCACATCTGACGGCGTCTGCAGGCTCATGTCCAGGGCCACTGAGTTGGGAGCAGGGAGCTAGGGACAAGACGGAGCGGACAGAATGGTAAGACACTGAGAACAGAAGCACAGGAAAGATATCAGGACTCTCATAGAACCCCCCCCCCCCCCCCCCCCCCCCCATCATCTCAGTGCTCACAGGGTTCTTGGCTCTCTTGTCGTCATCCTCCTGGGCCTTGCGGAACTCCTGCTCAAAGGAGCTGGCCAGCTCGTTGAAGAGACCAACCTCCTCACAGTTCTTAAGGAAACGGGTAGGAGTAGGTGTCTGGTCTGGCAGCGGAAAGACAAGAGAGATTCATCTATTAAAAGACGTGTCCTCACCTCTTTTTCACACTTAGTATATCTGAAGCTGTCCGTGAACATTTTATTCAGAAACACTTTGGCTGACATTCAAACGTCGAACCTTACAAATGGCAAGAGTTTATTTTAACTTGACAAAATGATCAGTAAGAAAGAGGTGACAAGAAAGCGTAAAGTTGAATATTCCAAACTCACTAGGAGAACCAGTACCTTGGATAATAACAGAGTCAGTCCTGGGAGGTCCAAATTTGAGTGTCATCTCATGCTTGTGCTTGTGTACAGCCAGGTGGTCCACATTTGTAAACCTCTGGAGAGACAGAGGAGGCAGGGGGAGGGAGAAAGAGAGAGAGAGAGAGAGAGATGGGGGAGGGAGAGACAAGGGAGGGAAAGAAAGGGAGAGGAAGAGAAAAGGTATACAGTATGAATCAGATTAAGGTGATAATCTATAAAAGGGCTAATAAATTCAAGGGGCAGAAAGCATTAAGGTCAATATCAAATTGCACAGAATCTGATACATGGGCAGCCTATCTAGTTAACACATATATACTGCATAATTATGCACAACAAAGAACATATTTGCGGTACACACAATACCCTCCGCATACATGAGTGTTACCTTTGTGGCCATAAACCATGCGTCAATGTTTAGCTGAATTTTACAGCTAAACATTTCTAATATTACATTTCTAATATTCATTGAATTGAATATTAGAAATTGCTGAAGATATACAGAATGGTAAAAGTGCAGATGCCAAAATATTGCATTGTCGAATTGAGGATCTTCCTCAAATTGAAGCGAAGGGCTACATGTCGGCTTTCATTGGCTCATCTCAGCTCATTTTACTGCAGTGCTGATAATCCACTTCTAATGTTGAGACTTTGTATTATATTTGTGGTCAACAAACAGGCAAGTGTGTTAATCATAGGGATTTGTCAAAGTCAATATCTGTCTGTGCCGCACACATCTGTTACCACTTTTGTTGGCTACTCCAGAAGACAGGGCGAGTCTATGCCTCAGGCCCACTGAGGTGCTACAATAGTCTTCCTCTCCGTCTGTGTTTGTCCTTCCCTTAAGGAAACGCTTTGGAGAACTGGAGGTGAATCAGGCAGAGATGTAGGAGGAATAATCATGGCTGCAGCCTTCGCCGTCTTCTGCAGCCTATTTCTGGCAGTGTGTCACAGTTACAAGTTCAGCCGTGAGAGAGCGAAGTGGAAACACAGTCAAGTGTCAGGTACTTATTTTTAGACGGGCCAGCAGCATCACCAATACAACTACATGTCTCACAGTCTCTTTCCTACAGTATGACCAAGACGGCCGGGTAGGAAACTATCTAAAACTAATCTCTCTGTATGAGATACTGGAAGCAAGGATTATCTTGACCACACAGCAGATCGCCAACAGCTAAGAATGGGAAGTTGGGAACCATGTTGCCATTTTTAGCATGGTACAAAAACGTGTCAGGCATGTACAGTGACAGGAATCAATTCTGCTCGTTCTTAGAAAGGCATAACTCAAAAGTTTCCTGGTATGCCATGGCATGAGGACAGCTCTAGACCAAAGACAGTCGTAGACATCAGATAGCTATGACTTGAAGAATAGCACACTTGCAACATAAATTGTAAGAAACACACACAGACAGAAAGGGAAAGTGAGACATTTTCCAGGGGATGCAATGATTGGTAACTTATTTTCTTATTGAGCTATTAACAGTGCCTCTGCAAACAATATGATTGAATGTGAGGGTACCACACCCAAACTGCCAGCACGATCACACTGTGCTATGATCCCAAACATGTTTACACACACCAACAATTTAACACCCAGACCAAACTGGCAAGCCTGCTACAGACATCAGTGTTGACTTAGGCCTAACCATCATTTGTCTCGACAAGCCTCCACTTCAGTAATCTTTTCATTAACTTCACTCATTGCTCAATTAACCATGCAGCTGTCAATAATTGAAATATGTACCACATTTATTTACAGAAACGAGTCAAGGGGAAGCTAAAATGTGTGACATGGAACTTTGGGTCCTTCGATGTCCATAAGGATCAGAGAGGAACATGAGCAAACAAAAAACTCATACATTATTCATTCCAGACGCATGTTGCTGTACTGTACATGGTGTTTCCTAACCACAACCGCTGCCTGAAGACAACAGTGAAGAGGGTTTACATCACAAATTGCTTGCAATTAAATGCAATCTTTCTATCACTTTCTAAACACAGTTCTCTAGTCTCTCTCCACCTGTCCTCAGCAAACAGGTCCAACATTCCCAGCAATCACAAGCCCAGAGGGATGAAGAAATCAAATCTCATCCACACAATTTTGGGCTGAGTGCATTTTCTGTCTTTAATTGTTGTTATTAGTCTTATTCACCCTATTTGCTGGTCAGGACCCATAAGACATGTTTCTGGCATGTGCAATTCACGCCACTGTTTGCGCCAAGCTGAGTCAATTGTGTGGCTCATACCCATGTCTGCAGGCAATATAAGTCAACCGAGACAAGTTTAAACAATAACGGTGGCCTGATTACTCATCTACACTGCCTGTGAGTCACTGGTGGAGAAGACATTACCATTGTTTCACAAGAGTGCTATCGCTATCAGTGTGATCAGTGTAGCCTCAACTGCAGTGTTGTCCATACGGGCACTCAGAGAGAAGCAGAAGTGGCAGAGCTAGCCTCTTGACGGGTAACACATGTATAACCACGTTCTACTCCAGAGCAACATGAAATGTCATTTCAGTGAGTACTAGTGCTACTTCACAATGAACTGAAAACGACACACACACACACTTGAGTAATTTCAGTCAACTGCCACAGACAGCAACACACACACACAAAGACAAGCATAACCACATACACAACTAATAAACACACGACAGACAGACAGACACAAAACCCAAGAGAGCAGGCTTACCTGTCCACAGCCAGGAGCGTTGCACACAAAAGGTCGGTCGTCCCCCATTTTTGCAAAGAACTTGCAATGTAACTGCGGAAGAGGAGAAGAGGAGAACATTGCTGTGGTTGGCTTTTCTTTATTTCTGAATCGGTCCTCCAGAAAACAAAAGAGCAGGGATGCTTCTGGTTGTAGCCTTAGTCAGTGCAGGAAGCAGAATGTATTTAAAAATAACCCAGGCAAGGAGCAAAACACACAGAAGCAGCAAGATGAAGTTTCCCTGGTGATACTTCCTTCACACAGGGGGCTTCAGGCTGGCCAATAAGGAGCTGCTTACAGAGAAGGAAGCTACCGTTTGCACGAAGACATCTCTTCACCCACTCTCCCTCCCTCTCTCTACCTCTCCACCACTCCTACCTCTAGTCCCCATGTACCCCTGACTTCATCTTTCTCTCAAATGTTGCCTCCCTTCCCTCTTTCACATTCACCTGCCACTCTACAGACACACAGTCCCTCCCTCCCTCCCTCTTCACCTACTTTCTGAGGACTCTCATCTGGTTCCACAGCTCAAATATCTGCAGCAGCACACTCTCAGTGACCCTCTCATCTCTCACCATCTCTCATCTCATGTAAACCAGCTCTGTTGCCGTCACCCACACTTTCTCACACTCCTTCCGTGCAAAAGCAGAAAAGCTGCACTGACAATCAAATACTCAACTTTTGCAATGTTGAAATATTTTTTCTAAATGGGGGTGTGGGAGGCCTAGCCATAAATCCTGCACCCTGATTAAGCCTATACTGAAGGCAAAACTGAATTCCATCCTCTCTCCCAACCAAATCTGTTGGCAATGATCCCACCCCCACCCCCTCAAACCCACCCTTTCTTATATCCTACTATTAATGATACGCACATATGCACACAACACAGTTTAGTTTCTCCTCTCCTTTATGAACTGACAAACTACAGTTTGTAGTTTGTAGTACAAGCCTGGATTCTTCTTCTATCTTTTATGGAGTGGCCTATTCCTCTATTCTCTCTCCCACACATCTGAACAACACTCCACATGAAGACAGGTCGGGAAGTTTAGAAACTGACTTGGGTCATTAAATTTAAATCAGGGGATGTGGGGGGCTTGGGGGGGGACATTCATGTTTCAGGACTCCCAACCGGCTCAGGATGACGTCTGGCAACTATTACACAACTCAGTCCCACAACAAACATGACACTACACAGCGACATCCTTACTACTGTCAACGAGAACTAATCACTTACAATGCCACCTGAAGAGATTAGATTATTCAGCCTCATTTAACATACAGAGCCCTGTAATGGGACAGTGAAACACTTTTTCTTCTTTTGGCTCTATACTCGAAATCAAACTTTACTATTAAATAGAGATTGTCAGCATTTATTTCATGGTATTTCTGTACATATTGGTTTCACCATTTAGAAATGACAACACCTTTTATACATAGTCCCCCTATTTCAGGGCACCAAATGTAATGGGACAATTGGATTGACAGGGGTTTATGGTTTGTCATGTTCCGTCACATAATTTGTACAGGCATAGGTGAGCTGTCAATGTCTAGTATTGTTTCTAGGCTTTGCGTTTGCCTTTGGAGTCAACATGAGGACCAAAGAGGTGTCAATGACAGTCAAGGAAGCCATTACTAGCCTGAACAAAATGTGCCTGCCAAAATCAACAGTTTGGAACATCAAGAAAATACCGGTGAGCTCATCAATTGCAAAAGGGCTAATAGGCCATGGAAGACTTCTACAGTGGATGGCCGAAGAACGCTCACCATAATTAAGAAATCCCCAAAACAACTGTCCCACAGATCAGGAACACTCTCCAGGAGGAGGGCGTAAATGTGTCTTCACTCTTTCACTGAAAGGTGCAAACCACTAGTTTTCCTCAAGGATGGTCAGGTTACAGTTTGCTAGAAAGTACCTAAAAAGCTTGTAGAGGTCTGGATAAAGGTATTGTGGACAGATGTTATCATGGTGTTATGGTTTGGGCATGTATAGCTTCTACTAAAGCTGGCTAACGTGTCTTAATTGATGATGTGTCTGCTAGCAGCAGTAGAATGTATTCTGAAGTGTACAGAAACATGTGTGCTTGAGTACAAGCAAATGCCTCCTAATTCGTTGGATGGCACTTCATCATACAGTAAGACAATGACCCAAAACATACTGCCATAGCAAATAGGGAGTTTTTCAGGGTTGAAAAGTGGAAAGGCCAAGTCAATCTTCAGATTTAAATCCAATTGAACAAGCATTTAATTTCCTCATAATAAGACTTTAGGCTCCAAGACCTAAAAACAGCGCTCAACTGAAGAGTGCATCACTAGAGAAGATACCCAGTGTCTGGTGGGGTCAATGGGGAGCGGACCAGTTATTGCAAAGAATTGTCAACCAAATACTAAACATGAGTGCTTAATTTGGACATTATATGAATCTGTCCCATTACTTTTGGTGCCCTGAAATAGGCGGACTATGTATAAAAAGTGTTGGTATTTTTGAATGGTGAAACTAACAATGTACAAATATACCCTGAAATAAAAGCTGACAATCTATACTTTAACCTCATAATAATTTTGATTTCAAATGCAAACTTTTAGAGTATAGAACCAAAAGAAGAATAAATGCTTCACTGTGGCATTACTTACACAGGGCACCGTAAATGATCATTACAATGGCTGATACAGCGTAGCATAACTGCAGTGTACTGTAGCTATGCATAGTTACATAGTAAAACTGTGAGAGGCCTATTCCTGTTATAGATGGTTTAGAACAACGTATGAAACAAATTATGTTCTGTGAGCCTAGCCATTATGTTTCCCAGTGTTAAAGTCAGTGCATTTTCTTCCTTCTTCTCTTTTCTCCCAACACCAGCAATAGTCGCCCTGAGCCAACACATGACGATTTCTGGTGCCTTCCACTGTAGCAGCTCAAGGCAGGCTATCATGCGGTTGTAATGTTGTAATAACCATTGTTTCTGTGCTCCGTTTCTTTATGAAGAGAATGGCTGCATCTTGTTTCACTCCCTACTGAGATCAAAGGACGGTACAAGCAGAGTGGCTTGATTCTTTGCAGACCTCACAGGCTCTATAGCAAGCCAAAAGTCTGGTGCCAGGCCTCTCACATTGCTTACAATCCACACAGTCAATTTGGGCAAAGATGTGTGATTAGTCCATCAACACACAAGATACACCGCCACCTCGTTATACTGAGGGTGTGGACTGCCTGGGTAAATGGACACATCTGGGATGAGGGGATTAATACCCTTCAGAGTTTACATCTAACCAAGGCCCTACACACATCAATTGGCCTAGCCCACACTTACTTAAAATGTGAACTTACAGTAGGTTAGGTCTGACAATAACTCCTGATGAGGACTGTAAAATATATTTGTTTGTACGTTCTGTTTTCTTATATCTATTATATATTTCTGATAGAAATGTCATCTGGTAGCTAGCGATAGTCTTGCCTTACCAGCAACTGTTCCACAGTAAGAATAGACAATGTTATCTTACATAATGGGCTTGGGCTACTTGCCACTCTCCTCTTGTGGGTTCGGCCTAAAACATTGATGGTCAATTCTCAGCTTGTGATGTCTCTACCTTGCCCAGCTACAGCAGATCTAGAGCTTTGAGCCTCACCTTTTATGCCTACAATGGTTTCTTTTGTAATAACTGCAGACTGCTAAGTTAACTGTTAGGATACATGTACAAATATCCCTGTGGTGGGTGAGGCAGTAGCCTGCGTGCATAGACCTAATGCTCATGATTTTCAATTTCAGACATGGATACAGAGACCAGCTATTTTAGCTTCCATTCATCCAAGGTGACAGAACTGTCAAAGTGGCCCAATTCCAGTCCCTCCAATTGAGCTGCCGGCAATGTTCTGCTGTTAACTTGGATTTCTCCTACTCAGCAGGTGTAGGGGAGCAAGTCCCTGCTATAATCAGCCACTGGCCTGGAGTGTTTGATGCAGCCTGCTAGGAAACTGACTAAACAAACTGTATTAATAGCTCCCGCTGCAGCCAGGACTCAGGAATCCAAGGCTTGAGTTGCCAGAGGGTAGGGGAGACCCCACAAAAGAGCAAGGGAGAAAGGGAGGGAGGTGGAGGGTAGAGGGAGAGAGAAAGAGAGAATGGGGTGGCTATGGATTGGTTCACTGAGGGATCAAAGGTATTTTGTAGCTTGCAGGTGAGGTGCTGTGGGTCTTGAGCTTCAGTGACAAGAGATCTAGGCTGCTGGGTGTGTACTACAGCCAGTGTGTATTTTTGTAACCAGAGTGAATTTGAGATTTGGTAAATGGAACAAATGAAACCCTATATGCACGTCTGCATAACTGCTGAGGTCTTAAAGCTAAATCCATGCAGAGCTGACAGACAATGCAGGACAATAGAGGACCCAGTGGTGTTTTCTAAAATGAAATTGGAAGCACTCTTGTCCTCTAGGCCTACATCTACCTATATCTATATATACACACACACACACACAGTGTAACTACAACTTTAGACAATACAGCCTATAACTGTGACATTTAATCCCCATGTTATGAGGGACTGGTACATCTGGTCATGTGTGATGATTCTCATGGTTACTTCAACACTCTTGTGTGTGCTATAATTACATCTAATGTGGAGAATACACTAAAACTACATAAAACCAAGAGCCAAAACTTACACCAGCCCATTAATTCACATCCACAAAAATGTAATGTTTGTATCTTGATAGCAGTCTTGGGGAGTAGCTCCACTACAAGTAGCTCAACTATTAGTTTAACTACATTTTGCAGTAGCTTGGTGGTAGTTAAACTAAATTAAAAATTAAATTAAATTAAAATCTTAGTTTCCAGTAGTTAATTACTTTTTTGCCACGTAATGGTGTAATGTGCTTCTGTCACTACTCACAAAATGTTTCCCAAAAACAAAAAAATAAATAAAAAGGAATTCCAGCCCTTGAACTTCAAATTTCCTTACTAGTTCTTCCCATCTCCCCAATTTGCTACACCTCACTTGTTGTTCTCTCTCTCTCTGTGTGTGATTTCAGAGCATTTCAGTCGTGCCCTCTGTCATATGGACTGGTCATCTGGAACTGTAACCGACTGTCATGTGTTTGACTATGTAGTTTAGATTTTTTCAAAGTAGCTTTAGTTTGGCAAACTATATTTCTCTCAAGGCTAGCTTTAATGTAGTTCAGCTTCTTAATTTGTAAAGTAATTGGAAATTTAGTTAAATACTTTTTCAGAGTATCTTCCCCAACACTGCTTGATACTTAGACAAATAAACCATGATCAATCAGTGGTCAGATCAACTTATAGGCTAGGCATGTTAGTTTATTGTGCCCACATTGGAACTTGACTACAAACGCAGCCAAAAGCATGACCTACATTTTCATTTAAAGATTACATTGTCATACATATTAAAGGTGTTGACAGGAATGGGGATGCATAGAGAGATGTTCACAAGATCAAATGACAATATTATAAATATCCATCAACTTACGAATGTAAGCGTCACAGAATCACACCAACTTATCAGAAAATGATAGACAACAGTGAAATCGCTTTCTGGCAAACATAAGACAGCTTGACAGATTCACATTTCTGATCATAATAAGGGGTCTGACTGGCATATGGCTCATGTAAAGGTTACAACTGTGGCAACAAGACCCATGGGACCCTAAATATTGCAAGCAACCATAAAGCAAAACATGGTGATTAAGAAAAAGACTGTGCCATGATCATGCAAAAAATAATCGTAGTTTATGACTTCTAGTTTGTTAAATGTCGCTGGAAAAAGTTAGCATGCTAACTTTGAAACATTGCGCTAAGTTTGCTTTCATTTTGAGCACCGAGATGCTATTCCTTTAGCTAGCTGGCTGCTGAGTAACTTGCACAGAACCTGCCTTTTCCCGTACGAGACCGCCCTTTCTTTCCAACTATTGGCCACGGCCGTGTCAGTCAGCGAGACTCCGATCTCGTATCGCTTTAGTAAGCTGTCAGTAAATTCTGACAGCAGAATATTATTGGTTCACGACGTTAACTCTCAAAAGATGGAATTTTTAGCATTTAGCTAGCTACTAGCTAGTCTACAACTTTCCCCATCACAGACTAACAACAGGCCGCCTAGACAGCATATGCGAGGACAGCAATGGGAGAAGCATCTTACAGCAGTAACACCCCGTTCAACAATAATGTCAATTAGTCCAATGCATGGAAACAGGAGCGTGAGAGTTTTTCTTAAGAAAAAAAATTATTGTTGACGCTTTAATTAGTTCGCTTTTTTTATATCCTAGCTAGCTAGCCAGGCAGGCAGGAGCACTCGAGTGCGAGGGAGAGATACATAGACCACATAGACCAACAGTTTTGTCAAGTAACTGGCCACTCAACATTTAAGGTGAACAAAGCTAACATTTCACAAACTCACTCTACCAACTTCCAGTACTTCTCTGTCATGTTTTCGCCCGAATTAAACCTGGATTGTATATTTTGACAGTAATAGAGTGTTTACAAACTTACCTTTGCGCCCCACTCTCTCTCTCACTCTCTCTCCTCTTCTCTCTTGGAATTTGACACTCCCCTCCTCCTCGAATCATCGCGAGGTTATACGTCATGTTCATCATAAACTCAGATCAGGGTGTGGAATTTACACACAAAAAAAATTACAGTATTTAAAAGCCTTATTATGTTCAATGTCTTGAGTTATTACAGGGTTCTTTTAAATCTTCCAAGGTTCAGATAGGGCTCATATTCAAGAGTCACGCCATAATGTTATTCGAATCTCGTGCTTTATGTCCTTAATGGCAGAGATTTTAGAACAACCCACAATTTAGAAATAGACCTAGAGAACATGGTTAGAATGAGGTCAAATTCTCAGATGGAGTGCATTTGATTTCTGTGTCCTCTTTATGATGTTATGCCATTATTAGGACCAAGTAAAATGAGTTTTCAGGACCAAGTGGCTCAATAATCATTGCTCAAATCCAAAAGTTCTGACAGCTCCAGGCACATTTGATTTTATTTATTGTGTTGTCTGTCTCCTTCTAATATTAGCTCTTGAGAAATGCTGTCCCCAGAAGAAGAAGGTATTGGCACTATTTTGGGGGGGTTAGAGGATTCCATTATATTGTCTCCCTAAAGCAAAATGTTATCTCTGTTTTAACCAAGCAATGTTGCTCATCATTATTGCTGACGTCAGATTCTCAGCTCCTTTGCTTTGTTTGCGTATGTTGTTCCCATTTCTGTATCCTGAGAAGGAGGAAACTATGTCTTTAATTATGTATCCAGTCCCTAAGATCATGTCTTGCATAAGCACTGGCCCAGCTCCAATCACAAGCATTTGGAGCACTGTTGTGAGGGAGAATGTTACAATACCAATTCTAAAATGTCACTTCTCATTTTGCCTCCCCTGGTTAGTCTCATGAAATAATTCCCAATTCATATATTTAATCCTAATATACTATAATCATTTCTGATATAAAATGTTACAATAAGAAAAGCAAGACATTAAAAGGTGGAGTAAATGAGAATGACTAAACTGTTTTAATGTTTTAAAGAAGGGTAGTGGAAGAAGTGGCATAGCCCTGTATAAAGGTTATTTGGGGGGGCTTTTTCAGTGTGGCTTTAGTTTCCTTCCTGAAACTCTCAACCTTTTTTTCTCTCACTGGAAATGAGCGTCCTGTGCTGGGACAAGGGCTAATATAAAGCATTATAAATGTCTAGAAACAATACATGTAACTCAAAGGAGTCAAAGGTAAGCAGTTGACTACAATGCTTTTGAACCTGGTGATATGATATCAAAGAGGAAGCAGTCAATAAAAACAAAAGGAAATTATTTGAAGAGTTTCAAAATTGCACTGGGAAAAATCAGTGCAGGCACTGTAAATACATTCACATAAAAGATTATGTTCACTATTCTCAACAACTGTAATAATCTCTCATTGTTGTATTAGTACCTCAACAGCAAACAGATCAACAATTATTTCCTTTCCTGATATTTTCCCCATGTAAGACTAACAAAATCATTCAAAAAGTTTGATTTGTAAATCTGTTTTCTCCTCATTCTTGAGTAACGACACTTAACAGTATCAGCACCCAGTATACATCATAGGCATTGATGTGATTCCCTGAAATCAGGGAATCAAGACACATCTTTTGTGATAGACTAGAGTCCCCTTCTGGACAATTTAGGAATTGAATGTGATCAAACTACAGGTGGATATGGTTCCATCCTCTTTGATATGGACCATTAACCTCATCCCCAGTCCCAGGCTATTGCGCAAAGAGCAAACTGGGCGGAAGTGTCTGGAGATTAATGAACCATAGACATTTATTTCATATGGACAGTTTCATATGAACAATTATGATTGGGAAACTTATTTTTTAGGGCTGTCAGTCAATAAAAAAATGTGTTGATAAATGACAAGACGACAAAAGGTGCTAATTGCTTGAACCAACCTCCCTTTACTTTGTTACATGTCACTCACTCTAGCTTTAACTTCTTGTCCTTGGTCTGATATAGAGGAATCCGATCCATTTTTTCCCAGAAATGAGTTGTCAATAACGCATTAGTTGATCTGTTCAGCCCTAGTATTTATCCTATTTTCCAATCCCCCCAAAAAATAATAACACAGATATGGTAGGCGATATAAGGAAGGAAAGGCGTTTACTTTTTCTTTAAGTATGTATTTAGACAGAAAAATGCACTTAGCGGGTGGGTGTACATTGGTCTTCAGGACATAAATCAATAAGCTATTATATGTACACACCTGCTAAACAAGCAACTAAAAACAAGCACAGAGAATAATTGTCAAATGATCATGCCACCCCACAATTTCTTAAACCTTTATGCCTCAAAGTAACTATTACAAAACAAATGTTTCATGATTGCTGGTTACACCTTGTATGTTTACTTTAAATATGAGGTGCAAAGTTTTGGACCAATGAGCACCATTGAAAATCCTGATGGAATAAAATAAAGTTGAGTTAAAAGAACACTTATCTATGAAAATCAAAACAACCATTTATTCTTCATTCGTGGCCTATACATTAGCATACTGAACCAACTTAAACAAGTCAGTGTAAACTATACCTTTTCCATTCAATAACATATATAGCTCAAATAAATACCAAATCAACACATATGAACCACAGGCATATCTAAATATTTAGCCCAGGAAGAGCAAGATGGTTGTTTACAACAACAGACACATATCTGTTGATCGACATTGTATTTTTTGGGAGGGCAGAATGTAAACACCATTACCCGGCACACTGATCTCTGTAATACATTAAAGACAACAAAGGTTGGTTCATTACATTTTTGAAAACCAAATGAATTGAGTGATCATTACTGGTATGAAATGCAACATGAATCAAATACAAATATTTGACACGTTTCCATTCCAACCTACTCTGTCCTTTGGGATTGCAAGGGTGATTCTGCAAACCCACTGAAAACACTTGAGAAAAAGACAATCACTCAAATATCACACATACCTATGCCACTGAAAGTCACATCAATCCCAATCATTTTTTAAACGCACACAGAGCCATTTCCTCTGTTTCCTGTGATATCAGGGCACAAATTATTGGACAGCTTGTATCATCAGACACAGTCTGAATTCAACATCAATCCTCCATTACATAGAACTTTGTTGTCAGGATATATGCAATAACATAAGCTGTCCAATAATTAGATAGTGATGCCACATCCTGTCACCTCTAGTCCTACCCCTCTCAGTCTCTCAGCAGTATGTATTCTTTAATAGACTCTGGTAAAGGAAGCTCTTTGACTGCAGTGGGGAGAAACTGCACTCCAAGGCTCTGTCTGATAGCACAGCGTGCCAGAGCACGTAGTGAGGGGGCTTGGGCCACCATGCTGGTCAGCCGCGCCAGCAGCTGGGGATCCTTACTGAGCTCCTGGGGCAGGGAGCCATCGGCCCGTCGGATTTCAAACCTCCCAGCAGCCCGACTCAGCAGATCTAGACACTCCTCCTCCTGCTCTGTGCCCAGGCCCCGGGCCAGCAGGGCCACCAGCCGGGAGATGGGCGTCTGGCCCTTCAGGTTGGTGACGTGGACCTGGGCCCCATACTCCAGCAGGACCCTGACGCTCTCCAGGTTGCCCTTCATGGCAGCCCAGCTCAGGGGCGTGTCATTGTTGTAGTCCCGTGCATTGGGACAGGCTCCGCTCTCAAGCAAGGCCCTCACACACTCAGGGTTGTCCTTAAAGGCAGCCCAGTGCAGTGGGGTGTCCTTGTTGCCATCCAGGGCATTGGCCTGGGCTCCATACTCCAGCAGGAGCTCCACACAGCCCTCGTCCTTCTCTGCAGCGTAGTGCAGTGCAGTGCGGTTGTAGCCATCCAGGGCATTCACCTGAGAATGAGATTCACATTAGGCAATTAGGAATCAAGTTGAAGGCATCAAAAACAATAGCAATGTTGAAACTAGAGACTTTATTCAAACAAAGAGAATCAATCATGTTATACTTCAGCTCCTTTCTCCAACAACAGCTCCACACAGTCTGCATCAGCTACCATACAGGCACAGTGCAAGGGCTTCAGAGTGCCATGCATTCGGTTCACATCGGCTCCCTGCAGCATGGGAAGAAATCATGTCATTACTACAATGAACAAATTACATTCAATAGAGGCCTTGCTTAAAGATAAGCCAACCTACCCTGCGAATGAGGTCCTCTACATTGTCATGTGGAAAAGAGCGGATGGCTGCGATTGTGCGGATGAGCCGCTCGGACAAGGAGTATTTACTTTGAATGCTTTGCATGATGTACCACATAGTAGAGCTCATGTGGAACAGAGGAACATGGCACCCGGGCAGGGGTGTCGCCACACCACACTGAAACACCAAGCAAAGTTGGAATTTCAGAGCTGAAATAAAAACAAGACGATGTAAATAAAAGGTGTTAGCTCAAAGATATAGCTTTTGCATTTACGTAGCATCTAAAATCCTCTAGTGTCATCCTGCATCTTCGAGGTTGACATTGATGTTACAATAACAACATTTGCAAGCACTCTCTGTTATTATGATAGGACTGACAGTCTTTATTGCCATTATTAGCTGACCTGCCTTCACTGCATGGCAAGTGGTCTGTCATCTTCTAGTTAGCTGGCTTTCAGTGTAGTTTCTGGTTTGCAGACCCCCCACCAAGTCGATTTTTAACTTAGCTAACGCGTAACAGACCATGCAAACAAGCAAGCAGCTATTATTTACTGGTTAGCTGACTGCATCGGCCCTTTTCTTTTTACAGCGAACTAGTAGCTGGTTTTGGGGTAAACTCAAAACACCATCAAATCAATATAGTGCCTGGAAGCAAAGTAGCTATACTTAACAGTTGTCTCGAACAAGGCTAACATAATGTTGTAACTCGTCGTCGACTAGCTAATGTCGCGAACTCGGCAGCTTTGCGTTAGCTAATGTGGCTAGCCGTTAGCTAGCCAGCTAAACTCAGCTGTTTTTCCCACTCTCTCCAGCTGACATCTAGCTAGCGAGCAGAAATGACAGATTTGTATCATTGGCTATTAATCATGATGACTGTATTTAGTCCAATGAATTTGCATATACATTTGAAGTTGCATCGTTGTTACCTTGATATTTGGATCCACGACTTCAAGGAATGAGACAACAGGCTGTGTGCTTGTTTTGTCTGCCTTCACAAAAACACGGAAACGTTAAACGTCATTGCTGCCTACACTGTGAACGCCCACAAAATATCTTGCTAGATACTCAAGAATCCCACTCGGTTACAACTTTGAACTCGGTTACTCCAGAGTGGTATATTAGAACACTCTGGGTTACTGTAATCATGTTGAGCATCTACAATCTATAAATAAGTGTTATAACCTAAATGTAGTTCTGGAATGTTTCACATACCATATGCCTCTTCTCCAAATATAGTCATCCCTCTGACTCCGATCATAGCTCAATGGGATGCAGCTGCATGTCAAGAAAAAATACCTTCAGTAACGACAGTCAATGGTTGCAATCTCTTACTCTATGCCCCTTATTAATAGCATTTCTCAGTGGTGTTTTCCATGCACACCACGAACAAAATGTTTAGTTACTGTCTGATCTGCCTGTCACACACACACACACACACTAGAGATATTTGTTTGTTCAGCTAAGTCTGTAAATATTTAGCATTCTAACTGACAGTGTATACATAAATTGAAATGCGCATACACACACAAAACACTCCAATGAACTCAAACGCCAAATCAAAATAATTTATTTTTTTTGGTGACATTTCAAACAGAGATCTAGCATTTAGTGTGTCAAACACTTATAATCGATCCATTGCTATTTTCCTCTTTTGCCACCCCAACCCAAAATTAACAGAAAATAACCCAAACATTATGGAGAAAAATGCTATTCCTGTAGATTTTCGCAAGCCTGTCAACATCAATATCATCACCATATGCTTCTAGAATGATTTCACATTACTTAACAGTAAGATTATTATTATTTTTTTTAAAACAAGTTAGTGCATTTATTTCATTACACTAGATCACTAGCTGCTCATACTCATTAATGGAAGAAAAAAAAACAGCCCCAGTGATTGGTTACTCATTTTACTGCATTACTAAATCCAAAGTCAATGCATCAAGTATTCTCTCAGCTGAAATCTCGAACAATATACAAATGTCATATGCGTGATTCTTTGCCAATGCGATTTCACACACAACTTTGGGGAAACCAGCCTACCAAGATTGGAAAAAGCGTTGCACAGTAGGATTAAAATAAATACAAATTAAAAAGCAATACATACAGCGAGTCAAACTGCAATACTAAATCAATCTCTGTCTTGTTTTTCAAATTAAACAGCAAACTCACCCTAAAAGCACAAAACAATCTGTGGTGGATACCTGTTTTTGACAAATGCCTATCTCTGAAAGTTCAGCACTATAACAATTACATTCTCCCACACACATCTCTAGTGAACGGTTAATACGATATAGCATAGGCAACTAAACCTCTACAGTTTTCAAGTCCAGTTTAACTGGGCCAAAGTTCCCCCAAGGACTACATTACTTAGCTGACCTTGCTGATTTAACTCAATGCTTTACCCTATCAAGTCAACTAGGATCATAGGCACCTGGCACATAGCACATGGAAATGGTCTCATATTGTTAACTCCTTACTTGGCTGCCAAATATATGTAGCCATCAATCTCTCAGCTAACAGCACTCTTCAGCCTACTTCTGATACTATACCCTCATAACATTACACACAAAAAATGTTATTAAAACCTGGATATCCTGCATTGATGTGGAGAGAAACCAGATCTTGTGGAGACCATCAAGCTCATCAATAGATTTCCTATTTTCTGGGAGAACAACAACAATCCCACTGTGAACAGCAATGTTGTAAACAGAGAGCCTGACTGATTATCAGCATCAGAGTATGTTCTGAATCCATAAGGAGGGGGAAATCCAGACATATCAGGAAAGAAGATATCAGAGATAACTTAAAAATGAACAGCTTTGGACCAGGCTGTGATCTTGGCTAACAGGCCAGTAACACCCCCCCCCCCCCCCCCCCAGAGTGGATCTCAGCTTGAAACAAAACCACCATTCTGCAAACCACAGGAATAACTGTGGCTTAATCACCAATATTTTGGACTTCTTATTGATACATATAAGAGTCAACCATTAACCAGGCTCAAATTATCATCATAAATGTATTTCATGAATTTAAATAATGTATAAAGGAACAGCCCAATTCAGGACATTGATTCTGAATGCACGTAGAATCAGAATTAGCCATTTCATGAAATTCAGTGCAACAGCAAACTGTAGCACTCCAACCTGTTTGCTTCACAATCAATGCATAAACAGACATTTTAATTAACCCTTCAGTCATTCTTGCAAACGTAAGCACACAAGAAAAAAAAAACAGATGTCTCATTGAGTGTTAGTGATATTTGTATATGTACATGACATATATGCATGTTCTTTTCTTCTTAGTGCATATGTTCCTTGCAGACCAACATATATTCTTTAAAATCAAAAGGTAGAGGGCCTTTACAGGGCCCAGTGTCCCACCTCTCCCCAGCAGAGATGAAAGGAAATAGCCTCCATATAAATCACAATGACTTAAATTCTGCAAGGAATTTGCTAGAGGCCTAAATGAGATTTTCCTTTTCAATCACTCTGAAAGTTCACACTTCTTAAGATGTTTTTTTTTTTTTGCCCATTTTCCTGTATGTCCCCAGTCTCCATTTCATTATTGTCATTTCAAACGCCTTTCTTTGGACATGTCCCAGGCAGGAGAGGTGGCTACCATTAAGGTTGTTGCTTTTATATGTAATTCTTTTCTTTTTTCGTTTTTTAAAATGTTTTTATATATATATACACACACATATATATATATATAAAATCATGTATATATATTCATACACATTTTTTTCATTCATATCAAGTTTTACTTTGGCGATACTGGGGGAATATTCTGCTCTTTGCCAGTGTGTCTGGGGCCTCCTTGGGGGGAGCTGCGTCGAGCTGGAGCAGGGCCACGCCTCTGTTCACGGAACTTGAGGCCCCCAGTCCCTTGCCTGGAGGGTCCGTTGTTGCGGTAGTACCCCTGGGAGTCACGTGGTGGTCGGCTCTCTTTGCACTCCCAGCCCCCCGCTTTCTCCTGGGCCTTCTCCTGCCTGTCACCGGGGCTGCTGCTGGAGCCCGGCTCTTCCACCTTGTTGACGCGCAGCTCACGCAGCGGTTGTGTTGCCGCGCTGCTAGAGGAGGCCGGGGCAGGGGCCGGAGGAGGGGGGTCCTTGGGTGGTCGCTGGCACACCTCTGCATAACTAAGCTTGCGGGGCTCCTGGGGAGCAATGACAAGACAACATTGAAAGAAGAGTAATAATGGATAAGGAATGATGCGGGTATAATAGATGGAGGATAGACACCAAGTTACAAAATAGAAATTCTTAAAGTTAGAGGTAAATCAAGAATGTGTCACTGTATGAAAACAGTCATCTGTAAACAACTAGATTAGATCAAGGATCCATGGTGTCTTACCAGCACAGGTGTGGGGGTGGTGGGCACTGGTGTGCTCGGGGTGGCTGGTGTGGACACTGTGCTGGGTTGAGGCTTGGGACCAGGCACAGGCTGTGTGGGTGGCGGTGGGTTGGCCGCAGTAGGAGCAGGGGTTGTTGGTGTCACTTTGGGAACAGGGGGCTCTGCCCTCTCCACCTTCTTCTCCTGATGGGTTACACTGTGTAAAAAGAAAACAATGTGTTTTGCAGAAGACGACAATGTGTTTTGCAAGGGTTCAAAATTACTGAGACACCTAATTTATCATTGAATTGTACTCGTCCATGGCTTCACACTAAGCTTTTCCCCTGATGGCACTAGTGCCACCAACTTCTTCATTTTGTGGCACCAGCACAATTCGGTCGCACCAAAATGTTGTCACGCAATAGAAAAAATGTGTAGGCAAATCATCTTAGAAATTAACTTGCCATAGCATTCAGAGACAACTTATGCTGTGTGTGTGTGCTAAATATTCCTATTCTCATTACAATGGTCTTACTATTTACAAACACATACAGAAATGCATTACATGCTACATCGCCTATTCTTTGATATATATACATACAGTAGATCAGCAGTTTCTGAAATACTCAGACCTGCCCGTCTGGCACCAACAACCATGCCACGTTCAAAATCACTTAAATCACCTTTCTTCCCCATTCTGATGCTCGGTTTGAACTTCAGCAGGTCATCTTGACCATGTCTACATGCCTAAATGCATTGAGTTGCTGCCATGTGATTGGCTGATTAGATATTTGCATTAACAAGCAGTTGGACAGGTGTACCTAATTAAGTGGCCGGTGAGTGTATGTGTGTGTATATATTATATATATATAAATAATCATGACATCACAATTGCATGCGGGTGAAGGGACTTCCAGTCAGCATGCATAAATAACAGTATAGGCCAAGACAAGTCATATAGATATCAATTGGACAGAACATTTTAAATTAGGCTTTTAAACAACTATCCATACAGTTTAGGATTGTCTACAAATTAATTAATTAATTATATTTTAGTAGTCCATAGGTTCATTACCTGGGGGCAGGGGGTACGAGGGGGTGTGCAGCAGGTCTGCCTGCAGAATGAGCAGGACTAGAGACAGCCACTGCCTCCTCTGGGACTGGGCCTGCACTCACAGTGGTTTCCTTGTTGGCTTGTTCCGTTGTCTGCAGAGTGGGTGGGTGGGTAGGAGGACACAAGTGTTTAAAGAATGAGAAGGGGCTGAAAAAGGGTCAATCTACAAAAATGAGGTGATCAGTTTTGTGTTGACGTGCAACAATGGGACGATCGGCCTTACCTTGTCCCTGTTCAAACCGCGCACCACGTCTGACATCCGGTTCTCCAGCACCGGCTCTCCCTGCGTACTGACCACACAGCCGGGCAGTGGGGGGAAGTTGGTGGCGGCTAGGTCAAACTTGGGGGGTGGCACCTTGACCTCTGCAAGAGGTACAGGCCTCTGTTGAAGAACCAACGAGACAAGTCAAGACAAGGTCGATGGTCTGATCCAAAAAGGCTACAGTATGTAGTAGAGTGGAATATGTACCGAAATCCGTTCATCCTCTCGCCTCCTACGTGTGCCTCTGTATGTACTCCTCCTGTAACAAGACAGGGGAGATATTTTGGGACAATGCAGACAAGCACTCGGCGCTGCCTACCCTGTACATCCCTTCTCAGAACCCTCAGATCTCATAATCATAACGCTCATTGGGACAGAAGTGGAGGGTCATAGTTTAGGGGAGAGGAAAAGAGGTAGGAGGGGAAGAAGAGGTATAGAAAGAGAAAGGGTGGGGGAGAGGAGAAGACCCAGAGCCATTCACTCCACAGACTGTATTCCCTCTATGCGCATCAAGATCTCATCATCGGGTCTGACATGACCGAGAAGAATTCCCACATGCACATATAATTGTACCCAAGTCTCATTTCTTTTCAGAGATAATTCTGTTAACATCAGCAGCTCTTACCTTCCGCGTCCGGCCATGCTTCCATCATCATTTGGGTCTGAGGAGAGGTGGGGGAAGGCCGAGTTCAGGTCAGTGGGGGCCTGCACAGGGCCAGTGGTGCTGGGGGGCTGGGGGCTGCACAGGCCAGTCAGACTCTCCAAGGGGACAGGGGCCACAGATGCAGGGGCGCCTTCACTTGCCCTCACCTGAGGCTTCACGTGGTTCCTGTTGGAGGAGAGAGGACATGAGGACCAGATATCCAGAATGTAGCCGTTTCAGGGCTTCTGGGTTAGAGTGGCAACACTTGACACCACTAGAACTTTGCTGAACAAATAAAAGAAAGAAATAGCATGCAGTGCCTTCATCAAATAAAAGGGCCTGCATGCAAAAAAGATGTACAAAGGACACTTCTTTCTTTATTCCTGTGTAATGGTTTGTCAAAGCAGCAGACATTAGACTTAAATGAAAGTATCATCTGCCCCTGTACATGGTTATGAGGTCCAAGAATGTTGCGTAGCCGTCTTGTTGATGCTGGTAGATAAATCCACTGGAGCTAATTGCTCATTAAATCATTAAGAAGAATGGTCATAATGCCCTGTCTGTAACTATTAGTGCTAGTCTCATAACAAGCCTAGCTTTAAATAACATCTTAATGAATAATGGATTGAATCTTAATGGAAAATGTTATTGGGTTACTTTTCCATACACAACAGTGATATATATTTCAGCTGCTCTTCATTACTCCTTCAATTAATTTGCCTGGTTTGCCCACCCATGCCTCAGACCTTCAGATCTCATAATCTTAGCGCTCATTGGGACAGGTGTGGAGGTTCATGTCTTTAGTGGGAAATTATAGGGTGAGCAAAAGGAGGAGGAACAGAAATCAGAGAGAGAGCGAGAGAGCACAAAACCCATTCACTCTACAGCCTGCATTCCCTCTATGTGCATCAATGATCTCATCATTAGAAATGTGCTTATAGAACACCACATTTTCCTGGGAGAGGACTCCCAGACCCTCCTTCCAAATTATGATAATGAACATTTGGCCCAATGATTATAGATTTAGCTGAAACAAGTCGATATTGGGGGCATGCATAACAAAATGCATTTGGGGAGGAGCGCATAACCAGCCCACTGATGAACATTTCTTTCAGGTTTCAAAAGCCAGGACAATCTACCATTTAGCCTTATCTGATTCATCATCACCAAATGTAAATCAGCATACCCAGGGAACAGTGGAGGAAAATAAAATCTGATGACTGGCTCATCGTAATGGATGGAATGAGGAATGGTATGAAACACGTGTTTGATTCCATTCCTCATTCCATGTATTACAATGAGCCCATTCTCCAATTTCTACCTCCACCAGCCTCCCCTTCCAGGAAATATGGGACAAAAGGCTCTAAAACAAAGGATTACTTGGCTAAAGATCTTGAGATGCAGCCACTTCCCGGAAGTGGTGAAGCCTCAACTCTCCGTCCAAGAGAGCGACACATTTTACACACAAACAAACAATCTTGTGCAAGTTATTTGACTCTAAATCATTTCTCTAAGAAATGACAACATATTACTGATGATTGCATTTTTGATAGTGTATTTCTTGCGTTTTACTTCAATGTTTAATATCATTACTGTTTGATATCATTCTCTTCTAAAATAAATATGCATAGATAGATAAATATTTTTTAAATATGAGACAAAGACTTCGGTAATAATTGCAAACACACAATATGCCTGTGAGAACATTTTTCGAATCATATCTTCAGACCACTGATTTCACATACAGAGGAATTAATGCAGCAACTCTTCCAGGGAAGACTTTCACACTTGCATCTGGAAAACAGTGCATAGTTCAAGCACACCCCTCTCCTGCTGGCAGGGGAACGGTATAAATGCATTTGCTCAACTTGGTTCTGAATGTCACGACACCGAGTGGTAAAAACAGACCCGCTTGGTTCTCAAAGACTCCTGAACAGGGAGCCGAAACTCTGAAAACGACATACCCGGTGGTGTAAAAGATCACCACTGCCCCAAGACTCTGAAGCTCGCCTATGTCAGGCTGAGCTAAGACGGACAACAAAGACCACCACGAGTGGGGCAAAACTGACTTTATGCTGCTCCATCACTACAGCCTGCTCTCTATCCCAGAGACACATCCCAAAGAGGGGTGCCTTGGACTCCTGGTATCTGATCCTCCCACGTTGTCCAAGTCTTACCACTCCAAATGCGTAAATATATCGACAACAATCTCTTCCTTCCTTGCTTGACATTGCATATGTTCTTTCAGATCATTACAATTAAGATTGCTGATTCCTTCATGTTTGACATCATGCTTATTAATCGTGCATTTCATTGCATACATGTATCTTGTGTTTCTTAGCAGAGTTAATAACCAGGTGTTGTGTTTCTCTTGTCTTGACAAATGATGGCTCTAAGAACAATTAAAGAACTTACTAAGATATTTCATAGTCATCAAACACCCTTCAGACAGCCAGGCATAAGTGTTAACTCCTTTATATCTATTTTATTAAACTAGGTTCTCTTTTTCCCATAACTTAGATAATGGGTGGTACACCTAAGCAATATGATCTGTACTTACAATACATATGCAATACATATTCCTTTCACTTCCTTTCTCAATTTAAACCACCTTGCAAACTTGAAGTAATTCTCAGTTCCATTCTCCAAGTCAACAGATTTAACCAAATAAACCTTTATCACTTAAATGTTTTGCTGCCCAAATTTAAACCCCTGTAGCAGTCTTTTCCATGCATTGATCACATGAAACAGATGTCACAGGAACTCCCCCTCGTTTCGTAGATGAGGCATATTTCTTTGGTAATATGGGTACATTATCAAAGAAATCTGTGATGAAACATTGGATAAATGTGAACAGAAATGGGATAAATGATTAGGCGGGACGAGGGGAAGCGGTTAAATGTCAACTTAAAGGAGGGATGGGTCACTGTATGGAAGCCATGTTAGATGTTTACAGTGCTTCCGAGACAATAGCTCACATAACAGCCTCTTAAACTGTGCATGTAAGCAGACCTTTATGTTTGCCAAATGACTTTAAATCCTGGATCCATATCAAAAATATACCTTGACGTTGACAAAATAGTACATGAACAACAAATCTGGCTTTCCAGTTATGGATTTAGTCATTTGGCGTTGGTAAGTATGTAGTATGGTAAGTGTGTAGTATGGGTAGCGATGAAGCTGATTGTATATAATGGTTGTACCTGAAGGCATTTATTACATTCTTTCTTGAATAGAGGGGGACACTGTGGGGACAGTAAGAAAACATGGGGTGAGGAAATTTAACACCTGGGAGTGGTCAAAATGGTTAACATATTTTGATACAAAATTCATAGGGGAATGCATAATGTGTGTGTGTGTGTGTGTGTGTAACAATATGCCATTAACCCAGCAAAACACAGAACAATGGTACAAAGTCAACAACATCACTATGGCTTAACCATTTACCCCACTCACAAACTGGCAATCATAAATCCAAAACATATTCACTGCATAGAAACAAAAAAAAAGAGCATTCAGCATGACATACCGGTTCCTGTTGAAGGGGCGACTGATATTGAGGGAGTTGGAGCTAGTTTTGTAGTGTCCAGGAGAGCTAAATCCGTTGACAAAGCCACTGTTGGGAAATGGTGCCTGTAGAGGTGGGGGCAAGAGTGCACAGTCAAGACGTTTGTATACCTTTTCTGCAAAGGCCTGGTGTCATTTGTCATATGATATCTGATCAGTGCCCCCACTGGATAGAGTGTGTTGTGCCTCACCAGAGGAGTTTCGAAGTAAGGTGTTGGAGAGGGTGTCCAGGTAGGGGGAACGATGCCATAGACAGGGTACTGCTGCTGGGGGTAAACGTGCTGCATGTAGAGTGGAGAGTTGTACTGGGACTGTGTCTGGGACTGCTGGGCATACATGCTGTTGTCCATGCTACGGTAGCCATTCTTAGCAAAGAACGTGTTGATGGCTTTTATCCTTGCCTGGAAACCAGAAAGATAAAACATTTAAAAAGATAACATTTTGGCAGGTGATAATTTAACAAACTTTCATGGAGTCTGAAGCGCTTTTTCAAAGAGAAAAAAAATAATAATTCGACCAGAGGATATGCCACTCACCATGATTGGTTTTCCCTGAAATGTTTTCACTTCCTCTCTCAAGTATCGGTACGCCTGAAAGTAGAGAAATCACGGATATAAGACATGCCGTAGCTACATTGGACTAAATGGCCTGTGAGATTCCAAGCAGTGCCCCTCGTCAATATAATTAGGGTTGAGAAACTCATAGCTATCATTTTCTGCAAACATAACAATGAGTATGACGATTTGAACACATTGTAATCTTTGGTCTGAGTACTGTATCAGCCCATCACAGAGGGCCTTCAACCTCACCTGTTGAGCATCTGTGTCTGATTGGAATGTGATGTACCAGTTGTTGTTGTGCGCAAACTCAACACTTATCACTTTTGGACAGTTGTCATTTTTAAAGAGGGCCTCCACTTCCTGAAGAAAAAAGAAAAAATCGGAGTCATCTGTGGTGAAGAATTCTTCTTTTTTTTTTTGTCATCGCCCTTTGAGTGACTATAATCATGACAGTATGACAAATGTGTAGTACAACAGTGAGGTATGGGGTCAAACATTACATTGGGTTTCCCCTATTCCTGTGTAGTTACTCAACATACTGTCACACAATACTTTGTATTAGTATAGTAATTTGAGCAGGTTGTGTTACTACCCAAGTGGAATAAAAATTGTTCCTCATTCCTAACTTGTATAATAACACAACACATAGTCCATGTAATTAACATGTGACATAAAATGTTGCATTAGAGTAATTAATAGCAATTCTTATACAATAAGAGGTATTTCAGGTAAGCGTTACAGCGGCATTGGTTTTAACAGGAGAGCCATGTTTGTCCTACCTCCACAGGTGTTGTTTCAGGAACCTCCCTCAAGATGATGATGCAACGCTTGTGATTAGGACGCACTTTCTCCCCCTTCTCATCCACTTGTACCATTGGAGAGGCTGAAGGCAAACAAGAATAAATGTCAGCGGGACCACAAAATAGTATAATTCATCCAAGCTAGAAATTCTATGTAAAATAAAATTAGGCAATATCTCTGCAGACATCTTTGATCAAAGGCTTAGTGCTTATGGTGCATTCAGCTTGAAGTCTAAAAGGGGGAAAAAAGCTTTTTACATCTCAACACATCCAGGATGAGGTCCATGTCAGTAGTAAGGACCTTGATGCCCTCCATGCTAGCGATGGTCCAGACGGGGACAAACTGGTCACTGTCCATCTGAGACATCAGGTACAGGTCCTTGGACAGGTTCTCCCTACAGTGCACACACAATCATAGGAAGTCAGAGAGGAAACCATCAAACTCCCATAGCCATCAGCCGTTCATTTTCATCCTAAAAAAGGGGTTCAACATTTGCCTGGTGACCCATGCTTGAAACACTCCGCCAACTATCGTTATTCTCTGCAAATTCAACTCGCGATTTGGTTTCATTCCTGAGGTTTTCCCGAATGGAAATCCATTCGTGCCAATCAGTATCCTTTCAGAGATGTTAACCCACATGTGGATCTACCATGCAACAGTGAAGTGTGATGTAATCACAATCAACCTCCAAGACGGCAGATACAGACTGAATTATATGGAGCGAACAAAAATTGGTCGCCAGGCAACTTCAACCTTACACTGAGAAGAGTTTGAAAGCTTGGGAAATAAGCGGTCCATTAGCACACTACTAATCTTGAATCGTTTGGCTGACACTTACCTAGAGAAGTAGAACTCCAGCTCTTTCTTGAGGGACTCGCGGAGGTTCTCGGAAGAGATGGGTTGCTCCTCTGTCAGCTTTGACTCCACTGCAAACCAATACATTCTACAGTCAGTCATTGAACTGCATGACGAGATCAGACAGCAAGAATGTATATCGTATCAGGCTGTAATTTGCCTGTTATTTTGGTGTCAAAAACAATGTGGTTGTGTCATGTGACCGACTAACCAGAGGTCCCTGTTGAGGACTCAGCAGGGGGAAAGCTCAGGTCTGGGGGATCCAAGCCATTCACAGCAATCTCAGCTGTCGCTGAGGAGCTGCTGTCCTCCAGGGTTGTGAACCCAACAGTATATGGTTTGCACCCAGAGGAGGGATCCGTATAACCTGAGAGTGCGCCATTTAGTGTTAATGAATCACTTAATATAATGACTGTATGATAACGCAGCACTTTGGTATCAAATCTGATAACGAATTTGATTTCAGAATGTGTGGCACTGATGTTAAATCTGCTCTCCCTTACCCTCAGTGATGTCAGATTGAGACCACTGGGAGCCTTCAGTGCTGTCAGCAGGACCCTCACTGGGAGCCACCGGGATCTCCTGCCACACCTTGGCATTAGGGTTCAGACCGGCCCCCTTGGAGGTGACCTTCAACAACAGAGGTGGAAAATACACTTTACAGGTGATCTGAAAAAGTAACATTTCTCCTCTTGGTATCAAATACAGTGTCTACTGCCTGCCCATCTCAAAAAGGGAATCACTCTCAACATAACACCAATATGGTGCTAGAGAATGGTAGAGCTGCCATCCCATGTCTAGGCTAGGCCTAGCCACTCTCCCTTCCTTATCTCCCATCCATTTCCGAATGAAAACTAAAAGGAATAATACCAGCCTCCTTGATTTCCTTTTTTTGCAGGATTTCACGAACAGAAACATTTTACTGAAATAAATCGATCTTTGATACAAACGTACCAATCGTGTATGTAAAGTGTTACATTTGTTTGAACAATGGCGACAGCATGAACATTTCATCGCTAGTCCAACATATCAGTATACATCGAAAGTATGCAATTTGAAAGCAATTAGAAATTCTGGGTCAATTCACGCATTGTATGCTAGCTATAGACTTGTTCTGGTCTGTGTCAGGTAAAAACAAGCCTGCCAACACATGGGCAGTGTTCCAAAATGCATTCTTGCACTCTATCTAGAGCATATCTGTATCTGGTATACGCTCTAGATAGCGCGTAAGAACACAGCCATAGCCTTTCGTCGCATGCCGCACATTGGTGTGTTCACCGATCTGTAATCAGACAAAGATGCGCTTACCTCAAGAAACAAAAGCATTTCAATGACGCTTTTTGTTGTCAAATGTATGACACCAATTGTCTTTAACGAGCAAATGAAAAGTAGATTTTAAGTTCCTTGTTGTTGAAACTGCCGTCAACTAAATAGTTAGTCGAAAGTTAAACACACGCTTCTTCTCTCCGCCTACATCCTTGGAAGTCGGGCACGTGCCTTAACTTTGAGAGAGCGCTCTTCCGCACGCTTACCGCCAACCCAAACCTGGTATCGCTGTTGGAGGAGCGCATTGTCAATCTACCACGCAACAGGGTCTGCCCACAGGGCTCGTATTCTGCCCTCAGTCAGAGCCCCATTTCTGAGGATACTTGAGGCTACTGTCTATCGCTGTTCCTTTCTACGTTTTCGATTGAGAATTCGGAGCAACAGATTCCACGCGTTTTGAGGTTTGGCAGTAATCCAACTACCTACCATAAAGTAAGCAACACCATAAATAGATTATATTCTAGCTGACAATAATGGAATGCGGATATGATCAACTAATTTATCAGGCATACCGACGATTATACTTATAGTTTATGTACTGCCATCTATTTGTACCATTACTAGGCTTACAAGTTGGGCCTGGTATAGATGTGAAATGATTGTATGTGTGTGAGCCAACATGCTAAAGGTGGAGTTCTAAAAGGCACATACTGGTAATCAAACATGAAATGTGTATGAAATATCTGCAGTGTTCAGGGAACACATTTCCATTAGAGAAAAAATATACCCACTTTAAAAAATAATAACTTTAAAAAATATACATACTAACTTTACTGTCAAACGAACAAAGAATCAATAAATGTTCAGGTGTACTTCTTTTGAATTGCACTTTCATACAACACTTGATATGCAGTATCTAAAAGAATGACAGAAGACAAACATAACTTTTTAGAATCATTTGAAGCTATTCGCTAGTTTTTGTTAAAGTCTGACTCTGAACAATGGAGCAGAATTTAGGAGTTATGATAAGGTGAAGCAGTTGTGCTCATTGAAGCATATACAGTGCATTCGGAAAGTATTCAGACCCCTTCACTTTTTCCACATTTTGTTATATTACAGACTTATTCCAAAATGGATTCAATTCATTTTTCCCCTCATCAATCTACACACAATACCCCATAACAACAAAATCAAAATAAGTTTAGAAATATTTGCTAATTTATTAAAAATAAAAAAAGTGAAATCACATTTACATAAGTATTCAGACCCTTTACTCAGCCTCAAGTCTTCTTGAGTATGACACTACAAGCTTGGCACACCTGTATTTGGGGAGTTTCTCCCATTCTTCTCTGCAGGTCCTCTCAAGCTCTGTCAGGTTGGATGGGGAGCGTCGCTGCACAAGCCATTTTCAGGTCTCTCCAGAGATGTTTGATTGGGTTCAAGTCCGGGCTCTGGCTGGGCCACTCAAGGACATTCTGAGACTTGTCCCGAAGCCACTCCTGTGTTGTCTTGGCTGCGTGGTTAGGGTCGTTGTCCTGTTGGAAGGTGAACCTTCGCCCCAGTCTGAGGTCCCGAGCACTCTGGAGCAGGTTTTCATCAAGGATCTCTCTGTACTTTGTTCTGTTCATCTTTCCCTCGATCCTGACTCGTCTCCCAGTCCCTGCCGCTGAAAAACATCCCCACAGCATGATGCCGCCACCACCATGCTTCACCGTAGGGATGGTAATGGTTGTCTCTGCAGTTGATGGTGGAGTGCTGCAGAGATGCACCTGAGCTCAAGTTCAAGTGTCAAAGGGTCTAAATACTTATGTAAATGTGATTTCAGTTTTTTATTTTTAATAAATTAGCAAACATTTCTAAAAACCTGTTTTCGCTTTGTCATTATGGGGTATTGTGTGTAGATTGATGAGGAAACAAATTAATTGAATCCATTAGAGAATAAGGCTGTAACATAACACAATGTGGAAAAAGTGAAGGGGTCTGAATACTTTCCAGATGCACTGTACACTACTACAAGAACAAATCTACATTTTATAAATTAAAACTATAGATGAGCTGCACAATTAGTGCACCTTGCAAAACAACTAGAGCAATGGGAATCGTTTTGACCACAATCCCAAAAACAACGCACCATCGCATAACTGCCACCCACACCATGTTTGGGGGTCGTTTACAGACCACCTGGTACAGAAAGATCCACCCTATTCTCAAAACGCAGAACAGCCGTCAAATACATCGTCAACACAGTGGTTTCCAAACCATTGAATTATCGTGGGTAAACATCAAACTATCAGTCAAAGTGAAGGACAGGTAGTTTATATGGTCTCTCTGGCCTGAGTAACGTTCGCTGTGCAAATCGAATGAGGCTGCTACCTGGCTGTACAGTGCAGTAGCTCAGCGCTACAGTCAGCTGATATTGACTTCGCTGCATAGGCCGGGTACTTTTTGCAACGCATGTTACCTACTTAGCAGTGCCTGGCGATTACGCTAATGCTAACGTTGATTTGGTGAATAGTCGAAGCATGATTTGCCTGATGGCTGCAAACTTTGCCATCGTCCATGATCCCCATGTCCCATCAACAGTCGACTAAATGATCTGCAATTCGTGTCATTACTTATAGCAAATGATTACTCAGCAAACTGCTAAATTACCTAGCTAGCTAATTAAATGGCTGCCGCTGCCGAAGTAGCTGGCTGGACTGACGTTTGTTAGCTAAGCTTGTGTGAATATAATGTCGTTAGCTGTGCACCACCATTCAGACCTAATCCTCGGTAACATAAGACAACTAAATGATAAGACAAAAACATCTCAGGAATTGCTTTTCTATGAGCTATACACAAATATAAATGTCATTCAATCGGCCAACGAAACATATGTTCGCTATAAATAACCTCAAGCAAGTTTGACGTGAATCGGTTTGGTTACAAGTAGAAAACAGGGTAACTCACTACACTGGTACTACTGACAGTTATTTGGAAAATATATTAGTCTCTCAACAAGTAAAAAGACATGATGACCCTATTAGGGAAGGGCATAGGCCATTGCAGGCGACGAGTCATGGTGAGTAGGATAGGAATGGGACTAGGAACGAGGTGGGGATGGGGTGTTTTGTAGCTAGCTAGCAATGAGGCCGCAACTCACCATGCCGCCTGACCCTCCCCCGATCCCAAGTGGTGTCTCGTCCTCCCCACGGGTCTTCGATCCCGGATCAGCCTCCTCCTGCAGCAGCGGCGGCTCTCCGCCCTGGTCCGAACTCATCGGCCGCTCCTGGCTCAAGTCTCCCCCGTCGTTTTCACCCGGCCCCCACTTCCCACCTCTCCTCACCAAATACCGGCTGGGTTCAACAATCTCTCCGGTTATCTCCTGCTAGACTTATTTAGCCAACACCACACTGCTAGCTAGCTATAGCCAGGGCTAGCTTATGCTAGCTATCCACTCAGCTAGCTAGCTAACCTGCTAGCTAGGAATCAACGTAGCTATGATGAATCAAACGCGGATGTCAATATATTAGATACGAAAACAATGCCAACGCATGACCCTTGCTATATGACCTTTCACTCTATTGATCTCTTCCCAAATGTTTCAACAAGCGACAAAGCCGTGAGGCGCATTCCGAGCCGGGCGACCGAAGCGGACACTGGGGACACGCACCTTTCCTAAGCAGGCAGACATTAATACGAGCCGCCACCGTACCGACTTACAGTGCGAGTTCTGGATGCCCTTTGAGACTTTCATGACATTTCCGTATCCGGTTTAGGCAATGTTGGGGTGTTCATAGAGATAGACTAAGGGCTCGTTTTGCCCTGTTGTAGTACCCTGTGCTCTCTTTGATAATACAGTCATAGGCATGATTACAGTTGTGTGTACATGTTTAATCAAAAAGGTACAATTCTGTTTTATGATGAAGTAAACTCAATCTTTAAAAAAATAAAAAATAATAATAATAATAATTCCTCTGATTTTTGGACTTTCAGAGGTTTTTTTTTAGCAGTTCTTCTCTCTTTTCTAACTCACTTTCTCAACCTTATATTCTCTCTTTCCTTCAGGAACTTCCGATGCTCCCACTGGTAAAACACCTCCAACTTCAGCCGATACATTATTATCATGATGAAGCCAAGTAAGAGGACTCCTCCTACTGCAAAACCAGCATTTATAATGGATGAGTCAATCCCCCCTGTTAGGAACATAAGGAACAACAAGAAATGGAGATCAAGCATTACCTTGTGTCACATGATTATGTCACATGTCAAAATCTTCTGTTATTCAGATTTTACATATATGTAAATTATTATTGCAAAATTACTAGATTATACATCTTAATGGAGAGACTCTGATAGGATATGTCAGACAATGTTTTACTCAGATAATTTAGAGAAAAATCATGTAAAACTTACTTGGATTATGAGTGTAATAGACAATGATTTGGCCATTGCTCATGTCTAATTCCACATTGAAAAATACAGTATCATCCTGACAGAGGAATGATTGTGTTCCATTGATGTGGATGGGCTTTGCAGAGCCACAGGCATCATAACACATGTTAATGTCAGACTCATGTAACAACATGCATGTAACACAGGCCCTAAAAACACATGCCACAAGAGAAAAGGTTAGTTTAGTTAATCATACTAAATTAGATATTAGCATGTGATCAAAATAGCAGGCGATAACAGAAATTCTCCTGCTGAAACAGCCGTGGGCTGATGTTGAAAGATTTGAGATTTGTCTCACCGGTATGTGTGGCAAGGTGCTAGAGGCTTTGAACAGTGTTTGCCAAAGAAACCAGGGTGACATTGGCATTGATTACATTCACAGTGTCCACGGTGAGAGCAGATTCCTTCATTGCTTGTTTGGCACTGATCCATGAGGGTAGAGCATTCACATGCAGGGCCTGTGTAGTTATGGTAACACTCACATGTTCCACAGTTACACCTCCCATTACCTGCAAAGACAGAACACAGGATTTATTTTTTACATTTTTATTTACATTTCCTCAATGTAGAGACAAATCAAAATCTTATGCAATGATTATAGGGCCTAATAAGATATACAATACGTATACAATACGGCGGTTTGGCAAGGAAATTTGGCTATATATTGTTAATAGCAAAGCATCTTAACATTAATAATTTTACTCCAAGTAATTTAAGTCACACTTTGTGCAAAGAATTGTTGAGTTTGTGCTGATTAGTGCAAGAATGGTCAAATAGAATTAATCAAATGAGGCTTTAATAATGCTGTATACTTTATTTAATTATTACAAGGCATAGAAGTACCTTCAGTTGTAAATGGTAGAGAGGGAGGGAGGGAGAGAAAGAAATGACCACATGGCCACTCTTACAGTACTCACAGGTTCAGTTGAGACCACACATCAAGGCAAAGAGAGAAGAGAATGAATCTGTGCTCTACTTTTGTTTTATACTCAACTTTCAACAATAGTATTTAAATTAAGAGCTGTTTGCAAGGAGGACCAATGAGACCTCAACCTATCAATTCTATACTGATGACACCCACACCTTTGACACCTTCCAGAGGGCTTGTAAAACATCACAGAGAGATCGCAATCATTTGGCCGATCAGGGGAAGGGTCATTTGAAGAAAAGGGGCAGAATTGATGTCTCCCCTTTCATGGTCACTTATTTCAGCATGGCTGTCATATAGAAAAAATATGTATGATTTTGTTTACAGATTTAAAGTGGTTGAAAAATAAGGTTTGAAAGTAGGTGATACCACTGAGTGCTAGACCCTACAAGATCCCCCTGAGCCCCACATTCTTCACTTTTCCTTACCGCCACAGATCACATTCTTGTAATGATTGCAGCTGGTGTCATCACACTGGCAGTACTGGCCCCTGTTATGGCCCTGACACATGCAGCGGCCACACACACAGCTCCCATGCCCACTGCACAGCTGTGTGCTGTTCGCCAGTGTGCATAGGGCCTCGAGGGCCAGACTGGTGTCCATGTCCTGGTGCTTCTCACACTCACATCTCTGCCCAGTGTGCCCTGCATCACAGCTGCAAAACAATGGATATGTTTCAACCTACATACAGTTGCTGTCAGGTCTACACAATGCTACTGTATATACACTCTGTATTATAAGAATAGACCTGTTCCAGGACCTTGATTTTCAAGCAGGTGAAAAGGACCTACCTACAGATGCCACAGTGGAATGTTCCATTGGTATTACACTGGGAGGACTGTGCCTCAGTGTCCAGACAGTTGCAGTCACAGAGCGTCTCTACCGTAACTTTCAGCTCCTCATTGATACCCTGCACTTTAATGATGAATGATTCTGTCTTTACTAAACAGGTTGAGCTGGTCAAAGTCACTGTAAAGTTTACCTGAGAATGACAAATGAGGGTCACTGGAGATATTTTCTTTATAAGGCTATCGGCCTGATTCACTACAAAACTTCTGGTTCAGAACTGAAATCAAAACATACTGTAGCATACTGTAGCTTGCCACTGCACCTTGCTTTACCTGCTGATGTATCCTCACATTGCTGCACTCTCCCCTGTTCTGGCCCTGGTTTAGGGTGACATCATCATCATCACATTGGGAGCTGTAGGAGATATCCAGGCCTAGTGGGGCTCCATGGTGCTCCAGTAGGATGGAGGAGGAAAGGTTCTGTGGAGTTCAATGGTGGTTATGAGGTTTACATGACAACTTTGATTTTTTACATATTCATGCACCAAGTTATTCCAAGGCTAGCTCTTCAATTTGAGATTGAAAAAAAAAAACTACACATCCCAATGGAAATGCCGTGTTCGGGTTTGTGCAATAGAGGTATACAGAGGCCTACTGTAAACACTCACGCTGTAGGCTTCTGATATGAGTTGGACCACATTACTGGAGTCGTCCTCCAGGAGCCCCACCACTGACTGAGGGATGAGCTCACTCAGAGCCTGGGCGGTTGAGAGGAGGAGGTTGTGAGATGCACTACATAGCAGACACTCTTGTATTAAACATAAAACAGACATGAAGAAGAGCCAATTACCTCATAATTTTGAATGTTTACGTCTGTCACTGCAAATATTAGCTTAATGTTATTCGCTGAAAGGACCTGGGAAAGGTGTCCAACCGAGGGGTAGTCCTAGAAGATGAAAAAAATACATAGGGACAAAGAGAGTGATAGTTTTACTTTATATGTTTGTGAACTCCTTAGATTGTGAAATTACTTAGTATTTGAGCAAATCTGTGAAAATACAATGCTGAGATAGAGAGATGCACTCAATTAATTAATACTCACAAAAACGGTATCCATATCATAAAGGCCATTGCTGTTAAGATGGCATTTTCCATCATTAGGTTGGTAGATACCAGCAAGCTTGCCATCACCAGCCAGGTGAAAGGTATCATCAGAGGTGTAGATCAAAATGCGAGTTACATTACCCCAGCCAATATCGTCCTACAGATTGGGTTGGTTAGAGGTTTAAAACCAAGGATCAATATGACCATCTATTCTGATAATGTATTGAGTCTGTGCTCAGATATGGTTAGATCAGTGTATTGGTCAGTTCAGGAGCCAATTAAAGTTCTGAAATGTATCTCCTTTCTAACAGTTTTGTTTTCTTCCACTCTATGAAAACACTTTCTGAATTTAAACACAAAATAAACCCTCAGAGAAGCGACATCTTACCAGACAGACTGCGACCTGCATGATGGCGTCGAAGCCTGACTCAGGGCCGTCTAGGTTGCTGGAAATATTCTGCTGGCTCACCCTCCTCTCAAACTCCTCCACATCCTCTGTGAGCTGCAGCACATTCTTAAAGCTGAAGGTGGGTTGGCAGCCACCCTTGTAGCTATCAATGCACGGATTGGCCAGTTTGGCCTCCACTGTGCTGACATAGGGGTCAACCACCTTGTCCACAAAGGAACCAAAGCCTGTGGATTGAGAGTATATAAGTGCATTATCTTCTTCTGCATTAGTTAGTTGTGTGGAGCAGGTGGAGGAACCTTTTAAACCTGGCAGGCCCAGAATGTTCAGCATAAGTTTTTATTTTGATGACCATGTTTTAGCTGTAGCGTTGAGGTAGACAGACTGACCCACTGACACTGTGGCTGAGCACTCACCTATCCTGACTGCACTGGTGATGTTCTTCATTGCATTGACAATTTCTCGCCCCAAGTTCCGGACATTCTCCAGGTCATCTTTCATTGAGAAGGACAAGTCCATTAGGTAGTACAGGTCAATGGGGTAGCCCTCTGCACGTTTGAATTTCACCTCAAAGGTTTCAGGCACACCTGAGATGCAAACATTGGGATAATAACAGGCAAAGGATGTTTCAGTGGAATTTGAAATCTGCTTTATCAACCGTCATCAACCATCAAATGTGCGAGAGAATGAGTAAATGTCACATCCTCACCAACTTTGAGCTTTAGATGGAGGTGCTGTGGCTGCAGCTGCACCATATTGTCCAGTTCCTCATCCCTCCGGATCTCTACAGCAGGCTGAGGGTTCAGGACCTCTCCATCAGAGCACTGTCTCCTACTCAGAGCCTCCTCCGAGTCACAACGCCGCTCATTAGGTTCCACGGATCCAAGAAAGCCCTGTGTTCAATTTAAAATTGCCCTCTCAGTGCCAAACTATCAAAATAGAATATTACCGTTGGTTTCTGTACCCGTCAGTGTATAAAAAGATATGGAGAGATTGAGATACCTTCTGCTTACACCAGGCACAGCCAGGGCTCCTCAGACACTCAGTACAGGTAGGCTTAGACTGGCATTTTCCACCTACGCCTATAGAGAGAGGGGTGTAATGAAGGTGGTTCAGTGACCACACGTAATAAGTAGCCTTGCCTGAGACCGGAAGACATGTGTTTGCTCCCTGGGCTAATGCCTAGGCTTTCAAATCCCTCCTCGGTATGACCGAGGTTCAGTCTCATTCAGTCTGATGGCCAGAGTGGATGTTCTACTATAGAATCTGGGACCTTGGTGTCATTGTGCCTCTGTTACCAAATAACCAGTACAATAACCACCGTTGGTTTGTTATAAGGTTGATAAGTCAACTAATCAAGCAAAAAACAAAACCCCAAAAACAAACCCAAAAAACAAAAAACAAATCCTAAATCCCTAACCACTGCCACCATCATCATCATCATAAAACAAACATCTTTAGCAAGACCATTTAGAAGCTATCTATGTATCTATAATTATCTATGAAGTGCACCTACCCATAGTTCCCCTCAGCTCCATGCAGTGTATCAGCAGGGCCACAGTCAACCACACCCTTCTCATGGTCTGCTCAGAGAGAGAGAATATCAAATACTCTAGTAATGAAACGCTAGTAATGGATAGCCAGGGCTAATATGGTCAATCACTTCTGCAAAGAGCAAGAAGATCTAAAATATATTTACACCAGTTCGAGGGGAAGCCCTCCTTATATCTCAGCATCAATATTTTTGATAGATGATGAGCACCTTCATTGAGTTGTGTCTTGTTAATGTCTATATCTTTGTTTTCAGTTCCTCTTGCTGGGAAGGAGGAGCACCAAACGGTTCCAGATGGGTGATCAGGACTCAAGGTTTGTCAGCATATAATGTCTATTTAACAACAGCATCAATTGACTAAATACTTGTTAGTAGTTTGGCTTTATCTCATATTTACATTTCAGCAAAATATGCTCAAAGATGGTTCAGATCTAGTAAGTAATCCATAGATTTACAAAGCATTCAATCATAATGTTTCCTATAGTAATAGTCCTAGCTAGGTAAAAAAACCGATAGCCCAAAGAATGCAATCCCAATATATTCTAAACTCTAAACAAGCTAAACCTTTTTTTGCAATCATAACTGTATCTCAAACTCTTACCCTGATAATAATCAATAGTGTATTCACACAAAAACTTGCATGCTGTGTTAAAGTAGGAATGGATCATATTTTCTTCTAAAAGTGTTACTTAGATAACTGTAAATGTTTGACCCATACCAGAAAGCTGCAGAGTAGGCTCAGGTAGTACAGTAGGTGTAGTATGTTGTGTTGTGATGGAGCAGCTGTCTTGAGATTGTCTGTGTATCAGAGGAGGTCATGCTTTAAGATGTACCAGGGTGTGGCTGTTTCCCTTCACCGCTTTTGTGATATTCAAAGCTTCTCATTGCACACAAGGCTGCCAGAGCTCCACTTTAATAACCACACTTGTTTTGAAAAGATTCATGATACTGTAATAGATTAATGGTATTCTAATACAAAGTATATGAAAGATGAAAGTAAATTATGCAAATATTCTGCAGAAATTAGAAAGTAATACACTTTTAATTTGTTTATTGAGGTGCATCGCAAATGTGATTCACTGTCACTCAGAATTAACCCATTGAGAGGTGAAAAGGAGTGTGTGAAAGAAAAAACGACTCAGAAAAGAAATGAGAATGAGAAAAGAGAGAAAATAACTTATATACTATAACAAGCATACAGTATGACTATGAATCAGTTTACTCATTCCTAAACCAGATACAGGTACATACATACAGAACAATTGTGTAACAGAAAAATTATGCAGTCTCCTCCACCTTTTATGCAGTCTCCTCCACCTTTTATGCAGGCTTCTTCTCCTCCACAGGCTTCACCCCTGGTGTCCTTTTATTGATCACATGCTCCATGTGAGCGCTCTCAGATGTGTCCAGGTTGATATCGTACTTGGCCAGGATCTTCATGACAGATCTCAGCTTCAGCCACCACTGTGTCTTGGGGATGCGATGCCTGGAAGAGACAGGGGAGGATGGGGGAAAGAGTAAAAACAAAGGCCACTGATATGTTTGTAATTTCATGGATTCTATCTTAGAACAAATATTGCAGGACTGTGAGATCTTACTCGAAGTCTGTATGTTCCTTCAGCTCAGTAAGAGGCTGGAACATCAGCGCCCTCTTCTTCATGCCCAACACACAGGCAGAGTCTGGTGTGTTAGCAAAGATACGGCCTGAGGGACAGAGTCATGCCAGTCAGTAATAATCAGCAATAATTGATCATAACTAATAATACAGTAATGTGATAACTGCTACAACAGCAATAGAACAAAGCATACAGTACAGCAATTTAACATTGTATCAAAATTGCCATTGGCTAATGGGCAATGGGTAATTATTCGTTTGAATCATATGCCACAGCTGCTCATACCATGTCTGTAGCAATCCTTCAGTTTCTCAGTCAGCCACAGGACAGACTTGGCCCCCATCTTTGTGCCAAAGTTCCTGTCGAAAGGTGTTGGGGTCCCACCCTGGAGGGAGTGATTATTGTATTACTTATCTAAAGTGCACAGTAAGTACTGTATGGCATGGCAAAAAGGTAAGACATCTGAGAACTCTTATACCTCTAATTCAAACTGTAACAGACCTGCTGCATGTGTCCCAGGACATTCTTGCGGCAGTCAAAGACGCCCTTACCCTCCTCTGAGTACAGGTTGAAGAGGAAGTCTGTGCTGTAGTTGGCGTTGCTTCTCTCATTTCTGTCCAACGGACACAATGGCAGAGAGGTTTGTGAAGCAAGAGGCATTCAAGATGAAATCTAAACATGTTGAGGTAGCTTGCAGTCTGTTCGACTCAACCAAATTTCTTGGTGAAGCAATTGTTCAAAAAATGAAATTAAATGTGAAGGATTTGTGTTTGATTTAAGATTATTACGCTGGACTAAATTACATCTGAATGAAACCCCACCTGAGAATCAAGCCTCTCTTCACCGTAGTCTTCATCTTTTCAATAAGATGTTCCACGTTAATCTGTAAACCAAAGGCCCATTGAGGTCACATGGAAGCAGTACTTTTGTACAGTTCTAGTCATTGAGTACTGTAGTATCTTCGGGTGTAGTGGATAACGCTCTGTGTATCACAGAGAGCATGTACAGTAGCCATCGGCTCACCTCCAGGTCCCTAATGTTGAATTTCTCCTCAAAGATGTAGGCAGCATCCGCCCCCGCAGCCAGGCCAGCCATGGTTGCCAGGTAGCCACAGTATCCACCCATGGTCTCGATGATGAATACACGACGCTTGGTGCCTGCTGCAGACTGCTTGATCCTATCACAGGTCTATAGGGGAACATGGAATGAAAGAAGCACAGTGTTACGGTAGAGAACGTGGAGGTTACAGTATTGACTGTGGCATTGGAGCTGGGGTTGGTGGTGCTATGGTACTGACTGAGGTGATGGTGTTGAGAGCAGTGTCAGCACCGATACTGAAGTCAGAACCGGGCACGTTGTTGGAGACGGTGGCGGGGATGACCACCATGGGAATGCACAGCTCCTCAAACTTTTCCCTGGCCTGCACCAGCTCCAGACCACCCACATATGCCTGTGTAGGGGAAAGGGAGAGGGGTAGGGGGAGGCAGGGTTAGGCCACTGACATCATATGAATTGTGCCTATTGTTATTGCCATGTGGTTAGAAGACATGAATCATAGTAGAGTGATGAGGTCTATTGTAATGTCTTACCTCAAAACCTCCAATGATCACCAGAGCGTGGATATTGAACTTGGCAATATTCAGGCTGATGTCTTCAAGCATTTTAGCTGGGAGGGATCTTCGAATAAAAATAAGAACGATCCACAGCTTATTCATCATCATCATCATCATCATCATCATCATCATCATCATCATTCAGAGTGAGTGCTATCTCACCTCTTCGTACCCAACAAGGAACCCCCCTTTCCCGTCCAGCCTCCAACTGTAGTCCAGACCATGGGTTCAATCTGAGGAGGACAACAAAGACAGGGTGTGAGGTTTCTAGATTTGCTTCATCTACAAAAAAGTCATATGTAGCACTAATCTGACATTCAGTGGTATTCAATTAGGTAGCATTGTTTTGAGATACAATGTTGCATTTGTACAGTCTGAGAGTATTGGGCTAATGAAAGAGGTTTGAAGTTTGAAGTGAGAAGAGGGGGCTGTACTCACCTGACCCTGAGCGAGACCATCGAACCCGTCATGGACAGCCAGCATGTTGTGCCCTTGGATGATGCCTACCCTCACTGCGGAACGAACCGCAGCGTTCATTCCAGCGCAGGGGGCGCCAACATTCACAATGGCTACGTTGATGTTGCTCTGTAGGGTAGAGAGAGGATACTTGGTGCAACAGCCATGTTCTATGTCTAATCATCAGTGTTGTAATTTGATAGTTTGTTCATTTACTCATACTTTTGAGGACAAATCACTTTCCGCTTATTAGTGAGTGCAGATAGAGAACATTAAATTATAGCTTGTTGCTTTTCCTCACCTTGGTGTCTGGGGGGTTGATGTGGGCCAGCATTTTATATGTATTCCAGTTATTCTCAAAGCTCCTGCACAATGCCAACAAAACAGTGCCATGTTAGAAGATGGTGATAACCTTTCTTTAAGACCATGTGAGTGATTTCCTAACTGCTCATGGTATAATGGCTATTTGTCAAGTACTTATCAAAGGATAATGTTCTTACTTTCCCCTGAGCTTGATAGCATCTTCAAATCTGCCCTCAGCCATGGCCACAGTAACATCCTTCGTCTATAGAGGAGAGAGAGGTTGTTGTTTTTTATGAAAACATTTATTATTAAGAGTGCTCTGATGTATTTTAAGTGGGATGGCGCACTTTAAGACACAGGGCTAACTCACCACTTGCACACACTCCATGAGAGGCAGTCTGATGGCCTGGTTCCCAGACAGGCTGACCACACAGGCTGGGGTTTCTGGAGTGGCCTCCAGCAGAGCCATCACAGCCTCCACACCCATCCTGCTGCCCTGAGGGAGACACACACTCAGCGGGGATACAGTTGAGACAAACACACTCTGACTGGGGAGGGAACAGCTCAACAGGATCAGAGACGGTGAGTGTGTGTGTGTGTGTGTGTGTGTGTGTGTGTGTGTGTGTGTGTGTGTGCGCCCGTGTGCATGCGTGTGTGTGTGTGAGAGAGGTAGAGAAGGAGAAAGTACCAGGATTCTGTCGAAGGCGGAGGGAGTGCCGCCCCTTTGTACATGTCCAAGGACAGTGGTGCGAGTGTCAAAGCCCAGCTTCTGGGACACCATCTAGAGACAGAAGGAGCAGACAAGGAGAGCTGTCAGCATCTGACTGTGATGCACTAAAAGTCAACAATGAAGCCTATTAGCACATAAACTCTGAGATGAGGGAGAGCTTGCCTGCTTGATTTGCTCAGAGGTGATGGGCTTTCCATTCCTGTCCATGGCTCCCTCAGCAACGATAATCACATTCAGACGGGAGCCTCTACTCCTTTGCTATGAGAGCAGAAAGAACTAGAATGTCACCTTCATATAAGGGTTAGGGTTAGGTATCAAGAATGGAAATACTTAAGACAATAGCTAGAAATGGATGCCTGGAATAACATATGGTGGTGTAATGCTGAAAGATGGTGGTGTAACAACGTATGTTGTATTGGTTGTGAAAAATATTGCTGAAACATGTACGCTAGTGTCTGTGAGTGTGGATAGACACATACATCCAGCAGTCTCCTGCTCAAGTGTTCCTCCCAGCCCTCATCTGGGGGCATCTCTGGAATAAACACCCAGTCAGCACCGCATGCTAGAGCGGTCACCAGGGCCAGGTAGCTGCAGGGGACAAACACACACAGTCACACACACATATATATAAAGTGACTACATTCTAGAATACTTATAGTACAGTGAAACCAACTATATCAAAGAGACCTATGCATAAATACCCTCCCCCTACACACTTGTAAATACACATGTACACAGGTCAAACTACATGCAACATACTGTACAGTACATTCTCACGTAACAGTGCCACATGTTCACAGTGTCACAGTTCACAGTATAAATGTAGCAACTAGACACACACACACACATGCACACACACATGCACACACACACACACGCACACACACACACACACACACTACACACTACACACACACGCACACACACACACACACACACACACACACACCACACACACACACATGCACACACACGCACACACACACCACACACACACACACACATACACACACACACACACACACTGACCCGCAGTGTCTGCCCATCACTTCCAGAATGAAGGTCCTCTGGTGGCTGTGGGTAAAAAGCTTTTGCTAAAAATCATGTACAGCATATCTCCAGTCCTGGTTCTGTAAGTTGAACAGTGAGTCAAGCAACTGATGAAACATAAAGAGCCAATAACTTTTCTAGGGGTATGAGCCTTCAGTAGTGTGTATGACAGCAGTGACTCACCTCTGTGCGGTTGTGGTGATGGCGTCCACCACCTCTATGATGCGGTGCAGGGCTGAGTCAGTGCCAATGGTCATGTCAGTGCCACAGAAATCATTATCGATGGAGCCCACCATGCCCACGATGTTCAGGTGTGAGGATGCCTTGGCCTCATCATTAGTAATCTTACCTGGAGAAGAATCATGGTGAGGAGTCCATTACCTACTGTCAGTCATAAAAAACATTCTAACCAATGTACTGTAGCCAGCAGCCACTTAGGATCCATTCAAAATGCCAAAAATGCAGAACTTTGTAAACAAACCCAATGTTGATATTAGTCACTCCTGGCATGTAAAAAACGTTCAAGGTATCAGTAAGCAACCAACAAGAATTAGAGATTTCATAGAAGTGGAACCCAATTTTTTTCCATCTGTGCTCACCGGCTCTGACCAGGTCGGCCAGAAGCTCTCTCCACTCAGTCCTGAACTCGTTGGCACCAGTTAAGCTGCCGTCACCCCCGATCACACACAGGTTGGTGATGCCCAGCTTCACTAGGTTATGAGCGGATTTCATGCGGCCCTCCCTGGTTTGGAAGTCCTTGCAACGGGCACTGCCAATGACGGTGCCACCCTGGGATACAGAGGGGGGCATGGTGAGACCACTCACTCACACACTCATTCCTTGACTTAAAACAATTTGAGAAAAAAAAACATTGAAATTGGAAAGTGAACGTAGTGTGCCTCAGATAACTGAATACATGTACAAAACAGTGCATTCGGAAAGTATTCAGACCCCTTCACTTTTTCCACATTTTGTTATGTTACAGCCTTTTCTAAAATGGATTCAATAAAAATGTTTCCTCATCAATCTACACACAATACCCCATAATGACAAAGCGAAAACAGGTTTTTAGAAATGTTTGCTAATTTATTAAAAATAAAAAACTGAAATCACATTTACATAAGTATTCAGACCCTTTGACTTGATTGGAGTCCACCTGTGGTAAATTCAATTGATTGGACATGATTTGGAACGGCACACACCTGTCTATATAAGGTCCCACAGTTGACAGTGCAAGTCAGAGCAAAAACCAGGCCATGAGGTCAAAGGAATTGCCCGTAGACCTCCGAGACAGGATTGTGTCGAGGCACAGATCTGGGGAAGGGTAGAAACAAATTTCTGCAGTATTGAAGGTCCCCAAGAACACAGTAGCCTCCATCATTCTTAAATGGAAGAAGTTTGGAACTACCAAGACTCTTCCTAGAGCTTGCCGCCCATCCAAACTGAGCAATTGGGGGAGAAGGGCCATCGTTAGGGAGGTGACCAAGAATCCAATGGTCACTCTGACAGAGCTCCAGAGTTCCTCTGTGGAGATGGGAGAACCTTCAGAAGGACAACCATCTCTGCAGCACTCCACCAATCGGGCCTTTATGGTAGAGTGGCCAGACGGAAGCCACTTCTCAGTAAAAAGCACATGACAGCCCGCTTGGAGTTTGTCAAAGGGCACCTAAAGGACTCTCAGACCATGAGAAACAAGATTCTCTGGTCTGATGAAACCAAGATTGAACTTTGAATGCCAAGCATCACGTCTGGAGGAAACCAGGCACCGCTCATCACCTGACCAATACCATCCCTACGGTGAAGCATGGTGGTGGCGGCATCATGCTGTGGGGATGTTTTTCAGTAGCAGGGACTGGGAGACGAGTCAGGATTGAGAGAAAGATGAACGGAGCAAAGTACAGAGAGATCCTTGATGAAAACCTGCTCCAAAGTGCTCAGGACCTCAGACTGGGGCGAAGGTTCACTTTCCAACAGGACAACGACCTGCACACAGTCAAGACAACACAGGAGTGGCTTCGGGACAAGTCTCTGTCCTTGAGTGGCCCAGCCAGAGCCCGAACTTGAACCCGATCAAACATCTCTGGAGAGACCTGAAAATAGCTGTGCACCGACGCTCCCCATCCAACCTGACAGAGCTTGAGAGGATCTGCAGAGAACAATGGGAGAAACTCCCCAAATATAGGTGTGCCAAGCTTGTAGCGTCATACCCAAGAAGACTTGAGACTGTAATAGCTGCCAAAGGTGCTTCAACAAAGTACTGAGTAAAGTGTCTGAATACTTATGTAAATGTGATTTTTTTTATTTTTAATAAATTAGCAAACATTTCTAAAAACCTGTTTTGGCTTTGTAATTATGGGGTATTGTGTGTAGATTGATGAGGGAAAAAAAATAATTTAATCCATTTTAGAATAAGACTGTAACATAACAAAATGTGGAAAAAGTGAAGGGGTTTGAATACTTTCCAAATGCACTGTATGTCAATGTCAGGGTGTCAGTAGTGAGGGGGCAAGTTGGTAATGACACCCTGGCATCCTCCCTTTCTTCCATGGCACCTGTCCAGCTCCCTGCCCATCTTAAACACCTCCTGAAGGTCAGCTTGTATTACCCTGTCCCCTGCCCTAGCATTTAGGCTACATCTATGATAGCAGATTAGTACCCCTGGCGGCCTGTCATAAACTCTGCATATTTATGCTCTCCTGCCACTCATAGCCCTCCAGCTCCTGCTTTCAGTTACATGTTCAACTGCTAAAAATAGGATTCATCGCACAATATCAACTTCTCATATGAATAAATCTTTTGAAAACTGTCCGCAACACAAACATTACTCTTTATGGTTGCTACTTATGTTGCTTCAGAAGTAATTTGATTAGATAGAAATTGATACAATACTGCAAAGGATAATTGATTATGTATACTGAAGTATGGGTCCAATCTTTCATCCAATATCTCCGGTTAAAGATGTCTTAGACATTAAGTGCGGCTCAGTGGTTGCAGCATCATGTACATAGGGTCTCTATAGGATGGCTGGATGATTTAGTCTTAGTGAACATATGTCTGTGTTTGTTGAAGTGAAGTTGGTGAACTCACCAGCTGCAGCATCATGGACACACTCTCCCATGTAGCGGGGCGAATGTTGTCTCCTCCATCCACCAGACCCTGATAGCCCTGCAGACAGCATCACAAACAACACTCTTCTTCATGTGCTTCCACTCAATTAGAGATGGGAAAAGTTGTTTGCTACTGCAGTGACATTATATTCTCTATATGGTTTGATATAGCATCAATATTCATGAGGGATTGAACCTTGCAGGCATAATCCTGCTTTACTCAGGAATTTAGGCATTTAAGATGCATATGGGAAATGTGAGGTTTTCACTCAGCTTTCTGGAGGTAGTCTCTGTGAGGGCAATTGGAAATGATAGACCACACATGACCAAGTGAATTAGGTTGAACCACTGAATTGTGATGTCCTAGTGCATCATTTTACCTCATAAACGAAGAAGACTTTGGCTCCGGTGTAGAGACCAACTCTGACTGTGGCCCTCACAGCTGCATTCATACCTAAGACACACAAACATGGGTTTACAGTACATGACTGTACAGTATGTTCATGCTAACTGAGTTTAAATATACACTACAATAATAGTTCCTCATCAAAGCCTAGCTAGACAGAATCATAGCTAGGCTAACACATAATCACAGTTACATAAATTAAATGGTTACATTCATACTATATCAGATAAACACTAGAATGTCAGGGTTTTCAGATCATCACTCGCACAGAGGGACAGGACTTTTACAACCCTTGATAATCTGTGTGACATAATCATTCTAGAACAGTTTTCAGAGAGAATAGAATGGGAGTCATGGTCAACATATTTGTGTACTGCACTGTATCTCTCCTCAATGTTCAGAACAGTGTAAAGGCCAAAGTGTGTGTGTGTGTGTGTGTGTGTGTGTGTGTGTGTGTGTGTGTGTGTAGGGGGGGTTCTAGTTTCAACAGAGAGCAGCTGTGGAAGGGGGCAGTCATCTCCTCCATACCATGTCATTCCAGAAAAAGGTCACCACACTCTAAAATTAGCCCCAAATAACAGAAAGAGGGGGACAGGACAGGACAAGGGGGACATACTGTAATGGCTCGGAGCAAAAGGTTAGGGGCACGTTTGGAATGATCTTGTGATGACAAGCTACATAAACAAAAGTTATAACATAGAACACATACAAGGTGGTTAGAGCCATTTATCAACAACTAGCCCTTGCGAAATGACCAGTTAAACACAAGTAAATACACAGATTATAGGCAACTACGGATACATTGTCTTTTTCCAGTCAATTATAGAGGTTCAAGTTAAAATTCAAGTTAATTTTACTTCATTCACATCGCAAAGGTATTTACCTCTGAATTGTGTGATGAATACACACATTAAAATGCTTTTTCCATACAAAAATAAAAACAATAGGCCTATAGTATAATTTGAGTTTGCATTCTAGAGCTTTGTCATATAGGGGATAGCAGATCCAGTTCTTGTTCTGACAGGCCTTAGTTTGTGTGAGTGTGTGGTAGTAGGTGTCTATTTTCAAACTGTAAACAAGGTTGGGCACTGTCAGGGATGTGAGAAGCCTATTACACTCTACAGTACTATATATCCAGCAGAAATTATAGTCTGAAAGGGTTGATATCTGTTGATCTAACTTGTATTAGAGTCCCATGGCTCTAATGGGACAATTACAGTATCACGCCCTACTCATCACAGTCTCACTACTCAGTGAGTTAAAAGTCAAACACATCCATCAACCCCCTGACACCTGGCCTCCTGTGATAGCAGGAGCATAATTTTAGCATCTGGGATAACTGGCCCCACTGTAATTTGGCTCTTTGCGCTTACTTTGGACTCCCACCAGACACGACATCCACCCCTCAGGGTGTTGAGTCCCTCTTCAAAGTGTGCAATTAATATTTCACTTTACAGTCAAACTACTAAACTAATATAAGTACTGATACGACCCCTCTGATGACTCCAGAATCCTCTACTTACCTTGGGCATCACCTCCTGACGTTAGCACGGCAATGGACCGTCCAACCCCCATCTTCGTTGGGTCCATGTCTGGGTGGTACGCCTTGGACATGTTTCCAGAGGATCCAGTCAGACAAACTGGCGCAAAGGAAGGAAAAGAAAAGGGGAAGGAATAGAGTGCTGCTACTCTTCCTTCACTCTCTCTGCTTCTCAGAGGAGAATCTGGTGAGGGCACTGGTTTTATAGGACACTGTTCCCAACTCTGCTCCCACCCACCCATGCCCCCCCCCCTCACACACACACACACACACACTCACACTCCACCCATGACTCTGAACTAAATATACAACAGCCTGCGTAGCCACCTACAGTGCACACTGACAGATCATATCACACAAACAATATTCATTAAACAAATTGGATGTGTTATTAAAAATGTAAAAACATCAAAAGTACGAATAGAAACAATGAAATGACTCTGGATAAACAAACAAAAAAGGCAGAGGTTCACAAGAGATTAGCACGCCCACATGAATATGGCAATCAAAAGACAGTGAGAACAGGCATGGAGAAGCAAAACTGTACAGTGTACACCTTTAAAAACTGTGTTCCTTTAAAGGGGCAATCTGGGATTCAAACAATAACAAAGCCGTCTCCCCGTCACTGAGGGATGGGGCTGGAGAAATGTTACCACTCAAATTCATAGATGGAGCTATGGATGCAAAGACTAACCAACCATAAGATGTATATTATGTGTTTTTCAAGCTATAAAGTGTGTGTGTTTACAATTACAGTGTTTACAAACAATGGAGTAAAACAAGGTTATATTGTGGGTTCTGACAGTTGAACTGATTTATAAGTTATATTCTTCAAGAATCAATAGCTATGTATCATTCATTTAGAAGTCCAAAATTGGATGTACCAGTCCCAGAATGCCCTTTGAAGAGCCTTGCTGATTCAGCACCAGTGTGCATTTCAAATATGGGGAACAGCTGAAGTGCCGCTACACCGCCACCTATACAGGATATGGTGTCACGTGTGGCAATATGATGTTCATGTGTTCCTTGTTACATATACTGTACACTTGCCTCCAGAAAAAGTGTGACGCTCTAATTTATGGAATTAAGCTGAGCTACATTTTAAGGAATGCAAGATATTATTTGTGAGTCACTCAAATATGTTCATCTGCTCCGGATGACATTGTGGGGCAGAACAGTCCAGATGGAGACAAGGAGTCATGTAGGTTCAAGAGGTAGCCAATGGTGTGGTGTGTGAGTGAGTTATGGCTGTGGTCTTTAGAGTTAGGTGCAGGGCATTCATCTCTGGTGTTCCACAAGCATGCTTTGAGAAACAACATCCACATTTAGTAAATAATACATTGTCTTAAAAGTTCAGTTGCTACCTCGGTTAATAAATCTTTCCAGCTCTGACAGAAAGTCTAAGCCATATCATGAGAGAAAGTAACATACATTTTATTATGAACACTGTACATTAAGAGCAATTACAACAAAATCTACAGATTTTAGCCTCACTTGTTTTGTGTTAAGGTATGTAGAATGTTATTAAACACAACATCATACCATTCCAACTATATAAACACCAATACTGACTCACCTTTATTAAAAACAAACAAAATTACAAAAAGAATTCTGAATATTCCCCTCATCATTTTGGCCATATCATCTCATTTCACATTTTTAAACATTGATCAAGAGGTTTATCTTATAGGCATTAAGAGCAAATGTAGTCTATGGTAGTCTAAAAATATTGGTATCAACACATTGTCTACTGACAAGGGGCATCACTCCTATGCCACGTTAGGTGAGACAATGGAAATCAAGATTCTTGTGACAATTAATTAGTTTAGTTTTTGATTTCTGTCAGAAACATCAATGTATAATTTCTGAATATGCAAATGTACATAATGCTGGGAAACAAATATTTTCAACTTGTTTCATTAATGAGCCAACGCATGCCTATGTGGTAGAATAAGTTTAGCTTGATACATTATTCAACAGAACAGGCTTTTATGATGTGTGATACACATTGGCAAGGCATACAGAGTGTATATTTGTAAGACTGATACCAGTATCATGTCTACAGACCTCTCAAAGCTGGCTGCTGCAACAGTGTTTGACAAACACAAACACCTTCCTGTCTTAATCAGTAATATGAGTCTTAATCAGTAAACTAGAATCCGAAAGAAACAAAATAAAGAAGGAAAACTTCCACAGTGCAAAAGTCACCGCTCCCGAAGAGGAGAGGGGCAGGTAGGACCAGAGGTGGTGGGATGGTTGACGATCGGCACAAAACTCTGTAGGAAGAGGGAACAAGACAACAGCGTCAATGCCCTAAACTATGACCATCCTCTTTCAGTCATGATCTAAAAGGGTAGTGTAAATTGGAAGCACTGCTATGACAAGGTCACGGCATAAAAACATGACAAATGGGCTCACCCTGGTAATTGTCCATTGGAACCGAGATCAGTATCAGAGTAAAGTCTTATAAACAAACAAATAAAAGCAATAAGACAGCCTCTATTTAAAAAAATATATATTTAACCAATATTTTAGCAGGGAGTCTCTCTAAACAAAATGATTTTCCAGCTTCAGTTGGACAATAAAGTTATATTCTATGTTTGTCTAAACTATAGCAAAAGCCCAGAGCATAGACAAAGCTTTACTGGTTTTGCCAAACTCACAGTGGAATCCTGGAGGGTTGCGGCTACAGGGTTTCCACAGCGAGGCCGCAGGGGGTAGGAGGAGGAGGGAGGGGCTGGGTCGGTGGTGTAGGTGGCAACCTCCTCATCCAGACGCAGCTCCTCCAGAGGGGGAAGTCGCCGGCGGAGCAAGGTCACAGCAGAGCCCAGATAAGCACTCTTCTGGACAATAACACCTGCAACAGGTTACAAATGCAGGTGTTAATATTGCAATAGAGGGAAAAAAATTACACTGGTGACACTACTTTGTTATTGTGAAAGCTGAGTTAATTGAATATCAGATCACAACAATGGGAATAACAGGACTGTTGACTGGAGTATAACTATTGACTGGAGACAATTTCTGTGCTGTGTGTTAGAAGGAACGGTTTCAGTTGTACCTGTAGGCTTACTAAGAACAGAGGGGATGATCTGGCTGGTCATGTCTGAGACGTTGGTAGAGACAGGGAGGGTCTCTGATCCAAAGGGTCTGTCTGTCTGAACTGGGACTATTCCCTTTGCTGCTGAACTGACTCCATGCTGCCCCAGTGGCTCAGGGCCTTCTTGTTCCCACGCACCTGCAGGTCTGAGGTGCTTTTTGCCAGTGGAGAAGAAAATGACAGATTCTCTGTGGAAGAAGGGTTGTCCTACTGTGTTCCTCAGCTCCTCCTTGTTGTCTTCATAGTTTCCGGGACCTCCTTTCTGGTCGGAATGACATTCAGTCTGTGAGGGAAGAGACCAAAATACATTTTTATGATGAAACATCCAGAGGTAGGGTGTCAATGTTAATGACATTTTTTCCAGTGATGGAGGGAGTGAATGTAGATTAGATTTCTTACAGTTGATGGTTGGTCAAGGAGTTTGTCTGATCGTGTTTCAGGGTCTCGATTTTGTTTCTGCTCCTCCTCCTCGTCTGTCTCCTTGAACAATCTCTGGACAACCTCCTGCCACAAATGCAACTCAGTTTAAAAGATGGGCTTAATTAATCTACCATGGTATCCTTATTAGAAATCAACCCAATTTGATCATATGACATACTGTATATTTCAATCCAGTGAAACATAGAAACAGAACTCTTACGCTTTTAAAAAGATACAGTGTAAGAGCACCTTGACTTGGAACTCGGATCTGTATGATGACAGCTACACTATTTTGTTGCCCTCCTCCTCACCTCCTTGTGCGTCTCCGGCTCTGTGCTGTGACCCTGGAGGCCCTTGAGCCTGGGAGAGCCGGCGTAGGGTGTTCGGTGGGAAGAGAGGAACTTCCTCTGAAAAAAACACTTTCAAATGTTAGATGAAACAGGAAAATACAGACATTCTGAGTGAGGTGAGTGAAGTTAGACCTGACATACTGACCATAGACATGGGCTGGTGTCTAGTGTTGGGGACCCGCTGGGGTGTCTGATTCATTCCTGGGCTTTGGTCAAGAGTCACCACTGAGCATAGAAACAAATGGACAATCAGAGCTGAATTCAGAATCCATAGCCACAGAGCGAGGATAGTGTGTCAGCCCATTATGACATTTACAAGCATCATTTAGGCTTATCTAATCGGTTTTCATCAAGACATAGACGTATGTCACAATGTGGCTATCGGGATTTGGGACACAGACAGGACAAAGAAGGTATAATAGGTTGGCTTAAGGAGTGGACTCACTCTCAATTTTGCAAGAGAGAAGCCATAACTTACCCATAGGTCCTGCAGTTGCTTCACTGCGACTCTTTGTGACAGGTACTCTCTGAGCCTGGAAAGTCAAGGACTTTAATTCGACTAGTTATCTGCCAGAAGTCGCTATTTTGTGGCTACATCATATCACTGAGTTTACCTTTAAATCAAAACCCCACTCACTGTGTAGATAGAAGTGCCCCTGCCTGATGGACAGACTGAGTTCCGGGGTGTGACCCCCAGGGTCCTGCCAGCCTTCACCCCTTCATTCTGCAGGATGCTGCCAAGGGCAGCAGGGTCAGGGGAGAACTGCACAGCCTTTGCTGAACCTTAAAGAGATACAAGCACATACAATCAACCTTAATAAACAGCACAGTGTTATTTCCCATCCAAGGCTATGAATTCTGTGGGAAGCTTTCGACCAAACCAACAGACAGGACAAAGAGGCTATATCCGGTTGGCTTATGGAGATCTCATGGCAATCAATTTTGTAAGAGAGAGGACATAACTTACCCATAGGTCCTGCAATTGCTTCATTGCAACTCTTTGTGACAGGTACTCTCTGAGCCTGGAAAGTAAAGCACCACAGTGAATACACCCTTAAACCCCTAGATTCCTCAACTATTACATGCAGCACTGAGGTAAGAATGAAGACACTTACAGGTATGGGGTAGTTGTTTAAAAGGATGGAGAAGTTAAATTAAAAAATACACTCACTGTGTAGATAGAAGTGCCCCTGCCTGGTGGGCAGACCGAGTTCCGGGGTGTGGCCCCCAGAATCCCTCCAGCCTTCAGCCCTTCATTCTTCAGGATGCTGCAGAGGGCAGCAGGGTCAGGGGAGAACTGCACAGCCTTTGCTGGACCTTACAAAGATACAAGCACATAAAAACTAATTTATTAAAGTCAATTCCATTCCAACAAACACATTTATGTTACCAAATGCACAAAGGCAGCTGGGATGGACTGCACTCACCTGCAGGAGGCTTTTGTCGACTCTTCATGACAGACACTCTCTGGGGCTAGAAAGGAAAGATTCTCTCAAGTAGTGTACACAAACTGATGATGGAAGCAAGATCAACGTTGTTATCAGTGCCATCACAATTGTATCACCATTAAAAGACAAGTACCATGTGAAAGTGCAGTCTGTAACCTCTGTGGCCACTTGCAAAAATGTTTTTGTTTGAACACTTGCTATCTAAAACAAAAACATTTAATATTTAAAAATATACAAAATTCCACATCAGCAAATCAGTGCACAGAACACTTGTGAAGACCCTACCCCTCCTTCCTAGTGAAGACTTTCTTATCAGAACTAGACAGATTGTATTCAAGACAACTCACCAGGTAGTTATAGGCTTGGGTGGAGGACTTAACATCGATTCCTGCATTCTGGAGGATACTATGCAAGGCTGTAGGGTCATGGCAGAAGGCCTCCCCACTCCCTGCAACACAAACATTCATCAGCCTCAACAGATAGTGATAAAAGCATAAGTTGAAGAGCAGCCAAATCCACATTATGCATGGTTTTATCGATCATTAACCACTGCTGGAAAAAGACAAAGTTTTACCAAATCTAAACATCAAAAGGACGCAGCTCCATTTGGAGGAGATCGTTTGTTGGAGAGGGTGAGACCATGACAGTCAAGCTGCATGAGTAAAACTAAACCTTTTACTCACCAGTACTGCTGCTTGATAGATGAGTGTTGAGAGCAGATTGTGCAGGCTGGACAGTGTGTGGGGTCTTGGATAGGTCTTTAAGGCTAAGCAAGTCCAAATGACTTAAGCAGGCTTCTGTACTGGAGGCAGACTGTGCTGAGGCAATAGAGGCACTATTCTGATGCGTGCGGGTATTATTTTGACAAGATAAGAAAGTACGGGACAAACCTACTGAGCTGACGGTAAATCTATTGGGAGGTTTGGAGAGGCTGAGCTGTCCAGTTCCATGCAATGAAAAGTCTGAAGAGTGAGCCTTCTGTTTTGGAGGTTGAGACATGGAGGTAGCAACACTGGAAATCTGTGCTCTGTGAGGCTTCTCGACTCCATGGGTTGACACTCCATTGTCCTTGATGGCTGGGCATGCTTTTTTCTCTGTCAACTGTTGGGCAACGTACTCTACTGTTGACTTTGAGTGGACCTTGTGAGTTGCTGGGGCTGTCTTGGTTGGTTTGACAGTTGTGGGTCTTGTTTTTGGATGTCCAGTCTTTCCAGGTTGGGTAGGTGGAGCACCAGTCCTTGAGGTGGCAGTCACCGGCCTCCTCTGGTTCTGTGTCACCATTCTGTCTGCCTTTGGTTGAGTCAGGTTGAAAGGCACAGGCTTGGTGCATGGCTTCTTCCTCTTAGCTTTACCCTACAGGAAATAGATACAGACAGAGGCATAATAACACTTACAATGCATTCGGAAAGACCCCTTCACTTTTTCCACATTTTATGTTGTTACAGCCTTATTCTAAAATGGATTCAATTATTTTTTTTTCGCTCATCAATCTACACACAATACCCCATAATGATAAAGCCAAAACAGGTTTAGAAATGTTTGCGAATTTATTAAGAATAAAAAACTGAAATCACATTTACATAAGTATTCAGACCCTTTACTCAGTACTTTGTTGAAGCACCTTTGGCAGCGATTACAGCCTCAAGTCTTCTTGGGTATGACGCTACAAGCTTGGCACACCTGTATTTGGGGAGTTTCTCCAATTCTTCTCTGCAGATCCTCTCAAGCTCCGTCAGGTTGGATGGGGAGCATTGGTGCACAGCTATTTTCAGGTCTCTCCAGAGATGTTCGATCGGGTTCAAGTCCGGACTCTGGCTGGGCCACTCAAGGACAGAGACTTGTCCCGAAGCCACTCCTGTGTTGTCTTGACTGCGTGCTTAGGGTCGTTGTCCTGTTGGAAGGTGAACCTTCGCCCCAGTCTGAGGTCCGGAGGAGATTTTCATCAAGGATCTCTGTACTTTGCTCCGTTCATCTTTCTCTCAATCCTGACTCGTCTCCCAGTCCCTGCTACTGAAAAACATCCCCACAGCATGATGCCACCACCACCATGCTTCACCGTAGGGATGGTTTTGGCCAGGTGATGAGCGGTGCCTGGTTTCCTCCAGACGTGACGCTTGGCATTCAGGCCAAAGAGCTCAATCTTGGTTTCATCAGATCACAGAATCTTGTTTCTCATGGTCTGAGAGTCCTTTAGGTGCCTTTTGGCAAACTCCAAGCGGGCTGTCATGTGCTTTTTACTGAGAAGTGGTTTCCGTCTGGCCACTCTACCATAAAGCCTGATTGGTGGAGTGCTGCAGAGATGGTTGTCCTTCTGGAAGGTTCTCCCATCTCCACAGAGGAACTGTGGATCTCTGTCAGAGAGACCATTGGGTTCTTGGTCACCTCCCTGATGATGGCCCTTCTCCCCCTATTGCTCAGTTTGGCTGGGCGGCAAGCTCTAGGAAGAGTCTTGGTGGTTCCAAACTTCAATACTGCAGAAATTTGTTTCTACCCGTCCCCAGATCTGTGCCTCGACACAATCCTGTCTCGGCGGTCTACGGGCAATTCCTTTGACATCATGACCTGGTTTTTGCTCTGACATGTGGGACTGTGGGACCTTATATAGACAGGTGTGTGCCGTTCCAAATCATGTCCAATCAATTGAATTTACCACAGGTGGACTCCAATCAAGTTGTAGAAACATCTCAAGGATGATCAATGGAAACAGGATGCACCTGAGCTCAATTTTGAGTGTCATAGCAAAGGGTCTGAATACTTACAGAAATGTGATATCAGTTTTTTATTTGTAATAAATTAGCAAACATTTCTAAAAACCTATTTTCACTGTCATTATGGGGTATTGTGTGTAGATTGATGAGGGAAAAAATGAATTGAATCCATTTTAGAATAAGGCTGTAACATAACAAAATGTAGAAAAAGCTAGCTTGAGAGATACATATCCAGTGATAAAGTTCCCTGGAAAAGATCCACTTACCGCTAGAGAGTTCTCCTCCCACCTCTTGTGGGACTGAGTGAAGTCAGAGGGAGTTTGAAGGTGCAAAGATTTAGCAAGCACTGGGAGCCTGCTTATGCCTAATCTTCGAAGGGCTTTTTGAACATTATGTGGGCTTGTTGGGTCCTGGTTCTCAACTCCCCGTTTGGAAGTATGAGGCACAGACAGGTAATTAGAGGCCTTTGGGTCTGCAGTCATTTTGTTGAGTTCGTGGAGTTTCATTCTGTGGACAGGGACAATCAATGTTGAGTTATTGTACAATGTGCATAGTGTGCTTTCAAGTGACTGGCCTGTCCTGCAGTTACAGCTTTTAAGTAAAATAATACTAATAGGCAGTGGTATCATCATTGGGCCATAAAATATTGTTGATACCTTGAATGGTCATTTTGGATTTTGTTCGGACTCTGCTGACGAAGAACTGGAGATGAATCCATCATTGGCCAAAGAGTCTGTAAATATTAAACCTAAACCAAATATTAATTAACTAATTCAGTATTCTATTACAACCATATTTTAAACTAGGAGCAGACTGCATACAAGTTAATTAGACCATATAATTAGTATAATTATTTCTATGAGTTTAGACAATCAATCGCAGTATCTAAGCTATCACGTTGAAATCAAATTCAATGTAAAACACCACAAAAGTAGCTAGCAGCGCACACATGCCATGTATGTTTAGAAGAAGACACAAAACGCTGATTCGTACATCCAAACCTCAAAGCAAATCAATGCTGACGTGCCTCCCAAAACGTTTTCTGTTAATTTTGAAGAAAGACAATCAAAAGAGTGCTATGTTTATATCCTTGGCTTTGTTTGCTGCACAGAGGCATGAGGAGAGCACTGAGCAATCCTTCCTGGACAGCAGTTTGTAAAAAGCACGTTTGTTCATTGGTTAAACTACAAACCGTAGTAGCCAGTCGCTAAACTACTTCCTTTGGTCGTATTTTGTGTGACCAATCAGACACAGGCGTGCGTAAACAACTCCATGGAAACGACGCTTCCCCACGTGATTCAGTGACTTTGCTGCCTCTACTGGCCCACAGAGCCTGAAGACACAACACAGAAGAAAGGTTCCTCCAAAAATAAGGAATGGTTTTGCACTGTGAAGTATTAGCTATAAAGGCTATAAAAAAACGGCAAACAACTATATTTAATCAAATGGGGTTTCATGGGGATAAACCCATATCTGATTGAATATGTATTGTCATTTTCTTACCGTTGTAATGGCAACAGGTGGTGTGAATAAGGTCTGATACTATAATTATTGTTATATTATTTATAGTTATTATATATTTGTGGCTCTACCTTTCATATTGAGTGAATAACACTCAACATGAACGCTAACATTTTTAATTTTTTTCTTGTCAGACATGGATTGGCAGGAAGGTACATTTTGCATAAAAAATCCCATAATCAATGCATGTAAAACAGAAATGGAACTGATCTGGGCAGAAATTAGTCATACTTTCAGTATTATATTTCTCTCCTGACAGATGAGTCACAGATACAGTGAGTAGGAGAAGTGAGGAGTCCCTATCTCAATATGTGGTCCTCTAGTGCCCCGCCAGAAGGTGGCGCTGAGAACTGAGCTAGAGCAGCACAGGTCTTCACATCACTGGGTGTGGGTGGTTGTCACAGAAGGGAAACGTATCTAGGGGAGAGAAGAGAAAGAAAAAACTGTGAAAGGAGAAAAACAGAAAGTTATGCTGCTGCAGACATGGACCTGCGCTCAGAATTACTCAAGTCCATTTGGTATGGCTTCACAGCCCTGGATTTAGAGAAGAGTGGGAAAGTGTCAAAGTCTCAACTCAAGGTGAGTGGAGGATACTTTTAAGCCAGAGTAGATGGGATTTGATGGGGGGTTTTGGACTAATGCCCCCGGGCTCTTTCTTCTAACCAGACATGCTGTCTCATTTCCGACCTCAAAAGCATCATGTGCTATAGCCCTATTAGGGGAGTTGGAGTCAGAAAAACAATATAAATACTAATTTCACATTGAATGATGAGTAAGGCGGGTCCCTTATTACCTGATGAAATTCTTCTGGAGTTTGGAATTTATATTTGGTAGATTTTTTGCTTGTCTTTTATCTGATGTGCATTTCCTGTTTGAGAGAAACCTTTTATGGCACATGCTCTGTAATAAGTTATTTGCTGATTGCTGTAGTATTGGCTTAAGGCTCAGACAGTGATGAAGCTATTTCCAATGAGGAGTATAACACAGATGATATTGAAATGGGGAGAGCACAATGTGCACTTGTGTTAAGCAGTAGTATGAGTTAGAGTGTAACAGTTTGCTCTCAGTCTTTGTATGAATGGAAGCCCTCATCACAAAGTTTCGCTCAGACTGGACCATGATGTAACAACATGCAGTGCAATGGGTACTCTGGCACTAAACTTGACAAGGAAGCTGTTGACTAAAACACCCCCCATTGTCTGAAGTATTTAGGTCATGTAAATTCTTATTGTTATTGACATAGTAATTCATTAATTGGCTTTCTGTGTGTTTCTATGTGCACTTTATGTACGTTTATGGTGTACCTTTTATGTGAATTTAAGCTGCTGTGTTTTGTCATTATTACATCATGGCTCACAGCAGAACCCCATGACCAGGCTTATCCCCATTATGTGGCTAGACCATGCAGTCACAGAGGCTTAGACGCTATGTGGGTTTCATACTTTTGGTTGAGTTGTGAAAAGTAAGAGAAGGAGAGAAGGAGGATGTGGTGATGTTTCAGAAGATGGAGGCTGGCAGCTCTAGTTTTCTCTCAGAAAATGTCAACTCGGTTCACGTTTTCTATTTCAGCAAGTGTTCAGTTATTTATAGAGGAAGCTTTCAGCAAATACAACATTATTTAGAATAATGTAACTACACTGTATCTCCCCTCATTAACAGTTGAAATTACTTTTGAAATGCATGCATTATAATTAGGCTCTCTTGAAGTGCTCTTAGGGACATTTGTCTGGCTAAATTAGAGGATTTGTGCAGATATTGTCAGCAGTTTTTGATGAGCAAATGCCCTTAATGGCATTGACTCTTTCTTTTCTCTCTCTCTATCTCTCACTCTTTCTTTCACTTTGGTGTTCTTTCTCTCTTGATGATGGTTCCTATCCATGTTGAAAATCATACTGATTTACTCCTGTCTTGTATTGGGAAATGACGCACAATAATGCATAAATTATGTGTTTCCGAGAGGACCAAAAAAATTCAGTGACTCAGATTTTGTGTCAGTTTCTTCATGAAGTTGGTTAAAGTATTACTTGATTTGCTTTACGCCACATGTTGGTCTGAGACACAATGTCTGTACAAGGTGTAGAAAATTGAGACCAGGTTAATCTTGATGGTAAATTGTTTCATGTTTTTTTTTCATATTAGTGCCATCCCATCATATCTCATACGTGTTTATCTTTTGTTCATTTGTTTTAGGTTCTGTCCCACAACCTCTGTACAGTCCTGTGTATCCCACATGACCCAGTGGCTCTTGAGGAGCACTTTAGAGATGATGATGATGGACCAGTGTCCAGCCAGGGTTATATGCCCTACCTTAACAAATATATCCTTGACAAGGTAATGCACGAAACACATCCTTACACACTTTGTTTGTTTGATCTATGTAGATACAGTATACAGTACATGCTGTACCATCATAACTGTAGCTGAGTAATGTATATGTGTGTCTTAATCAGTCTGGTATTCTTTTTCATGCTAGGTAGAAGAAGGCTGTTATGTGAAGGAACATGTCGATGAGCTTTGCTGGACTCTCACCGCCAAGAAAAACTACCGGCCAGAGAAGAACAGTGAGAGTGTGCTGCCTGAAAAAGATGCCTTTCGTCTCTGGTGCCTTTTTAACTTTCTTTCTGAGGACAAGTACCCTCTGGTTATGGTCCCTAATGAAGTGAGTCCACCTAGAATATACAATAGAATGTTTGATTCTTGCAAAATGTGAACATTTCAGAGTTACTGGGCAGATAATAAGCTCGCTCATAAACTGGAGATGTTAGCTTCTGTTTTTGGATTTGAAGGTTACATGGTTAGCAGGCCTCTCTAGTTCTAGTGTTTACCAGGTAAACCATTACAATTAGCAAACTTCTGAGGAGTGTTTCACCCTTACTGATTGCTCTGTCTCTCTGTGCAGCAAAGTGGGCTTGTTTCTCACTTTATACGCAATATGTCTTACGGTTTCCTGTAGTCTGTTTTCACAACTGCTGTTGACATTGTTGTTTTAAGCCAGGTATTGTTATAAGCCACAGAGCAGGGTGTAATGCCACAGTGTGAGAACCAGTAGCCACTAAAGGGTCACTAGCAAACAGGGATGGGTAAATTGCTTTTAAATAACATAAATTACAGATGTGAATGAAATTCCAGTTCGGTAATTGGAAAAAGTGCATTCATTTTCAAAGTCAGAGTTCCTGGGTATACTGTATGTTCCAATAGTCAGCAACACAACTGTGTGTGTTCTTTACATTTGGTAAAAAAAAAAAAAAAAGCTTTGTAATTTGAATTTGAATTGGAGTTTCAAAACACTTCCTGAATTGATATAATTGAAAAGGAATTCCCTGGTGTGTGTAAATAAGAACTTGAAAGCAATCATAACCTTTGCCCTATACCTATACCTGTTCATGCATTGAGTGCACAATATTTACATTCCCTTTTTTCAGGTGGAATATCTGCTCAAGAAAATGTGCATGGCCATGAGTGTTGAGCTCAACTGTGTGGAGCTTGAGGACTACATCTCCCAGGATGCTGTGCAGCAGAATGGCTTCACTGTATGGGCATTTTTGGGGATGATGAACTCTGGGATGATAACCAGAGGGATAGATAAGGAAATTATCAGTATGGCAGTTGAGGAGGTGTACAGGGAAATCGTTGGTGAAGTCCTCAAAGAGGTAGAGTCCTTTAAAACAATAGAACAACAAGACATTGTGTGTCTTGAATGATCTGTGTCTGTCTCTTTGGTTTCCTGTTCTATATAGTGATATGTATGTTGATTTTAGGGGTATCTGTGGAAGAAGGGTCAGCTGCGGAGGAAATGGAAGGAGCGGTGGTTCACATTGAGGCCCAGCAACCTGGCCTACTATACCGGGGAGGACCGTAAGGACTGTCAGGGAAACATAGATCTGGATGAGAAGTGCTTTGTGGAGGTGAGCATCTGAAATGGGATGGCTGGGGCTAGGTTATATGTAGATGTAAATCACATGAGAGCTACAGGGTTAACACATTCTCTCAAATAATCTAATTCAGATAACAGTAAATACAGAAATATAGAAAAATATGATTTCATTTGATTAATATATCTATGCCTCAAACGTTGCTGGTGTGAAATGATAAGCACAGTAATCTGTGTGGTGCAGTACCACTGATCGTGGTTCCTCTGTTTGTCAGGTGCTGCCGGACCGAGATGGGAAAAGGTGCATGTTCTGTCTGAAAACCCTCAACAAGACCTACGAGATGAGTGCCTCAGACACCAAGCAGAAACAGGAATGGACTGCAGGTCTGTAGGGCCTGTACTCTCCTAAAATCTATCATTGATATCAAGATATATCAAATAATCATTCAATGATATCGCCATCAAAGCCTTGTGCCCATTTAGCATGTAGTGGTCATTGCTATCGCATATTCATCATGAGTTATTTTCCCCAGTCAGTCATTGTTACCAGCTATACAGATTATTTCAAGTGAAGCACCCCTCTCCCTTTCCATAGCCATTCAGACAGCCATCCGGCTGCACATAGAGGGGAAGACTTCCCTCCACAAGGACCTGAAGCTGAAGCGGCGGGAACAGCGAGAGCAGCGGGAGAGGAGGAGGCTGGCCAAAGAGGAGGAGTTGCAGCGCCTGCGGTCCCTGCAGGAGGAGCGGGAGCGCAAGCTGGCAGAGCTGGAGCTGCTGAAGGAGGCGCAGAGGCAGGCCCAGACCCTCCTGCAGCAGGACGAGCAGAGGAGACGCCAGCAACACGAGCAGCTCCAGCAGGCCCTGGAAGTGCAGCTACGCGAAGCTGAGGAAGTATGGACAAAGAGAGAGGGAGAGAAGGGTGTAGCAGGAGAGGTGATGAGGGTGAGAGGGAGGGAGCAGGATAAGGGAGGAGTGGAGGAAGAAGGAGAGGGGGGTAAGGGTTGAAGGAGGGATGGTGGAGTGGAATGCAGGGTGTGTGTTTGTATTGATGGGGTAAGGTGGAGGAGTGCAGGTGAAAAGAATTAGAGAATTAGAAGAGAAGAGAGATGTCACCAAGCTTGCGTTGAAGGAGAAGGGTGGTGATTGTACTGTGTGTTTTGGGGATGGTGTGTGGAGAATTGGAGTGGGTTAGTGAATACTACATGTAGATGTTCCGTGCTCGTGTGTCTCTCCAGGCACGTGCTAGCATGCAGGCAGAGATGGTTTTAAAAGAGGCGGAGGCAGAGAGGCAGAAGAAGAGGATCCAGGAGCTGGAGGAGTTGCAGAAGCATCTGGAGGAGGCTCTACAACTGGAGATCAAAGCCAGGCTAGATGAGGAGGCCTTTCGCTATGCCCAGGCTGGGTAGGGTGTTACCCCCCCGTCCCCCTGCACAAGACACCGATACACACACACAAACACACCCTAATAGCTACACACACCCTAATTTACATACACATATGCACACATGCACACACATACACACTCAATGAGTGCAAGTTTGCATGTACAACTTGCATGTCTTTTTACTGTGCAAAGAGAATAGATTGCAAATAGATTTGTGCATACTGCAGAAAAAAACTAAAAAAAACTAACTGTAGAAGGGAGGTTGCATTAGGTTCCTGAGGAAGTTGAGTTTTTTTAACAGAGGAAGTACTCCTGCTACAATCTCTAGGATCTGTCTCAGTCTTGCACGTAAAAAAAAGCTGACAACTAAGTAAAGTCACTCAGTAGATGGATCTACTGGATATGTGCACTGCAAAAGGTCAAGAACTCCTTGTCAAAGCTCACCAAACCATACTCAACATAGAGGGCTATTACACTAACTTAGATATGGTCATACTGTATGAAACTGATACATGTTTTTATTTCAGTTTCAAGTTACACATAACATATAAATATCTCTTAACGTTTGACAAATCATGCTTTACCTGTGCCCTGATCTATCCAGCTTACTGGCTGAGGAGGAAGACAAGATGAAGGCCCTGATGGCACTGCAGGAGGAGCAGGAGGAGTACATATTGAAGACTCAGAGGGAGAAGCAGGAGCTCAGGCAGGAGATGGAGATGAAGTCCCGGTCTCTGGACGAGGCCCAGAAACAGCTGGAGGAGGTCCGTGCCAACCGCCACCGAGTGGACCAGGATGTGGTGGTGAGCATCAACATACAACAACTGGTTATAACATATAGACTGTTATAAATCAAGGGCTGCAACAAATTAGTTTTTTTAATATTAGTATGTAATAGACATGTGACTATACTATTTTAGAACATACAATTGGTGATGAATGATGATGTATTCAGTAAGGAGCACTGCTCTGGTGTGATGTACAGAGTCAGAGCTTTATTCTGTTCCACACTTGAATTGGTGTAATCAGCTTTCCATCCTCAATTGTGTGAATAACAATAGTTGTGTGAATAACAATAGTTAACTTAATAAATGCACATGTTTTGCAGCGTGTGTTTGTTTCAGTTTCCCTTGTGTCCTGATAGGCTGCCCAGAGGAAACTCCGTCAAGCCAGCACCAATGTCAAACACTGGAATGTTCAGATGAACAGGTTGATGCGCCCTATTGGACCAGGAGGTATGTGACACAGCAACCTAAAACCCAATGCAATGCTATATTTATGGATGATAGGTTACACATTTTTCACATCACAATATACATTTGTAAAATCTTGTAACTACAGTATTCGTTTTCAAATAGTGATTTATCAATTAGATTTTGAACAAAAAAACCCTGTTAGAAGTCATTATCTCTCTGACAATACTCCAATGTGAGCAAATAATAATTGGCAACAGGCAATTTGCAGCAGTGACACTGTTTTGTCAAGTGTCTCACCCAATATCCTATGTAATTAGGTCACATTCAATTATGGTTGGGTTGCCATGTACATAATTATACACAAAGTTATAAAGCACAAGTAACGAACAAGACTAGTATGCAACTTAAAGAAGTACAGTAGATGTATGCTAAAGGTCTTTACAAGGCTGTCTTTTATCTGTGGTTTGTTTGCTAACCCCATTGGAGAAGACTTACTTCCTCAAATACACATCTGGCTACAAGATGGCGTACACCCATTGTAAAATGTACTTTATTTTCTTAGGCTCCGTATACATTGTGTTGGTGTTTTGCCATCTCTTACTCTTACTGTTTCCAGAAAAGAGACCTCCAGTAGGGGGCTCCTTCTCCAGTTTCCACCTTCCCTCACAAAGAGACCCTGGACTGCGTTTGAGACAGAGGTCAGAAGAGCAAGATGAGGAGAGCAAGGAAAACGTTGACAGCAGTGCCAGATGTGAAGGAGAGAAACGTCTCTCTCAGTCATCAAACGGAGACATGGACATCCCTTGAGAATATTGCTCTTGTGTCAATGAGGAAGACAGCCTTTCTTTTGTGGTTTTCTGGTGAAAAAAGTGTTGGTGGTAGAGACTTTGAGAGAGTATGAATTCAACTTTGAGGTGGTGTCAATTTAAACAATCTCAGGGACCACTGAAAGACTTGAAAAGGATAAAGGGATGGGAAAACATGACATCCACTGTTAGAATTGTGTTTTACCATTGCTTTTGTAGGAAATGTAGTAGATTGTAATTTACTCACCTCATCTCACAGCATGCTATAACAGATCTCCATGTTTTAATGAAGAACAAAAGAACTAATCTAGCAGTGAGTATTCTCTGACATTTGTATTAAAAAAAAATTACAACATGAGGATAGCTCTCCTAACACAAAATACCATTCTGTAAATATAGTGAGTATGTTTGCACAGTGTTTTGGTATCAAGTTTTTGATCACCTCTGGTCTTGTAGATAGACAGTGCCCAATTTGAGGTGTCAACATGAGGAAAGTCTCACAGAGCAAGATCATGTGAAATTAAAGATCCAGCATTGGGGGAAGCTCTTGGTCTAGTTGTTTTATGATAAATTAGTACTTTTTCATGATCTTAACAACATTCTGAATTAAACAATTTGAGTCTGTCCCCTTTACCAAATGATAAAGGGTATGAGAGAGAATGTGGAAAAATGCAAACAGTTTCTGTGGTCTTTGCACTTCCTGTTTCCGTTGTCAGTTAACACACGTGTAACACACAGCATACAAGGGTGCGTGCCTGCCCACATCATGCAACATCCATGTACTGTAAAGTGAATAGTAGACATTGTAAATTGATTGTGTGTGTCTTGTGAAGGAATTAAGAACTCATTCTGTGTATTACCTTTCTTTTTACTGTGAATTCCATACTGTGTATTATTTGTATGCTTTTCTGTCTAATGTCCAGCGTTTCTGAAACGAGTCATTACTGAATAGTTACATGCACTTCGTGGTTGTTCGTCAGTGAAATCATATCAAGTGGATATGCCCACAAAACAAACATGTATCAACAGAGACACCCTTTGGCCAAAAAGGCAAATTGCAGGAGAGGGACTCAGATAGATGACAGTGGCACCAAAGAACCTCTACAAAAGGAGGGCTATGGTAGCATCAGTGGCACATCATCATCATCATCATCATCATCATCATCATCATCATCATCATCATCATCATCATCATCATCATCATCATCATCATCACCACCACCACCACCATCACCATCATCATCATCATCACCATCATCAATTTAGGCCGGGTATAAAAAAAGCCCAAGATGACAGGAGTATGCTCAGCCATATTGACTATCTCGTTTATTTTGTATTTATTTATATGCAAGTAACAAAAGTAGGTCTACCTCTGAATAAAAAAAAGAATAGAAGATAAGACTAGAGTTAGACTTCTCATGAAGATGTTTGATGTCATGGAACACGGGGTACGACCTACTTCTCGTGGCTGAAGACAGGGGGCCCTCTGTCCTAGACTCTAGAGAGCAAAACTAGCCTAGCACTACTAGCTAGCTAGCATCTGGCACTGCCTGCTTGATTCAGTGGAAGACATTAGTGTTCTTCGCTTGCACGTCCACAAATTGTTTCGTAAAGCAAGTTACACCGTTGAGAAAGGTAAGATAATAATGGACTTACAAGTGAAGTGTTAGGTAGTTTGTCATGTGTATAACTGTCTCGTTATCGGATAGATAGGTAGTTAAGTTAGTTAGTAGCTACATAGCACGTTTCCCAAGTAAACAACTAAATGTCTGGATAGCTAACAAAGTCAAACCAAATTTCTGGTTAGACTCAGACTCAGAGGAACTTGATTTAGCTAACTCGCCAGGATAATTGTTTTGGTTGGTCGCTAACCAAGTCTAGCTAGCTAGCTGTCATGGGCGATTTGTTGTCATGGCATTTTTGGATGTGTTGCTGTTCGGATGCATGTCTGGGATATTTAATTTTGTGTAAATACAATGGCAATTCAACCATTTTAAATGTGTCCTACATCCACTTCCATTTGCAAATATCTGTACATTTCCAGTGTCCCAACCCAGAATTACTCATGAAAGGTAGTACAGATAATCGGAGAACCAGCATGACAGGTTACTAGATGACAAGTCTGAACAGATCTAACTAGTTACTGGTATTTTATGGAGACTTTCTTTTGAGTAGATTAGATAATGGTCTTGTCCTAACTGTTAAATTTTATTTGCTGAGTTTTGGCTATACCTTAGGCAATCTTTTTATATAGGTTATTTTAGGCCTACTACTGCTTTGCTTTGGGAGGGTGGTCATATTCTGTCAATATCAATAGTAGAAAATGAAAATATTGAACAGGTGGGCCTATCTCTGTTTTTGTTACTGGTTTAATACTTTAGTCAAATGGCCAGTGAATCCAAGGATTAGGCTACATGTTTAGCTACTCCAACCTGATACTCTACTCTATGAACACATTTTCTATGGACACAGACACATAGGCCTAGTTATTGATGCTGCACTGCAAGTGTGCTATCAAGGACATGTTCACAGTCACTTAATGCTCCCAAGAGCCTCCCGGTTCCCCTAATGGATGCAAACAGGGCTAGTGGACCTAAATCCACAGATTACCAGGGATTTTTGACCACTCTCATTCCCACCATTATGCCCTGCGTAAACTCTGTCTATATAGCCTCTGTATTTGCCACTTTTCACATTTTAGTAATCTTATCCAGAGCGACTTACAATGAGTAAATTCGTCTAAAGTGAATCAACTATACTATGTGACTATACTAATGTGAATCAACTATACATTATTATTATTATTTTTATTACTACGACACTGCAATTGGCATTCAACGCCCATTGACATTTTCTTTGGTCTACAGACTAGTCAAAGGGGCATGTTTTGACAAGTATGGCACTCTGGTTGGCTTTTCACTATTCAGTGAGACTGGTTGATTAGTCCATTAGCAGATTACACAGTGGAGGTAATTTTCTCTAATCCCCCTAAAAAACCCCATCATGATCAGGAGAATTAACAGGTTTGTTTTTTAGCCCATTCCCCATTGATCCATATGGTCCAGTTCTATTCTGTACAATTAGAGAATAATCCATGTGAGGTCATGTTCTCTTACACCATTGTGCACACTTCAGAAACTTGAGCGCCCATAATTTGTTGTCACCATGTAGACCCCTATGTGGCTTTTATTTTGTGATTCTTCCCTGGATTTATGATCTTGCATCCTTCTGTCACATTGAAATATCCACTGGTATTTGGAGCATCATGATATTCTTCTCGACAGGTAATTGTCTGTAAAAGTGCATGCATCCCCAGATATTTGTGCATAACTGTGTTTACATCTAACTGGGAAAACCTGTCTCTTTGTTTCACACCAGACTATTTACAACACCAACCATACACTCTATGCACTGCAGTTCAGTCAGTTATGCTCAAGCTGGCATGTCTCCACCATACAGTACTTCAGCAATTAACAATATTATTGGAATATTTTCTAAAGCAACATTTGGATATCGCCCAACCCTAATGTACACACCTTCTGTTGCTGCATTATTGTTTTCATGCTATGCTAACCAGGATTTACTTACTTCTGGAAGATGCTTAGTTGATATACTGTACAGTATCAGGAATAAACTTCTGACCTTAGACCTCTGCTCTTAGTGAAGCCTGCTCTGATAATTCTCCTCCCACTTTAGCAGGGGCAGCCATGTCAGCAACATGACATAAGGGGACAAGCTTTGATAGCCTGACCAAAAGCCATGGATGGGTTTCAGAAGCCTGCCCCTAAGCACCATGATGGGGTGAATGGGGAGACAAGACCCAGGGATAACGGTGTGTTGCCCCCGGATGGTCCAAACTCTCCCAGGGACACAGCTGACGTCAGGTGGACCGCACAGGAGGTGGAGACAGTGGCCACGGACTATGGTGGAGGGACTGACCTACAGGAACTAAGGGCTGGGCAAGAGGAGGGTGGGAGTAGTGGTGCGGAGGGGTCCCCAGCCTCCAGGGGATGGAATGGGAGCCAACAGAATGGTGAGGGAAGGGAAGAGGAGATTTTGGAGCGGGACAGTCACAGAAGAAAGGACAGTCCTGTAGCATCCACCAACTACACAGGTAATTGAGAGTACAGACTTGTGCATTGATTAGACCTATACTTTGAGAATACTCAAAGTTAAGAGTAAGATAATTTCCTATGCTTTGTTATTGTAGCCAATTGTGATCATCAGACAGGTGTCTTGTCCCTGTCTCTATGCAGACCTGTCTCAGACCTCATCTCCTTCACTGTCGGAGCAGCTGCGTCTGGGATGGGAGGATGCCACAGGTGCTGGGATCAATGTAGAATGCAAAATATGTGGGGATAAAGCCTCTGGGTTCCATTACGGTGTGCATGCCTGTGAGGGCTGCAAGGTAAAAGAGCATGCAACTTCATCATTAGGCCCCCATGATCAGAAAACATAATCTTGGTCAAATGCTTATTCTGGTCTGTGTTGTATGTGCCATATCGACTCTGTCTGCCTGTGTTTGTATCTATCTGACACAGGGCTTTTTCCGGCGGACTATCCGAATGAAGTTGGAGTATGAGCGCTGTGAGCGCACCTGCAAGATTCTGAAGAAGAATCGCAATAAGTGCCAATACTGCCGCTTCCAGAAGTGCCTGGCTTTGGGCATGTCCCACGATGGTGAGGAATAGGGTGTAGAAAACTGTTTGAATATGGTAATCATTTGAGATGATTCTGCTGCTATTCCATATACACAATATTATGAAAAGTCATTATATTGTCTGTTGTTGGTGTAGTGACACATCATTGAGCGCTAACCCGTCTGTTTGCCCAGCGATCAGATATGGCCGTATGCCTGAGGCAGAAAAGAAGAAGCTGGTGGCTGGCCTACTAGCTGAGGAACTGGACCCACAGAACCCCGGAGGCTCTGACCTCAAGACTCTGGCCAAACAAGTCTACACTGCCTACCTGAAGAACCTCAACATGACCAAGAAGAAGGCCCGCAGCATCCTGACGGGAAAGAACAGCTGCACCTCGGTACGAACTGTGTCAGAGCACCTGCCTCTAGGCTTCTATGTGATTTGACTACATATTGACTTGTCCAAGACAGAGATCAGTGAGTTTTTTGGGGGGGAAAAGGCATGCCGCCCATAATGACTGCATTCTCCCTCCCCATGCAGCCATTTGTCATCCATGATGTGGACACGCTATGGCAGGCAGAGAGTGGTCTGGTGTGGAACCAGTTACTTCTGGGTGCTCCCCTGACCAAGGAGATAGGGGTTCACGTGTTCTACCGTTGTCAGTGCACTACAGTGGAGACCGTGCGAGAACTCACTGAATTTGCCAAGAGCATCCCAGGGTTTGCGGACCTCTTCCTCAATGACCAGGTATGGCATGGTGTGCATCTATCAGAGATTTCCAATCTCCATCTGAATAACAGGAATAAGCTTTTCAATTATGAAGCATTTCATGCAGGTCATGTGCGGTGGACAGTGTTCTAGATTTTTTTTATCTCCCTGATGGCACATCTTGCTTTTGGATACTTTGAATGATATATAATATCATATGAATTACTTTTTGCTTTCCTCAGGTGACTTTGCTTAAGTATGGTGTCCACGAGGCCATTTTCGCCATGCTCCCTTCCCTCATGAACAAAGATGGACTGCTGGTGGCCAACGGAAAGGGCTTTGTGACCCGGGAGTTCTTGCGGAGTTTACGGAAGCCTTTCAGCGAGATCATGGAGCCCAAATTTGAGCTTGCTGTCAAGTTCAACGCTCTAGAGCTGGACGACAGCGACCTGGCCCTCTTTGTGGCAGCCATCATCCTGTGTGGAGGTGAGGGGGAGGTGCCACAGGTGTACTGAAAAACACATAAGACTACCACACCTAGTTTTGCTCAGTCATAGGATACTGTTCTGTTATGCAGGAAGGTTGTTCTGAGATGGTAACACTGTAGACTCCTCTCCTCTGTTCCTGTCACTGCAGACCGTCCGGGGCTGATAAATGTGAAGCAAGTGGAGCAGAGCCAGGATGGCATCCTGCAGGCCTTGGACCAGCATCTGCAGGCCAACCACACAGACTCCCTGTACCTCTTCCCCAAGCTGCTGCAGAAGATGGCTGACCTGAGACAACTGGTCACTGAAAATGCCCTGCTGGTACAGAAAATCAAAAAGACTGAGTCTGAGACCTCGCTGCATCCACTACTGCAGGAGATCTACAAAGACATGTATTAGGCTTCCCAGTACAGACTGTTGCATATAGCAATATTAAGCTTACATGAAATGAAATTATGTGTATGTTCATGTCCAGTATACTTGTATATATTTATACAGTACTTTAGTACATGCTCTTTATGCATGGGTATAGAAAGTGGGCCATTGGCCTAGAACATTTAAATACTGTAGTGACGTGGTAGGGCTAACACTTTTGGTGATGGGTGGATATTGATAAATAACTATTTCTCCAGACAGAGCAATGCTAAAAATGTGCAATGTCTTGAATGTATCTATTACCAAGTCCTGTCAAGCAATTTAATGAGTTTCCCCACACAGCAACACTCAAATAGTATAGTGGGTATGCCATGAGTTTTGCTATTATGGAAAGGAAGCTCATTCATGGTCATACAAAGTACAAAGCTCATACAGAATCTACAGAAACGAAACACCGATTGTGTAGGTCAATTAAACAAGTGGTGTTTTGGGTAGTGCATTAGAGTTTTGGGAATAATAATTCCAGCATTCTTGAAAGAGACATTTCACCATTATTCTATTCAAACCTCTATCTCAATCATATCACAACTAACTTGGGTAGTTGACTACAAAATGATTTGTAGTCAAGGTATATTATAGGCAGCCTCCCAAGGTGAGTTGTATTGATTACATCAGCATCTTGAACTGCACATTTATAGATCTTGAAATCTAATAACACTAAAAATGCATTGCTCATTTTGAGGGGACTGTAAATGAAATTATGATCCAGCAATTTTGGTTGTCATTGGTTATGGTTAGGTACCATTGTTACTGCCCCAGAGTGCATTGCCAAATGTTACTGAATTACAGTAGTAAAAAAGAAACAATTCTAAAGACATGGGCATTTAAGCAGTGTGATTCTGTATGAAGTGATGATAAATCACCAGCACCAGCAACCAAGGACCAGTCCTTTACTTACACCTTTGTGTATTACTCACAATACATGGGTTCTGCATGTCATACCAAGAATTGTGTGGATAAGAGTAATAAACAGTATCATGCCATTCTGACAATACCTTTAATACTGAAAATTGTGAAACTGTAGCAACATTACAAGCCTTGGAATGTTTCTGCATCCACTCAGGACATTGATATGAAACACTGAACCCTTGCTATCATAAAAGACCTGTTTTAGTATGGACGTGTACTGAGTAGTGTCAGTTTTTCCTCTTGTCTCTGCACTATCAATATCTGGTAATGTCCTGCTTCCATTGTAGCCTTGGGACTCAAGTATTGAGTTTGGGACTAAAATATTCCAAAGAATATTTGTTTCCAAGTCCAAGTTATGGGACTACACTGCCTTTCCCTAAGCTTTGGCTTAATATTTTAAATTGATCCATCTCTATATTTTCCTTGTCTCTCTTCATCCCGATCTACCTCTAGATTCTGGCAGTGTCTAAATTGCTTTGCTGTTGGTACACAATGAAAATTTAATTCAAGGGGTTGATGTGCAATGTGCCATAGGAAAGATGTGCAGAAAACATATAAACTTCATATTGCTAACTGTAACTACCTCTTTCTTTCGTAACAAACCATAACTGAATGTACATTTGGAAACTTTAAGTGAGATTAAAATGTTTGTTTAAATTGCAGAGTATGCACATTTATGAAACCCAAATTGATATTTGTTTGTGTTTTAAATGTCAAGAGAGGGGTGTTCCCTAAAATATTCTATTGTTCCCAATTAATCCAATGTCCTCATGTGCCAAACACTGTCTGCACAACCATTTTTGTAATCTTTGATATGATTGGGGACAATGAGTTCATGAGAATAAGAATCTCGATTGTTTTTAAAGGACAATTGGATATTCCCTTTTTTCAGCTCTGGACTACACAACTGGGCCCTGTTATTGTGCTCAGTAACTGGTTATAAAACAGGGTACTGCACTGTTTCTCATTGAATAACTGCAATGTGTTCTCTAGGTGTACCAAACCCAATTATGATTTGGTTGTCATTAGCCTGTCATAGACAGCGGTATGAGTCAACAGTGGAGCTACCAAGACTGTTATATTTGTGTCCATTTTTTCATTCATTTTGTCCTCCAGACTTGCTGATTGATGGAATCTACTTTAAGTACCCGTATGTTGTTTTGAATATCATTGTTATTCATTACCTCTGTTTTAGTGGTTTTCAGCATCATTACTAAGAAAATTAAATACCCCTAACAAATGACAATATTCTGGTGATTTTATAACTTAGTGCTGATTTTGTTGTCAACATAAGATTGTTTTATCCATTGATACAATCTACAATCTTTTCAGTAGTGTACAGAGTAGATCCCTTAATTGTGTAGGACATTTTCTACAAGTTTACAACAATTTAGGCATATAGCTGAACGAATGAAATAGACCATACATCATACGTAAGCCTAATTAGATTTGATAGTAATATGCCAGTCTTGTCAGACATTAAGGGCTGGTTTCCCGGACAACCGGCCCAAAATGTCAGTGGTTTCTGTTAGTCCCATGTTTTCTATTGACTTTCTATTGGCTGCTTTCTTAATGAATGAGTGGTAGTGCCACGCCTTCTTGCTATTTAGGTAAAGTTGTTTCACACATGCAGGATTGATGACATGTCCAAGACAGGTCTAAAAATGGACGCAGGAATAGGTCAAAATGTGTCTGTTCGTAGTGGTGCACTTTGTAGGTAGGCATCTCGTAACATTGGTGGCCCTGAAAGCACGTTGTGTTCGGTCTCTGAAGTTCTGCTTTTACGCCTCACAATGTTGTCAAGATTTGCTTACTACATTTTAACAACAATGTTGAAAAATAAGAGAAAAGGCAAAGACGTGTCGCTGGTAGCTAGATTAATGCAAGGCTTCTCTATGAGAAATATGTATATAAATACAAAATATATTTTTAGGGAGTAACTAATCAGTTTGTTGGGGTTTGAAGCACGAGCCCTGCTGGTTTGATTCTCTTGAGGTAGGCCTACTGTATGACGTAGTCAGTTTACTGTTGTTGGTCAAGTCTTTGCTTGTCGAATTTGTTTTGACTTTCTGAAGACTGGTCTAGCTGGGGATTTAAAGATGGAACAGTATGGGTTTCCGCACAGATACCCACATAAACGCAGTTTTATTAGAGGGATTTGCAGGTGGGTTTTTTTTTAATTATGAAGAAGTTGGAGACAGGCTGGTTTATCGCTCATTATGATCTGACTGCGAAACTTCGTTTTCAGTCCCAGATCTGCTTCAATGTTTACATCCGGTTGTACAGCACATCCTCATGTTGGTTTTGGTTCAAATGATGCGACTAAAGTAGCTAGGCACAGCTTTTTTGATGAGTAAGGACACACCTTTTATAACAAGTTTTAAAAACCGGTCAACCAACGTTGTTCTATCTTTGAGATGTCGTTGCTATGCCATCTATGAACTTCAGAGCGTCGTTACCTGGCAAGCAAGTGGATGACGTTTGGTTAGAAAGATCCAGCCATACTAGTAGGAATCGGATCCAGTACAGTCATTGTCTGTTGAGGGCTGTTAAGTAATTCATCATGGGCCAAAATAGTAAACTGGCAGAGGGCCTTTTTGGGCATGTTTACTTGCGGATTTTAAACTTCCACTCACTTTGCGTCAAATGCAGGCAACTGACACTAGATGGCTCACACAGCTCCACTTTGACTGTACCAGCTGGTGGTGGTGTGGTGCCACTTTGTTATTCATCCCTTTGCTTTGCCCATCTGAGATGTGGCCATCATGCCCAATCAGTTTGCTGAGATGCCTGGCTGCATCATGTGTCCATTTTATTACAGGCAATTCATGAATGGATCATGCCGATTTGGTTCTAGCTGTCATTTTCTACACCAGTCGCCAGTGTTGCCATCAGCCCAAATATGCAGGTACTTCCAGAAAGGTGGATGCTGGTTTGGAGAGAGCTGCAGGTGAAACTTTTAAAATGCATTATTGTCTTTCTTACCATCTAATTGATTATCATGGAATATTTGAGCCAGCTATGTGCACATATCATTCCCTTTGGCATACTTTTCAGATATCTCCACATCCTTCAGCCTGATGGTGAGGCAACCACTACAAGTAGAAGGGGTTCAGCTCCAGTCGTCCATACACCTTGGGTTGCCTATGTGCTGCCTGACCGCAGAGGCTCAGAGCCCACTCTACTTCAGGCTCAGGGGTTCTCTAGCCAACACCGCAGGGGGTCAGAGTCTGTGCTAACACATGTAGCCAACCTGCAGAACAACTTTGGGCATCAGACCACTAATATTACTGAGGAAGATTTAGCAGAGGGTTCATCCTCACCCCAACAGCAAGGTATACTTTAACTGGTCACCTTAGCCTTATCTTTTCTATTAGTGTGTACTGTACAGAGGAAACTCTGACTATATTCAAATAGTGTCTTTTTTTGTTTGTTGCAGAGGTGATGTCACAGTTTAATTTCACTGTTCCCCAAGTATCAGTTCAGCAGAGTCCCAAGACATCAGCTCAAATTCTTCCATACAGTAATCTGTTAGCTCAAGCTGGCACATCGTTAGAAGGCCAAAAACAGGTATAGTTCTAAAAACATTTATTTTGAACTTAATATCTGCTGTATTTGTTACCCCTATTACATTTCAATGCTACTGTCAAAAAAGGTATGGAGTATGCATCAACATGTGATGGGGCAAAATGTTGAATTTCAAGAATGTGGACCAATTAGTCTTAGAAATGTTTTTAGTGTTTTCTTTTGTTGTCAGGATGAGGGCTCATCCCAGGAGGCAGCAGAGCTTGGTGGTGCTGCTGCCCCTAGTGACCAGGTCCAAACAGACACTTTCAACAAGAGCAAAGATGTGACTTGTGGCATCTGCATGGACAAGGTGTATGAGAAGACCAGTAGTGAGGAGCGGCGTTTTGGCATCCTACCAAACTGCAGTCATTCCTTCTGTCTGGGATGCATTGTTACCTGGAGGAAAACCAAAAACTTTCAGGAGGAGGTTATCAAGTAAGGGGGGGGGGGCAACAGGTCTTTTGTGTAGGTTTCATTTTAAACCAACTGCAATTGTACTAAAACATTAACTATTACATGCTATTGGTGTAAATACTTGTTTTCTGCCCCTTTTTAATAAAGTAATATCTTATCTTAATGTCCACCTTAGGGGTTGTCCACAGTGCAGAGTGAAATCATCCTTTTACATCCCCAGTAAGTACTGGGTGGAAGGACGGCCAAAGGAAACTCTTATTACTACCTTTAGAGAGAAATGCAGGTAAGCTTTTCGTTCAGTCTGGCATTAGGTCAAATTGAGCTGTTGTGTCCTGATTTGTTTGGGCCAGCATTTTGTTCTGTCATTCCAGTAAAAGAAAATGTAGTTTCTTCTTGCGCCATGGATGCTGTCCCTTCAAGGCAGAGTGCCTCTATGCGCATGACCTACCACATGGCTACCGTCCTCACCGCCGCCGCCACTCAACACATTCTGTAAGTAATCTCAGATTTTGTTTTGACTTTCTGTTGGCTACTTCACTATCGATTTGTAAATGCCAACTGGAAGACAATGGTAGAGGTTTAATTGTGGACTTACTAAATGTATTTCTGGATTGTAAAACAGTTTTCACTCACTTCCCCTTTTCTCTCTTCCAATAGCATCATGCAGTGAATCTGGATGATTTTCTTGATCAGGTCATGGCAATGACCCTACTGTATGACATGCTGGATCACAATGACGACGATGACGAAGAGTTTCCAATGTACCATAGTGACGAGTATGACCTTTTCTAAGCTTTATCGATCCTGCTCTGTGCTTTCAAGGACTGACTGGGGCCTCAACTCTGGCTCAACTAGACATTGTTGCTGTGTTAACTGCCTCTGATAGTTTCTTTAAATTTCCATTATGCTGCTAATGCATCTGCTTTCCTGGTGGAAAAACTGTGGCTGTAAATGGTCTAACACAGGACCTGTTGGTACAAGAACATCTAGACCAAAGTCTGTCAGCAACTGCTTCATTTCTAGTCTTGTCAAGCCTCCCAGGCTGAAATTGATTGTTGTGGTAAAATCCTTATGCGTCTTGTAACCTTTTAAGGTTTTATCAACAGCTCAGGTTCTTGGTTGGACCCCTTTGTTTGACAGGGAGATTGGGGCTTGACAATGGGGTTCCATGCAAGTTGTAGTTTATTTTGGTTGTCTCCTTAAGGTTTACCCTCTTCCATTGATTGGTCCTGTTAAATACTTGTCTATACTTGTCTACTATGCTGTCACCATTTCGTTAAGATTTTAAAATGTTGTACATTGTGTACTAGATACTTTTTATGAATGCTAATTTCTACTTGTCAATGACATACTTGAGACCAAGACTTACTGTTGACAGGCATGACTTGTTGCAGTGTTGACATGTTGAATGAAGACCTGATGTGAGATTTTATTACTTTTAAAACCAGTTTGAATTCAGTCACAGAAAAGAGAATAAAACATTGTTTCACAGTTTCCCGCATTTTAATGTACTGCTCATTTTGACACCTTGCAGAGAATAAATACAACTGTTATGGAGTTCTGTTGGTTATTGGTGTCTAATCTGTCAGAACCAGACAGTGCCCCTCCTAAATAGGTGGGGACTTAAGACATTTTGATTGACTGAATTTGGCAATAACTCCATTTGGATTTTTAGCGGTATCTGTGTATGGTTTACTCATACCTAACCATTTTCAAATAAACATTTGGATTGCAGTGACGGCTGCATCTACCAGTTCGCTAGCTCTACTCCAGCTCAGCAGATGGCGCTAGCTACTCATCAGTGCTTCATCTCGCCTCATTTGATCCGCCAAGGGAAAATGTCTAACGTTTGATAGGGTGAGGTCCGAACATGAGATGAAAAGAGACCACAGTGTGCTGGTTTAGGTTTGTACTACCGCTAGACATTGCTGCAAGTGTCTTAAAGCAATGGACACAAATACGTTGTTGCTCCGGTTTGATGGACGCTCCAGGTTACTGGTCAGGTCACTTTTTTCAGGCGCCACTGGCGTTCGCAGAGCTCTGTGGGTGTTCGAACATCAGCAACGCTTGGATCCTGACTTCTCCCTGCACACTTGTCTAGAGACACTTTGCCAAGAGGAAATATACCCGGACGCTGATGCACAACTAACATCGTAAGTTAGAGAAAAGCCAAAAGTTCATGAATTCATCATTTCAAATGGGTTTTGTGTGTCAGTTTGCCAGATGTGACTTAGAAGTCAGCAGCAGCTCCCTCACCAGTGGCCATATTCTCAGTGTCTGCACAAAACAAAATTGTCTATAGTTTAGAATTCTCATTCACACCATTTGCTTTACTCCACAGTAAGCCCCTTGTCTGGCTGTTCCCAATGGCCTTCAAGCGAAGCCTATTATCCCTCATCCATCTTGTCCACCCTTTGCTTCTCAAAACCAATGTGCTTCAGCTGCTGGACTGCCTCAGCCAGGAGCACTCTCCAAACCCCTGGGTCTCTGCCATGATTGGACAGCTTCGAAGGGACCTGGGGAATTCTGGAAAGGAGCCCCTGCTTACTCTCCAGTGTAGGGAGAGAATGAGAGGACTGTATGAGCGTTTGGGTGGCGCTGGTAAAGCAGGAGCATGGGATCCATGCTTAGCTGGACCAAAAGAGCCACTACCCTCTCGGAGTGGATTACAGCTGCCAGATTTGGTGTCTCAGAGGAAGAGGAAAAGCAGCTGCGTGGATCTACACTCAGACACGGAGGAAATTGGGCAGCAGAGTAAAAGGATAAAGATGGACCCCTCTCCCGTTGAGACTGTGAGGAACTGTAGCAGTGAGGGACCTACAATAGAGACTGATGGTTTGAAAGGTCACATATCAGACCGAGGGTGTGGTGTCCCCACAAAAGCCAGGTGTGAGCCACAGCAGCCAACAGCAACCGAGAGCCCAATTGATTCACTGCCTGAACATATTAAAGTAAGAAAAAAACAATGGATTCCTATAACCTGACTTCAGTCATTATTGTTCTATTTGTTAGACTGGGCCTAACTGTTAATGTTTTTTCTTGTTTCAGGCTTCTATCCCTCAAATTAAGGAGTTACTGGAAAGCGAGATGGAGGTAAGATTCCTACAGTTTTTCAATGGAGTGACAGTGTCAGCTCATGTGAAAGAGCCCTGACTATATCGTCTTTGCTTAGTGGGACCAGAGCTCCGTCGATGTCCTCAGAGTGCTGAATGACTGTGACCCCTCCCAGGTTAGAGTTTCTACCTCATAAATGTATTAGTTGTTTAGTTGTTGTCTTAATAAGCCATAAGCAAAATCAAATGCCCATTGACTACATTATTTGCCTCATCCAATAACAACCCTTCACTCGATCTACCTTCAGGTGGATGAGTTATGTGGAATGTTAAGTTTGTCGGAGTTGCCAGAACAGACCCTACCTCAGCTCTGCAGCTGCCTACTGGCACTCTCTCCTGACCTGAGTTACAGCACAGCAGCCATACTAATCAAGAGCCTCCTACTGGGAAAGGTACCTTATCATTGTTTATTTAAATCAAGTTCTCCACCTTGCTGTACTTAACCCCTCTCCCATACTGCCCTCCTCGTAGGTCCTCTCCCTCTCAGAACCTGCCTCACGGTGTCTAGTTACAGCAGCGACATCACTGTGCAGTCGCTACCCCAGGCCAACCTGCCATGTCCTGATTGGGCCAATCCTAGAGGAGAGACAGACCGGTGAGGGGGGTCATATTGATTAATTGGACCTGCAATAGACAAGCAATAACTGTCCATCAGTTATTCTTACTATCTGTATCTATTATTCAAAGCACCACTGATCTCACATCTCAAACTGTGATGTTCTACTCAGGCAGTGCACAGGCTGAGCTGCTTAACAGACTGATAGAAGACTGCCTCGAGCCCCACTACAGACTACTGGTGTTTCAGTAAGATAATCCACACAAGTCTCCTGGTTTCATAATCATATGCATTTAATCTGCCATTCACTACTTACAAAAGTATATCAATAGAAGGTCAGAATTATATTTCAATGTCAAAAGTGTTACATAAGACAGATAACACTGCAAGGCAATCATTCAGATTTTTTCTTCAGAATGACACTGAAAAGGGAGTGGTGTGAGGGTGTGCTGTCAGTCATTCATGCCCTGCTAGACTCTAAGGTGAGCCATGCATCTACCCCCATACTAATCCAAAGCAGACTCATCCTTTTCCATCTGAACTAATGTAAATATGTTGGAAGAGAAAAATGTGTAGGTCTCATTGGTTTGTTTCTAACTTTTTTTGAATCTGCTTTTCAGCTTGAGCTGAATGAAGAACTGTTCACACTTTTCATTGACCAGCTTGGCAGTCAGACACCACAGTTCTCCAAATCTATGAAGTTTGCCAAGATGATGTTGACTGTCCTCACAAAGTATAACACTCATGTATGTTTTTGATGTATATAAAGTTTAATGGCTGAACTGTCATTGGCAGATTCTATTTTTTTGACTTACATGGTCTGCTCCTGTTGTGTTTATTTGTCCAGGTGACTGTAGCACACAAGCACTCTATCTCCTGCTGCTTGTCTTCAAATGAGACCTTCCTGAAGAAGTCCCTCCAAGCTGCCCTGAAAAGAACCACACTCGCATGAAATACTGACTCACAATAGTTTTAATAAACTATTAAATTGATATGAATGACTAAATGGTTTTGGATATTTAATATACAGTACACTGATAGTGAAGTTGATTCAACATGATTTTCATTGTATTTCATTACATACAATTCAATTAAACGTATATTGCCCAAAGTACTTTGTGACTTCCTTAATTATGGTAACGGATATAAGCGATATTAGGCTTTGGCTTCTGCAGTATGTGACATAGGCAGGCCTACATCCATCCATGTATCCATAAATATGTTGTGCGTTGTTTTGAGGGGCGTTTGTTTCAAAGAGGCTAAAACGAGAAATTGTAGAAGATTGTTTCTTAACATCTGACATTGTTGAAGAGACTATAGGTATCTGGCTGTCATATTTGGCCACAACCAATATGGCCGACTTTTTGGTACATCAGACGTTCGTCGTCTTTCAGCGTAATTTCCAACGTAGAATTCCTTTACAGCGTAGCGTGACGAGAGAGGCACCCGCACAAAATGAGGTGAAGGTTAAATCATAAATATTATTGAAACATTGCTTCTTGGATAATGCATAACTAGCGTAATTTATATAGTCATGGTTTAGGCAATATTGTCCTTTATATTAGACTATTGCTATTGAATAGCTTCTAATATAGAATATTATTGTCAAATTCTGTATTCAATCTGCTCGAACATGATGTGTTCGATTAGATAACAGTATTAACAGATAATAGGATAATTATTATTATGTATACATAGATATATTAATTAATAATTTTATGAAACAAACATGAATGATCTATTGATAATTTATTGTTGCGTTAAAATGAATTGAATGCATTAGTACTGCCCACAGCTCATAATGCTACCATAGACTTGGCCAAAGTGGCCAGGGTATATGCAATAGAGACATTATTTGCTGGCGTTATTGATTTTGAAACCAAAAATATGTGTAAAGGGATGCTCTGCTCTGTCCAATTGTTGTCGTCTGTAAATCATCTGTGTTTTCTCTTCTTTATGTGCAGCAAGGTTTCCAGGGACACATTATATGAGGCGGTGAAGGAGGTCCAGCAGGGCTCCCTTGCCAAGCCCAGGAAGTAAGACCCACACCAGTTACCATCCACACATTTGATCATTTGTGATTGATATTGAAATGAATGGTGGAATAAACATGGCAAAGTATTTAATCTATCTGAAAAAAGCCTTTACATCATTTTCCAAAACAACTTGCACATTTAAATGAAGGGAGAGCAATTGCATAATTCAATGTCTCCTCTGTGCAGGTTTGTTGAGACTGTGGAACTTCAGATCAGCTTGAAGAACTATGATCCCCAGAAGGACAAGCGTTTCTCTGGCACTGTCAGGTTCGGTCCTTTCCTGTCTCACCCAACCTTCTCTCTGTTTGCTCCTAGCCCTGCCTGAGGACTGTGAATCTTTATGTCAACAGATTGGCCACATAGGCATACACACAAAACCTAGACAGGGCAGGAACATGCAGTTGAGAAGTACTCTGGGTAGTCTGACTGGCCCTATCCCGTGAGGAAGGTAAAGCAGACGGACCCTTACCCTGGGTCTTAAAACATGAGGGGAGGCTAAGGGTGATTAGGCTATGCCCATGACCCAAAGCCAAGCATTTTGCTATGAAATACCGGGAGGTTGGACTGGAAGCCAGCCAAGGTGGTGGTTTGGGTAAGGCCTCTCTATTTTACCGAAGTCGGGGTAGTTCAGACATTTTGCCAGTGAGACTCAACAGTCCTTTTGTCCACCGCAGGCTAAAGACCACCCCCAGGCCCAAGTTTTCTGTGTGCATCTTGGGAGATCAGCAACATTGTGACGAGGCCAAGGCTGCAGACCTGCCTCACATGGACATAGAGGCCCTCAAAAAGCTCAACAAGAACAAGAAGCTGGTCAAGAAACTAGGTAGGGAGATGAATAGCTAGTCAACTTCTATTTCAACAGCACTTACAACTTACTTATTTTGAAGGGATTTGCATTTATTGCCACAGAAAGGTTTATCACACAAACTGTGTGAATATTAGTGATGCTTGGTGTTGCTTGAATTTAGAGGGTTGAGGCTGGATTAATAACCCCTACTTGCATTTCTGTCTCATAGCCAAAAAATATGATGCCTTCCTGGCCTCTGAGTCTCTGATCAAGCAGATCCCTCGTATCCTGGGCCCTGGACTGAACAAGGCCGGCAAGTTCCCCTCCCTGCTCACCCACAACGAGAACCTCAACACCAAGGTCGATGAGGTGAAATCCACCATAAAGTTCCAGATGAAGAAGGTATGTCATTCCTGTCTCAATGCACCTAAAATCATGTCAGTGATCCATTCGAACTATGACTGTATTTTTAAGGTCACAAATGAATGCTTATACAGTAGCACACAGGCTTTATTCTAAACCTCCATTCCTGTGTGTGCTAGGTGTTGTGTCTGGCTGTGGCTGTAGGTCATGTGAAGATGACTGAGGAGGAGCTTGTCTACAACATCCACCTGGCGGTGAACTTCCTGGTCTCTCTGCTGAAGAAGAATTGGCAGAACGTGCGTGCTCTCTACATCAAGAGCACCATGGGCAAGCCCCAGCGCCTCTACTAGAGAATCAAACGGCCTCTCATTTCAATAAACCTGTGGAAACCTATCTTGTCTTTGATTTGGTTTTGAATGACTACCTGCTTTTAAAGGCCTCTGTCCTTGTGAGTGCTTTTTGTCCAACATACAGTATCTTCACTAAGGTAGACAGGTGGGTGTCATTGTAAAGACATTACATTTCACTTTTACGTGGTCACGTTTGAATATACATTCATGTTCTTATTATCGAAGACGTACACAAACTCTTAAGGTTTTGGATGTTTCATAGAACATGTTAGATCGAATGCATTCTGAAATATCATGATTCTATTAGAAATTATATCATTAAGAAGGGTCACTTTGCCTTTGCAATAGTTGACTTGTTTGGGAATTAGAATTGTGGCCTCTCCTCCTTTTTGTAAAGCCTCTGACCATCAACAATGTCACTATGGGTGACTAAGAGGTCAAGCTACGTCCCACATACGGTATGTTTATCATAAGGTATAGGGTAAACCCGATGTGTTTCATAAGATCTGGAGAAAGGAATTCTAACAGTATATTTTGGTCACCTCTCCCAGTGTAGAATTCTGTCATAATGATACCTATCAAAGTTTTTGTAATGTGTTTACATTGTTATGCTGTGATCCCTCTAATAGTAATGGGAAGTGTTGGTAATATAAATAGTGTGGAAAGGGGGAATGGATTATACATTTATTAGTTTATATTTTGTAAAAAATATGCTCATACCCTCTAAATAGAATTCACATTATTGGGAAGAAGTGTAATAAGCTATTTATCCTTCTCAAATTAAATACAGGTATATAATACAAAAAACAGTTTGTCTTTGATACAACTTATTTTAACATTGTTTGTGATTTGTACTTTGCAAACTGTGGGATGAAGTTCTGCAAAGTGGGATGTTGTTCTAGTGGATGCGTGTGGAGAAATCTCCTCAACAAAACAATAGGTAATAGTGTAGGTCAGTCATGATGGGCCTCATTATAATATCAATTGTGAACAAGCACATCCTGGCTTCTCATTGCCTTACATGTAAGAAGATTAGTGTAAGGAGGAGGAAGAAAGTTCCTTGACTAATTCTCTAGGGTCAACCCTGCTGTCTGTGGTTATGTAACTCAAATACACCACATCAATCTCTGAGCTGCTTTAGGAACCTATCCTGGTCCTGTATCCTTGACTGTGAATCTCATAATGAGATTAGCTACGTCCTGAATGCAGTTCTGGAGAGAGGCAAAGAGAGAAATCAATACACGACTGACGGTAAGATATTACTACTGTTTTCTCTGACACATATTGCAGATATGTGACACATATCAACAGATTCATTCTCAAATTTGAACTGTTCTGAGCTGACAGTATAGAATATGTGTCACATGCTGTGTCTCTGCCATTAACCTGTAGGATCATTCTGCTTGTCTGCTGCCAGCCTACTATGAACACTCGGATGAGTCAGACTGTCTGTCGTCATCTGACTCCAAATCAGAGTCTTGGTTTTGATCTATTCCTCAAGCCTGAAGGGACACTTAGACCAAGTAACTATCAGACCAAGATGCCTGCCAGTGAAGACAGCGAGGAAGGTAGGCTATAGTAGCCTTTCTCTAGCACATCCTCATTCTCTTATGGATGTTGTTGAATGTATAGTATTTAGCACCACTATTGCATCATTGTGAACCACATGGGTCTGACATGTAATCTGGATTTTTGTTCTCTTTCATAGAGTACAGTCAGGATGACCAACCAGTGACATCTTGGAATGACATGTCTATTATAGATCGCGTTGGCCTCAACAGGTGATGCAATTTAATGATTTATTGTCCACGTTGTCAGAATGATTGTACCATAAGTCACATAACAAAATGTGATTTACAGTGCCCACCATAAGTATTGGAAAGAGGAAGCATTTTGTCTTCTTTTAGCTCTATACTCCCAACAATTTGGATGAAATCAAACAATTACTATGAGGTTAAAGTAGAGATTTTCAGCTTTACTTCAGTGTTACTTCAACCCTTTTTATACATAGTCCCCCTTATCCAGGGCAACAAAAGTATTGGAAAATTGGCTTGACAGATGTTCCTGGTTAGTCAGGTGTGTTAAATCATTTGTGCAGGCATAAGAGAGCTGTAAATATCTATTATTGATTCTAGGCTTTGCATTTGCTTTTGGAGTCTACTATTGGTGTCTGTCAACATGAGGACCAAAGAGACGTCAATAAAAGTCAAGGAAGCCATTATGAGGCTGAAATATCAGAAAAATCTATCAGAAACATAGCAAATCCTTAGACTTACCAAAATCAACCGTTTGTAACATCATTAAAAAAGAAAGAAAGTACTGGTGAGCTCAGCAATCTCAAACAGGCTGGTAGGCCAAGGAAGACTTCTACAGTGGATGACCGAAGAATGCTCACAATAATTAAGAAAAAAACAAAACAACTCTCCTACAGACCAGGAACACTCTCCAGGAGGTAGGCGTGAATGTGTCAGGGACTACTATTCACAGCTGAACTACAGTCACCAGCCAAACTACAGAGGCTTCACTGCAAGGTGCAAACGACTAGTTATCCTCAAAAATGATGGTCAGGTTTGCTAAAAAGTACCTAAAAAGCCTGCAGAGGTCAGGAAAATGATCTTGTGGACAGATAAGACAAATATGATCATGTATGAGAGTGATTGCAAGAGGAAAGTTTGGAGAAAAAAGGATCTGCCCAAGACTTACAGCATACCAACTCATCTGTGAGACATGGTGGAGTCGGGAGCTATGGTTTGGGCATGTATAGCTGCCACAAGAACTGGCTAACTTAATTAAATTAATTAATTTATGATATTACTGCTGACAGCAGCAGCAGAAGGATGTATTCTGAAGTATACAGAAACATCTTGCATGCTCGAGTACAAGCAAATGCCATCATTCATTCAAATGAATCATAAATTCAGTTGAACATGCATTTAATTTCCTGATGATAAGATTTTAGGCAAAAAGACTTCAAAACAAACAACAACCGAAAATGGCTTCAGCAAAGACCTGGCAGAGCATCACCAGAGACTATACCCAGTGTCTGGTGGGGTCAATGGGTCGCAGACTTCAGGCAGTTATTTCATGCAAAGGATAGTTGACCAAATACAAAATATGAGTACATTGTATGTAACATTATATGATTTTTTCCAATACTTTTGGAGCCCTGAAATAGTTTACAAAATGTTGTACTTTCTAAATGGTGAACCCAATCTGAAAAAAAAAACCATTGAATTAAAGCTGAGAATCTCTACTTTGACCCAACAGTAATTGTTTGATTTCAAATCCAAACTGTTAGAGTATAGAGCTAAAAGAAGATGACATGCTTCCTTTTTCCATTACATATGGAGGGCACTGTATAAGAACCCCCATTGAGTACAACACTGCTCAAATAGTTTATTGTAATTTTAGTTACTTTCATTGGTCACTATGATATGAAAGCTTCTCTTATATTTTTCTCTCTTTTCTAATCTACCTCTCCTGTTTATCACAGCATTAAGATGACAGAGGAAGAAGTGGAGGTGAGGCCATTCATCTGATTAACTCATTTATATGATATCATTATGAATGCATAATGCATTTTGTGATCATAGATCATACACTTCCAAAGTGCTTTTCCAATATTTGCTCCCCACCCCCTTCCCCCATTAGACTTCTTTCTCCAAGATAGCCCTGGCCTTCCGCTGTGACCAGTACACCCTGAAACAGAGGCTGCAGGCAGAGGAGCATGCCCGCAACCTGGCTGAGGAAAACATCCAACTAGAGCTGATGAGAGGCCGGGAGACTCTGGAGGTAGGCCAGGGGAGGCTAGTGGAGGTAGAGATCGGAGAACGGGCTCATTGTAATGCATGGAATGGAATGAGGAATGGGGAATGGTATCCTCAATACCATTCCTCATTCCATTCCATGCATTACAATGAGACCTCTGATTTCTACCTCCACCAGGCTCCCCTGTGGTAGGCTGCTACAGGGCCAGCTGTAGTGGGGATTGTTCTTGGATTTGCCTAACTCAACACTTTCTCCTGCAACCCACAAGTCTCTGTGAATTTTATGAATAGTGACGTAACAATGGATGGCATGCTGTGTTCAGAAGGATATATGGTGGCCAGGACGATGATGATTGATCTACAGCACCACTTAAAATGTTCTTTTTTCAGAGTTGGGTTTGACCATTTTTTGTATTGCCTACAGTATTACACTGCGCCAAAAGTTTACAAGCTGTAACGGAGTTTTAACCTGTTCCTGTGTGTGTTTTCAGACTCTAAAGGTTCTCTGTCTGGACAGTAAGCGCCATCAGATCCTCCAGAGACTGGAGCTCTGCCTGGACATCCTTGAGGGTACTGTGGAACGGATCTTCAACACAGCAGAGGTGCTAGGAGCTGTGCATCAGGTATACATCACAGGACCCCCTTGCCGGCAACATCTATGGCCAAAGTCAAAGAATAAACTATGAGAATAGAGTAGAACAAATTCCTTGCTATTCCTTGATGCTGTTTATTAAATTGACTGCCTGAATGTATACTCTACCATGAGAGCACAGCACACATACTCAGCTAAACTGTGGATGAATTGTTTGTTATAGGAGGCACGAGTGAGCCGAGCAGTGGAGCTGATGGTGGAACATGTTGAGAACCTGCAGAGGCGTCATGACAGGGACAACGCTGAGCTGGAAGAGACGAGGGACCGGATCCAGAAGAGCACCCGCCGTGTCTTCATTGACCCCAGAGGCAAGTCTACTGTACATGAACATGCTCTGGTTGGCGTGTGTAATGCTGATGCTTTTATTTGACTGATGGGTCTCTAGTTGCAGATGAAAGCGAGATTCGGCAGAAGGTCCATAAAACCCCTCAGCAGGTAAAAACACGCCTCTGCTTTGATTTAGATGAAATTGAATATATACACAATATAGGGGCTGTTTCCTGAACAAAGACTAAGGCTAGTCCTGGACTAAATCACACTTCCAATGGAGAATCTCCATTGAAGATGCCTTTTAGTCTAGGATTAGTCTTAACCTATGTCTGGGAAACCGGCCCATATGTTATTGTCTTAATATATTTTTGCCTTCAATCTTCCTCCTGACACTCATCTGTCTTTAATTGTCTTTATACATTTAAAACAAATATTTGACTCTTTTCTAGCATCATGGTCGTCGTAGGGTCAGCATATCAGTTATCTCCAAACAATCCCAGGTCTGTTAAGTTCTATGCTTTCTCTCATAAGTTACACACCACATTCTATAGTAGGATGCAGTAATGTCTCTTTTGCGTTAGGAAAAGAGAAAAAAGGAAAGAGACTCAAAGAAACAGACAACCCTAGAAGAGGGGCCAAGCAAGAAGACAGCACTCTCAACCCCGTCCCCATTACAGACTCAGAGCTCAAAGTCCAATAGTTCAATCATGATCAAGACGAGACATTTCACCTCACAGGATGGCAGGTAATTTTACAGCCATATAAACCATCCATTACTGTCCTGTGTGTTCCTAAGGGGCTTACCACTGCTGAGCAAGGCACTTGACCGTCATGGACAATAAAGTAATCTAACTCTTCTTCTTTCTTCTTCTTTTTTTCTGACTCAAGACCAACTGTAGCTGCAGGTGGCATCAAGCCAGGAGCTGCTGTTATCCAGTTGTCACAGGACCCCTCTCTCATCTCCACCTCTGGCCGTCCCACACATGAGCCATATGAGAAGGTCATCAAAAAGATACAGAGCAACAGGTATTACATGCTATGGAGTAATGACCTTGGAATCATACCCTCAGCTTTACACCATGTTCAGGGGTACAATATCAGGCTTGTTCGGTATGTTTTCATACTGTGCATTATAAGCCTATGGTTTTGCTTCTTAGTTTTGGTCTCTTGTTTGTCCTAATGTATCTTGATGATATGTGTGTATTTGCAGTTCCCCTCTGGTCACTCTCAGCAAATTAGTACTGGAGAAGAAAAAAGAGAACAGAGAGAAAAATATCACATACTGGAACCAATTTGCAATGGGACCGTAAGCCACTTACAGTGAATCTTCATTCTTTACAGTTCAGTAGTCAATTATATTGTGATATGACATGTTTTCATTTAAGAAAGATTTGAACGTGATTTTCTCCACCTCCTCTCTCTAGTTGTGGCCCGATGTGTAGACATCACCCTCTGGCACATTGGCTGTACCACCGTCGCTGGCTTCTTCTCTGCATGTACCTCCTCCTGCTTGGCTGTTTAATAGTGTTTTCTGTCTTCCTATGGAATCTGTATGGCTTTTTGACAAGAACTCAACCACAAGAACATTCTGAAGACGACAGACACAGCAGTTCCTGGTTCTAAACATAGCATTTAGTCATTGAACAGCTTCATCCAACAATCATTCTTTGTCTCCTAAAGGATAAGTTATATCTGTTTTCTGTGATCAATCCATTTTAAAAATGCTGTAATGCTTGTAATGATTTAACAATCTCACTAGCATTTGTGATTTTTTCGTTTAAACTTGCATCAGTTGCACAATGTATGTTATGTTGGATGTGCACCTTTTTAACTGCATGTGGTAGTTTGTCAAAATATTGTAAATATTGCACAGCATTCGTGATATGGTGATGTCATAAATTCATTTTGCATACAGTAACCTGCTTCAAGCCTGAAAAACAATCAAATATAAAACCTTTTATTATAAATATACAAACAATATCAAAACTGATACAATCACTTGGTTAGTAGTACCACAACAAGACCACAATGCAGTGAGAACATCCAAAACACAAAAACAATCATGCTTCAAACCACTTAAAAATAAAGGCATCTTAGGTTAATATGAAATAATTGTAAGGTTAACATTCATCTTATTTCATGTCATTGTTATTGTTCTACAGCTGTTATACTTAAAAAGAGAAACATCAATATTCTAACATTTTCTAATGCTATTTCCAAAAGCTAGTTTCAGTGATAGTTACTTTCTGCCTATACTGATAAAGGAAACAGGTAATAGATATATTTAGATAGGGTAATAGATAGAAGGATTATATTAGGAATGCTGTAACTTTATTTGGAAACTAGGTCAACCTGTTGTGCAAAATGTGTGCCAGACACAAAGAGATTCTTAGAACTACAGTAAATACTTATTGAAATGTTATAGACAGTGACAAATTTATTAAACTTGTTACAAAAACATATCATATTCATCCTGTAGAAAATAATCTACTTAACTCACCCGAAATAGATAACAAAGAAAAATATGCTTTCTTTTGAAATAAATAAACTGGCATACTGCCAAGTAAAACTTGCTTCATAGAAAGCATTAAATACAATAGGTCACAAGTAGTAGATGTGCTTAACATGGTACCCATGGGTCCAAGGTTTTCTGCATTCTATCAAGCACAGTGTCCCTCCTCCAGGACATACAATCTCACAGAGAGTCCATTGACTCAATAAATACAGACATAAATAAAGAGGATTCCTCATATTACACCTGACTCACTATCTCAGAGTCCTCTTCAATAAACCACTGCACTGGAGTTCCATCTGGAGCCCTCTGAAGGATCACCTTCTGGGGACCCTGGAAAACACAACAACATATTTCAGTCAGCCAGTGTAATACCTTTGTGGGTATTTATTTGAAACGTTGATTCCAAAATGTCAGTCTTGTACAACAAAAGTGTAATTTATGTATCTCTGTGGAATATCTGCAAACAAGTCTTACTGAGGAATATGTGTTGTGAATATGTGTTGTGGTAATGAGTGCAGGCATTCTAACCTCTTTATAGGGGGGGGGGTGAGGGGAGGTGGGGCTCTTCACTCTGAAAGACCCATGGCGTTCTAGGAAGCACGGGCCTGCCTTTTGGAGCTGGTTTCGCTGATGCCAGGACTTGAGCTCCTCTGACACCAGCTCCCTGGGCAGCACCCGGGTGGCATGGTTTGGATACTCCCTCAGCGAGGGCGTACGGACCAGCCTGTTGTAGGGGGGCGGGGGCTTCAGAACTCTTGTAGGGGAGGACAGCCCCTCTGGCCAGTGTCTCTGCTGTGGTGCCTGGGTCACAGGTGGAGGGGGAGACAGGTAGAGTTTCCCCATGTCCAGGTCCTGTGGAGAGCAGAGGCGTTCCTCTGCCAAGCCCCTGCAGAAGCTCTGGGAAGATTTGTGTTGGTTGTTCTTGTACATGCTGTGGTGGTTGTTGTTGTTGTTGTTGAACGCTGAGGGCCCTTTGTTTTGGGCACCAAAATGGTAGCCATACGGAGGTGGGCAGAGTTTAGGTATCTCTGTGGGGCCCTCTCTGCTGGGGGAGCTGGTGTAGGAGGGGACAGAGTGTTCCGAGCTGCTGTCATCAGAGCTTGACTGGTACAGGCACTGGGGGGAGTACTCTGGTGACTTCACCATGAACTCTGCCACTCGGCATCTTGGCAACATGGCTCGCCCACGGCTCTGATCAGAGCTAAATCTCTCCAGGTCATGAGCAGGGTTACTTTTGGGAAGCCTGATGGAGGAAATAACAGGGAGAGAAAAAGTCAGAGAAACGTTTACCCTTAGATCTGTTCAATACATTAGATCATGTTTAAAAACAAGATCATATTTATATGTAGCAATGTTAAATAAAATATTTTTGACACAATAACAAAAGTATGAAATGCTCATTTATTTGACACACACACTCATGGCACATAAAAGCACCAAACTGACTATTTAAAAAAGGCTTCCTTCAAAGCTGCATGCTGTGAACACGAGGCGTCACAATTGACGTGCTGTTACGGCAGTGACATTCTGAAACCTTACCTGAAGGACTGAGAGTACTGGCGGCGCACATGCAGCTCTGGGGTGGAGGGGGCGCTGTTGGATTGAGCATGGCGCAGAGCCAGATTCTTGATAGAGGGGAACTGGAAGGGGAGAGCACGGCTGTCTCCACACACTGGGGTTCCTACTGGACTGCTGCTCACACAGAAGTATTGCAGTTAGACAACTGAACTGGATATATAATATAATACCATCAACAATACACAAACAATCAATCATTGTGTAAATGATGTCATGTTCAAGTTAGGCCCTCCATATTTACTTGGTCAGTGGGTTTCTTACCTGGACCTGCTGCTGCAGGCAGAGAGGGGTTTGTTGAGCTTCTGGTAGGGCTGGTCCAGACTGGACTCTCTCCAGGGGGAGTTCTGAATGGGAGAGCGCTCATACTCCACGCTGGAGCTGGAGCCCATGGTCTGGGCAGAGAGAGACTGCTGGAGACTGCCCTGGGAGGACTGCAAGGAGCTTGATGATGACTGGAGAGGATCTGCAGAAGGGGAGCCCAAGGCTGGTGGAGAGAGGGGGCTGGAGTCTACGTCTGTGGAGAGAAGAAACGCAATAGAGAGAATGTGAGATCAAAGTCAAAACTGTTGGGGTCTTATTTACATAGCTATTGAATTCCCATTTCCACAGAAAGTTGTTGACAGGCAGTTGCAGCTCCACTTACCATCATCCAGGGCCACTGTGTCAGACAGGGAGCTATCGTCAGACATGCACAGATCTGGGGACAGAAGCAGAAACAAAAACCTTTAGTGCTTAATCCATCCAATCTCCATCTAACTGGATGAGCATATGAGCTCCCTGCAGAACATAAAGTAGCCTGAGGGGGGCAGCAACAGCACTCACCTCTATGGTTGGCTTTGGTGTTGGTCCTTGGTGAGGCACACTCATGTTTGATCCTGTGCTGAAACACTACCTCCTGCAGATCCTTCACTTTCCTCTCCTCCCGCTTGCATTGCTGCAGTCGGCTCTTCTTCACTGACTTGCTCAGGTGCTCCTCCACGGAGAGTCTACGGGCTGCCTCGTAAATCTGTAGCTGCAAGGCCAGGTCTGCCTCAAGAGAGTGCCACTCTGAATCCTAAGGGGGAGAAAGAAGGAGTTTTATCTTAGACAAAATGGAACTCCTGATTGTGCTCGGCTTGAGTGGGTAAATATTCTGTGGTCAAGTCTTTCTGTCTTTTTTTGTGTATATGGGGAGGAAAAGCTTGGTACCTCTCCATTCTGGTGGATCAGGTCCAGCTTGAAGGCAGCTCCTATTCGCCGGCGAACACGAGGAGGCTTCTCTTCAGGCATTAAAGGGTAATCTGAGGACAGTTTGCCTGTCAGTTCCTGTAAAAGTAATAGAGTCAAGAGATAAACTTGAAGGAACAACCCTGTTTAATTGATTAGATTAATGCTGAAAGAGAAGCTTGACAAAAATGCCCTCTGACCTCTTTCTTTGCAGATCATTCATATAAATATGATATGGGGGGTTGCGCTTGTGAAAGCCCCATAGTGTCACTTACCGCCTCTCTGATGCAGAGCTTCTTGAGCTCCAGCAGACACAGCTCCAAACGGTCCTCCAGAGACTGGTGCTTCAGCTTCATGGCCCTGGTGTGTGTGGTCAGGTCCTTGATGGGGGATGTTGGGCTATCTGGACCTGTAACACACACACAGAAGATTATATCAAATGTACTTTTCAGAACACAGGCCATACTAAAGAGTAGAGCTTATTCAACTTTAACCTCCTGAATTGACCTCTTACGTTTTGTATTATGCAACTACAACTGCATTCAAATTGAGGGCTAAGGTCTTACCAGAGTGCAGAATGATCCCACTGTCAGTGTCACTGATCTCCTCTTTACTCTCCATGGCTGTTGTGAGGACTTCTTCACAGTGTTAGAACAAAAGCTATTGGAGGGAAATAATTGAGTGAGATGAGTAAATATCATTACTTTTTTTCTTTATTTTCTGTTCAGATCACTGAAGAAAGTGCCAATCATATATGCAATCACATGTCAGACAATATACACACAATCTGAGTTACAAATCCTGATGCTACTCTTCTCCTCAACAATAGTGAATACATGCTGAATGTCTATTTTCCACTGCTCCCCTAACCAACTAATGTTACCCCTCCCATGCTCTCATCACAAAGGCAGCAGCCCCACACTTGACTCGGCACATGTGCGGGGGTTAATCTGAAACAGGGCGTCATGGAGACGGGGCACACTGCGGCTGGCCGGGAGAGTGTGTCGCCATGAGGCGTGTCAGAGGGCGTTTAAAGAGACGGAACCCCCAAAAGAAAGCAGATGGCTGCAGGAATTACCCCCTCTCATGGACTGCACCTGTTCCCCCCTCACACCCCTTCCAGAGGTCCCATTCAACCAGTGTCCTGAAACCCTCCAGGGCTTTGAAGTGGAAGAATGTCTCAATGCTGGGCTTGTCTCTGCAGCGTCAGCTCACATAAGACAACCAATGATTCACTATACACATACACACTCACAAACTAGAAGGCAAAATTAATGTTGTATATCCATCCCTTTTCATATCAATGTCTGACATTTCTACATCATTTTTGGACTTTAAGTTGAAATACTTAATATATTATATTTAAGCCAAGAGTCTAAAAGTTACTTATAAAGTTAATAAGCAGAATGGCAGCATGGATATCCTGTTTGAGTTTCATAAGGAGAATAAGTAGAAGCTGAATGACAGAGAGTATCTATATGTGACATGGTTTGAGTTGAGTAACCGTTGAAAATGTCATCAAAGGATAAAAGGATAAGAGAGATCTTTATTTAGTCAGTTTTTGGTGCATTACTTTTTGTTTTCATTCTCACATGTCTGTCATCAGTCAAGGCTCTCCTAAAACAGCAGATCACAAAGGACTTCTTTATGGCCACTAACGAGATTAGAAGATATCATTACCGTCCCTTGTAACAGGTCAACATACACCACTGCCACACAGGAAATAACAACTCTTAGACTGGATATAACTATTGTGACTGCTCATATGCTTGGGTTTCTGTGTGTAAAAACACAACTTCAATGTGTCTACGGAATTAAAGTTACAGACAATGGATCCATACTTCTGAGAACACACTACACACACACACACACACACACACACACACACACACACACACACACACACACACACACACACACACACACACACACTTCTCCGCACTGGGTCATGTAGCTTTAGCTGCTATAGATTAACAAGGCCCTATAATCCACTGGTCCTATCTAATGCAGTATGTTTAGAGATGGGTATCAGGCCTTTTCCGAGTGACGGGGAGGACACAGCCCGTCCGCATGAGCAACTCTTGACAGGATGTTATTGTGTTGATCACACGGGCTCTGCCCATTCAGGACAGTAACTCATGTGAACTGATGCAGCTTTGAGCACACAGTAGGACAATGAGGAACAGCATGCTCTACTGTGCACCACCGCTTACTGAATACACAGCAACAAAGGCCCTGTATCCACCCACCAGTCTGGGTAATCTGCTATGGGTACAATATCTGCTGACACCTCTAGCTTTATCCCAGGAACATTGGGCCAACAGTGAGACAGGCAACAGGACCCCCTCTCAGGGAGAGAAAGGAACAGGGCTGAGTGGGTGAGGTGGGTTGGGGCCTTCATAGGGAACTGCAATATAAAACTGGGACGGCAACAGGAATTCAGCCTGGTAATCAGAGACAGGCAGCGTAGTGTGGTGTTTGCCCACTTACACTCCATAACTCTCTATAGACTTTCACAATGTCTGTGGTCAGAGGGCTGCTTGGTGGGTGGGTGGGTTGGGGTAAAACAGCAGACTGTTCAATAAATTGTAGCCTTATGGCTAGACATAGACATCATTAGCCATAGTATTTAGTCATCATACTCATATGAGTGTTAAGGATGGGCAAAAATCTATAAATCACACCATTAAGTCAGGAATCGATTTCTTGGAGAAATACTACTGTTACCTTAAGCTCCACCCAACAGACTATGACTTAATTGCTGTCATCAAAACAACCTAATTACAGCAAAATCTTCTGTGATCATGACAAACGCCATCACAGGACTGGTCAGGATAGCAGCTGACTGTTACACCCATCCTCACAGTTCGCTGTACCGTGAAAATGTAACATCTACGGAAATGGGTGTTTATAGCAGGAGATTATGATGTGGATTGACTGTCTCCCAGACTTCCCCACCACCCTTTCCCATGAGCCTTAGGAGTTGTGATCTCCTGGAATGTAGCCACCACCATACTCATTACCACTGTGGTCGGGCCTGGAACTACCAACGGGGGCTAGCCTAGGAAACAGTGAGGGATGCCTGAAACCAAACCAAGACCTGAATGTGAAGCCTGTAATTAAGATTCTCAAGTGAATGCTGATACTATGGAAGAAACCAAACGACTTTACAGTATGCCTTATTGCAGAGTCTGACGAGGAGCCAAAATCCATTCAGCAAAATTGATCCATTCTGTATACAGCATGGGCTGCTGGGGGAAAGGGATTCAATGTGGGGGAGCACAGGGAGAGAGAGAGAGAGAGAGGGAAAAACCTTTCTTTCATCATCCAGAACCAAAATACTGTACTCAAACATAAACTCATGAACACAGTAGCAAACAATGGGCCTGATAGGGGATGAACATCTGAAACAATGGCATGGAGGAAATTAATCAGTGTAACAATAAACATTCTTCTTAAACTCCAATGCATGCTAACCCCTGATAGTAGCAACGTGTTTCCTTTGACAACTTTCATTCAGAACAACTGTAACATTAGTGCCTTAGTTTTCCAGTAGAGACAATGAGCGACACCAGCCTACTCTCAGTCATCCCCGGTAGTAGAGGCCATATGTTAGCCAGACACATAAGCTCTGTTACAGCCCATAGACAACATAAATAAAGAGGGAAAGAAGAGATGCTCCATTGTTCTCTAAGATCAAGACACATGCTATTTGAACCTTCAGTCTTCAAGACCACTGCAATTTAGCAGGATGTGATTCTTGGTCTGCACAATTTGTATTTACTCACCCAATGTCAATCCATGTGTTTGTCACCAACAGATAAAAGGAACGGTAGCACCAGTGGTGGAAATGGAGGGGAACCAACAGGAACCAGGTTCTGAGAGTGAACTTAATAGCAGCATTCAATTTGCCCCTGGACTCACCAGGGTTCCCCTCGTGAATTAATTCCATTTTCAACAACACTCAGGTGCTTTCAATGGCATCAGCAGGGGCTGATAGTCTAAGTCAACATAAAACTGAGAACTTTTTTGTTTGGTGACAATTGATGCAAACAACTGACCATCAATCAGTATGTTTACTCCTTTTACACAGAAACACATATCTTATGTGTAGACCATTAGCCCCTTTTGTCCCATTTCCTGTGTTAAGTGTTAACTAAATAGCTGTGGCAAGTGGCAAGATAAATTAATTGTATGATTGGATTGACTTGTGTGTAAACTAAACACATATTGTAGTATTTTTTATTCTGGGTTAGGGGTTTGTATAGTGACATTTAATCATATTGATGATGATACTCATCTGATGGAACTGTGACTAAAACATGTCATAGGGACACTCTGGAATAAAGACACCATAAAATCAAGATACATCTGTGTTGAAAACTTGGGCTTAGCCAATTGTATTTGAGTTGTGTGTTCATTCAACAAAAAAAAACTACTAAGGTAACACATCCTCGAGAATCGCTGACATTCACATCAGATACTAGTGTTGCTCTGCTGAGAAGTTGATACATTCAGCGGATACTTTCTGCCCTCTGTTGTTTCGCTGTAACAATAACGCGAATGTTACATTTAGTAAGGCGTCCTGTAACACTTTTTATTTTATTTTATTTTTTTAATTCAAATGCATTTTCTTACCTTTGTGCGTTGGTGAGTCCTCTTAAGTTAAAAGCATCTCGTTGAAACTTAAAGAGGAGAGTCTCTGAAGTCAGATGTGATGATGGACATTGGGGGCGTTTCGTGGTGGGACATCTGTCGTCGGCTCATACCATTCTCCCAAGAAAAAGAGGGGTTGATTACTTGAGTTGAGGAGTAGTTCTTTTAAACAAAATTCTTCTTAAATCAAACACAAATTCTGTGCGTTTAGGTGAATTGTGACGTTTTGTAAAGATATTTTGAAAAATAAGTTAAGAAAATAAACATAATTTGGGAAGAGCCACATATTTGCATGGGACGTTTTCGCCCGACAATACTTTTTTCCAGACACGCTCTGCCCCATTGACACAGCACACGACTCACCGAGGGGGGGCCAAGGCGGCATTATTAGTGTGAAAGGGGGATATAGAAGAATAGCCCGAGAGAAACAAAGTTTGGGGAGATGGCGAGTGCTTGGGACAGCTGGCTGGTAGGCCAGTCCAAGAAGTGACGAACAGCTTCTCAGAATCCCAGCAGTATAGCTTAATAGGCTTAAATTATAGCATTTGATGCGTAACGTATCTAAAATATCACCTTTTTGCAATAGTGATCACTGGATTGCAGAATATCTTTGAATCATCCATAGGAGAGGCCACTTTAGCATCTTGACCAGACCTGTAGGCATCTCTTCACTGCCCGGACCAGGAGAGCACCCTCCAGATGGTCAGCTTTCTTTTCTCATCCCGTGATGGAATGAAAAGATCAGCTAATTAAACAAAGTCCCATATCCATGTGAAAGACCGCTAGTGAGCCCTTGGGGAACTGTTGTGTGCAGGGGTTAACCACAGAGCTGCTTGCAAATCGATTCTCACAGTCGAATTATCTCTATAGGCCTACTACAATGTATTCTAAAAAGAGAATCTCTGGAAATCATGGACATCTTTATTTTCATAAACACATTAGCCTACTAAAAAAAGAAACTACAAAAAGACAACAACACACATACAAAGAAAGAAAGAAACTTAAACGGATAGGGTTTCAGATCATACTGTCAAATTTACAAAATAGCTGATCAGGGTTTTTTGATAAGAGATTGATAAGAGACAAGCTCTGTTTAGAATGTCTCTGTTTAAAACAATCCCATACCATATTGAGTGATACTGAGAACAGAAATAAGTGCACTGGGAAGAGGATTAGGTCTTCTTTCGTTATTATTAAATAATGCCTATTATGTCCAGTACTAGAGTACTGTTGGTTTGCTCTTAGTATTTATAGCCTCTGCATATTAAAAATATGACACTGCATACAGTTGTACACCAATACATGGCTGTAACTGCTCTTGGAAACAAAAACATGTTTTTCTAAATGAAAAAAAAACAAACATAGAAAAAGATCACTTATGAATAACGGATATAATTCTTTGAGAGGATGCCATAAACATAATTAATAATGCGAACTATTCCATTAACATTTTCTAAGGATGTATGACCAGTTTTCCTAAACATTTTCTACAATATTGCATAACATACACATATTTTACAGTTTACTTTTTATCACTGTAAAGACCGTCCAGCAAGGGATGCACATAGTGGAGTTGTTTGTCTTTCAACCACTTGCTGCAGTAAAGTTGATTGTGTGGGATATGGAAGGATAGGGCCACTGTGGTGAAAGAGGCTGCGAAGGGGGGGGGGGGGGGGGGGGTGAGAGTTTGTGACCCTCACTACTCAGACACCGGTGTACGACGCAGATTCTCCCTCACACGGACAAACTCTGGGACCTTCTCCTGGTCCTCTCGTCGCTTGATCTCTTCCTGCTCATACTAAAAAACATACCAGTGGCGTTAGAAGAAGAAGAAAAGACAGGGTCAAATTCTGTTAACCTTACTGTGATTTACAGAATAATTACTTTTATTTAATTCTCTTCCCTTTGTGTATGTATACTTTATGTATACAGTACATTGAGTCTTTACCTGTTCCAGTCTCTGCTGCCTCTTGCGGAGCTCTGTCTCCAGATCGGAGGGGGGCCGCAGGGCCAGCTCCTGCTCTCTGTGCTGCTCCAGCCTCCGCTGCTCCAGGACCCGCTGCAGCTCTGGCTTCTCCTCCAGCACCAGGCCTCTGTGGGGTCACAACAACTGGGCTCAGTCACACACCTGCTCATACACATACACACACTCACCCTACGCTTACAGTAATAATCCCCATTCCAAAATGTGTGTCATGTCAACTGTAATGGCATTATGTTTGATAACCATAGAGTAAATCATTTTACATAGTCTTTATAAATGATTCTGTTTACAATACTTTTTTTTTTTAAATATATGTTTTAGGGCATTTCTGTTTTATTGGGATAGAGATAGTAGAGATTGACAGGAATGATGGGTGAGAGAGAGGAGGGATGACCTTGCGATGATATGGTATACGCCTTAGTGTGCTACACTACTGAACGCCCCTGTTTACAAGACTTTTGTACCGACCTTTTGTAGCTGAGCAGCAGTTCCCGGTGCAGGTCCTGGTGGCTAGGGCTCTCCACAGTGGAGCCGTTCAGTTTTCTGGGTTGGGTGACCTCCTCACTACACTCTGTGGATTGGCGGGACAGGGGAGAGTGACACATATAGTTCTCTAATGGAGAGAAAAAGGTACATTTATTTTCAGATAAAATCTTTGATCATATAATTTGTGAATTCAACTAGTTTTAGTTGTTCTGCAGGCCCTACTTGAGACGTGTTGATTAACTTACCACTTTGTTGGTAAATAGTTTTTTATCTAAAAATTGGCCCAAATCAGTGACATTAAACAATGTCCTCAATGAAATTAAATGTATTGGTCCTATTTGAAAGTAAACTAATGATTAAGCAGTATATAATGTACAAAAGTGGCTACAAAAAGGAGTACCTTTTCTGTGGTGTCGAAATCCTGGCCGCTGAGATTTTCCCAAAAGGTGCAAGAGGAAAAGGGGGATATGCCCTGTTAACTCAAACACTGGTACAAAGCTCAGGGTAGGCCTGAATAGAAGAGTAGCCTGTATAACACTAGGGTCTAGTATACTGCACTAGGGTCTATGATGAGTAAGTTATCACACATCTGCACCACAGATGGATAGTGAATAAGAACATTTCTAAATCAAAAGATATGACGTGCGATAGAATCTTCCTGTGTTACTATAATTGGTCTGCTTTTTCACCCCACTGGATTGAGGGTATAATTACGCAAGCTTTAAGAGTCTTATCATCTATTTGGCTGTACAGTCAAGGTTTCCTCAGGTCATTCCTGACCTAGTCACCAAAGCATAGTCAATGTCAACATAATAATAGCAACTAGAGGATGGAAAAATGAACAAATAAAAGGAGAGAGCGTAATAAATAACAATACATGTTTTTTTTATTATACTGTTGGTGATAGCAAATCTCAAACTAAGGTGTTGAATTAGCTGCCACAGCTAGTAAGGGACACACATTGTCTAAACAGACTGTCTCCTCATTCAGCTACAGTTAGAGCAGATGCCTATGCCACTCCCAGTTGAAATCAGATAACCAAACTCTGAGAAGAAATGAATAGTATCATATTAAACAGGGAACAGATGGTAGACTGCACTCTATGCTCTCTATAGAGAGTATAGTCTCACAGACAAAGTCAAAGGCAAAAAAAACATTGCAGGTCAACTAGTTGGATTATGTTTGCATGTCTCACTCTTTGTTTATCTTATAAGATCTGTATAGACTCTCTATGATTCCAGGAACGATCTGCTATCTCTGGAACCTGTATAAGCCTCCAGGTGTCCTAGTGCAGGCCTCATGCAGGGTGTTTACCTGGAATTGAGAATAAATAAGGTGACTCTGATCTCTGCTGCTGAGTGCCACACTTTTAGCCAGAGCCAGGGGTACAGCCAGGGACAGGACAAGTGCCAGCCAGACTGGACCAATCTGATCTCCTGGTGTCTCTTTTCTCCCCAACTCCTCATACACCGACACTCACTTAACAGGATCTTTTGATGTTGTGGACTCCTCTATACAATTTATTTCATTGTGCTGAATCACAACAAATATGACAGATTGGATTATTGTATCAAATGTATATTTTTTTTATCATTAGGTCATCATTATATGGTTAAATACATCAAGGGGGCCATTCTCCCCTTGCCACGTTCAGATCACCTGATTTACAGCACCAATTTAGCCACCTAGAGGCCACAGTGGTCACATCAGTTGGTTGATCTAAAGTACCATTGATTGAGCTGAACATCAAAATGATCATGCAATGTAGGTTTTAATACATTCACAATTGCAATGCTGAACAAATTATAGACACCCAATTGATAGATTAATCTAAATGGAACTAAACAACTTTCTCTTTATTGAAAAAGAAACATATAAACATGTTAGTCACACATTCCATTCAAAGCCACAATACCTTCCCAGGTACTGAGGTCTCTATAGACTAATATGTTTATAACTGAAGAAGAGTCAACAATTGTGTCTGCAGATTACTCTAATCTTCTAGGTCATTCTACAGTGTTTCATCCCGTGAGTGCAGTGTGCTACTGTACTGATATAGCAGGTACAGTTCAGTTGTTGCTCAGCCTCCAATTCAACCCTCAAAGATCTAAAAAACAGAAATCAATGCCAGATAGGACCAATAATTTATTTGAATCCAATCATTAAAGATCACTCACAGATCAGATACTCTACTGTGTTGACCAGAATCACCTATCACCACAACCCACTCTGACAGGTGGCAACCAGACTGTGACAGTTCAGTCACCAGACAGACTTTAAGATGATAGTAAACAGCCTGTGAAACTCACTTTCTTTGCGTATGACCCCTCCATGGCAGGGTGGCCAGGTTCCCCAGATTCTATCCAGCTACAGTACAGTGCCTCTGTCTCATTCAATAGTCCACTGTCAAAAGCAACACACCTCTATGCATACAGTTGTCTGTCTCTTTGCAGCGCCCAAGTCCAACATAGTGCTGTTGATGAGGAGAATGTAGCCTTCAATGAGCTGTTGTCAACAGTGATAGTAGACATCCCCTGAAATCTCTTCATGCCTTTCAAGATTAACCCACAACAATCCCCCGGGCAGTGGATGCAAGATTAGCTAATTGTCGTCGACATCAATGCTGCTTTTAACCAAGCTAACATGGCACTCCCATCAGCAGCTTTAGAGTCTATGCCTCGTTCGCTGAGCTCTTTAATTCGGTCTAGTCAGACAACATTACTAAGGATGTGGCATTCATGCTTTTAAGAAAATGAGCACATAAGTGGTGTGAAGTAATTTTCAGTAGCTCCGATACCATCATGTCTAATATATCTTTGACCTTATTACAAACTAATATAATACCTTATCAATCTAAAGAAGAAGTAGATAGATACTTTAACACATTCACTGAAATTCACTAATTTCACATAATTTAAAAGAGGAAATTGAGGCCTGTAAAATAAAATTAGTACTTTCAGTAGTTTGTGACCAGCCTATGTTTACCTTCATCACAACTGTCACTACTGTCTGCTTTGGAAGTTAGAAATATTGTAGCCTTCATGGACATACTTAAATTAAACCACTCTTTTAAAGGCACATACTCAACTTCACTTTCCCCGACAGCTCTATCATAGCAGGTCTGTGTAATTATTGTCTGAGCAGCTGTGTTATGGACTGCACAGGCTTTTCAAAAAAGTGGATGAATTTAGGCCTTGTGGAATTACATTTTGAAGGTGAATCTGAAATCTGATCGTTCTCAATAGGAGGTGATTACTGTGTGTCCGAGTCCTCACAGCACGTATAATATATATAATATAACATTAACATCGTCGTGTAGACCCAGAAGTGACGTCATTCCTCGGTACTCGATTGATCTTCACTGCAGCATTCCAATCTGTCTGTCGTGTGCAACTTATCGACCTGTTTCATGCTGTCAAGTCTATTTGGACAGGAAAACAGCACACTGATAACTTAGTTGTCAACGTTGACAATGACAAACGGTATGAAATACTCATTCTGTAGTTAAGTGAAAATAAAATTACTTTTCACATTAGCTAGCTACTAACATTTGCTACTAGGAAGTTTCTTGCTTGCTAGCTAACGTTAGCTAGCATGCCAGGTTATGATGAAGTAGACGTGGCTCCTCACAACTATATAATCTAGATATAGCCAGCAATCAAGAGTTGTTGATTTTTGATGGAGACATAGTTAACACTAAAGAAATAAGCTGAGTTTGCTGTTAATGTTAAACTAATTGCAGTAGCAAAACTAGTAGCAAAACTAATGTCCTGAATGAGACAGGCAGCTATAGTTATGACATCTATATTAATGCATACAGTTTTCTTTTTGAGCAGTGTATTCATTCGATGGATTACTGGTGTTCGGGTTGCTATTCATCTGCACATGTGCATACCTCAAAAAAATACCTCGAGTAAAGGGCTGGTTTCTGTCTGAAAAGAGAGGCGTCTGGGGAGTGTTCTACAAAGGTAAATGAGAACAATATATTGTATATATATCTACACAGTGTTTTGCACTATTGGACAAAAGATAAAGTGGACAGCAATGCCTGTCAACTTTTCAAAACTAGAGTTTTGATAGTTACACTAGAGAACCTGTCACCAACACATACAGTAATGAGAACCTAAATGCACCTGCACATATTGGCATATTTGGGTTGTGCATTTGTATGAAATATAACAAATAATATTTGTTTTAGCTCTATCCTGCTTTTCAGTTGATTCAGAAATTCTCTCTTTTTTTTCCTTTCAATATTTTTAGCTGCTGTGATCGGGACAAGACTTCACCTGGCAGTGGCATTGTCCTGCATGTTAATGGCATTCTATGTCCTCTTCATAAAGTGACACAGCCTCTCTAGTTTACAGTGACACACCTCATGGACACTGATTTGCTCAGTTCTCAAGGACCAACAATGGACACTGGTGAGGGAAGAGGACAGGACTATACTTTTCCAATAGGGGTCTGCTCTCAACTACAATGGCACACACCCTGCACTTATTGATCTTTCTAAAAATGTCATTGTTACAACAGATGAGAATGCCATGAGTTTGGTACTACAGAGGTCAAACTACAAGATGTTTCTCTCTATTAGTGATGTTTCTTCTTATTGGTGATGTTTCTTCCTATAGGTCCCAATTATTAAGTAAATGGGTGGTTGTGTTTGTTTGTGTGCATTCAAACAGGGTTGTCATGGTTTTTACAAAATGTTTTTTTTAGGAGAAGTAACTATTGACCAATGTAGTTATTTTTATTGCAGTTTACTTGAGTGAGTACTATCCTGTTTTGAGTTAAGTGCCTTTGGAGACAAGAGTCCTGACTCATGACCAACACAAACACAGCACATCATTCTAACAGAGGAGTAAAGGATGGAGTAGGTTATCTTAGGAAAAAATCACTGTGACTTGCTCATGATCTGTTAAAAAGTTCCAATGTCTTATTGCATTTGCTAGTATTTTCACAGGTTGCCTTGATGAAGTTTTATTAAAAGTTGTGTTTTCTAAGATATTTAAGATGTATATAGGGAAAAGCAGTGGTGGTCATGAAACTAATTAATAAAATGTAACCATTGATTTTTAATGATGTGCCAGTTTTATTATTACCAAATGTTTTAAGGCTAATTTGATACGTGCCCTGTTCTCCCTACATCTTATATACCTTTTATGGCCACTAGAGGGAATCACTTCCCCAAGTACCCCTCGATATTTCCCAAGATTCCCTGAGCCGTATAAATACCAACCCGGATGTTTCCACTTTCTTGTTTGTCGTGCGTTTGTGTGTGTGAGTGTTGTGTTGGGTGCTTGAGCGAGCGAGTGAGTGAGTGAGTGTTTGTCGTGTGTGTCTTTATGTATTTTAAAAAAAACTACACAGTGATCTTATTTGATCTGGTCGGAGTCTGGCCTTGCTCCGATTCGGAGATGATAGAACCCGACTTGCGAGTCTCTATGACGATGTGCATGAGGCATCTCACAAACTTCTGGGCTTCCACAAGTGAAATTGTGGTCAGAAATGATGATTTGATCAGATATACTAGTGCCGAAGGGATTTTGGGTTCATCTCAATCTCTATCACGGCCGATGAGTATAACGGCGATTCTGATCTAACCATAATGTATCATTGTGGTGCCCCTGAGACGATGCTGCTAAGCGCCGCTGCTAGCAAGCTATCTTGAGTTAACTTTAGCAAGCAAGCTAACTTTGTTGCATAGCTAGTCAGGTGAGTTATTTAGGCAATAGGCTTACAAAGTGAATATTAATTGAAGAGAAGGCGTATAAGTGGGCTAAGTTAGGTCGTGGTTGGTCCCTTTTTATTTAATAGTAAGTTGAGTGGGACACAACATTAGGTTGAGTAGAAGCCACCATCATGCTTCCTAGAGTAGCCCCGGTTAGTAGAGGCATTATGATGAGATTCTGTGGAAAGAAAAGGAGGGTGTTAACACTCGATTAGTAACACGCCATGCTTTGTCCTCCAAAGCAAAGGCAGCTTGACCATAATTCAAATGTTTGGAACCATTATGTTGCCCAACACCTGGTCACAGTTCTAACAACTAGCCTATAAAATTCCCAGCAATGTTGGAATTGCCCTGCAGTGCTATAGTAATTACGTTGTACATTTGTAGACAAGTGGAAATGGGAACAGTCCATGTTCCACTTTTCAATAATAAAATAAAAAAAGTTTATTACTAAAAAAGCAATTATTAACCTGTATAGGTTTCTTTAGCTGAATGTTAGTAATGACAGTGTTAATCAGGTATAAGAGTAACCTTAAACAAGGTGTTTATGTATATGAAAGGGTGGAATTACTTGCAGTAGTCCCAGATGTGCGCATTTCTACAGGGATACGTAATATTCAATAGCATTCTACCTTTTCTTGACTTATTTAAGTGTGGTCAGAAGGGATTGGTGTATGCTTCATGCACATAGGACCACCAGACAGTTTTTAAATCATCTCACCAAATCAAGCAAAATTTGAACATGTCTTTACATTCAGCATGACAATTAATCTTACCGATTGTTCCCTCAATACTGTAAATGGAAGATTTCTGTGAGTTCATCCATACTTTCACATTGCTTTTCTCAACATCACATGGTGGGGTTTCATGTTTTCCACGGTTCTTCAAAGTCCTCCTACAAAGTTATTTTATATTAGTCCAGAATGAGAAGCATACAGTACAGTAAGTGATCATCAGCATACATCAAAGTTACATCTTCCTTGATTTATATGACCCCACCTAATTTCAGCATACTCACCCATGGTCATCAGTAATGGTTTCCCTCTGGTATAAGGTCTGGTTCCTACTGCGTAGAAACTCTTGGTGGTGGTCATATGTTGATTTTAGATTGAAGTCTAGGCTGTCTTTTGGGGCCTTGGTTGAAAAGAGAAGGTATTTGAGTCAGTCAATGCCCAGTTAGACAGTTTCCTTATAGGTTGCAATTTTTTTTGCCTGGCTTTAGGTCTAAATTATTGTGTGGTTTACCTCCAGGTCATGATACAGCACATTCCGTCTGATGCTGGCCAAAGTAGGCCTGTCATTTAGACGACTCCAGGGTTGGTCATTTTGCGCAATGTGAGTTGGTTTATCGAATGGCTCTTTCTGTTCAGAGAGAGGAGTGTGCAGGTTAAGGTGATTTTTAGAGTAGCCTTAATCGTAGGCCTAATAGACTGCGATTAATAAAGCTAATGTATGTAGACATATAGTAGGCCTAGGTTGATTACCGTACGAATATAGCTACACTAGAATACCAGTAGGCCATATGGGCTAAAGATAAGAGTGGCCTACCTGACATTGCCTTGTTCCAGTGAATGTATAGTCATTCTCATGTTTTGGAAAGGGAAAGGGATCCCGTTTTTGTGGCATTATAAAAACTAGAGGTGTTATAATATTAATGTCTGATAAAGATTGAAAAGACTTGCCGCAAAATTGTTTCTCCTTGGGATTCTTGTCGCAGTCTCGAATGTTTACTAACAATGGTTGCTAGGAGACCCATTGTGACTCTTGTGACGCTTTTCAGAATGAGTTTGCTCCTGAATAAGTTACTATATTTTAATAAAGAAAGACAAGATGAAATGGAAATGTCACGGATAGCCTATAAAAAGGGCAATTCAGGTTCAGGTTATTTGTCTTCCATAATAAATATAACCTTATTTACAAAAAGTAAAACATCATATTTGTGTTGTTGAGTTTATTTTATTGTTAGGGTCCAGGCTTTGTATATACAGTGCCTTCGGAAAGTATTCAGACCCCTTCACTTTTTCCACGTTTTGTTGTGTTATAGACTCATTTTAGCTCATTTAAAGAGTGTCATAGCAAAGGGTCTGAATACATACGTATATGAGGTATTTCTGTATTTCAATTTTAATAAATGTACTGAAATTTAAAAAAAACTGTTTCCCCTTTGTCATTCTGGGGTATTGTGTGTGGATTGATGGCAAATTCTTTTAATTTAATCCTTTTAAAAATGAGTCTATAACACAACAAAATGTGGAAAAGGTGAAGGGGTCTGAATACTTTCCGAAGGCACTGTACATGTACATACGGTTTCATTGTATTCAACTGACTGGACATTGACAGTAACACCTGTTCTTTCCTCCCCCCAAAACATCCTCAGACAATATATCCATGCCATTTTGGCTACATAACAAAAAGAGAGAAAAAAGGAGGCTGTAGCACTGTTATAGCACTCTATTCATGTGCTCAAAGAAATGTAAGCGGAAACGGTGCCTCATACTAGTGAGAGGATGCTAATCAGCTGATAACTACAGTAGTCGTGGCATAAATTCAACCCTCATGAGGTTTACCTATAGTGAGGAGCGGACTTGCAAGACCGTATTCAACATAGGTGGCGGCAATGATGAACCGAGGTCCATACCGCTTGTTTCACTTTCTGTGGTTATTTTTTGTTCAAATTGATGCATCCAGGGATTTGCCGATGTGTAAAGAGGTAAGGAGCGTAAATGTGTTGTGCTATGATTATTTGATAGCATGTAATACAATTTTCACACATGATGGCAAATGGATTATGACATTATGGCATAGTTTATAGTTTAATTCAATGAAAATATGTACTGTAATAGGCTATGTGGTTTTGAATATATTTATCAGTCAGGATGAATTAAATTCTGAAATGACAGATCGATCCTTTTTCCAGGCTGCTTCATGCACTAATGCATGAAATACATATTGACAAATTCACATTTATGTGTCAGTGTAAACATGTTTTATGAGTATTGAACTGCATAATAGTAATATACAGTATTGTATAATTATACAATAGAGAGTATACTCTAACTGAAGATACCTGGAGGAAATAGTAGCTGTTTGTGCCTGATAACCTATATCACATTTATAACATAGTGATAAGAAGAAAGAGTGGTAGTTTGTTGTTGTAGGACATTTCATGCTACAGTAATGATGAAGATATCAGAACCATATTCAAAACAGCCACACATGCGGAATGGCCAGGCAGAGGAGAGGAGAACGGAGTCCTTCCCAGTTTGTTATCTTATGTATCGGTCATTTCAGCCCAGGGTAGGCACTTTACTGAACCTCCGTGGAACTGCTTGATTGTTCTCCATGTTGTGATCCAAAAAACACAAAGTTAGTCACATGTTTGATGGAGTGCTAATTTCCAAAAAACTTTTAATTACTTGGGTGGAATTACAAATGACTGGTCTCTTGGTAAACATCTTTACAAAAGCAATTGTGAGAGATTACTATTACAAGACATCTATGGGAACAGCAGGTGCCTCAAGCTCTAAAGAAAGACAGGCAGTGAGTAGCCATTACTCTTTCTTAGAGTGGTCGGCATGAAATGGTTAACTGAATTCAGTAGAGGCACCTGCTCACAACATTCTTCTTATCAAGAGTTAATAAACACTCTGGTCTCCCTCACATGCATCATTAGTGCCTGTACCTGTGGGAAATCAACATGTGTCACACACCTAAGAGGATTGTTTGAAGTCTTACATCAGACTTTTTGCTGCTGACCACAAAGGCTATGTGAACCACTGTTGTTTAGTAATGTGCATGTGTGTTGCCCCTGTCTGAACAACAGCAGCCTCCTAATATGCCTTCAGCAAGTTGTCCTGTTAACAACTCTCCCAAAGCCTACTTTCTTCTCTTTATATTTGCATAGGAACTGCGGTGTCTGATATATATTTTTAATTGTTATCAATTTACATAGCTCTTTGGCTGGGTATGAATGGCCCTCTGTGACAGACTGATATCATGGTTGTGCCATATCTGTGGTGTTGATATAACGTAGGCCTACTATCGGGACAATTTATCACATTACACCTATGGCACCTTCATTTCAAGGTGAGGGAGCTTAGAGACAGATTTAGGGAAGGGGACACTGTGGCAGGCTAATTCATCAGATGGATTTGTTTGCTGCCGCAACCACCCTTATGACCATGACGAAAGAGGGGCACAATGTCCTGTTACCTAGGTTTCTTCATGTTTATATGAAGAGGGGGATTAGGCTAGAGCGCATCTCCAATTTGATGCTGTTTTACATTAACCTCTCTCTCTTCTCCTCCCACTCCCTCTATCTCACATCCAAACGAAAGCTAATGTAGCAGAACTAATAAAAAAACAGACGCTTGGAGGAACATTTGTCTGCTTTTGTTCTTTTGTTAACTATTAATCCCACGTGTCCCGGTGTGGGGGTTAGGTTTACTCTGCTAAGTGGTCTTGGTCACTTTATAAACATGACATTAACGATAGCTTGAGTTTTCCCTTTGTAGCTCAGTATGCATTAGTTGACAGGAGGTGGTTAAGTTAAGCTTTGACAATAATAAGTTTATTTAACTGCTCACATCTTTGAACAATATCCACATGAAATTGTAATGGGAGGGGTATACTTTGTTAATGGACTTTGTAAGTAACTGTCTTCTAAAGTAATTTATCTCACACCTTCAGCAATACCGCTTGAAACATCCCTTCTCTGCTGGTGTCTGTTAAAAGCTGTTAACTGTAATGACTTGGGACAAGATTGTGATCATTGTTTACAAAAGGGTTTGCCTAGTCAACAGCTTTTCCCATGGCCTCTTGATAAGTAAATAATCCAGAAACTATTGGCAGTAAGACTTACTGCACATGCTTGATGAGTGAGATTAAGGCAACAGGTAAAACAGCCTCCTGTACAAATATTTACCCCCCCCCTATATTTGAAGAGGGGGTTGGTGTATTTCAGTAAGCAATTCTGCAGAATGCATTATATCCTATTGAAAAAATCATGTTAACTCACCACTTTGTAGTCTGTACACTGTTTAGTCAGTTACATTCGTCACAATTTATCATTTCATTTCATGATTACAATGGTACAATGAGCAACATTCCTAAAGTTGATGGTAATTAATTTGAGTTTATTTAGCAGTTAAAATGGATTGAGGATAATCTGTATGGGTATTTGTTTAAAAGTAAGTTGTTGTTGTTGTTGTTGTTGTTGTTGTTGTCGTCATATGTGTCGAGATATTACATTTACACCAATGACACTTTTTTCAAAACAAAGCCCCATGCACTGCTCTGAAATCAACATTCTCTGAAGTACATTACAAATGCAAGTCATCTGCCTTGCAAGGAGCCTACATCCTCTATTGTTCAGTGTCAACTCAGTCTGTATATGAGCAATTGTGTGTGTTTTCTTTGCAGTCAGATTACCACTTTGAGTACACAGACTGCGATGTGCTTGGGTCTCGCTGGAGAGTGGCTGTGCCCAACAAGCCCGACACGTGCACAGGCCTCCCAGACCCCGTCAAAGGCACTCAGTGCAGTGAGTACTCTACTCTCCTACTATATTACTCTGAATACTTAGTACCCAATACTCGATCAAATGTCAGTCATAGACTGGTTATGACAATCTTCTACTCTACACAATGTCTATATGAGCACAGAGTGTGGCTCCCTGCTCTAGCGACAGATATTCTCTTTCCACCAGCGTTCTCCTGTAGTGACGGGGAGTTCCTTGACATGAGTAGCCAGGACTGTCAGAAGTGTGCGGCAGGAACCTACTCCTTGGGGACAGGCGTGGCATTCGATGAGTGGGACAGCATGCCAACTGGTTTTGTCACCCATGGGATGAATATGAATGTTGGGGAAATCTACACTAACTGCTCTAAGTCAGTATGCCTCAAGCTTTGGTTGTAAAGGGTGTTTGCATTGTTTTGTAAATGTACAGCAAGGTTGGTAAACTGTTATTAAGTAAACAGTCATTTACGTTTTCTATGGAGCTCTAACTGTTGCTGATCCCCTGTCTATTTCTACGTGTATTTTTACTGTTATGTCTTCACGTAGCTCGACCTGGATACCAAAGGGTGACTACATTGCCTCAAACATAGATGAGTGCACCTCTACCTTGTCCTATGCAGTCAGCCTGAAGAAACCTGGCACATTGTCATTTGAGTATTTCTACCCTGATAACAACATCTTCTTTGAGTTTTTTGTGAGTATTTAATTACAAAATAATTTCTTGGCATGGTCCTCAAACTGTCAATATCAGAGGACTGAGGTTGTATCTGACAATATGTTCATAACAGAATTTCCACATTTCACCATTTTGACAATGGGTTTTCAGATTCTACTATCCATACTGTAATTTCTCAGAAACCCAGACCATTGACTGAGATGTGTGTGGCAGCCATGTGTTTTATGACGCGAGTGATGATATCTTCCTAACAGGTTCAGAATGACCAGTGCCAGTCCACAGACACAGAGAGCCGCTGGATGAAAACCTCTGAGAGTGACTGGAGTTCCTACAATGTGAGCTTTAATGCAAAAACTAGGACCAGTCTAGGTTTCCTGATCAGGTCACATTTAGTCAGGAATAAACTCATGGTCCAACACATAACACCTCACAAGCCTTATGTCTGCTTTTGAAGAGTGGGGGAGTAGAGATAAGAGCTGCTGATGGTTGGTGGTCGTGAGTGACCCCCTCTCTCTCTCTCTCTCTCTCTCTCTCTCTCTCTCTCTCTCTCTCTGCAGGTTCAGCTGAATAATGGCAACAACGTGCTGTACTGGAGAACCACTGCATTCGCACTGGTGGGCAGTGCTGCTGTCAAACCTGTGCTTCTTCGGAACATCGCCATCTCAGGTAAGCGTCTTTTTCTGCCTGGTGGAAGTACACACATTATGTCTATAACGTTTTTATTATTTAGAACAATGTAGTAATGTAGTATTTGTAAAGATTATGTAAAGCAAAGATGTTTTAATGTCTGCACACCTCTTCTTCTCATTATTGTTAATAATTACAAATGGATTGATGACCATCCTCCAGGGGTTGCCTATACATCAGAATGTTTCCATTGTAAGCCTGGTACCTATAGTGCAAAACCAGGATCTGCCCACTGTGCCACCTGCCCTGCTGACTCCTATTCTAATAAGGGTGCCATTGTGTGCCAGCAGTGTGAAAGGGACAAATATACAGGTATGTTTGCATTCTACCACTCAAACCACAAGGGAATGTCCCTACATAAACCTCTCCTTATATATGTGCTACTGCACATATATTTTAACCGAACTTACAACAGCTTAAATCATGTACTTGATCTCACGTTTTGCAAGTCACCAGACAAAAACAACGTATGTGTTAATGTATGTGCTGACTTCATTAATGCATAGCCCGTCTGGTTTACTTAGTCTTTGACTGTGACTGTTCTGTATCACTGGATCTTAATGTGGGCTGTGTTTTTCCTCCTGCCTGCTGGCTGTTTTCCCCTGCCTGCTTCTCCTGTGTTTCCAGAGGCTGGATCTGGGAGCTGCAAACAGAGGCCTGCATGTACAACCAGTGACTACTTCTACACTCACACCCCATGTGACTCCAAAGGACAGGTGCTGTGGGAAATGTACATATAACACATAACAGGCCATATAGATAATGTGTGAGGAAGTACATCAAGGTTAACAGAGCTGACATCTGACAATACTGTTTCAATGGGAGCAATCTGTTTTCATACATGGATCAATCCACTGCGGTTATCACCAGCTGTCATTGGTATCAAGTTCCCGTACACATTTATTAGCTATTCAGTCCTGGCAGTCTCTGTTTAAGTCGTTTAACTGCTAGCGACTCTTGTCCTTATCAGCTAAATGTTTATTTATGAATGATTGCCTTGCTGTGTTCTTCAGACCCAGCTCATGTACAAATGGATCGAGCCAAAGATCTGTAGTGAGAATGCAGATGGGGCAGTGAAGCTGCCTGCCTCAGGGAAGATGGAGACCTGTCCTCCCTGTAACCCTGGTTTCTCTGTCACCAACACCTCGGCATGTGAACCTTGCCCTCATGGCTCCTACTCCAATGGAACAGGTGCAGGCCCACACAACATGACTAAGAACTGAGATAGAACCAGTGGAGAACTTGATTCATGATTTTATGATGATAGTTATGAATATGCATGCTGATTAAATGGAAGACTGATAAATTCATCCTAAAATAATGACAGAAGAGGTTATTATGGTGTCTTTTGATTGGTTGAGTGCAAGGTGAGGCGTATTACACATGATGCATTACTTGTCCTGTAGAAATACACAAGCTTTACCTTCAAGCTAATGCTCATGCTTTTATGATGTCAGACCATTTTGGATGTAAAAGCCGAAACATGAACACCCATCTGCTCTTTAACCTTCATGTATTGACAGCCTGCGCTGAGTGCCCTGTTGGCACAGAGCCTGTGGTTGGCTTTGAGTACAAGTGGTGGAACAAGATGCCCAGCAACATGAGGAGCTCTGTCTTCAGCCGCGAGTACAGCAACTCAGACAGGAGCACCGGTGAGAGTCTACTCGTACCATATGTATTATCAATGACTGGTACTGATAGATGAACTATTGTTATTAAAGCATGATAGGAAGGGATTACAGTGTAGTGTGTCAGGTTGCATGACCCTGCCATGTCATATTATTGATTGTTGATTGGTTGTGACAGCATGGGAGGTGGCAGGGGAGTACATCTACACCACCCCCGGGGATCTGGACTCAGACTACATGATGCTCTCACTCACTGTCCCTGGTTACAGGTGGGGCTCAATCGGTCAACTAACTCGGACAAACAACAATTCAATGATCTGTATCTCATGTATTTAACAGTATTCATGATGAAATGTGAGTATTATAAATGTAATGTATTTGATGTGGCTGTAGCAAAAGAAGAGTGCAGTAGTGGTTTAGCCTGGTCAACCAGACCGACTTAACGTTATATCTGACTGGTTTTACAAGGTAGTGGTTGCCTCAAATGTCAAAATGTCTCCCTAGGTTGCCTCATTCCATGACCAAAGATGATGAGACAAGTGAATTGGCCAGAATCTCCTTTGTCTTTGAGACGAAGTGTACTGCTGATTGCACACTTTACTTTATGGTGGTGAGAGAGAATATTACATACCTAATGTCATACTGTTATGAATAACATCAAACATTTACTACTATAAGGCCTTCAGTCAGACCACTCCTAGAGAACAGTGATGCGAGTGTATCTCTCTTGCAGGGCTACAATGAAAGAAACAATGATGTAGCGGAGCACTGGAGTGGCACCAACAGGAAACAGTCCTATTCCTATCTGATCAAGAGCAACAGCACTGTCAGCTTCACCTGGGCCTTCCAACGCGCTGAGACCATCACCTCAGTGAGAAGGATTACTAACTCCCACATGATGTCAAACACTGCATCACCTAAGCTCAGTCTCTGCCAAAGCGTTTTCACCTTACTGTAATGTACTCTGGGAGAGAATTCTGTTCACTTTTAAATAACTAAGTTACCTTACATTGATACTTTACTGTTTTATTTAATGTCAGTTTTTATGTCAGAGTGGCATAGCTTTTGAATTGGAACTGTCACTTCTTTTTTTTTTTTTTACCCCAGAAGAAACAGTACAGTGGTGTCTTTGCCAAGATCTACTCTGTCCACATCACCAACGTGATGGGTGGCGTGGCCTCCCAGTGTCGCCACTGTGCTCTGGGCTCCACCCAGACAGGCTCTGCCTGTGTGCCCTGCCCACCAGGGCACTACATGGTCAATGGCACAGGCATGTGTAAGAGCTGCCCTCCAAACACCTTCATCAGGGCCGAGCAGCCTATCGGGGAGGCTGCCTGTATTCACTGTGGACCCAACACTATCAGCAACAAGGTATGGCAGCAAGCAGCCCCCTCCACTATAGAACAATACAACACACAAAACCATAGGAAGGTTTGTCTGACTATGCTTTCATCAGTTATCCTACCAGTTATACTAGCTCTAAACCTAACACCTACACTGATAAGGAAAGTGGAATGGCTGTGATAAAGAAAGCTAATGGCCACTATCACTAGGTTTTTAAGATATAGACAGAGTTTGACTTTTAGCTTGGTCATGTAAAATGTAATGACAGTTGATGAGTTGTTTTGTACATGCATCTAAGTCATGTGTTTCTATCTGCCTCTCCCAGGCCCACTCGGCTTGCATAAGTGACTGTAGACTGGATCTGCAACCCAGTGGAGGGGAGGTCCTGCACTATGACTTCTCCCCTTTGGCCAACATCACCAGCTTCCAGAGCAGCCCCCGCTTCACCAATAAAGGCCTCAGATACTTTCACAGATTCAGTGTTGGCCTTTGTGGGACAGAGGTATGGGCTTATTGATGGAAATTATTCTATTTAGAATACACTTTGATCACAGTAATACAAACGATTCACAATGACAACTTCACACATAGCAATACATCCCAATACATGAATCCCCCCAAAACCATTCAGTAGATGCCAGTTCCCTCACTTGAAAAAATGTAAATGAAATTACATATGTACTATATAAGTGTATGTTGTGGATCATAGTTTCGAAGACATCCTGGTGATTCTCTGTCTCCTCCCATAGGGCAGAGAGCTGGCTGTATGTGTGGACAACGTAACTGAGAGTAGGAAGGAGGTCAAAGGTTACACTTGCCAGTCCACTGTGGTGCCCTCTGATGTGAGGGGTCAGAGCGTAGTGTCCTCCCAGCCCTTTACTATTGGAGACACACTCATCGGTAAGAACTAAAGCATTGAGCCATCTCCCTCAAATAGCAAAAATGGACACAAAAAAAGTTTAATTCTTGACTCTTGGTTTAGGCTGAACAAGCTGTGGGATTATGGCTGACTTCAAATGCTTATTATCCCTTTTCTTTAGACTAGGTTCTCAATTTCAATGATTGACCTTTTACCATGGCTATGATACTGTATCTATTTGATAACTATCCTTCTGTCTGTCTCTGAAGGGGTTACTGTTGACTCTACCCTGAATCAGATCTCCTCTCTGGAGCACTCCTTCCCCACTAAGTCCAACCTGCCTGACGTCATATTCTACTACAGGTACAGTACTATCCATCTTCTCTCAGTATGTATGGTTTAACAACCGACATATTCAAATATATAAACAGTAAATCATAATTAACATTAAGACTAAGATACAATCATTTGATTTTGGTGTTTGCAGGGGAAGTGAGACAACACAGGCGTGCAAAAAGGGAAGATCAACGACCATCAGGCTGAGGTGTGATCCTACAATGACAGCCAAAGACCAGATTACACTCCCAAGGTACTGTTGATGATGACTGACTTTAGTGAACTATTGACTTCTAAGGAGTACATCGTACATAGAGTACACTTCTGAAATTAGAAGGGACTTTCCATCTGCAGTGCTCTCTAAAGTTTGGACAGACTGACACCCTGTGGACAAACTGTGGGACTGCAACTAATGTGCCATCATAAAGCAGGGCTTGACTAAATTATTTGATTTAAATCTTTCTCTGTGTCTTTGTTTTTGTCATCAGCAACTGTTCAGAGGGGACATGTGATGGCTGCTCTTTCCACTTCCTGTGGCAGTCTCAGTATGCATGCCCACTCTGCACAGAGAGTAACTACAGAGAGATAGTGAGTGCCTGCATCCAGGGTATACAGGTAAGGCTGGCATTGTAGTCTACTGAGCACATACTACAATATAAACTTGTCATGACACTAAGAAAACAAATGCCAAATTAAGTGTGTGTGTGCGTGCGTGTGTGTGTGTGTCTCTCAGAGAACCACATACGTGTGGCAGCAGCCCCTGCAGTGCACTGGTGGGGTGTCCCTGCCAGCCCAGAGCGTCAGTGCCTGCGTGACACTGGATTTCTGGCTAAAGTTTGGTGTGTCCACGGGAACGGTTGCAGCCCTGCTGCTCATCAGCATCAGCTGTTATTTCTGGAAAAAGACGCGCAAGTAAGAAGTTCTCTGTGCCTGCTACTGCATCCTTAAGTAGCATTAAAAAAACAAATCCTCAGTGATTATGTTAGTCAGTGGAAGTGCATTTACATCTCTCAAAATCTTTTATGTTTTACTTTGAATAAAATCGCACAAGGTGTATGGTATGGTGGCTAAGCTATGATGAATGTCTCCTCAGGCTGCAGTATAAGTACTCCAAGCTGATGATGAGCTCCGGGGATAAAGAGTGTGAGCTCCCTGCAGCCGACAGCTGTGCCATCATGGAGGGAGAGGATGCAGAGGATGACCTCATCTACCTCACCAAGAAATCCTTCTTCACCAAAATCAAGTCGTTTTCGAGAGAGGTCAGTTCAACTTAAAAAAGCTCTTTTTTTACCAATACACTGGATTTGCTATGTTGCATTGAGATGTTTTCTTTTGATTCAGTTCAAAGTTCGTACACATTACTTGATTTGATGTATTTTCACAGAGAACATCAGATGGATTTGACTCAGTGCCTCTGAAATCATCGTCAGGTCTTGAGATGGAGATGAACTAGAGCACCATACACCTCCTGAGCTCAGAGGAGGGACAAATCTGCCTGTATAGTACCAAAGGACAGGATTGAAGAGTATGAATCGATACATCCTATGCACTCACCACAGATGTATTTTATAAGTCCATAGACCAATGAACAGCAGAAAGGTTTTGGTCTTATACTGGTCTTTCAAACTCTGAATTGCTGACTATTTGTAATGTAAATGTTGTTGTGTTTTTTCTTCCGTAAATTGTTATTACACAAAATTAATAGTAGTTATACAAATTATTCTGCTAAGTTTTGGCTTTTTTGTCAAGTGAGTTAGATGTTTGTGTAGTGTCTGCAACATTTATTTGGTCATATCAAAACAAATGAATTTCTCTTGTTTCTTATTTGGGGAATTTCCTCAAAAGTCTGGCTCGTAGAACAATTTGATGGTCCCCGAATGGCAATATGGACGCTGAGGGCATTTTTAAACCTCAATGGGGGCCTTATCTTTCTACAGGATTTTTTGTTTACGTCCTGGAACATTTGGGCCTATATTTTTAGCCTATATTTTCATACTGTGTGAACCATGTGCTCTTGAAACGATTATGTCATATACTTTATAATGTAACTCATGTATCTTCATGTTTTAATATTATTTATTTGCCATCATGAGTCTACATTTTAACATTATTTTCTACAAGGTATTGTTGCCAAACTATTAAAAAAACAAGTTCTCATCATCTATTCAAATAGATTAGAAGAAATCAATTTCTCAGTTTTTTTTTTTTTTTAATGATGGACTCTCTTATTTGCATCAGATTTCTTTTCAGAGCTGGATGTTCTGCTGTTTATCTTTCCCTATGAATAAATAAACCTATAAAATAATGTGGAAAAAATGTTTGTCCTTTGTGACTCGAGATTTTGAGCTCATCTCGCGACGCTAGGTAGCAATGTTGCAGCACTGGGTGGGTGCGTGCTGAGAGTGGGTGACATCGTGAGAATCCCGGGAGCTACACAGAAATGGAATAGGAACTTCCTACCAAAATCTTCAAAACGTGCATAAACTCGAGGAATTTTCACCTCGCGTTGAAATGATATTATAATTGTCACGTAGAGTAGCCACAGTTTATTTGCGTTTTTGTTTTTCTTAGTTATCTAACTTGCGTTAGCTGCACGAATCCACCGCTGCCACCTTTGACCAAGAAAAAGCAGAAGTCACAACTTGCTGAGGGTTGTTCTGCAGGAATGTCGCAGAAAGAGAGACCCAAGTTCTATCGACAGGAGGTCAACAAGACAATTTGGGAGGTTCCAGAACGCTACCAGAGCCTGTCTCCAGTCGGGTCTGGGGCCTATGGATCAGTGTGGTAAATCACGCTTTTAGTCCTGATGTCTGCGCAGAGAGCTAGTTAGCATAGCCTAGCTACCTCATTCATTTCTATGAGGCCTACATCGATGCTAAAGTTAGCTTTGTAGTCTGAGCAGAACACGAACTACATGCCAGGGCCCTCGATCAACTTTAGCGAGCACGCGAACTCATCTTGCTGCCCTATATGCTCGCCTACTACATTGTTTGCCAATCGCCTGATGAGTAGATTGCTAAAATGTTGCATTGTGAAATGTTCAACACTAACTACACAAGTATAAAAAATATAGTCCAACAGGAGAGGTAGATAAACTAGCTACTAATACTGTTGCAACATACTGTCTCTGTGATTGCAACATTGTATGCATTCAAACCATGAACATATGTTTGCAAACCAGTCAAATTAGTCGTTTACAGACGAGCATATTCATCAAATTATCCATTTGATGGCGTGTGAGTGTTGTTGTGGCTACGTGCGCTTTACTTCTCAGTCGGTCGTTATTCCGATGCATTTGGACCCATCGGACCGTTTGTGTAGTATTCTAGTCTACATCGGTTGGAAAACCTCCACAGAGTGATGTCACCATCATTTTATATGCCATGACTCATAGCCCAGAATAGGTCAAACTCTAGTGTGGATGGTTACTTTTCAGTGTATTGCAAAGTTCCATAGCGAGGCAGAGATTAAATGGATGTGGGATGTTACTGTATGAGTAAAACAAATCATCAAGAAAGACAATACACATTATATTATCTTGCGTTTTACACATTTGACAAGATAACTGATGAATTGACATACTGATTTAATGTGCACTGATTCTGCTTGTTTTCTGAAATGGAGGGACAGGTTCTGTGAATGAGCAGATGTTTGTTTTTCACAAAAAGTCAGGCTTATATTATGCTGCTAGGCAACAGGATAAACTGCAGCTATCATATTATTCAGTGGTTTCCCTGCCTTTGCTGATAAAAATGGGCCTTAGTAGGCTAGGTCATCAGTATTATCTGGAAATTGTCTGATTAAACAGATGCTTGTTTTGCAGCCAGATGTGCTGCTGCAGGGCAGTAGAGGATAATCTGACCAAAATCAGATTATTATTGTTATTATTATTATGAGGTCGAATAAAATGTGCTGAATGTGAAACCAGGGGGAGGGGAATGTAAATGTAATGTTACAGTACATTTACATTTGATTGACATTACTACAAAGCTTTTTGCTGAAATTGCAGACTAGGCTATGCCATCTTTCTAAACTGCAATATATGGTGTTTTCACACTTGGGGCGTTTCATTTCCAATCGTGACACTTAACCTCAAATACATTCCTGCACAATTTGGAGATTTGAGTCTATTGTCTACAACAGTGTCGACGCCATTCAGAAGAATGTCCGTTGGCTTTGACAGTCTTGGCATAGCCTGCTCTGTTCCATCTGCCTGCGAGCATTTCTGTGCTGTGCGTGTCGTGCAGTGACTCTGTTGTTGGAGCCAGGCCTACCGCCCATAAATGTGGTTAGCTGAGATTCACAGGGAAGGGAAGTGAGAAGGAGACTGTGCTCGTCCAGTCTGTCAGTCAGACTCCTTGTGCTGAGAAATTACATTTTCTGCAGATGGTGCTTTTTCGTCACCTCAGCACTTCACATCATTTGATTCTGGGTCAAGCAAACTCAGCCCTAAGTGGGCCACTTAAAGGCCAACTTAAGTGAAAAATCAAATTCCTAGTGTTTTGGTTTGACTTTTGGCTTCACCAGATCAAAGTAGCATCACCCACATATTGAAAATTAGGTTTCTGTTGTTTTCCAGTGCACTTCGTGTAAAAATCTAGCCCTGCTACTCTCCCTCAAATGCTCAGTTTTCGATGGGTGTGATTTAAGAGATTATGTGTTGGTCACCACGAACTGCTCATGTTATAATCTCAATAGGATGCATGCTCTGGTAGAAAAACTCAATCAAATAATATCAATTGTTTACATTTTACATCCCTCCCATTTTAATCAGAACTAGCAGTGCACACAGTCTTCAATTGAGGATGCTGTTTGTGTCTCGTCATGCAATGATCAGTATTCAGATGTCTTAACAATAGGGATTGAATGAAAAATGGGTTGGGTTGTTCCGAGACACCCCTGTTATAATTGCACATACTAGAATCCATAATTACATTTTTGTCTCTTCACAGTTCGTCATACGATGAGAAGATATGCCAGAAGATAGCGGTGAAGAAACTCTCGCGGCCGTTCCAGTCCATTATTCATGCCAAAAGAACATACAGAGAACTGCGGCTGCTGAAGCACATGAAACATGAGAATGTGAGTTCCTCCCTCTCTGCCTACCTGTAGCGCGGCCTCTCTTTTAAAAGCTGCAGAACTATGCTGGCTAAATTCATCATGCTGATGTGAAAACTCAAGATATACAGTATGTTGGTTGAGCATGTCTTTGGTTTCATGCCTGAGAGCCTCTCTGCTGAAACCAACTCAGTCATGAATGAAGTTGCATAATTTACTTGATCATTGGCCTCCCTTTGTTGCAGGTGATCGGGCTTCTTGATGTCTTCACACCTGCTACTAGTTTGGAGGAGTTTAATGATGTGTGAGTTAAACATCCTTACTACCCTTTAACTACTGTATCATTGTCCAATAACCTTTATTCACTCTGTCAAATGCCTAAAGATAGTGGGCCAATAGCTTCACGCCAACAGTATTTCTGCTCAGTACAGTGCCTTTTTTTCATCAGAAATAAAACAAAAAACCCTGTCTGGGAATCACCTGGAGTCCATCCAAAAGACTAAACTGAATGGAATGTTTCACTGGTTCAGTAATAAATTAACCAGTCACACGTGGCTTTTCAGTTTCACCACCTTCATCTTTCCTCATCTTTTACATCTTTTACATTTTTGTAAAAAGTTTTTGTTTGTTGTTGCTAAATGTTATTGAAAAGAGGAAGTGGACTAGTATTGCACAATGTACCGGTTCTACAAAAGTAAAACTGTTTGTTTGTTTTTTTACCATAAACATCTCGACACTTGGGCTGTAGATTCACTTGACTTTCATAGAAAACAACACTGACCTGCTTCTGTAATATTTTTCGAGTATTCAGAGCGTCTGAAGTCGTTAGAGCCTCCATCTTTTTTTAAGCGACATGAAGCACTGCTGATATGTCGAAGGTGACGTAATTTGTGTCGTCACCGAAAACAAAGATATTATAGCGCCGTTGGAAAGCCAAGATCCGCACCTTTCCTGTGATATGCGGCATTCGCCTATGCAGTTTACTGTGTTATGACTAACTGATCAGACATCTAAACATAAACAATCAAATGAAAGCAGAGATTGGGCCCATGCACCTTAAGAGGTTAAGAATCTAAAGTGTGATACTTAAGCTGATATCGCTATCAAAGTCAAAATGTTGGTATCGTGACAACACTGAAGTGGACAGACCGTGACTCGGGGCTGACTCCCTCTTGTAGCTGGATGCCTGAGTGTCAGACACACAAGCCTGGATGTGCTGTGGGGTTTTGGAATGCATGGACTCATTCAACATCTCCTTTACTATCTCACTCTACAATGTGGAATGCATGCCTATATTCCTCATTTGGACAGAAGGGCTTCATATTGAGCAACAAATAGCCTGGAAGTTGAAAGATTTGAGCAAAGGAACACATTTCGTCAAGAGGCTCGATTTTAACATGGCATATGGAATAAGATGAAGGAATATAAAACCCTAGCTCTCTCTCCACTCTGGGGGCTCCCGTTGCCCCTTGTCCCAGATTAACACCATGCATAGAGGATTGGGGGGAATGCGAGGTCGCAGGCCCATAGAGAGAGAGAGGGGTGTGTGTCTGGGGGGGGGTGTCCAGAAACCTGCACTGCCTCAGTAGAAAAACTCCTCCCTCACTCAGAATAATAAACATGGAATCATTCCGGAACATTCAAACCTGCTATTTTCTGTTCACACATATCTGTGCACACACACCTCTGTGCACGCACGCCTGCTGGAGCATAGGGAGGGGTTTCAAAGTGCTGTCTAGGAAAACCCGGGATATGCAGCTACTGTAACTGTGGTTCCCTCAGTTCCAAAAATACAGTGTGACTCACATGGCCGTAGCAAGGCTGTTCATAACTCCGCATCTACTCCTGTTTCCATCGGGGGGAGGGGGGGGGGGAGAGAAGGATCCATGGATCAAGGGGGATGAGGGCTCCCTATTTATATACCTTTATTTATTTAATTTTTTTGCCTCACGAACCCCATGGAGAGTGTTTCTGCCTCGTTGTTTGTGTCTTTGATCTTGTGTAGAAGAGGGGCAGTAAGGACAAGACAAGCTTAACCAGGGGTTATTTTAAGATGTCCTGTGTGGGAATAGAGCCACATGCATCTAACCAAAGGCAAACAGACTCGCTACATGTGCAGTATATTTATGCTTCAAATAATGTGAGCCAGGTCTTCCCCAAGAAGTGCTTACTGTTGTTTGAGCTTTTTAAACAGTGATGGGATTAGATTCGAATTACACACTGATGCAGTCCCATTAAGGCCCATTATCTGTGTGTTGTTTAATGACATTCCATTTGTGGAGGGTTTGGCCCATTGGGGCCTCTGGAGAGGCCAGGCCACGGGGAGTGAGGACAGGAGCAGCCACTAAACCGGTTTGAGTTGACTCACACAGCCATATGGCAAAACACTGCCCTGGTAACAAACGAAGCAGTCTTTCCTGCCTGTCAGAGATTTTTAGGGGTGGGAAACAGATGGTTTGTCTTCACACAGTTTGAGCCTCTCTCTTGTCTGGTGCCATTGACAGGTACCTGGTGACTCACTTGATGGGGGCGGACCTCAACAACATAGTGAAGTGTCAGAAACTCACAGACGACCATGTGCAGTTCCTCATCTACCAGATCCTCAGGGGGTTAAAGGTGAAATACCTTAATACTGTACATAAGTATGAAAATTTCACCTGGAGGCTGTAGACCAGAGTTGTGTAAACTGTACTTCAAAGCCACAAACCACCTAGCTAAGGGCTTATGATCCCCGTATCAGGTTGGAGATCAATATGACTCAATTGATGATATTCATGTCATCTAATACTGGTGTTCCCTTCTCTCCTCTCAGTACATCCACTCAGCAGACATCATTCACAGAGTAAGTCCCCTGTTTGATTATGTCCGCTGTGGTTTAGTGTTGAAATGGAAAACAATCCCTCTGTGACCCAGAATCAAAACAGTGAGTCTTGTTGGTTTATGGGCGCTTCCACATGGCAGGCCCAGGCTCACGCCTTGTGCAAACACTGTAAAAAAGGCAAAAAAAGGGAAGTAATAAACAGACCTTTATTTTGCACAGTGCCAGAGACCGTGCTACCGTTTTCAAAGAACAGAAACATCAAAGTGTATTAGACAGAGTTTTAGCAGTAAGGGATTTACAGGGAAAATACACTGAAATATCTCCCACTTCTCTCTTTAGGACTTGAAACCCAGTAATCTAGCTGTGAATGAGGACTGTGAGCTCAAGGTAAGAGGGATAGACCAACTCATTCAAATGTGTCTTGAATGCTCAGCAGCGGGACACAGTGTGCCCGTTAGGGTAACTCTCCTGCTCAGTACCATACTAGCTTCCTCTGACCTCCTCAGATCCTGGACTTTGGGCTGGCACGGCACACTGACGATGAGATGACGGGCTACGTTGCCACCCGCTGGTACCGTGCTCCGGAGATCATGTTGAACTGGATGCACTACAACATGACAGGTAGAGGCGCAGGCACTGACGACACAGCCCTACCCTACATCTGCTCAATATGGAATAATGTTTATAGATTGTTGATTTACTTAAGAACTGGGCCAACTATTCTGTCTGTCCTTATGGGTGTCATTACAACAGAGTGATTGGATGGGACTCGACTCTCTTAATGTTGCTCTGAATGTTATGTTTTCCTCCTGTATGTATCCAGTGGACATTTGGTCCGTGGGATGCATAATGGCTGAACTCCTCACCGGAAGGACTCTGTTTCCTGGTACTGACCGTATCCTTTCATTTACCTCACTATTATTTTTTTTTTTATTTGAGGCCCTAAACTGAAGTCCTCTTCCACTATTCCTAGTTCACAATATTTGCTTGCAGAGTCACACAGGATGAGAGACATTTCACAAGATTGTGGGTGTACTGACCTTTTCGATGCTCTCAGCTGTTTGCAGGTTCAGTTTTAAAAAGTGGTTGACTGTGTGTTTGCTCTCTCCTTCGTCCTTTAATTCCTAACTTGTCTTGCACTAAGTCCTGTCTGTAATGCCTCTGAATGCTTCTGCTGCCCTCTGCCTCTCTCCTCAAGCATGTGATGAGGCCGACACTGTTGTCTTACAGAGTCTGTCTATACACGTAATGGTTCTCCAAGTCACACTCATCTCTGCCTCTCGACTTGCCCTGCCTCTATAACTGCTTTGCTACTGTTTCCCCAGGTTTTTAAACCCCTCTTCCATTGTCTGCCAGCATGCACCCTTGGCATCAAGCTCTGATCTGCTCCAATAACACACCTACTGACGTGTTTTTGTCTCTGCACCAGTGTTCTGTTTGTCTTTTCTTCTGTTTGCCAGTGTTTTCAGACTAACAGCAAGGCTTTGAAGTGTGCATACCCTGAATATTTTCTCCAGTTTGTTTTCCATTTGCAGGCTGCTGCTTATCCAGCACCAGTGACTCATAATAATTCTGTTGATAAGTATTATGAGGTCTTGTTGTTGATTTTCCTCCTTCACTGAGTAGCTGCTGAACAGACATCGTGAAATGTCAATGGAGATTTTTTATCATAAGACTTTTAAGCATTTGGTGTGAAACACAGAATTCAATGTCACTGCTCTTGGCCATAGTCCTCAAGCTGTTGTGATCTCTCAGGGATGATCTTGATGAACAGGTCAGCCCCAGGCTAGCCCGCTCCCATGTCCAGCTTCTGTTCTTCCTTTACGCACCGATGGTAGATATTGATCAGTTGAAGCTCATAATGCTTCTCGTCGGAACGCCAGGGCCCGAGCTCTTGATGAAAATATCTTCAGAGTCTGTGAGTTCCGTTATGCAAGGTCTTCTGTTGTTAATTTGCTAAAAGGCCTGTTTTTGTTTTTTTTGCATCACTTTGTTAAGTAATTTTCATCCTCAGCAACAGCTACTTCAGCCATAAATTACAGCATGCTTTGCGGACTGTTTGTGGACTGGGTTCAAATACAAGACCTGTTAATTTGGTAACTGAGTCTTTGCTAGGAAAATGACTATGATTTCTCTCAGATCAAAGCTTGATTACACTGCGACTGATTAACTTGTTTGTTTTTTCCTGACTGAAGTTTCACTTCTTTACTCTCCTAACCTAACGCATGTTACTGTCTTATCTATTCTGAATCTGCCCTCATCTCTTCCCTTTTCACACCATACCCACTAAAGGGACAGTTCCCTTTTTCGCAGAGGCTCCTGGGGCTTTTAGGAGTTGATGACAGTGCTCCTATTGAACAGCTGCTTGTTAACCGTCTCTGCTGTACTGCTGTATCCCCCTTGACCTGCACCTCATAGATATAAACCAGCTTCAGCAGATAATGCGCCTCACAGGAACGCCCCCAGCATCTCTAATAAGCAGGATGCCCAGCCACGAGGTGAGCAGGACCCACTTAATGCTTTCTCTGTAGCCCAGAGCCACAGACCACAGACCCAGGACCACATACCTAGTGTTATATATCCTGATCACACTACAGAGCTGAGCTGAGCTGTACTGTGCTGGCCTGGTGGTATCACCCACCATAATTGCTGTAACAGTGCAAGTTAACCCATCCCCTCCATGACAAGTCTCCCAAAGTGTAGTCAATTGCCAATTCCAGGCACAGACAGCACACATCTTAGTGATAAAGTGGAAAGACTATTTATACCATATATTCCTTTTGATATTTTGACATGGCACCTTTTTTTGAATTGTAAATGAAAGCTCCCCCCCCCCCCTACCTAAAAGCTGTACTATGACAATTGAGTGGCATCTGATCTGCTAAGCTGCATGAAATGAATGAAAGCAGAAACTACCTCCGGCTCCTAACTATTTGTTTGTTAAAGCAGCATGGTAAGCCTTATTAAACATTAATATGCCAAGCGTTATACACTAACAAGCTCTGACACATTGTCTGCAACAGAATTTGCTTGAAACACTTGCTCAACTGACTCAGTGTGGTAATAATCGACACTGGACCCTCAACTGCATGTGAAAGTCCTCCCAAAAACTCAAGACAACAATCCTGGTTGTTGGTGACGATACATGATGCCACAAAGAAAGTAATACTCAGCTGTGGGAAATACTCTTCCTTCTGCCCTCTGTCTGTCTGATTGCACATTTACCAAATCTGCAACCAAAGCTTCTCTCAACAGTGCTCAGCACATTCTTATTTTATCAAGTGACAGGGCCAATGTGGTTATGAGTAAATCTACCCGCATCCTTCTGATAAATGCCTCTGTGTAATCTCCTTGTGTCATCTAATGATACCAACAATTGCTAATCATCATTTTCCAAATGTAAAACTATAACCTAGAGAGATGTACTGCTTGTGGCTCTTCAGGGGTTTGACCATTGAATCATATCTCTTCACAGGCCAGAAATTACATCAACTCTTTGCCACAAATGGCCAAAAGGAATTTTGCTGATGTGTTTATCGGAGCCAACCCCCAAGGTAAGGCCAGCATGAGTAAAGACTTGGGGCAGTAATTAAGGAAGACATTGATCCACAGGGGGCAAAAAAAAATCCTGCTAATCCTACTAATCATAGAGACAGAGCAGTCAGGTGCTGTCTGACCTGTTTGTTGTGGTTATGTTGTAGCTGTGGATCTGTTGGAGAAGATGCTAGTTCTGGACACAGATAAGAGGATCACAGCGGCCGAGGCGCTGGCGCACCCTTACTTTGCCCAGTACCATGACCCGGATGACGAGCCTGAGGCTGACCCCTATGACCAGAGCTTTGAGAGCCGCGAGCTGGAGATCGAGGAATGGAAACGTATGTATCAAATAGCCTGTGATAGGTAATAGGGTAACATGGGCTAAAATTGTATATATTGGATATGTGAATACTGATACTATGTGATGTGATACTGTATGACGATAACATTTCTCTTGTGGTTTAAATGTGTTCCATTAGAACGATCAATGGAACACATACTGTATTATGGCTTAGTTTGTGTATGTTTCCAGCACTTTCTCTATTTCTTATTACAGGACTTACCTGGGAGGAGGTGGTAAGTTTTGAGCCACCGATCTTTGATGGAGATGACATGGAGTCGTGAGACCTGTTTTTTTTTTACAGATATAGCCCATCCCACCAGCCCTCCCAACCTTGAGGATCAGCTTAAATATCATCTGACCTTTTGGAAAAATGATATCATCTGAGTGCCTAATATTGTTAGTTTATTGTTAATCATATTTTCATGGCAAGCACTCTTTTCCACCATTTTGACTCAGTTAGGTGTTTCAAGGGGAACATAACCAAAATGGGGATAGGAATAGGCATTTTAAGAGCTTGTCCCTGTTAACAAATATTGATTATCAGTATCTGTTGAAGGGAGACACAGAGGCAAGCAAAACCAACCACTTCTATCATTGGTCCATTGCTGGAAAATGTCATGCTTCTGTTATTGATATTTGAAATAGCTGAAATAGTTTTGTATTCCTCAGAAGTTTTATATGAGACTTCTATGACTCATCACTGTGACATTCAAAAAATTAGATGCTGAAACGTCCGGAAATATAGCTGTGCTATTATGTGTTATGATTGAATCGTTTGTAGTGTCTATCAACTGAAATATAGAATAATGCTAGTCTGTCACTCACTCTGCCAATCTGTCAATCACAGCATTGTGTCACATGATTTGCTTCACTTTATCTGTTCAAAAACGTAGGGATTTCTTTACTTTTGACATGTTTTGCTGTAAGAAGGGTCTATCACATTAGGGACTTATTAGTAGGTCCATCTCCATTCTCCAAAGTCAGTCATACTATTGGAATGTTTGGTTCAATGCCTGACTATAAGATGTTTGACCATTGAATGCTCACAAACCCCAAATCATTATTCAGTGCAATGAATATCTAAATGATAGTTCTGGTAGATTCAGACTTTTGTTTATTTTCTTTGTTTTAAATGTAGCTCCCAGTCTAATATCTAGGTCCAGGTCCTTCCCCTATGCTCTCCCTGACAGGAGACAATAGAAGAGAACTATAAGGACTAGTCTGAATAGATAACCATGATAGCCCCAGGACTCATAATACCACTTCATGTATTTACATATTTAAACCAGATCGAGTAATCTGAGCCACTGTGGGTTGTCATTTAAAGTGCCAATCAATAAGGCATAAAACTAGGAAAAATATGTATTTGTGGGTACAAATTTAACTCAAATGTATGTAAATATCTGTTCTATATTTTATTTTTTAATCTTCATGACGTGGTTTGTTATTCCATTAAGCAATCTTTTCATCAGCATGTAAATCATTTTATGCGTGTGTGTGTGAGTTTTGAATATGTGTGTTTACAGGAATTTGAAGTGTCATGCAAAAACCGCAAATAGAAATATTACATGAATGTCTAAAAGAATGAGGGAATTAGATATATTTATACTTTGTTGAGGTGGTATTTATAAACTGAAGAGATACTTGTTACTTCAGCAAACCCCCACCAGACTGTTAACAGTCCAGCAGAGTAACTATGGTGTCATTATGCCTTTGTTTATAAAGAAATAAAGACAGTTATTTTTAAGAGTGCATGTCTGTTTTGTGTTTTGTTTCCTAAATTGAGGATTCCATCTACTGACTTCTATATACTAGCATTTCTTATAATAGCATCTACATCTGAAACCTAATGCCATAATTCCTCTTTTGCTTGCCACAAATATTGAATATAATTTACCCAGGCAGTACCCACTGATTATGAATAGCCACTAGATGGAACTAGTCCACTTTGCTAATGAGAGCGTACATTGAGAGAGAGTTATGATTTCACCCAGGCATTATGTTGCATTAGGCTACCAATGACAACTGGAGAAGATAAGAAGGTGATTGAGTTAATTCACATCCAAGCCACATTATAGTATTGAAAATCGATGACACTAAGGAGAACTTAACAGCCTTTCCCAGGTCATCATAATTTTTTGTTCACTCAGTGCTAAAAAAAAGAGATTTATCCATCGTTCAGGGGCTGCGCGATCTCAGCTGGAGTGTATGTATGTATGTATGTATGTATGTATGTAGACTCCACTCTCTGGCTGCCTAGGGCAAGTATAATCGGTCTCTTTGGTGCAGTGTGGTACAGTCATTTGTACAGTGTGTGGTGTGCTGGAAGGTGTCATTTAACACGCATGCGTGGACCATTCAACCCAGCTAGCTGCGAACTACATACCCGGTCAACATGGAGAGGAAAGGTAATCTTCTCAAAGACAAATCATTGATTAAAAGGCAGTTTTGCATAAACATAAGATATTTTAAAGGATTGGATTCGATGTAGTTTCGAAGTTGAAGTTCACTCTCAAGGCAATCACAGTATATCAAATGTGTTGTGGAATTGCATGTCTCTTCATGTCTCTTGCTAGCTAAACAGCGAAACGTCACTCACGCGCTGTTCAAAAAAACTAGCCAGCCAGCTAGCTAAGCTAGCTTAAGCTTCTAGCCAATGCATTTGCCACATATTTAATCATGTTAATGAAATATGTAATTTCTTACTAGTATTAAGTCATTTTCATGTGACATCCTTGACATAGTAGTGAGATAACACGTAGCCAGGGAATTCTGCATTCATTTAATTTGTGCCACTGACTTGCATGAGCTGGTTTTGGTCTGGTTAGACGAAGGTTGCACCATAGACTTGAGTTCTACCGTTAGCTTAGCAAGCAAATTAAATTCTATTCAGTTACCTGCTTCCTAACAACACCACCCCACACAAGCTAACTCAGCCAGTTTACAAATGAAATGTGAGAGTAGATTAAAGCATGGGCATGCTTTATACTAGAAACACAATACTAAGCATAAGCTCGTAGATCACTGTCTGTACCTAGCTAGATCTTTAATAATGTGTGCTCTCTGCATTTAACAACAGTTCTGGCACTCCAAGCAAGGAAGAAGAGGGCGAAAGCGAAGAAGTCCAGCAAGAAGTGAGTTATTAAATCCAGCAGCACTACACAGTGTTTCTATTTCAACTACCCTCAATGCTTACATCTCGTTGACATATAATGAACATTTGGTTTGAATGAGCCTGACAGTCTGCGACTGTCCAGACGTTCTCAGGATGCACTCGTTTGTCTCTTTGCTTGAGGGTAATCTGTGTGTTAAGTGACAGCATATATTTGTCTTGATATACCATGAGATCATAATATAATAACACCTAATGTTGGCTGTCTTCTACATGCAATTGCTGCTGGGGTTTTTTCTCACTACATGTGTGGAAAGGCAAACACGTATTGGCACCTGCTGTAATGGCCTTCACAAGCTTCAGACATTATTTTGGAATTGAAGTTCAGAAATGTTTTATGTTGTTTTGTGATGCATGCTACACTATAATGTTGTGTAGGAGTTTCTATGAAGACATGTATAGTCATGTGGTGTATTGATATTCTTTGTTTCCATAGCAGCAGTCAATTGATTTGTTCCTGTCTGTGAGGATATGGAATCTAGTGTGCCGCTATCTACCAGTGTTATTATCTACTGTATGTAGAATAAATGCAACATATCTAGTTATGCCATGATGTAATAATATACGTGTCCTGTAGGCTAGTTAGTGTGAAGGAGTGACTCATGTTCAAGGCAGATATAGTAATGGCTGTGCACTGATCTCATGAATGGTAGGCCTATCTGTCAGAAATACTCATGACAATTAAAGAGATGGTTCACTATTTTGACACTTGCATTCCTTTTTTAGATATAACTCCCATATTGACCAATGACCCCAGTGATTTACCTTTGTTAGCCTATTTAGTTCTGTCTATAGCAGCTGTGATCCCTCAACTTGGAGTTAGAATGTGAGTAAAAAGGGAAAGTAGTTTCTTGCTCCATGTGCTCAGTGTTCCTATTGTTGTAGGAATTATTGTTGAGGTTTAACTAACAGTCTACCCATGCCTCTTGAATGTTACATAATGCCTCTGTGCTATATATAAAACAGGAGAATGATGAAGCCCACATCTTGGACCACTATAGCATGACATTTTGTGTGAAAATGGCCTGCCCTTGAAGATATTCCTTGACACATCTATTAAGATCTGTATCAAATGTCAGTGTAATGGTATGTTTGTTTGGTTCTTGGGAACTAAAACTCCCAGTTGGTGAAGTCATAACAACGACATGAATGCATTTGAGTGCTTTTGGAGTCGGGACAACTCTTCCATCCATCAATCTTTCAATTCAATCCATAATGAACGTTTACAAGCATACATTATACCTACATATGTAATTTCTAACAACTGATTATGTTAACATTTTACAGAAAGATGAATACAGTTGACATTTACTGTCTAAATCAGCGTCTATTTTCTGACAAGAAGGTGAAAGGTTACAGTGGTTACGTCACAACTCGTAAACTCTGGTATCATCACACTGATCCGAGTTTCCCACTTGGAACTCTGACTTGGAGTGTCATTCTAGTGGTTATTTCCCACTCTGGAACTTGTATCCTAGAGGTAGCTAGTAGAAAACAACACAGATCTCAATTAGATTGTTACAAATGTATTAGATAATCACATATATACGTTTTCAGAGGCATTTGAACAGTGGTGCTGATGAAGGGGCCTGTGACCATTGATGGATCTGTGGTGTGTTTGTCCTCCAGGCAGGCAGCTCATCCCAGAGGAGCAGCCCAGCAGCAGCAGCCCCAGCCAGAGGCCTCGCCCCAGGAGCCTGATGAGGAGATCCTGGGCTCTGATGATGAGGAGCAGGAGGACCCCAACGACTACACCAAGGGTGAGCCCATGGCCCTTTCTCAATTGTTAGAAACTCGATACCTCGCATCCTGTCTTTTGTCCTCCACTCGCTTCCTACTCAAAATGCCTGGGAGGAGAAGATCTAGTGTTTTCCAGTCCACTTGATGATCTTGCCCTTCTATCGTCAAATAATCTCACTCCCCTCTGTGTTTCCAGGTGGCTATCACCATGTGAAAATTGGAGACCTCTTCAATGGGAAATACCATGTGATCCGGAAGCTGGGCTGGGGACACTTCTCCACTGTGTGGCTGGCTTGGGACATCCAGTAAGAGCTGTTCTCATCTGTAGCTCTGTAAAGGCCTGAGATATTAGACCTGCATAGATGAATGTGTTCAGTTCTCTGTGTACTGTACCTCCTGTACCAGCTGGACTGTCTGACTGTGTTTGCAGGGTGAAGCGGTTTGTGGCCATGAAGGTGGTGAAGAGTGCTGAGCACTATACAGAGACAGCCGTGGATGAGATCAAGCTGCTGAGATCTGTGAGTAGCTCTTAACCCATTTGTGCCGACTGCCGCGCGACATCTACCGCCGGTTGCTGCGTTACGCACATTTGAATTTACCGCCATTTTTGATTTGTCGTAATTTTCATGAGTGCAGCATATAATGCACTGTCATTGGTTCAAATACACATGAGGTGGGTCTTGTTGATTTTTTAAAACCACGTGAGCACCCGAATGTCGTGTCGTGTCGCGGAAAATCAATCAGACATACAAGTGCGTTCGGCGAACCACACGACATTTGGGTCAACAAGACCCACCTCATGTGTATTTGAACCAATGACAGTGCATTATATGCTGCACTCATGAAAATTACGACAAATCAAAAATGCTGCGCTGCGCAGCAACTGGCGGCAAATTCAAATGTGCGTAACGCAGCAACCGGCGGTAGATGCAATGCTGCGTAGCGCAGCATCCGGCACAAATGGGTTAAGGGAGGGTCTGTCCATATTTTGCTATTAATCCATCTGCCTGATTTATAAAATTAAGAATTTTGATTTTACGGGAAAAAAAGTGTTGACTTCTGATCTGATTTGTGTGTAGGTAAGAAACACAGATCCCGATGACCCAAATAGGGAGATGGTGGTCCAGCTGTTAGATGACTTCAAGATCTCTGGTGTCAATGGAACTCGTATCCTCCAGATCATAATTTATCAAAAGCATTCTATGAAACTCATTTGAAATGTCCTCGCTCAAAGTGTGTTCATCCATTCCATTCATTATATTTCTACGACTAGAGTATAATAATAAATGCATTATTATGATTCATTTTACTTTTAAAATGAATCATAGTAATTTAGCCTATTCAATTCAGGGATTGCTCTGTGTCCAATATAGCTGGAATTCTTGAAGGTAAACAACAGGTGATGGAGCAGGCTGAATGGAACATCAACTGTCCTAAACAGACCCCACTAATCATTTAACCTCTTACTCTCTGCTCCTAGTTAGGAACACATGACACAGACCTCTACTGTTCCAGCTGCCCTGACACCTTGGGGAGAGTTGTAAGATGATCCTCCCTAAGTACTTTAGTTTCCACACTCCTATAGCATACTTGCCTCTAATATTGGGACACTACTGCCATCAGTGCTGCCTTTCTGAGAGAACCTTTCTGGTGAGACTAATCTGGTGAGCTTCAGGGTCTCAGACAAGCACAGGAAAATGTCTGGCTTAATTTGACATAGTGAAATGGAATTTGGAGTGACACTTGAACAAGGACCTTTAATGAGTTGTCAGCGAGGCCTAACTTCTATTGCAGTTTATTGCTCCTTGACTGCTGTCTTTCTGAGATGTGTGTATGGTGTTTGAAGTCCTGGGATATCACCTACTAAAGTGGATCATCAAGTCCAACTATCAGGGGTTGCCTCTGCCTTGTGTCAAGAGCATCATTCGGCAGGTAACTTGTCGACACACGTCCTCATACCTTGACCTTTCAAACTAAATTATACTGTTCTGCTAATCCATCTGTTGATCTTAATGAAGAGTCAGATTTTGGTGTCAAAAAATGTTAATGAGTTACAGTGAAATGTCACTCATAGGTGTCTGTATTTGTAACAATTATTCAGGTTCTCCAAGGCCTGGACTACCTGCACACCAAATGTCAGATCATCCACACAGATATCAAGCCAGAGAACATCCTGTTGACAGTGAATGAGCCCTACGTGAGGAGGCTGGCAGCAGAGGCCACAGAGTGGCAGAAAGCTGGGGCTCCCCCTCCCTCAGGATCAGCAGGTACTGCCTGTTCTCCCTGACACTCACACGCACACACACCTGCTTTTACGGAGACACCAGAAATTAACGTTGCATTTTGATCACTTGATTCTATTCTCTCTTCAGTGAGCACAGCGCCAGCTCCAAAAACAGTGAGTCCCCTCTCTTCATTTATTGCCTTTGCCTAAGATGTCATCCATCCAAAGATCTAGTGGTAGTACACACACCTTTAGTCGTTATGCTTGAATCATCGTCATTGTTACCAAATCTTACAGATGTGTGTTGTGCCTGTCTGTTCCTCCTCAGGCACAAAAAATGTCCAAGAACAAGAAAAAGAAGCTAAAGAAGAAGCAAAAGCGGCAGGCCGAGCTGCTGGAGAAGTGTATCCTGGACCTGGAGGAAATGGAGAAGACGCCAGAGACACGCGAGGAGGATGACGATGAGGAAGAGGACCCAGAGTCTCCAGGGTCTCCAAGGGAGCGATCATGTGCACCTTTGAGACAGATGTCCTTACAGGAGATGGGAAACGAGGAAACAGCTGGTGTGCTTTAGATGTTAGAGATAAACCCTGCGTCTCAATTCTCCCTTTATCTGAAACGTGTACTTGTGCACTCCCTTACACAAAATTAAAAGCGTAGGATTGGTGTAAGAGCCATTTCTTATACCAGTCCATGAGGGGTAGTGCACAAGTGTGCACTTCAGGAAAAGGGATGGAGAATTATAACAAGAGGAAATACAGTAACCGATAGAAGTAGCACCATCATTCCAATCGCATTAACCATCAATTCCAAGATATGATTAATGTGGCCATGTCTGGTTTTCCCAGGGTGCAGTGCGGATGCTGAGGTGGCGCGAATGGGACCAGAGGTGGTGACGGAGGTGAACTGTAATGGCCTCCACCTGGAGGGAGAAGAAGAGGGAGAAAGGCAGGCCCTGTGGACGGAGGAAGATCAACACAATGGCAATGCCGAGCCAACAGAAGAACACTCCACTCGGGAGCTCCATCACAAGGAGTCCCTCCATCCTGTATGCAACGGTCTGTTGTCTCCTGAGCCTGAGGAGCCTGAGGAGCCTGGGGCCCTGGAGAGTGAAGCTCTGACCAGTGGGCTGACGGAGACTGAGACAGGGCCCTCTAGTGTACGGGAGGAGGGAGAGCTACAGGAGGAGGAACAGGACAAGGAACAGGACAGGAGTCAGGAGGAGACCACAGAGGAGGGGCCTGATTGCCAGTATGGACAGCAGGAGAGCCTGAGGAATGGTCAGTCAACAACCATGATCCCTCTGTTGATGTGCTCTATGCTAGGGGTTTGTCAATGTGGTCGGATTATGCATATACACTCACTGAACACTTTATTAGGAACACTATACTAATACTGGGTAGGGCCTCCCTTTGCTCTCAAAACAGCCTCAATTCTTCGTGGCATTGATTCCACAAGATGTTGGAAACATTCCTTTGAGATTCTGGTCCATGATGACATGATTGCATCACATAATTCCTGCAGATTTTTCAGATGCACTTTCAAGCTGTGAATCTCCCGTTCTACCACATCCCAAAGGTGTTCTATTGGATTCAGATCCGATGACTGGGAAGGCCACTGAAGAACACTGAACTCACTGTCAGGTTCATGAAACCAGTTTGAGACATGGCGCATTATCATGCTGGAAGTAGCCATTAGAAGATGGGTAAATTGTGGCCATAAAGGGATGCACATGGTCAGCAACAATACTCAAATAGGCTGTGGCATTCAAGCGATGATTGATTGGTATTAACGGGCCCAAAGTGTGCCAAGAAAACATTCCCCACACCATTACACCACCTCCTGAATGAGAAGGTGTACAGGTGTTCCTAATAGAGTGTTCAGTGAGTGTGTGTATGTATGGCTGTATGTGTATGTATTATTGACGTGAGACAACCAGTGGGTGATTTTATCTCATGATGAACAAAACCTATTACGTAGACTGTGTTAGGTTGGAATATTAATATAAAAATGAAGGATCCTTCTCCTGATCCCTCATCTGTGAGTTTTGGTTGCTGAGTTTGCTGTTATCTCTCTGTGGTGATGCAGCCAAACTAGCAGCAGGAAACCTACTGGTCAACCCCCTTGAACCACTCAACTCAGACAAGATCAAGGTCAAGATTGCAGACCTGGGGAACGCCTGCTGGGTGGTAAGACTTTTAGCTAATGACCTCAGGGATTTCCTGCTTATGTCTTTGAGACAACAGTGTTACATGCAGGTTCAGTGTGTTCTGTCAGCCTTTTAAGCTGTATTTTCACTTGTGCATGACTTTTACATATTGATATAAGATATATGGGGTTTACCGGGGGTTAGCAGTCTCATTAACCTGACCTGTCTCTCCCCTCAGCACAAGCACTTTACAGAAGACATCCAGACACGGCAGTATCGCTCCCTAGAGGTGCTGATAGGCTCTGGGTACAACACACCAGCTGATATATGGAGCACAGCTTGCATGGTGAGCACATTGACACGTTGAAATCTAAAAGAATATTGATTGAAAATCTGTACATGAGATGGATCACAAAACTAGTTTCTATGAGGCTAGAATGACCTGAGAGGAGGGCAGCCTTTTTAGATGGATAACGTTTGGAATAGCTGAATTTAACTGCCTCACATTGGTCCCTATTCACAATGCATTGTCTGTTTCCTGTGATTAAGCCGTCTATGTTTATCCCGTCTCTGCAGGCGTTTGAGCTGGCCACAGGGGACTACTTGTTTGAACCCCATTCTGGAGAAGATTACTCCAGGGATGAAGGTAACACACATTCTGCTTGATCCTGATCTAGGGCTGAGGCTCTCTACTGTAGCATGTTTTTTTTGTAATGGATCATAAATGTAATTGAAAATGGCTTCAGCGGCTACACAAGTAGATACATCCACTACTGCCTACTGTGAAAAGCCTTTAAAAAATTGACGCATTGTGTGTCACATTTGCTTTTTAATCGGTGCTTTGTGATAAACAACCAAAATGAAAGATATAACCCTCTTTAGCCTTCTGTAGTAAGCCGTGTATGTATTTGTTGTTACAATTTTGTACAATGTCTTTGATACAATATTGTGCGAGAGTAGAGTTCACAATCTCAATGCTACTGTACTGTCTTTGGTGCTCCATTGCAGTGATTCATTTGGTTAAGCATCTTGTACATTTATGTTTTAGTCAATATTTTGGACACTACCTAACGTATATATCTAATCATGTGATGCGAGTACCTGCATTCCTGTGTCTATTTCCCCTTTAACAATTGGAGCCATATTTCTGTCGACATTGGACAGTGTACCTTCCCACACCCTCTACTCATCTTGCTACCTCAATCTCCTCCTTCACTCACTCTTTACCTCTCCTTCCTTTCCCCCTCTTCTGTGCTATGCTTTGCTGCTCACAACACAGCTGCCTTTCTTTTTAAGTTTTTGTATTGACTTGATTCAGTGGCATGGTAGATATGTGCTGAGCTTCAGGCTAACAGGCTCGTCTTGCACAGCAAGGTAATGAGTTTTTTCATTAAAAGTGTCTGAACTCTTCATCCCTGATCTAGAGTCTTTCAGTTAATACCATCCCTGTGCTACTGCCACATGTTAAATGTAACCTCTCTCAGCCTGCATCTAAACTTTTGTTTAACAGACACAGTTACCCAGTTGGTAAATATACTATGGCTTTCTCATGTAAGTGATTCATGGCATACTAGATCATCATCCTCCATTTGTCTTAATATGCTGCCCCTTGGCTTTCCTCTGTCTCTCTCTCTCTCCCTGTCTCTCTCTCTCTCTCTCTCTCTCTCTCTGTCTCTGTCTCTGTCTCTGTCTCTGTCTCTCTCTCTCTCTCTCTCTCTCTCCCTCTCTCTCTCTGTCTGTGTGTGATGTGCCTCATCAACAGACCACCTTGCTCTCATTATTGAGCTGCTGGGTAAAATCCCCCGCCACTATGCTCTGAGTGGGAAATTCTCACAGGAATACTTCACCAGGAGAGGTACGCCATTCTGTGTCTGTGGCCTGCCCTGGGACCAGAGGGAGAGCGGGTGGGTGGGTGGGTCAAGATCTTTCTGACAGCACACGTCCAACCATCGCATACATTGCATGTATACTACATATACACTGCGACTTTGCAGTTGGATGAACATGAATATTACATGCACTTATTTTATTCCTAGTTAAACTACTTGCTCAGTCATGCTCTGGTGCTGTACTAAGAGGCCTACAGACACTGCCTCTGCTCTGTGTGCTGTCAGACTGACCTCTCCCCTCCCCACACCCCAGGGTGGGCCTGTGACTGGAGCACTGTCCGATGAATCTGTTGTTTGTCTTGTCCCCCCCCCCCTCCTCCCTTCCTCATCTCTTTGCTCTCGTCTACTGGGCAACTCTAATTGAGCAGACCACATTGCATTGATCATTGAGCTGTTGGGGAATGTCCCACGCAAACTCATAACGGCTGGGAAATATTCCAAGGATTTTTTCACCAAGAAAGGTAAAGCAGGTTTTCATATATGGCATCCTTTAAGTGTAAACTCCAAACATGTCTTAGTTCTATTATGTGTTGTTTGAATGTCTTGTGTGTTTGGCTTTTGAAGCATGTTGATCAGGATGTTATTAGATCTTTATCTAAATGTGATGCTGCTGTGGCCTCTGAATGAGAGTTCTGTCTTGTGATGTGTGTTTGTCACCCGTGGAGAGAGTTTTTCCATGTGATTGTCCTCTGGTGTCATTACTGGGTTTTATACACTACAGGGCCGACCCGAACATTGTGCTGGTTCGGATATTTTCTTTTCACATTGTCCTTTCAAGCACAGTGTCATCAACTATGGTGAATGCGCCACCAAGCCGGCACAGTACAGCTCAGCTTGGCTCAGCTCTGTAGTGTGGTTAGGGTATTTATTACTATGGTGATGGGGATCTGTGTGACTGAGCCTGTTGTCTGTGTAGGAGACCTGAAACACATCACCAAGCTGAAGCCCTGGGGCCTGCTGGAGGTGCTGGTGGACAAGTACGAGTGGCCCAAGGAGGAGGCCGAGTGCTTCGCTGACTTCCTGCTCCCCATGCTGGAGCTCGTCACTGAGAAGAGGGCCACGGCGGCTGAGTGCCTGCGCCACCCCTGGATCGCCCTCTAATGGCGTCATCCAGCCACTGCAACCCCTTACAAGAGACTGCAACAGATCACTTTCCAGTTCAAGCATATCTGATGACTATTTATTTCTGTTTGTTCATGTTTTGGTTTTCTTATGTTGTTCATTTAACATTGAGTAATACTCCTGTATGTCTGCTTTATGTTAGTTTCTTTTTTTTCTCTTTTCTTCCCTTGTACCGATTAAGTGTTTTGACAATTCACTGGGCTGAGTTGGTTTGTGATCATGTTGCCAGAAGATGCTGTGCTCCGTACACTCGCCCATGTACCATATATTATGACTTCTTTTTTGTAATGCTTGTGACTCTCCCACAATCTTGTTTTGTTTCACCTGTGCACAAGACCTGGAACAGGTTGAGGTAGCCTCTACTGCCCATTTTTGTAACCCTGTCTCCGTAAAATGACCCAATGTCGTTTTGTCGTTAACTTTGTTTATTAAGGCAAAGAATTATCTTGTTACACGTAAGGCATTTTTGGTATTATCTTAGTAATAGGAAGTTGCACTTCATTGTACTGACGAACTTGAACAGACTTGTGGATTGTAGTCAGTTTGAATTCCTAGGTCGTTATCAGGAAATCCAAGACTGTCTTTCAGTTCAAATTCAACCAATAGTAAAATCTGGATCACCTGGTATTTGGTTTGTTTATTCAGTTTGAATAATGTTGGTCGTTAACTCTAATGGGATACTGGTTTTCTCATGTGTTTTGGGGGATTCATGATGGATTCATTCAGGAGTCATTATGTTTGAAAATATTTCAACATGACATTTTCAAGAAAGCCATCCAAAAGAAAGAAATTTTGTGTGTGTCTGTGTGTGTGTGTCTGTGTGTGTGTGTGTGTATGTCAGCCAAAGAGTTTGCCTTGTTCTGTATATTACAGCTCTGTACAGTTTTTAACAAATCCTACTATGTCTTAGCTAAAATTATTTAGCTGGATAGTAATGTTTTAATAAAGCATTTGGAAGAAGTGTGCAAGCTCATTTGTATGTATGTCAACTGTTCAATAATGTCACTATATTAATTAGAATAAGAGTGAGCCCTAAGATTAAAATGAATATAGTGGTGTCCTAAATGTATCATCCTTTTAGGATCTGTTGGGACTGGGAGGGTCGATCACACAATTAACATGTAAGATGCCAATTTACAGAACAATATAACATTGTACAGTATAACACACCATACAATAAAACAGAAGTTCATACTATGAATATGGTATGTTTCTGTTGTCTAGCTTCTTTCTGTGAAAACATCAAGACTTACTCAGAAATGTCAAAGTCAAATGTATGTTAAACAATGTATATTAAACAACTATCATGTACGGAAACATTACATTGATACCAAAAATTATGTTAACTCAATGCTGTAATAACATTGCATGTAATGATGAAAGCTTGAAAGAGGATAAATCACTGCAGATTAGGAAATTGTCAATGTCACAACAGGCTAAAAACAACAACATGAACGCAGGATATTGAGCTAAGCAGTTTGATCCCTAGGTTTATAACAATAGCCTTAGCGCCGTCTCCATGTCCCAGCTTTGGTTCCTGCATTCTAACATCATAGGATGCTTGTTTTCCTTATGGACAGTATTTTGGGCCAGAATTCTGTAAAGGTACTCTGGTGGCTCACTGGTTTTCTGAAATGAAAAGGCATGAAATACATTTTTTAAAGTTGGTTTGAAAACATGTCAAACCTGCAAACCCTTGGGTCATTAACCCAAACACCCCTCTTCTCACCTGCCCCACCTTCCACCTCAAAGTCGTCTGGCAGCAGTTTGTCCTGGCGGTTTCCCAGGATGAAGGCCAGGAAAGAGAGGATGAGGGCATCCAGGATGCTGATGATAGCCAAGATGTAGGCCCAGCGCACTGTGCAATTCCCTAGGCTGTACTTGTCTGTCCGCTGGCCACACATGCGCTTCACCTCAGGAGCGTCCCAGCCGTCAGGATAGATCATGCAGCCCATCACCATCAGGACAGCTGGGGTGGGAGAGGGAGACAAACACAATGGAGACTCACAGTCTTTTTAGCTCTACTACTCTACTACTGTGAAACTGAGAATTAAAAAGCAACTATTTAACATGCAGATAACATAGAACAGCTCAATACCCTGCCTATTTTCCGATTACGGGATTTGTCTCATGGCCAATTTAGATAAAGTTGTGTCATGTTACATGTAACCCATCTTCCCCTGAAGGTGTCAGAATCTGGAGTGAAACTGAATCCTTTGGTGTCACCAGTGTTATTGTCACCTAGAGCAACAATTGACTCACTGGACACATGCCAGCCTTGAAACAGAGATGTTGTGGTGTCACTTGGCATGATGAATTTGTTACCCCAACATTCCTTATAGCATGGCCCAAAGGCTGGGGTACTCTGTCACCCCATCACTGTTCACAAGCCCTTTACGATGTGTGATAAGCATATATGGAACAATTAAGGTTTGAAGATGACCACACAGTAGGTAGAGAGTTGTGTTTTTCTGTCTTATAAATGTATGTGTTGCAGGGTTAAGTAGCTAGACACCAGATTGCTCTGAGGTTTTTTGGTTCACCTACATAAAACATGCCCATCTTACCTGACGCCAGCTGCATCCAAGCACAAATCTTGTAGACACTCCCTGCATTGCAGAAAAAGAACAAGCTAAAGCAGACCATAGTGCCGACAATCAAAAGCATTGAACACCCTACAAAGAACATGGCAGTCCTGAAGGCTCCAGAAGGGATGGAGCTGAAGTCAAGGACGGTGCCCTTGCAGGTCAACTCGGAGGTCAGCGCGTTGCCAATGCAGTAGTGGAAAAGGCCAAAGTAGCCCGCTTGGGGAGTGTTGACGCTGTCTCCAATCCAGTAGGGCTGAATGAACACCACCATGGTAATGATGACAAAACAAATGGTGAATATCGCCCACAGGACGCCAACTGCTCGCGCGTTTCTTACGTAATTGGTGTGGTAGATTTTGGCAGCCTCTTGGGCTGGTAGCATTTTCTCCATCTTGATCAGAAATGACCGTACGGTGAAAAAGTAAATGTGGTAGTGACAACTCTTTAGTAACGTATGCTCCTAGAGAAGAACCTTTTACTGTCACTGTCTATTTGAGTTTCTCTTGACTTAAAGTTTTTTTTCCAATGCTCCTCTTGATATGTTGCCAGTTCTTCTTTACAAGTATGCAAATAAATCTGTTACGCAAAAGTTATATCTGAATGTAGCAGTCAGTCACACTTTACTTCACACGATCTTGCGTCCACAACACATTCTAATTAAGCCCCCCATCTGTTGCGCGCGCTGAGAACGTTTCCTTCGCTTCCTTAGCTCATGCTGAAGTCACTCGTGATGAGTGTCAGGGACAGCAGACCAGCGTTTCAGAACCACGGACGGCACCCTTTCACACCTGATGACGTTGGGATGTCCTTCCTTGTCCTGGTGTCGGAGACCAATAAAGGTGTGACTGAATGAATTATTAAAGGTAAGATGATAAAAAGAGTGAAGAAGGGTGATGACAGTGCTCCTTTGTGGAACAAGATACAGGTGTTAAATTAATGTATGTATTTATGAGACTGACATGACATGACATGAGGTCCTCAATATGATCCTCAAATGCAAAAATAAATAGGAATTTGCATCAATGTTATTTTGTCAAATGTTATCAGCCTTTAATCCTAACACTGTTGTAGCTGACTACTGTATTTATTTGTATTGAGATTCCATTATGACCATGTTAAAGGTCAGAGAGAGTTCACCATTAAGAACTGAACAAACCCTGTGTCACATTATTTTCCACAATACTAGCCAATTAAATATTATTGACTGTTCTTTTCCACTGGAAATCAGATGTGTCTTACACTCCCTGAATGTACACAGGATTGGGAGCAATGGTATGCTCTAGGGCTGATTAACTGAGGGAAAAGGAGGGGAAGTGCTGATCCAAGACCAATTCTTAAGACTATTACAATTCTTTACGGCAATTTCCCAGGCCAGTGGTGCATGATGGGAGTGGGGGTATAAAGGATGATTGAGTTACTCTAAGCTGGTGGTCTGGCCAGAGAACATCATGAGGAACCTACAGGTGTTTTCACTGGGATTTCTGGCAGTGGCATTGACAAAGGCATAATTATCAACCTAAGGACACCAGCAGATGATCAGGCTATGACCAGTGAATATCAAACTTAAAGATATGATGAATCTGTCTTATGACTACTGTCCAAGGTAATCGCTTTGAATCTTATCAAATGTTGCTGTAATTGTGTGATCTGCTTCCATCTTCATCTAAAACACTGATGGTCTGTCTGGTCACTTACATTACTACTAGTATTCTTCTGAGAACCACAAGTTCTCTAAAGTGGTACAGAACACACACACACACACACACACACACACACACACACACACACACACACACACACACACACACACACACACACACACACACACACACACACACACACACACACACACACAGTATGTTTTGGGGCTAAACCACAATATAAGAGCGCCTCCAGCCAATTCAGGATTAGCTGTGTAAAGTGAGATAAGTCTCTTCCACAGGTGTCACCTAAAGATTACACATACATTATTTACTCAGTATATTGTATCAACAACTGAGGCAAGACTCACTCAAAAAGAACTGAAAAGGGTTTTGTATCTAGCTTTGTAAACTGAGTATCAGGCTTGTATTCAGCAGGATCATAGAATACAATAGTCAACAACTCCCTCCAGTGGGAAGTTATGGTAACAAGTGTTAGTCTCACTAAATCTAACCTCACTGAGCCTGAAGGGGGATACAATGTGAAGGGGGAGACATACATTCTGCTCCCTTTCTTGAGATCCCTTCCTCCAATGGGCCAAATGACTGTGATCTCATTGGTTCTCCTTGCAAACAGATCTTAATTTTTCTCTCTTTCTAACATTTAGCATGAGGGTAGAATGTAACAGTTCTCTATTATGTTTTTTTTTATGAGTTTACAGTATTATTAAAGCCTAATTTGATTAATTCTAACTTGATTATTCTTATTCAAGACTACACTAAATCAGACTCTCCATTTGGGTTCCGAGATTACAGAAGTGTCCGCCTAGAATTATTTCAACATTGGCCATGTTGATAGAGATCTGAAGGTCTCTCCAGAGCCTGTATGTACTGAAGTGTGAGGGAGACTGGTCTATTGGGGGGTCCATCACCAGCACCAACTTTGGAATCTGCGAAGACCCCACTCCCAGTACCTGCTGAATGAACAACCAACAGTACTTACAATAACAGAGAGCAAATTATATTCTGTTGGATATAAAGAACTGCACCAGACCATTTGGTCCTTTAAACAATGTCATAACCCTGAACGTCAAGGGAACATCTCATAATGTTCTCCAGTGCATGATGATGTTATAGAAAATGTTGATTTATTTAGTTGTCTTTCCTGTTTGCATGTTTAGGCTACATACTACTGTACATGTTGGGGATAGACACCCTGGCAAATGGTTAATAAAGTTGGATGTCTTATAACAAGTGTCTTTTATTAATGGGATATGTCTCCTCTTAAAATGATTAATTGCAATTGATGCACAAATACATACTCATACATTACAGTACTCACTTATGTGTTAAAATCCCTTTAATCAATCCATTTAATTATGCACTACTGGGATCACTCAGCATCATCTGCCTCACTGAAAGAGCTCGTCCATATCTCCTCCAGCCTGTCATGCCACACCCTTGCCTGGTTCTTACGGGGGGAGGTGGGCAGTGGCAGCCTGGAGAGCATGTACCCAGCAGTGGCTTTCACCCGCTGATCAGTGTGCTGGGTCAGGGGCCGGAGGGCCTCCCACAGGGGGGTGGGCCAGGCATAGAGCAGGGCATGGAGGGATGCCTCATTGTACTGTTGTCCCAGGGCTCCACTAGGTGGCTCTCTGCAGCTCAGGTTGGACAGCAGGCCCAGGCAGTGGAGGAGGGTGTCGCGGGGGTTGGAGGGATGCAGGAGGGAGAGGAACCCTGGCACCACCTGAGAGAATGAGGGTGGAGGAAGAGGGGGTTGGAGGGTTCTCTTGCTAGATCACTCACAGGTAAGAGCCTCTGACAAGTGGGAGCTACTCTGAATGCTGCTGTAATGAGGGCTGGCCTACGACACTCCTGTGACTGACAGCCTATTTGCTGGGTTGCTCCATCTCTCACAGCTGAGAGACTTGTCAAGAGCAGGTCACATTCACTCACCCTGCAATTCAGGAGTGTCTCGAGCAGATCCCGATTTTCAGATAGCTTGAAAAGAAGCCGTGTCACAAGCATCTTGATGTAAGCGAAAGAAACACACGTGTGAATACAAACAATAGATCAACAGAAATCATTTCAAACTTTCAAAATCTCACAGACAGACAGACACAGACACAGACACGCACGCACGCACGCACGCACGCACGCACGCACGCACGCACGCACGCACGCACACACACACACACACACCACAGTGCTGTATCTGATGTGGTGGGAGTGAAGCAGGCTCCAATAGTGGGGCAGGCTCCTACTGAGGTCTGCATGACACTCTCTGTGAGAGGAGAGAGAGACCAGCAGTCTGAGGCAGGCTGACTGCTCCTCCACAGTCTCACTGTTGGAGAGCATGGTGAGAAGCAGGGGGGTGTACTGTAGCACAGTCTGGAACAAGACACACATGTAGCCTACAGGTTTAACATGTTTTGGGGCTTTTTGGAGAGAAGATTTTGGAGTGAATTAGCACTACACCACACAAAAGACAGACTAATAAAGTTATGAAAGGACTACCTCTTTCACAATTACGTCATCTTGACCGATGTTATTTCCACATCTCAAAATGCATTGAAGTGCATGGCAACACTTGGCTCTAACCACTGCCTCATGGTCCAGAAGTGATGCAGAGATTGCACTGATCTGTTCGGGGCTTAAACAAGCACTCTGTTGAATGAATAACATTAATTTAATAACTGTCACTTTTTCCTCCCCACACAGTCACAGAAGTGAAATGTACACAGTCATTTCCATCACCGTCAACAGGCACAAGGGTTGCTCCATAGCTCCATCTGAGATTAGGATAATATTGATATTTATTATTATTTTATTGTATTATTTTACTGTGTAATCACCTTAAAGTATTAATTGCTATCGGAGTTGAGAATATCTAATGCATACACATTTATGTTAATTAGGATTATGCCAGCAATTATATTTGAGTCAATCTTTTGAACAATTAAGCAAGGTTTCTGATGTCTTATTGAGTCAACATTGAAAAGAAGTTTGATTTGAAATTAATTGATTGAAAATGTACCAAATTCCCTGATTATAGCTCAAACGGGACAGGAGATATGCCTATTCAAAGTTTGGAATTTCAGTTGTTAGTTAGTCAGCGTAATTTCGGAATTTAAGTTGTTTATTATAGCCTTTGGCCAATCCGTCTTATTTTATAAATGCCGAGGATCTCTATGGCAAGAAGCATCTTTCACCCAAATTCTGTCAAAATTGACAGTTAATGGTTCGAAAGCGTGTCAGCAGAGGTCTTACCACGGGAGAGCGAGATTCCAGTAGAATCGATATCTCAATCAGTGATTCAGCTCTGTCACCCTTGTTTGGACAATCAAGTTTCTTGATCAGTCTGCTCAATTCGTCCTGCTCCTGACAACTCGAGGATGCTTCCAAAAGTATAGACATTATTATTATGTAAAAACACCACTGTATTTCGAGACAAAGACATAAGGAAAGGGAATGCGATCCTGATGACATGATGACACAGACCTACGAAGCAAGTTACCTTTGAGATGGCATCGAATAGACTGGTAAGCTAGATAGAGAGCTCCAGCTCCAAGTAAAATGTGAGTGGTGCTAAATGGAGGTCCTAAATACTGTGGCATCTTGTTTCAGACTTTGTAAAAACTCACTGAGGACATTTTAAAAGTATACATATAGGCCCTGGAACACGACATGCATCAATGTTCTGGAACATCTGAACATTTGCCATCAGTGACCAGTGAATTGAAATGGCTGTGCCATAAGATTAATTGTATTAAAAATAAAAGTAGAATTCATATACAAATGCCATTTATAAGACATTTTCCCCCTGAACAATGTACAGTTAGGTCCGGAAATATTTGGACAGTGACACAATTTTCATAATTTTGGCTCTGTACGCCACCACAATGGATTTGAAATGAAACAATCAAGATGCAATTGAAGTGCAGACTTTCAGCTTTAATTCAAGGGGTTGAACACAAATATTGTATGAAATGTTTAGGAATTGCAACCATTTTTATACACAGTCCTCTATTTTCAGGGGCTCAAATGTAATTGGACAAATTAACATAATCATAAATAAAATGTTCATTTTTAATACTTTGTTGAGAATCCTTTGCAGGCAATGACTGCCTGAAGTCTGGAACCCATGGACATCACCAAATGCTGGGTTTCCTCCTTTGTGATGCTTTGCCAGGCCTTTACTGCAGCTGTCTCAGTTGTTGTTTGTTCGTGGGTCTTCCTGCCTTTAGTTTTGTCTTCAGCAAGTGAAATGCATGCTCGATCGGGTTGAGATCAGGCGATTGATTTGGCCATTGCAGAATATTCCACTTGATAAAGAAATAGCAAAGGAATAGCCCACACCTGTCCATGAAACAGCTTTTGAGTCAATTGTCCAATTACCTTTGGTTTCTTGAAAAAGAGGGGGCTACATATTAAAGAGCTGTAATTCCTAAACCCTTCCTCCAAATTGGATGTGAATACCCTCAAATTAAAGCAGTCTGCACTTTAAGCCCATATTCATTATATAACTGTAACTTGAATATGTTTTGGTAAACAGCTAAAATAAAGTGTCAGAGTCCAAATATATATGGACCTAACTGTATATCTCAAATCAATTAGCGGCTTAATGTTTTCCTCTTTGAATTGTAGAATGTCATTCGATTTAACCTTGATGTTCTTTATTCTAGCCTATCGAGGCTGATAGTCAATCTTCATCAATTAGGGCAGTTTCACATATACCTAGGAATGCATATTTTGGGCCAGGCAGCTGGTCTTTGCAGATGGTATTAATTTCTAGATTTATAACACCATATACAGTTTAGGGATAACATATTTATGAATGGCCTAAATAATGTGGCATTAAACTTTCTCTTTGATCGGTTGTAAATGGACAGGTTCTAGCTGAAAATCTGTACATCATATGTTATCCTCAGTAACCCAATATAGGGTTTGAGCCATTACAAAATGACATCTGGCAGTTCTAATAACCTTGGCAGCTTTATTACATTTATGGCCAACTTTAATCAACAAAGCTTCGCTTATTCCTTGATCTGATTAAGGCTCTGAGGGTAAGATGGAGAGAGTAATGCAGCCTAATGTAGCCTCCATTCATTTGCTCTAGAAATCAGACAAAGAAAGACAACCGTAACGATCATCGTTGTTACACTATGATTGTCTTTTCCAAAATATCATCACTCTTGTGTCATTGTGCCACCTTTTGGATTTTCCTCAGTTATCTCACCATGACAGTTGGCCGTTGACAAAGATCACACTGCCTTCATCATATTCCAGATTTACAAACTTAACCACTGCATCGGTCCTCATTCACTTTCAGTGTGCCCCAGTTTTGTTAGCTTTAGATGTAGTGCCAAAGCCATAGGCTTAGTGGTACTTAGTCCCACAAATCAGAGTCCCTTTGAACAGAGTAGACCCAGGCACTGATTTCTTTTGTGGTGGACCCAGTCGAGGTGGACCAGCGACATTGATCCAGGTTTAAGAGCAGAATGATAAGATATTCTCCTCCTCCACTTTACATTCAGTTCAGTCAGCTGCCCCTATTAGTATGCTGAGGGCTTTAGCATGCCGAGCTCTCCCCTGGCACATTACTGTAGATCTTGTAATCTTATATCCCACAATTTCTCCTATTTGACCAGACCAAAGCTATGAATACATATACTGTTGGATGTTAAAAGCCTCTTAAGATCCCTTTTCTTTGCACCAATAACCTTGAATGTGTACCTCTCGTCTGCAGTAGCAATGGTGATAAAGAGCCCTGTGAATTTGGTTGCCAAAGGTGTTTTAAAAGGTGTACAGTAGTAGGCATTGGGCTGGCAACAGAAGGAGGCAACCAGACACTGGTGTCCAAAGCCTTTGGTCTGAAGAGACTGTCTGCTTTCAGATCAATGCCTTCTCCTTCAGCACCCCTCTTCATCCTCTGTAGCCCCTGACTGCAGAACAGTGTTGTCTCCCCGTCATTATGATATTACAGCATTACAGCTTCAAAGTCTGCATCTGGTCCAGTCCGCCCTTAGACCAATTTCCTTTCATCCCGTCTCTCTCTGACTCAACGTGGCCGGGTGGCCCACACCTCATGGCAAGAGCAGGGGTCGACTCAGACAGCAGGCAGCAGACGGCAGTGTCTCGTTATTTTGGATCAAGATATTAAGATTATACATTTTCCCTCCTGAGTCAGAGCTAGGTAAATATGAAAGGTAAATAGAAGCATCAAACACTGGAGAAGAGTGGATTGGCTGTTAAATGGCAGTTATTTTGTCTCAAATTGTGAAATGGCAGAATGGTAAATTAAACAGTGAACAGTTTGTTTTGGAAAAGGATAGAATGAAAGACCATACCTCAAACATTTCAGCTTGCTTGTTCCATGTTGGGAAGTGTTCTGTGTCATAAATGAAGAGCAACCCTGATTGACTGTATATGGTTCTCCAAGAGGGGGCAGTGCATCATTAAATGTAATGAGTGAGCCAGGTTATTAGAGGGCATGAAGGAGGTGGATTAGAGATCTACAGTATTCCCAATTTATACCCAACTCAAACAAACATGTTGTAAGGGAGCGTAGTTCCACCAATCCTCTGTCATTGGCTGGGTTCAATAAAGTAAAGTAAGTAAAAGTGTTACACAATGTTCTCTTTTGTTTCGGAATGATGTTCCCGGGAGCAGAGCCCAGTCTGTGATGCGGTCATCTCTCAGTTCCTTGACAGACTGAGACCCTCTGTACCGTCAGTACCACTGTTTACAGACAGCTGCTTGCACTCACAGGGTAACAACTTCATCTGACGGGCTGTGAGCTACCAAGTGTAATCCCTCAGCAGGGCCTGCGTGAGAGGTGTTATCATTAGGGTAAAACAGTCATTATTATTCCTGTTCACCACATATTCCTCGTCTGCCCTGTGGCACGGTAGGACCTGAGGCTCTAAAGTTTGATTGCATCGTTGGGATTTACCTCCGCTGCAAACTGCCTTTAGAGGCGGAAATCCCTTTAATCATTCGTTCACATTGTGTGCAGTTACGACTGACAAACTCTGTGTTGGTTCTTTTATTATAACATGATAAGTTTGATTATTCATTCTTTGTGGAAGCCTATGGGTAACACCACCAGCATTTGATTTGCAAAGGAGTGTATGTGTGTACATGTACGTGGGTCCTTAATAATATTAATAATATAATAATCAATAATATAATCATTTAGATGAAATGAGAGGCAGGATATTCCTCTGACTGTGAATATTGAGGGGGGTGACAGTGAGGCTGTGAATGCTGCTGTTAATTGGATTGTGAGGGTAGGATTCTGTACTAATTGTATATCAATTTAGTTCAACTTCAGATGGTGGATGTCAATGTACACACACATACACACACCAACAGCTTACACACAGAGCTTTCAAACACATCAAACAGGTGATTGATGATGATGTCAGTCCATACAAGCCCACAACGAAAGCAGAAATGACAACTGAAGGGACAAGATCAAGGCCTTTCAACTGAAGGGGCAAGATCAAGCTTTAAAGGAATACTTGACTCAGACTAAGAAGAAACTCTTTCAAGTCAACACCCATTAAACTCCTTGTTTAGTTTTTCTCTTTAATGTAGACACAGTAGTTTGGGACTCTCACTGTGCTCTGGCCTGTAAGTCCATTCATCACCTATAGGATGAGAGAAACGGAGAGTCGAGAGCTAGACTCAATTTTAAATCAGACGTTTAGTCATTAATTGCCTCTATTTTTCCTGCAGTGTGAGAGAAGAGACACTCTATCACTTGGCATTGTAGCTGCTAGATATTGGAGTGTGTAGTGATCTAAGAGGTTATTGGTTTCTTGATGACCCCACAGGCTTTGAGCACAACGCCCCGCCAACACAGGCTTTTATCTTCGAGGCTGTCAGTGTTACTTATGTGTTACAGTGGGAGGCTACTGTAGCTTATTGATCTGGACTAACATGGTGGGGAAGGTTTCTGTCTGTTCGCCACACAGACACTTTGCTTTGCAGTGGGGATTTTGGATCCCACCCCAAGCCTGCATTTCCCTTTCCACCCTGCCATACTGTTCACTTGTCTGTGCTCATTTGGTGAACACCTGTCATTTGGTAAGCACTGATCTGAGGTCAGTGTTGCAGGGGCGGTTAGGGACGAATTCTGAGAGGTATTTAGTTGCCTGCTATGCTGACTGATTGGGAGATGAACTGCCACCTGGGACAATATGCAAATATGATCATGAAGAAAAAGCAGGATATGTGGTAACACAACATCACACCGTACCTCCTATTACACAACCCCTCCCCCACCATGAGACTGATCAATCAGAGGGTGTATTTAAAGCGATGGAAATGTTGTTACTATGGAAATTGACTAATGGCAGCGGTGAGGTTAAGAGAAACCTAAAGGGGTTAAAGACTATAGTGCTAACGACACACATCTGCTGGCGTTAGCCGCAGTAAGCCGCTAGCTGAGCTACTGATGGGGCAGTCAGATGACATCCCCTGGCTCCACTGTGTGGATCGCCATCAATGTCCCAGTGAATGCTGGTCCGGTAATGAGGAAATCCATAATGACATATGCTGTGTGCAGCAGCAGCCTCTTAGGGTTGAGTGCTGTACTGGAGGGCATACGTACAGACAGACAGTAGGGATGCTTCAGCTAGTGAAGAGGCCATCTCATTATATCTAGAGAGGAGATGAATAGTGCTTAGGCTGGGAGTCACATTAATCAAACTGTCAGATCTACAACCAAACTGGAGGACCTCGCCTTCACAGGATTGGTGTGGAAATGGATGACAACATGTAGGGCTTGTGTCTGTTTCATAGAGCACCTGTGGTATATAAAAATAGCCATGCTGCAGAAAGCAATGTTTTTCTGCTTTGTACCACACTGAAGATTGACATGATCAGGGAATGAGCTTCTTGATGATGGTAGTGTTCCTCTGCAGCTGAGCCTTGGCAGTGTTTTCCAGCACCTGAATCTTGTACTGTGTTGGCAGAATCCTCCTATCCTCTGCGAGTTGTTGGTATCTCTGCTAAGGGTTTTGCGTGGCAACATCTGCATAACAGTTCATAACTAATTCCATCTGCATCATGCATAGTGTATAAGGTTCAATTCAATTATTTGCATGGATATAGCTTAGGGAAAATGAAAGTGATAATGAAAGTGCCTTCCTTTGCCCATGATGAAAACCTGGCTTAGATCAGGGGGATGTTTGTACTGCATTTGTGTCTTCCCTTCCGGCATGTCTAATACTGTAGAAGCACTAGGCTATGGCACCTATTGGCAGCTCTTGCACTAAGTTGCAGCATACACTGTAACTATAGCCTTGGAGCATAGTCAGACCGTGTAGTCAGCTCAGCACTTCCTAATTACTTCCCAAAAGTTCCAATTCAATTCTTAGGTAATTTACAGGCAAGGGATCGGCCCTATGGAACAGAATATTTTGTACGTAGGTCTTGTATCTTGGCCCCCATAAATCATTTTGATTAATCAGAGATGATAAATATATTGTAGTTAAAATCAACACAAACTACATTTGGTTGGTTAGCATCATGAGAAAAAATTATTAGCTCCGTATTAACACGCTGCTACTGTACAGAGGATTAAGATGTTGTTTACAGCTAGGATTCTGTACTATAGCGGATGATAAAATTCATACTGTAATGACAGATATGTATTTTTGCGTCAACTGAAATTGACTATTGACTGTTGTGGTTGATGGATGGGCTAAATAAGATTAAGATAAGAAGACATTTTTAAAGGTACAAGATGTAACATTCAAGCTTTCTAAAACCTTCCTAATGGTTGTAATGACAGTTTTTAATCGGTAGCCATTTAAGATAAGAGAGTGGGTAGGGTCTTATGTGAAGCTCTTTGTGTCTGAGGTGCTTGTTTGCTGGTCTGACATTACTCATGACATATGTCTGTCAAAGTTAGCTGGCAGAACTGGGAGAAAACGTTCTGTTGTATCTCAAAACTTTCCTCTTTAATGTGACTTTTTGAGTTGGAGTCAGACCTTTTTTGGCTCTGACCAGCACATAGCAGTAAATATATAGATTTCTGTGTGACTGCTGTAGATCATTATGTCAGTGGGGTGCCTCAGTGTCCCCAGAGGCCCTCTGCCCATAGATTAAACCACTGTACTTGTTGAATAATGAATTAGATGTGGGACTGTGTACTATTGCCAGAGGGTTATGATTTTGGGGGGATGATATTGATGGACAGAACTCATTAATTACATTTGTATTTATAAATAATATAGTTATTTGACCTTGCCATTGGCGGCTGCGACCTACGTGCTATAGATTCCTTAGCCAACCAGAAAGAATGTTTCCTATGGGATGTCTGTGTCTCAGGGTGAATTCCTTTCTCCAGAACATGAAGTAATTCATGTCACCTAGAATGGATTAATGTAGGAAGGGGTGGCAAAACTTTTTCCGATGTCATTGACAGTGATTGCAATTTGTTGGAACTCTGAATGCGCTGTTTTAACACAGTTTATTTAGGCAACACTGCAATTAGCTGCAACATTGCAATCACTCTTTATACTGTGATTACAACAGTACATGTGATTACGTGTCTGTGCTCACATGTGCATGTTTGTGTGTGCGTTTGTTCATGCATTCATGTTTTTTTCATGGGTATGTCCGTTCCCTAAAAAGAAGGGAATAACAAGATGTTTACTCTGTGCAAACATAGCTGCTAGAACAAGAATAAGATTAAGAAGAGGTCATGGCTCATGTTTGACTGGTCTGTAAGAGCATGTGTGCTGTTTACCACAGGTATACACCTCTGTGGGAGAAGGTAGCAGTAATACTGAGCTGAATACGGATGGGAGACGAGACAGGGACAGCACAATGAGTTCCTTGGGATGATAGGTAATTATAGAGTTTTCTTTTCTGCACAGGCTGCTGTCTTGTGATTTAGAGCCTAATGAATATGTATATACTGTATGTATGTGAGCAGCAGCACAGGGATGGTTGGATCTGGGTCAGGCTGGTGTTAGATGATGAGCTTTGTGTTGAGTGAAGTGTGGAGACGTGCCACAATCTGCTGGCACCAGCAATTAAACTTTGTTAAAACATCTATTGGGAGACATCATCCTGGTGAGGGACGGTGATGTGAGAGCACAACCTTTCTAGAATGCTCCATCATAACTTTTTATTTGTATCTGTCATAGCTTTACTGGTCCGCAATATTCAAAAGGCTTCCAGTTCTTTTCTTCTAGGATCATTGTGTCTGTTAGTGTCCTTGCCTCTTGGCACTTTAATTGATTAATTGAATGTATTGATTGGGTTCAGTCACTTGGTTATCCACACTGAAAGGCTAGCAGGCAATATGATCCTTTTGGAGTTAATCTGTTCGCTTCACTACCTTCTCTACTGTCCATTTGAACAAAGCATCCATCCTACCCAACTAAGAGGGATGTAGGCCTACTGAATGGTCCAGCTTGCTTTTAGTTGTTATTCCTAGAAAGTTATGACTGAAGAGGTTTGTCACTCCTCTGTGGCCCTGATTACACCTGTTTTGCGCTAGAATCCAGAAATCATAGTGACCCTCCAGATGTCCTTCATGCTGAAAGGAAGTGCACTGAACAATTGCTAAAGAAATGTCTTTTATTTCTATTAAATCATTTCTCTCTCCAGGATTTTGGATAGAGACAGCTATCCAGTTTTTCTTTGTATTTTCTTATCCTGGACAATGACTATTACTCTTTTGTATGACATAGATAAAACCTTGACATTCCAGCCCTGTTGAATGTTGAATTTAAGAACATGGCAGTTCCCCCTGCATAGTTCCAGGTATAGACACCTGTACGCACAGTGAGTTCCTAATGGACACTGGTCAAGGCTTTATAATGGGAGGGAAAGATCCTGTCGTTACAGAGCCAATCACACGTCCATCACAGCCTGTCTGCCCCACAGCTGAGTCCTTTGTGCTGTCACATATGCCTAGCCACAAGATCTGTCAAGGAAATGAGAGATGCCTCCAGTATTGTTTTCTTTTATTAAACTGTGCTGTTTTTTTCAGCAGGCACCAGCAATCAAACTTTGAAATGATGAAAGTTTCTGATTATAGTATGCACGACAATAAACGCCCTGATTTTCTCTTTCAGCACAACGGGAAAATGCTTGAACTATTAATGAAAGTTATGCCTATTTATTATCATTTAGGGGTATGCCAAATTCCCTTGAAAGAAGTAAAATTAGATGTTGTAATATGCACAAAAATAGAATGCGAAAATCCACTTTTTATGAAAAGTTTAAAAAATGCTATGCTTTTTTTCTCTTGCCTAACAGGAATTATACCTGCATGGCTAAGATAAAACAAACTGTATCTCCTCTCTCCACTTTTACAAATGTGTCAAGAGCAAATTCCACCACTCTTTAAACTAGAGACTGTCTGTATGGAATGCGAGTTGTGTACTGTATATAGAGTAATGAACGACAGGACATGGAACTGCCAGCGCTTTACCACGGTGAACACAGCTACGCACCACTGTAGCCTTCCTCGAGTGTGAACGCCAAGCTACATGGTTTTAGTGACAGCGGTCGAGTGGCTGCAGAAATCACATTTCCCACTGCTCAATCAGCTTAACAGATGGCTCTATGTTCTCTAGAAGACACTGATGAGGTCACATTCTATGCGCCCCTCTGGCACTTCTGCTGATGGCTGCCGCTCTCCCTGTGTGGTGGTCATGGCCTGTCGTTCTTCTGATGCCATGTGGAAGATGAATGAGCCACAGTTATTCATCTGCTGCTGCTGCCGCGGCACGCTTAGTTAAGGTCCATTTAGTTTGCAGCAGGACTCCGGTATGTGTGTGTGTGTGTGTGTGTGTGTGTGTGTGTGTGTGTGTGTGTGTGTGTGTGTGTGTGTGTGTGTGTGTGTGTGTGTATCTAAACCTCCATACACCGCTCCTTACAATAGACGACAGGATCATACACTACTCCTCTTAATAGAACTGTGTGACTACAGCACCATTCTGGATGGATTTGTAGACCTGTTTTCTGCACTCAGACAAATGCCTACATTTGTTTTTTACACTTTTACATGAAGGTTCAGCTTTCAGCTTAGAAAGTGACTGACTAAGAGGCTTTACACACTACAGGGCCGACCTGAACCATATTGTGCTGGCTCAGATATTTTCCTAACCCTCGGTTCGGGTCTGTCTCAAGCTCACAGCACCATAGAAATTAGAACAAATTCCTCCTGCTACAGTTGCTAACTCTGGTGTCCATCCCGCCCATACTGCACATTGAAGATGCATTGAGGATATCGAACAGTGAGAAGACCTATACAGTATATGCATGCTGAAGGGCCAACAGCAATGTCCCTGTAAACCCCCATCACTGTGGATGCACTACTCTTCAGGCTTTCCCTGTGACTGAGATTGGGTGTCCATTTCCATTGAGCTGTAAAATTATGTCTTCAGTTGTGGTTGCTGTCTGTGTGCACCATTCAGCCTGAATGACTTTAGGGTAATGTAGTTTTACTATTTGTTTGGTAGACTGGGCAGAGAGACAGTCACTGATATACCCAAGCCTGTACAAGCCGATGCCTACATCTTTTTTTATTTTTAAATTAGTTTTTATTCAAGAACAATTCAATGAAAGACATCAGTGTATTACACAAATGGAGTCATTTTGTAAAAGTGTATTTTCAGCTGTGAGAATGGGTATAATCTGATTGTACAATATGTCTTCACACAGCACTATTGTACACTCTGTGTCCCTCCCCCACACCACTGCACTTGCACACACACACACACACACACACACACACACACACACACACACACACATGCAGGCACCTGCTAGATCCCCAAGATGCTATTTATTTTCATGATGCCTTAGTCATCAGAACAGAACCAGAAGAAACACAGAGCTCTGCAAGGGTTTCAAACAAGCCTAAGCCCCTGCTGGGTCTGTAGTGATGTAGAGCTGTGTTCCTGTTCCAGCATGGGGCCTTGTCACACACACACACACACACACACACACACACACACACACACACACACACACACACACACAGACACACACACACACACACACACACACACACACACACACACACACACACACACACAGACACACACACACACACACACACACACACACACACACACACACACACACACACACACACACACACACACACACACACTGTCGTGCCATCATGTGTAACCTGTAATTATACACACTGGCCAAAACTGAGGGTGGATGGGGACTGGAGGTAGCAGACTCAGCATGGGATGGGTACTAGGGGAGTGTTCTCAAGGGAATTGAAAAACAACCAACTGGGGGTTACCAGAAGGCCTAATTAACTTCGACTAATTATGATCTAGGGCTCCAGGGCTGTGTGTCCGGAAAGCCCAGACCCTCACCACCACACAATCAGCACAGTCTGGATCCCAGCTGTACAGTAAAGAGGTACATTAACATGGTGTTTAGGCCTCCCACTCAGCCTGCCGCCCACTGAGGCCTGGGGCATGATGGATAGCCTGTGGACCTCAGAGTTATGAAGGAAGTGTTTGTGTGCGTAGGTGTATCCATGTGGGAACTGTGTGTGTGTGTGTGTGTGTGTGTGTGTGTGTGTGTGTCTCTGTGTGTCTGTCTGTGTCTGTGTGTTTGTCTGTGTGTTTGCAAGTGCACAGTGTAGGCAATGTGTTCTGTATGTATGTATGTATGTATGTATGTATGTAGTATGTATGTATGTATGTAGTATGTATGTATGTATGTATGTAGTATGTATGTATGTATGTATGTATGTATGTATGTATGTATGTATGTATGTATGTAGTATGTAGTATGTATGTATGTATGTATGTATGTATGTATGTATGTAGTATGTATGTATGTAGTATGTATGTATGTATGTATGTAGTATGTATGTATGTATGTAGTATGTATGTATGTACACTCACTGAGCACTTTTAGCCCTATTAGCAACACTATAATAATACTGGGTAGGACCTCCCTTTGCTCTCAAAACAGCCTAAATTTTTCATGGCATTGATTCCACAAGATGTTGGAAACATTCCTTTGAGATTCTGGTCCATGATGACATGATTGTGAATCTCCCGTTCTACCACACTTTTGCTTTGTGACATTATCATGCTGGTAGTAGCCATTAGAAGATGGGTAAATTGTGGCCATGAAGGGATGCACATGGTCAGCAACAATACTCTTGGCCCAAAGTGTGCCACACCATTACACCACCTCCACCATGAGAAGGTGTACAGGTGTTCCTAATAAAGTGTTCAGTGAGTGTATACAGTACCAGTCAAAAGTTTGGACACAAACTTGCCGAGAGTGTGCAAAGCTGTCATCAAAGCAAAAGGTGGCTACTTTGAACATATTCTGGTTTGTTTAACACTTTTTTGTTTACTACATAATTCCATATGTGTTCCTTCATAGTTTTGATGTCTTCAATATTAATCTACAATGTAGAAAATAATACAAATAAAGAAAAACCATTGAATGAGAAGGTGTGTCCAAACCTTTGACTGGTACTGTATATATGTTGTGTATGGTTGTTTGCGTGATTACTTCATTATTTTCATTGGGGTGGGAGTTGTCTTTCCGTAACCATACCTACAAATCAGGTTGTTCTCACACCTCCTTTGGAGGTCTGCAGAATTTTAGATTAGCCAATCTTGCTTGGATTGAACTGGAGAGAGCGATGACAGAATGTGCTTGCAATTTCATTGGATGTTACATTCCAAGAACCCTCCCCCACATGCCTGTAGAATGTTGTTATGTGCGTTGTCTTTTCCGACTGGGTAGGACAATTTTGCATAGAGTTGTTGCCTATGCTAGCTTGCAACATTTAAGAAAATGGAAGAAAACCTGAAAGAAAAATGCAATTCTGTTCTTTTAGAGCTCCGCCCAAGCAATATATTTGATTAGTTTATCACAAGGCTTCACTCATGTTAAACGAGTTTCCACCCCTTTGTTAAGCTACTTTCTGCAAAGGATTTCCCCAGGCTTTCCGAACTAGAAAACCCTGGTCTCAATGAGATTAGGGTGTGTGTGGTGTTTTCTATTGATACAGCTCTGGAGATGGGGCCAAAGTCTTTGAGCAGGATCATTTCCTACAAAAAAGCTTTGTTAGAGGGTAAATGAGGCTCCCCTCTCTCTGGTGAGATTGCTCCCTGCTTGATAGCCTCCTATCCCAGGGGACTGCTGGTCTGAGTGTAGCCATGACTGATGGTACACACACACACACACACACACACGCACACACACACACACACGCACACACACACACACACACACACACACACACACACACACACACACACACACACACACACACACACACACACACACACACACACACACACACACACACACACACACAGGTGTATGGTCAATTCCTTTGGCAGTGAGGGGCAACTGTGATAGGAACAACTGAATGCAGTAGCTATCTGCTGGGCATGTTTCTTGTTTCAGTAAAAACTAAAAAGAGCGACAACATACAGTGCATAGTGGACCCCAGTTGAAGTAGATCTTCTGTTTTGAGTCACTCCTTATTCATTATCAGATTGTTAAATGGAATAGATGCCTGGCATTAAAGGGAGACAGGAGAGGGTAGAGGATTCCCAAGGCAGGGTTATAGTAATCTTTCTTACTGTAAGTGAGATGGTTGGCATCCTAAAACGAGCTGCATGTCGTTTCACTCTAGTAAAATAATGTAATGGCCATTTTATTAGTCGGACAAATGAGCCACAACATATTCCTGAGGCGAAATATATGCAGTGATCTGGCTGCGCGCGAGGTTGAGGAGCTGTCCAGTAGATAGGTGCTGAACACGCGTCTCAATACGCCTGTCAATAGAAACTCTCTCTCTCGAGGACGGTGTCAGCTAATTTAATCAATTTAGCATTGATTAATAATATGTGCAACAAAATATGCACATCACGTTCAATAGAGTATTCAATCACAATTTTGTTCAGTTTGTATGTCAAACCAGCAATACTTAGACTTGTATTTGGATGGGAAGTTATTGCAATATAATTTTACAGATAGATCATATCTTTGCCATCCTCCGTTTAAAATGTCAATTATTTCACTGTCATGATTTTACCAAATGAAGCATTAAACTAACAATATTATTTATGAATATGATGAAAATGTTTAATGCAGTGAAATGACTGATGGCATGGTAACTTTTGGCATGTCATTTGATTACGATATATAGGCTATATAGGCTGCATCTTTGGTGGGTAGTTGTTAATAGCCCCGAGAAATAATTTGGATCTGTGGCCATAAATCAATAGAGCGAATCCGCACTGAGTGGCAGTCGAAGCTAGCATGTGAAAGAATGCAGAAAGGGGGTGGAGTTCGGAGCTTTTACTTTCCAAGCGCTCCATTGCCAAGAGAGATCATTCTTTGCCCGAAGACAGTGAAATACACACCGGTAACTTGCCTGGAACTCCACCGTCTTAAATCAATGATTGTTGCAGGTTCCCATTAAACACACACAGGCTTTCTGTCTCGTGTTGTCTGTCCAATGGACAGCACTTAGAAGGATTTAACTGAACTCTACTCCTACACTGCCACTTGTCCCAGTCTCTGTCCTCCGCTGCACACCGCGCCTGGCTGAGGGCGTGACATTAGGGGATACGATCTAGGGACTCACTCGTGGCCAGGCTGTACCAACCGGGTAGCTGGCCTGGGTCTCCCGCGCGAATGGAGGGAGACGTTATGGACAAACTTGAGGCCATGGCTGCGGTGTGTGACTTCGACCCCATCACGGGAAGCATCCCGGCCACCAAAGTGGAGATCACCGTGTCATGCAGGTAAGCTCTCTCTCTCTCTGTCATGTAGGACTTTGGATAGGTTCAGTGCATGCACTTGGGAAAGAAACCTGGGGCAGCGCTCAAAAGAGCACAGGGCTTATTGTAATGTTGCAATTGAATTTGCATTGTTCAATGCGCCTACCTTTACATGTTTATGGACTATCATATCGTCAGTTAGTCATTATAGCGTGCTTATTTGAGGCAGACGATTGCAAACAAGCTTATGGAACCTGTCTGTGTTTTGACAGAACATATCCTCCCATTAACATTACGTTTTTATGTAGGCTAGTCTTTTTATCAGCTTTGTATAATTTTCACTCTCTGAGATTTGTTTTTTTGTTCTAGTATGTTCTGTTGATCGGACATATAGCCTAGTTTTCCTTTAAAGGGGAGACATGGGTGTTTCAATTTTCCTTTAAAAACAGTGACATTTCAAAGCGCTTCACGCGTTTTGAGCCTGGGCTGAAACTGTGGCGTTCCACAGCTGATATCGACCGTTGGAGAGTTGTTGGCGCGCGGTTGCGAAGGTCCCCCGATGCGAGGCGGTTGTTGTTTGTAATAGCAGCCTCATGCGAAATTGCACTATGAGGCACACCTCGCATCCTCTGCGCCCAACAGTCTACATTAGGTTAGTGCCTATGTGAGATGGGGTGGGGTTTTGGACTATGGGCGCTATCATTTAGGTCGACAATTGCAGCTCTCCAGTAGCCTATTGATTTCTGCCGTCATTGTGCTTAAATGTATAGGCTAATGGGTCAGAGAGGTGAACATTAAACATGGATATCTGGTTGATATTGAATCCAATTGGACATATTCTGATAGGCTACACTTTTAGGAAAAAAAGTGTTCTACCTACAGTAAGAACTATTTTTGGTGCCACTGCTTTTTGTTCCAATATAAACCCTGTTTGTGGAAAGGATTCTACATGTAACCAAAAGGGTTCTTTAAAGGGTTCTCATACAGTGACAAGCCAAATAACCCTTTAGAAGTGAATGCTGATGTTAAGTCTGAGGATATGAATTCTGTCCTATCAGTTTTGTACACAGCAAAGCTGCAGTCCTATAGTCTAGGTTACTAGAATCCATCTTAGGCTATATTTCTAATTGTAAGTTATGTTATATGCTAGCCTACAGTTTTCTGAAAAAAGGAGCAATTAACACTGAGATATTAGAAATCAATAAGATGTCACCTATAGGAAGAAGAGATTTGTTAGAAGCTTTCATGTTAGATGTGGTCTCTCTCTCTGCCACCGCCCCTCCCCTTCACATCATCCTATAAATAAACACGCGTGCCATTGGTCTTTCAATTATCTTGAAGGGAAATAGAAAAGATGGATTAGGCTACAGACATTTTATTTGACTAACAACGGCTGCTTTAATAGGCTAGTCTTGCTTTTTTCCCCTGCCAGTAACTAGCCTCATATTTGATTGATTTATAAAACATATCCAAAGTCAGATGTTGAAGTGTTCTATGCTATTAGTTTGAATGTGTACTTGGCCAATAAGCAGAGACAGAAACACTGGGCCTGCGTGGGTGAGAGGCATCAGCACCACGACTATGTAATTGATTTAGTAAGGCTGAGAGCCCTGAGATTGCAGAGCATGTGGAATTGAATTGCGCTCTGCTGCACCCCTACAGGCATTCTCATAATCCACCACTATTATTGCAGAAAGCACAGACAAACTAGAAGGACTGTTCAGATAACCCGATATCAAAACAAGTACATATCTCTGTGATGGCAAATTGTTTCCCCTCTCCGGTTCCAATTGGTTTTGTTCATAGGTCAGATGGAGAGGAGAGCCATGGCTTCTACTCTAAAAGGGGCTGCACTCAAACTTAGAAATTAGGTGCTTCTTGAGACTTGAGTGGTCTGTCTGACTCTCTGCTTGGTTCCAGGGTTTGGGATATGGTTTTGAGTAGGCCAACAGCCACAGAGATAGGAGGAGCCAGAGGGTTTGCTCAGCATCCATTTCTGTCCTCAGTCTCTGGAAAAATAAGGACTGGGGTGTTTTTTTTTTTTTTCAATGCTGGAAAACAATAGGAAGGCTGTGAACATTTGTGTTTTTACTCATGTTTGCACCTCGTCCTTATTGGTTTTAGCGTAACGTGTGTAATGTCTAGGGTCTTACAATCTCTTTGCCACACAGGACGAACATTAGCCTATCTATGTTAAAATAAGTTTTTTAGGGAGAGTGACTGCTATTCACATGGTTAGTCTGACTAGATCCTCTGCCCTTGTGAATAATTTCCGGTACGCATGAATCAAAACATTTATGACACAATTCACACTTACTTGCACTTTGTTATCCAGCTACTTTCACAAATGTATATTTCGAAATATGAAACCTATCACTTACAAACCTCTTTCTCTGCGCATGCCTGCAGTGGCTACGTTGCTAGTTTCCGGGGTGGACAGCTACCATAGGGACTCACAGCAGAAGCTTCCAAATCCCGGACATTTTAAGCCATGCCCCTCTACTGGGGTACGGAAGTCAAGTTTTCCCATTGACTCTCACGACATTTGCTGTTGTTGTTATTTATATGTTTCAATAAACCTTTTCATGGGTTTGGGGTGTCATTATCAAAATAGTTAGCAGTCATCACCATCAATGACCTGCATTATAGTTAAAAGACAATTGTACCCCACTGAAATAAATCACATTGGAAACTGCACTTCCATACCCCAGTTGAAAGGTGTGGCCACTGTGGAACGTCATTTCGTAAAAGTCTATTGGATTTCGAGCCACTCTTCTAATTCTAAACAAGTGTAATACTAAATATGTTGTCCCCCATGTATGATGTAGCTCCCCTCCATGAAAGTGATGGAGAAGCCTGTGAATGAAGCAAGACATTTATTCATAAACTTTTTACTATGACACTCTAGTTGTCTCTAGTTGTTAGACAGTGCTGTGTCCCTGTTGCACAAAGGGAGGGCTTTTCTCTTGGTGTGATCACCTTCTGTGACCAAAGAGAAAATGTATTTGGGCACCATTACGTACTCTATTGATATAAGATTCCTTTACCTCAAACACAAATTTCACCAATGGGCTGAGACAAAATATTTGCACAGGAAAATGATTTCTTCACAAATGCGACCTAGGTTACACAACTCTGGTTTCCATATTGATGTAGACCAAGTGTTGGTATTAGATTATACTGCATAACAGACTCACTCACAACATATTATTCCCAAATAATTTGTTGGGCCGAATCATAGTCCCCTCCCTGATTTCATTGTGGAAGACAACAATCTTTGTTTCAGCTCAGACGGCTATTTAGACAGGAAATGATTGTGGTTTAGCTGGGCTAAGGGAGGGGCTTTGTGAGGTCATCGGTTAGGTGCCACTTGTTAGTAAAATAAGAGATTGTATATTTTTTTTACAAGTATGGCCTTCTATTACAGCATATTGGACCACTGTCATTCATCTTCCATTCACCCAGCTCAATGTAACATAGATAGATTTAGGCACATACCCAGCCCGGGCAACATACTCTGTCCTCCGGCTACACCATGGTGCTACCCTACAGGGTTCTGTTGAGACTACTGTAGACCTTCATTGCAAAACAGTACGTTTTAATCAGGTATTTGGTGACATGTGAATATATTTAGTATAGTTTTATCCAAAGAGGATAACCTTTGAAAAGTTTTACTTCTTTCTTTTTCTGAAATTCACTAAGTAGGATGGTCCTCTCCTACCACCTCTGAGGAGGGTCCACTGGTATGTGGTTGTTAATTGAGCATTTCGGCTGAATAATTGATCGGTTTCCTGTATGTGGTTTGTTGCATCAGGCGTAATGATTGGCAACTCTGGATATTTCTCCTCTGTACCTCAGTTGCCAGAGTGTCTTGGGATTCCCATTTGAAATGACCTAAGGGAAACAGGGACTTTAGCTAACCACTAAGTAACACAGTCCCTGTGTTGTCTGTCTAGTACCAGAGAGATGGCAAAAAAACAGTGCAGACAAATGTCACAAAGCCCCTGTAGGATAAAAGCTTGTATTTCTTCATTTGATGATTAGATTTCTGTCCTTTTTTACTCCCTAGAAAGACCAAAACCCAGGGCACAAGTCATTATCTGTAACTTTGGTGGCAGTATCTACATTCGTCATCTCTGTAGCCAGGGACCAGAGACCAGTAGATACCTTACTCACTTCTAACTTCACTCCATAGTAGAAGGAGAAGTGAGAAGATACTTTTTTAAATGCTAAAGGAAAGAAGAAAGCGCTGACTTGAAATGAAAGCACATTTTACATACTTAGTAGATCTAAAAATAGAGCTGTGGGCATACAAGATAAAACAAAAATCCAAAGTTTTTAAAGAAACAGCCATAGCAGCTGCTGACATACCCCCTCCTGCTGACTTGCGTCCCTCCCTGCTACCTTGGCTGCCACTGTTTCTGTCTGAGAGGCAGCTTCAGTATGGAGAAAATTCATCAACACCTGGAAACCATCTCAGGGGTATGATGAAGAATACATCTGTCATTGTACATATGGGCAGTTTCTATTATGGTTAGGGGGGGGGGGGGGTGTCAATCCACTGCAGTCCAACTTAATGCAAGGATATTCATGTAATTTTGGAATTAATATTTTATAGGGTCTGTTTTTATAGGGTCTCTGATTTGCATAGGAATCAATTACACATTGTGTCGATCAGGTTGTCATTACAAACTGAGCACATGGAGAGGAACAAAACTGCTCAGGAATGCGACCCTGAGGCCTGGGGAGATGTATGCTTAAATTGAGTCTATAACACAACAAAATGTGGAAAAAGTGAAGGGGTCTGAATACTTTCCGAAGGCACTGTACCAATCAATGGATTCCGTTACTGTGGGCTTAAGAGTAGCAAATCCAGCAAAACTGGATTTATTACCTGATGAAACACAGGGCTGAGATCACAGGGGTCACATCACATATCACATCCAGAATCCCATGGCAATTGGTTGGAGGGGAGGCCACAAATTGCTATTCTCCAGGGGCAATCTGGGGACCTGTCTGTATGCTGCTCAGACTAACCGCCCCAAGGGAATCAATGAATGCACGGAAAGGAAGGAGGGAGGGAGGAAAGGAGTGGTAATGAAAGTATCAGGATGATTAAGACGTGTGCTACCAAAGCTCAATCTGTCAAAAACAACTGTGTCACCAGGAGAATTGGAATTCAATCTGGGTAAACAACCTGGTGGTTATTTGACCATGTTGTCGCTTTCTGACCTCTACATGTAAATCTACAGTATAGTTGTAATCATATCTCATATCTCACTATATCTCATGTGTGTTACCTCAAAGTAAGTATCAGGGCCCTATTTAATCAAACCATTTAACCTGGTTTGAAATCTTTCTTTCTCCACTGAAAAAGTGCTTGTATTCATTTTACAGCCCACTAAAAGATTATTATTTATTCTGTTTACAAATATTGCTTCAAGCAACAATAATCTAGGGTCAAAGCCATTCACTCTCTTTTACTTTGCCTTATTTTAGAAGTAATCAAATTTGATCTAAGCACCACACCTTAAATCCCATACTGTTAAGGGATGCCAATTCAATGTGCCGGTGGCAGGATTTGAACCTGACCAGCCGGAGTTCGGCATGTATTGCATGATAAGGCCATTAACCTGCTGAGCCACACTGGGGTCATTGCAAACATGTTGCTGGAAAACCATGCAAGACCAAACATGTATATATGAATTGCTGAATATGCTTCCTATATTACCATCATAGGAATATTTTGCATTGGGCTCAGTTGTGAACTCCTAGCCTTCTATGTAATTGTTATACCAAGCTTTCTGAAAATCAGAAAGTAGTACTAGACAGGGGCACTAACCCTCTCCGCCATGCTCACGTCTTGGCATGTTTGGGCCTCGAAATACCATGGAAAAGCAAAGATGAATAGCAGAATATATGCCTCCTATATTACCATCATATATTCCACTGCTGGCACACTATCTAATTGTTTTACCAAGTTTTGTAAATTTGCAAATTGTCAACCATTTTGTATTTGAAAGACTTGAAATGTTTCCAATTTTCAAAATGGCGGATGATCCATCATAGTGACGTCATCAGTCTCAGAGGCAAACATGTTCCATGGGTGGAGAGGAATCTTTGTACCAATTTCTGATACTCTAACTCAAACTAGGCCTGAGCTTTTTGAAGTCAAATGTTGTTTATAGCACCACCATTAGGCATAGTGACACCCCTTTCTACCAGATGTATTCGGCAAACAATTTACATCATGTCACCACATTTGGGCTCCGTAACTCTTACCATTTAAGAGCTATAATGTATCTCCCGAAAAAGGTGAAAGTGTAATATAATTTTACATTTACATTTATGGCATTTAGCAGATGCCTTTATCCAAAGCGACTTACAACAAATACATTTGTTTAAGTAAGTGAATCATCTATCCAACAGTCATCAAAAGACAAAGTAATCAATGCTCATAGCCGGGGCGTAAGGCCAGAAGCCTTTTTTTTTCTCCACACAAATATAATAATATAATACATTAATATTATAAATATGAATATATGAATAATAAAGTATAATAATACTACTACTACTACTACTACTAATTTTAACGATGAACTTTGGGATGTGGACCCCTAATTAGGAACAAAAAACACAATTTATACTGCTTTCTTTCAGTGGGTGGGAAGAAAATAGGCCTAGGCTATTTTTGACTAGGTTATCTAATTCCATGTGGTCCTGATTGACCAGGGGGCTCTCAGCCTTTATCTCTCAGGACAGTGTGCAGCCTATCTGATGTGCTGCATCTGTTTTGGGGTGAGCCTGTGAGAGACATGGTGCCAAGAGAGAGCAGATCTTTTTCCAATTTTGGGGATGTTAAGATTGCGGCAGCTGAGTCTCACAGGTCGATGAAGCGAATAATTATGCATAAACCCCAGACAGTGAAATTTTGATGGATCAGATACACTTGGCCTGTGGAAGTGTCAGCATTATTAATAAAGTCTCATCTAGGGACTGCTGATGGCTTTGGTGGATCCCAACAGCCCCTTAAACATGATGTCATGTTAATGTCATGTTTATGTCACTCCTATGTCACTATATCATGGTGGAGATTCTATATGGGGTGGGTTGCTCTCTCATAACAAATCAGGGAAAGCTCATTAAGCTTGGAGAGATTGCTGTGGGTTCCCCAGAAATGTTAGAAATGGTCCAGTCCACTATTTTCAGGGCACCAATTTGAATCCTGCCTGATTGTGCATTGTTTGAGCAAGGGTATTTTACCTTACCTTAACCTTATCATATACAGCAACAGTATGGCTTTCTACAATATGGTATTGGGGCCAAGTGACGTGTGTGTGTGTGTATGTGTATGTGTGTGTGTGTGTGTGTGTGTGTGTGTGTGTGTGTGTGTGTGTGTGTGTGTGTGTGTGTGTGTGTGTGTGTGTGTTCTCCTGTCAGCCCTGCTCTCATTGCTATTCAGTGGGGGTGTGAGTTCATGCTTGTTACTGAACCCCACCTACCCTATACCTCCTCTCTGCACCTCTCACCTATCTACCCTGTCCATGATCCCACACTGTGTCACCACCAATTACACACCTCTCTCTCTCAGCTCAATCCACACACTGTACACGTTCTGTTTGTTTCTCTTGTTTCTGTGATTCGTTCTGTACTAAAAATGACACAGCCCCAGGTCTAGGCCTAACTGTAAGAAGAGGTTGTCCTGGAATTACTTTTAAAACTTAACTCAAGTTATGGGTGTGAGTTTAATGTGCGTAATGTATGTCAGATTGACATAAAGACACGGTGTGTACTGTATCTGTACACATATTTGTCAGATTGAGTGTGTGTGTGTGTGTGTGTGTGTGTGTGTGTGTGTGTGTGTGTGTGAGTGTGTGTATTTGTGTGTATTTGTGTGTATATGTGTGTGTGCGCCTGTGTGTATTTGTGCACATATTTTTCTGATTTGACAGTTTGTGTGTTTAGACGGAGCAGAGAGAGAGAGATGTGGGGAAATTGGCGTGAATTCTTGCTAAGTGATGTGGAAAGTACTCTATTGAGGTTGGAACAGTCAGAGTATCAGTCTGGAGATCTCCCTTGCTTCCAGCATTGATGTCTATCTCTGCACAAAGTCGGGGGTGTTACAATAGGCAATTAGCAGTGATATCATTCCTAGTTTAGATATTAGTCATACTAAACTCTGTGGTGAAGAGCACCTCAGGGAATTGTTGGAGGTGTGTGTATGTGTGTGTTTGGGGGCTGTGCCTGTTCCATGGTCGCCATGGGACCTGCTCCACTGCCGGTGGAGGGATCCCAGGATGAGCACAACTGAATAATTAAACAGATGGAGAAAAAAAAACACCTTGAAGGTCAGCGGATGGGCTCATCGCTAATAAAGGGACCAGATTGTTTATGTGTGTAATGGGGGACTGTAGAGATAAAGGCAAAGGCTCTATCTACCAAGGTCTGATTGCACAACCCTACTCCAATGTACCCCTGGAAATGTCAATATAGGACAGCCACTTCCTGCCTCCCAGCCCTGCTCACACCACAGGAGCTGAGTAGAGAGAACAGGGTCCTGATTAGAGAGGGCCACAGGCCAGGAAAGAATGTGCTGGAGCAAATACTATGCCTATAACACAGCATCCTTCACTTTCTCCAGGCCTTTCCTTCTGTTACCACCTCCTTTCCTTTTAATGCTGTGACTCTTGACTTCTGAGCTCACCTTTGTCCTATACTTCTAGGGCCAATGAGAGAGAATCAGTTGGGGAGGTGGCCAGGGTCTATTTAAAACCCTCTCACCAAAATAGATGCTCCCACCTTGAAGGTGCCAATTATGATTCTGACAACTCCTGGAGAGCGCTGAGAATGGACTGTTCACTAGGCTGACAATAGAACACTGCAGGCTGAGGAATTATCTGAACTCATTGGTTGACAGTAACATCACTGAAATTAACAACCAACCCTATGGACTAAGAGGTTGTTGAGTGTTTGTCTAAGGATCCACTTCGAAAGCAACTGGAATTCTTAATGACATTTTCAAAATTAAGAGTGCATGTCATTGAATGCAGTGACTGCATTGAATGTCTCCAGGGATGGCTGAATCCCTATGTTTCCCACTACTCTTGTGATAGGAAGAGAGTTTTGTGAATATTTTATTATGGGAAATTCTGAGTCACAGATTTGTGGGAGAGGGTTTTCAAGGCTCTGCTTATTGGCAAGCAAATAGGCTAAGAAAAAAAAATTGAGCTTTAACCATATGAGCTCAAATGAGTTAGGGTTATGCATACACATAGAGTAGTCCTGAGAGAGCATTTCTCATACAGTACATTTAAGGTTGTACAGATGACCTGTAGAGCTTTACCAGGGGGTCTATTCTATAGTAGAGCTCTCTCTATGGCTGCATTACTTATGAATTAAACCATGCATATTCAATTACTCAGATAAGATTCACCCAGTGATTAATAAACAAACATTACTATGTTAGGGAAGGGAAAACATAGAGTTTATTGATTAATCAGACTGCCTTCATCTAATTGTGGATCTAATAGTAATTTCCCACATTCATTTGATCTGATTTTAGAACACCAGCCTGCTCTACATGAATATTTAATGTTTTAATGATTACATGAGCTGTCTTTATTCAATGTGCACTTTCAGTAATTAACTTAATGTCTTTGATTGAGGTATCTTGATCAAGAGGAATAAGAACATTGATGTTGAGCATTTTACTCCTACAGTACATCACTCACATACAGTATAAAAAAATCAAACCACAGACCAGAGATACGGCGTATGCTCTTATTTAATACTAGAGTTGTGAGGAAAAAGAGACAATATTTCAGGAGCTTAATTTCACAGAGATTTCATCATGCATCTAACCCTAACCCTTTATGGATTCAAACAGATGTTTTTGTTGGCCTGTTTGTCTGTTTGTGTGCGTGCCTCTGTAGGCTATAGATGCATGAAGCCTACTGTATGTTGAACCTTTTCACTTGAATACAAATAAACAGGTGCAATTGAAGTGAACAGAAGGTAACAATAACATTACATTTATGGACCCAGATTTAGTTGATTTAGCTCACCAATAGCATGGGCTCTGTTCACTGTTGGTACATTCCATTTGGAGAGATGGGGAAAAGGTGACGGACCATCTAATTAGTTGAGCGTAATGGATGCCAGACAGTAACAGGTGGGTGAAAAGGGGCAGTTAGACACGGCTGGCTTTGTTGTCTCCAATGATAATTACAGTGACAATGTTCCAACTGTAGTCAGGTCAGCCTGAGGGTAAATGGTGACAGTAACCCAAATTAAACAGCGGCTAATAGCACCACACACATTCCTGGTAAACGATTACTTTGTACTGAGCACCATAGAATTATTTGTTCATGAATAATGACTTTCACATTGAAGCAGATAGTGACTCATATTTATTCATTGACATTATCCCACTGCTTATAGGTCTTGGTATAGTCACTGTGTATGTGAGTTATTTATGGACTACTGTATACTCTGAACAGGAAATAAGAAAATTACAGGGCAGATTTATAGGCCTATATAGTATGCTAATGAGGAAGTAACAGCTGGAGTGGTGCATGTACTAAGGGGGTCACAGCTGGTAAAATGCTTTTAACATGGTTTATTTGACAAACCTGGCAATACTTCTAATGGTACATAATTGTTAATACGTTTACTCCCATAACCAGGGACAAATGTTATCAAAAAGTCATTATCACACACTCAAAGTGTTATTTCTAGCAGAAATAGGCAATTAAGGGTGGACTTACAGTCTCTTGCGTAATTTCAAATTCATAATTATGTGGACTGGAAGTGTGGATGGTCAATAATTGCTGTTGTTGATCTGAGGGGCTCCTATTGTGGCTGTGCTGTGGTCTGTTTGCAAGTGACTCACGCACACCTGCTCCTTCCTGGAGCCCACTGCCAAGGCTCACTGGGGCAGAACGAGTGGTACAGTGCTGGCTGCCTGGCCCACTCACACTAGGGGGAGCAGGGGTGCACTGGACACACAATCTACCTTAGAACCACAAACATATAGCAAACTCCCTCTCACAACTCTCTCAGAACTGTCTGTTTGCCTCAAAGTGGTTCCCAGGTTTTTACTGGCTGCTCTTGTGTCCTGTGAGTGAGCTATGGAGATTTAGTGTGCTGTAAGTTGCCAATGAAAACTCAGGGACAATTGGATGTGGTTCATGAGATAGTTCACACCTGATAATAAAGAACAAAGCAATTATGTTGTAATATTGAAGACATGACACATTTTGATTAAACAGTGTATAATGGACTGCATTTACAAGAGAATAAACTCTACAGTATACACAAAATAAAGAAGATTTTAAGATATTTGTTTTATGATTCATGGAAAGTAATATGATTTATTTATTGACGCCTATGCCTGATTGACAACCTGTTCCCTCTGTACTGTATTGATCTCTTTTCTTTCAGAGATTTGTTGGACAGAGACACATTCTCCAAATCCGATCCATGTAAGTATATAACACTTTTCACACTTTTAGGATTAAACACTCAATTAAAAGGTGTTGGATTGTTTACATCTTGCATGTGTAAAGATCACGATGCACTTTATCTTCAAAAAACACAAAAGGAGAAAATGACTCCACTTAGAATACGGGACATTCACAACACATACACTCTTCTTTTTCTCTTTCTTTTTCTCCACTTTCTCTACTTTCACTGAGCTTAACTGTTATTTGGTTTACTCTGCTATTTCAAAATGTTCCCTCAATAACCGCATATCATTTGCACAGTAATGTGACAGCTTTTCCTCACAGCTACATAAACTCATACCATAATGCATGCAAGGTCTAAATGCAGCCTTTTGAATACAAATGGCTTCTTTTGGTGAGCCACTGCAGAAACAACCCTGGGTCTCTGAAAGCTCCTACTATAGAAGCATTTCTATGGTAACCCCCCTGAGGGATAGAGAATTGAGGTGACATTTAACATAATAGGGACAGGGTTCAGGCTTTGTGTGTGTACAGTATAAATGACCGAGGATATCATAGTTCCTCTTATTACGTATTCCCCCCAAGATGAGATGAACCTTGGAGTATGTGACAGGTCACATCGCTCATCTCTCATACCTGCCTCTGCTCTCTTTGAAGTCAGGAAATCAAATAAGGATCTGGGGGATCCCACTATTTGGAGATGATCATTTTGGTTATGCAATCACAATTGCACACTTGGAGCTTTCGATCATCCTTAGTATGTAATTTCTCACCTATGGAGATAATACCTAGGTTTGATACTGTGCAGAGAGCAGCCATGACAGTTTATTGTGCGTTCATGGTGAGGCATTTTGCTGAGGTGAAATGCTTAATTTGGTTTTATGATGGAAGAAATGTCATGGCCACTCAGATTGTACCTCTCTTACTCTACTCTCTATTTTTCTCTCCCTCCTTTCCCCCCCCTCTCTCTCTCTCTCTGTGTAACTCTCTCTCTCTCTCTCTCTCTCTCTCTCTCTCTTTCTCCAGTGGTTGTCCTGTACACCCAGGGAGTGGAGACCAAACAGTGGAGAGAGGTAAGAACACAACAGTCTCACCATCAGCACAATGTAGACAATGTAGTCAGCAGTTCTCTGTCCCTGTCCCTCTGTCCCCGGTTCTCTGCAGGTAAACGCTGGGGCTGTCAATCACTCTCTATTGATTGCCATGTGAATATTCATATGTTGGCTCAGGGCATGTATTAGCTTTGAGCGATTGGCCATTAAGGCAATTGCTACACGTATCGATAAAGATTAGCATCAGCTTCAGAATCTCTCTTACTGCCAGAGATCTCTTTCAGGCCACAGGATTTATATATTTTTTTATTGTTATTTATTAATTTATTTTTAAAGATTTTTTTTAGGAGTCAATCAGCTTTGAAATTAGTAAATAGAAGTTAAGTTCTATCATATACCATTGCTTGCATAATTTCTAGTCCATTTTTATTGAATTTTACCCTATAGGCATTTCATATTGTGTCACAGTTGTGCAACAGTCAAAAACTAACCAAACTAATGTTGTACAGCGGTTGTGAGAATATTATTTTGGAATATTTAAAAAAAAGCAAACGCTGGAGCTCTGTAGCTTTTGCAAATGTTGGATTGACATTGTTATTTGATGGTGTTGGTTAGTCACATGTTGGCTGGAATGAATGAACAGTTTATTCGACATTTTTATGTGATTGTTATTTTTTCAATGTTGACTTAAGGTTGTCATTTGATGCTCATCATCTAACTTTGCTACATGATTGCACATGGGTTGAAAATGAATGTTTTCTTAACATTGGCCGTTGACGGTCAGACGGTCAGTTTTGAAAATGTTGCCTAATTTTACATAAATACGACGTTAAAAGTGTAATATTGATGTAACATGAACTTCCTTACCAAATGGATACCTAGACACACAACTTCGATCTGTTCTAGTTTCCGGATTTGTTGATTTTTTTTGTCCAGAAACTAGATATCGATTATAGATTAGATTTATAGATTATATAGATTATAAAGTAGATGATATACCTCCATTAGACTTAACTTATGTATTGCCTCCATAGTCACAATGGATAACCACACAAACAATATATGTACATTTGACACTGGGAATCAGAATTAATTGCTTCAATACTGTAAGTCAGTGATTTCTTTGAACCTGAGAAGGCAAATCTCTTCCACTTACCTGAGTGAAGTATCTCTCTCCTCTCGCAGCATATGGCTGTGATGCTTCCTCTCCCTATGACTATCAGGTAACCTGCCTCCTGCTAACACCCAACAAGCCCAGGGTGCAGCAGCCAGTAAATCTCTATTTTAAATATAAATGATATGGGATGTGTATTTGGTGCAAGGTAGATGGCTTTGTGAGTGAGAGAAGCAAGCTGTGCAGAATTGATAAAACTAAGCGTGGTGTTGGCCCTTCTCTCATGTAATGTGTTTTTGTCCTCCCCTGAGTAGATACGGTCGGAGCACTCCTCGCTGTGCCGACGACTGTCTGTAATCCAATTACTCTTCTGTGGGAGCTACTCTCCCATCGCCTGCCTCTCCTAGCCTTCCACACGCCTCCTCCGTCTAGTTACCCTTTGCAGCAATTACCGTGAATAATGAAGAATCCAATGGTTACATTCTTATTTAACCTCCTGATTGCAATAAGTGTCGTCTTTAGTTAATTGTGAGACAGTGCCTCTATGCCTTGTATTTCACTCCTTCCCATTGTCAAATATGTATGGTAGGGCTATAAGTCATGCTCCTCCTTTGAGACCTAATACGTGAAGGTGGATATATATTTACTTTCCTCTATTAAATGGCCCACTCTATCCCATTGACTACTGCATGTTGAAGCTACTGTAGTTTAATAAATCATGTCCTCAGTATGGGCTCCTTAAGGTCACAAAATCTGACCTTTTCACCTCCAGTCTATTTTTCCCTCAGACATATAGATCACATTATCTTTATTTGAATTCTACCACATCTTGCTCACAATGTACTCTAGTTAATGTTTCAGGTATGGCAGAGGCTATGCACAGCCCAAGTGTGTGCTTAAAGATTCCCGCGGCAGATTTTGCCTGGGGTTGACAGGCAATGGTAGTGCTTGGCTGCCCCTGGCTTACTGTAGCTACCCTACTGTGCACACCCAGGAAAATGTGTGAATGTGAGAGCCTGTCATTTCCTCATAGATAAGGGTATTCTTTGCTCTGGAGCACACTCTTTTTCCTTTTGCAAAGTTTGGCCTCTTCGCTCAGACCAAAGTGAGTGTGCTACAGGCCTCCTGCCACCACTGATCTCCAGCTCCTCTTTTTGAAATATGTATTCCTCTCAGCTCTGAGAAGATCTCACTGGTCCTGAATGTACAGTTAAGCAGCTCACAGTCAGACAGAGAGAGAGAAAGAATGGAGAAATAGTTAAAGAATATAAAGAGAAGAAACTTGTTTCATAGTCTTGGATACTAATATCTCACCCTGTCATATTTGATGACAATCAACACGCATGAACAAACCCAGTCATGCAGAATATATGTCTTATGTGGCTTTTCTTTTCAAATGTTTATGCAATGTTTTTTTTTGCATCTACTCTAACGTCTAAAAATGACTGCCATTCTGACTTGGGGACACATACTGTACTTCCACTGTCATGGGCCGGTGTAAGTTTTCCCACTACTGTTTATGGAATCACAGCTATGTTAGTCTTTCTTATCAGACAGCACTGTAATCCTGCTGTTTCATCTCCTCATTAAGACCTAACTCCGCGATTATTAATTCACTATGTCAGTTTATGGTAACGCTTTCTACCCGGATCATTTATTCATGCATCTCAAAGTTGGGCCTCTGACTATGAATTATTCATTGTGGACACAATTAGCTGTTAGAACAAAGCTCTCTCTCCCTCTGTCCCCCCCATCTCTCTCTCTCTCTCTCTCTCTCTCTCTCTCTCTGTTGATCTGCTTATCATCAGTGACCCCACACTAGGTCCTCTCACTCACAGTCTTTATAAACACCTTCCTGTTCCTTGCGTTCCAGCAAGTGTAGCTGTTATGTTATAACAATGGTGTAGTGGTCTCTTTGTCTACTCTGAGAGGAAGTGAAGGCCACAGGAGTTAGTGTGGCAATATAAGTTAATGTGGCAATAATTAACAAGGCGTAATTAGATTTCCTGCTCACTTTATTAGACAGGCACCCTCAGAACAAACAGCGAAGCTTTAGAGAGGGACTTCGTCAGCCATTACACTGGATGTGTCATTATTGACTTCCCCTAATCAAATCTATGTTTATCTGCTGCTGTGTGACCACAGGGCTGTGGAGAGAGTGAGAGAGGAAAGGAGAGAGAGAGAGAGAGAGAGCAATGTATGTTTTCTCAGTGACTGAGTTTCTGATTCTCTCTCCCTCTCTCCCTGTCGCCCCCCCCCTCTCTCTATCTATCTATCTCTCTCTCTCTCTAATCCCTTATCTTTCTCCTCTCTTTTCCTCTCTCTCTCTGTTCTGATCTAGTTTGGAAGAACAGAGGTGATCGACAACACACTAAATCCAGACTTTATCAGGAAGTACATCCTGGACTACTTTTTTGAGGAGAAGCAGAACCTGCGATTTGACGTGTAAGTTATTCTGTTTGATCCTGTCCTCAGAGGACACAGCGGAGTGTGTGTTTCAGATGTGCCACACCTCTACACTCGGAACCCTTCCCATTCTCTCTCTCTCTCCCCCTTCCCCCTCCTCATCTCCTCCCCATCCACCAACTTCACACTCTCCTGTGTAATTATTCATTGCTGCACTGTCTTGATTTATTGGGAGTAAGATTGGTTGGATAAGGGTGATACTGTACATATTTCATATGGGGGTTTTATCCTCAATCTGCACACTCCTAAGCAAAGCAAATGTCTGAAGCCGAGTGCCATAATAATTATACTGTCCACCATCCTCCTCCCTCATTCTCCTAGTGAATAGCCCCTCTCTTCTTCAGAAAGGCCCTGTCACTGCACAGGGCAAAAAGGTGAGACTTCATTAAGAGCCCTTTAAGAAAAGAGACAGGATCATTTCCTTAGCTCCCTCATCACCCTCCAACTCAACAGGAGAGAAATATATCGTTCTATAAAAAAAAAAAGTCTCTGCCTGATTAAAAATGTGTAAAGTATATAATATGTTTTTATCTTTTTAGCACAAATAGACAGAAGCCTGCTGAATGTCTCATAGGATTCACAGCGACTTAATGACTTCATCTGGTTCATCTCATGACATGGCTTCTTTAACTTTGAGATAGGGGAGGTGTTACTGTACTTCCTCATAATTAGTGTGGTACATTTACATATTGTTTCTATAGCTAAGCTCGGAGCAAGGGCATATTCAGGTTGAATTACTTTCACTCAAAATTGTTTGGTTTGTGAACTCCATTGTTTCAAGTGAGTGACAGAGGGGCTTACACAACGGTAAAAAGAGTAGACACAATTCATGAACTGTAGAATGATTAAGTTAGTTAATGGTCATATATAGGGTAAGTCTGTTTTCATTTCAATTTTGGTCTATGTGTGTTTCACTTTAATTAGCTTTGCTTGACCAGGCTCAAACACACAACGTTTTACACTTAAATAGCAATGAATTTCTGGAGTTGACCTTATGCTGTGCCGTCCATACTGTATTTAATTGAGTCATTGGCCCACTTTATAGACTGCACACTCAAAGAGTCAATCTAAACTGCTCTGGTTGTATTCAACAAAGTCCAAGCCACACATTGTTTTGTTTTGCCACTGTCAGCTCTCTGTATCTGTGTTTCCTTGTAATTTCAGATTTGATGTTGATTCAAAAAGTCCAGATCTGGCAAAGCATGTAAGTAGAAAGTCTTCATGTGCCCAAACTATATCAAGTGCTTGACTATACTTCACCCGTCAACCATTATGAATGGAATAATTTACTGTTCAAATGCATGCCACCCCTATTTTGGTTTTATGCAAATCAGAATTTGTGTCATCCAAATGCTGACATATATTGGATGAAAATAACAAGTAGTGCTTCATTTCCCATGTTCCATGTGGTCAATATTATATTTGCCCCTCTCATCTGTACATATTACAGATGTATTGATATTGAGTAGCTCCCATGGAATTACAATATCTGTGTTTGGTGCATACTTATGACTTATTTCAATATGAACTGAAGCACTGTCATTTGTCATACTGTACCATGATCAAAGTTTTTGACAAGTACATTTTCTCCACATCCTGTGAGATGCTCCTACACTGCAAGGGATGATGTATTTCACTACTAAAGTTGTGAGGAATGTACTCTCAGGTGTAATGTAATGAAGACAAATGTTGTTTTGCAGAGAATGCTTTGATAAAAAACTGTTATTCTCACACATACAATGCCAATATTTTTGCAGTCAATGATTTGCATATCGCTCGAATATTCATCATTATTTCTATATTTGTCATGATTAATCTTGTTTTATGGTTTTTATACTATCCCTACGTATCTTGCTACCGCTCTCTTTCTTTCTTTCTCTCCCTCTCTCCCCCCATCTCTCTTGCATCTTGTTTTATGACGTTCCTGTATTTGAGTCTTGTGCCTTCTGTTCCATGATGTGCTCTGTTATGTCAATGCTGCTGCCTGGTTTCCCCTTCCTCCTCCTGTCTGGAAGCCCGACCTCAACGTACGTGTCTGCCTCCTCCTCTGACTCCAACTTTTTCACTGTATAATGCTTAAGAAGCTGCTTAGCTCCTCATCCACTTTCCTTATTACCCCCCCCCCCCCCCGTCTCCCCCCCCCCCACACACCTGACTCCTTTCCACCCCTCCTTTCTTCACATTTCCTCCCACACAGGACTTTCTGGGTCAGGTATTCTGTACGCTGGGCGAGATCGTGGGCTCACCTGGCAGTCGACTGGAGAAGCCTCTGGGGTGAGTGGAGCTGTAAACCAACCTAATTTCACTGCTTTATACTCACAGTTAGATGGACCTAATAGGCCGAACATTTAGACAAAATAACACTCAAGCTTGAACAGGAAATGTCCATTACCATAGATTTGAACAGTGTTCACTCATGTAGCCAAATTATTCATGGTTGTTGCTTGACTTCCTCCATGTCTCCCAGTAGATAATGACAGTTCCTTTGACACTAACAGGCTGTATATGCACTGCTAGTTGAGACATGATGTGGCTGCGCGTTGGATTTCATGTGTTCAAGTTGTGGAATGATAAACATGTCAACCATCTGTGGAGTGCATTATGTGGACAGATTAGACGAGTGTGCTTGGATGGAGATGTGTAATTGAACACGACCGGGGGCTTCCTCAATGCAATTACTGTCATTAGAGAAGCAGTATGCAATGTAGAGTGGCAGGATACCCCCGCTCATAGACGCACAGCAGCACCATCAACGCCTTTCACACTCACAAGAGTGACTCCGTGAAGAGTGTGTGTGACTCTGTGAAGTGTATGTGCGTGTGTTTGTGTGTGTTAGTTTTTTGTGTGTGATTCTGTGAAGTTTGTGTGTGTGTGTGTGTGTGTGTGTGTTTGTGTGTGTGTGTGTGTGAGTGTGTGTGTGTGTGTGTGTGTGTGTGTGTGTTTGTCTGTACTCCCCATGTAGCAGATGGGTTTGTCTAAAACTACAGAACTTCAGCTGTGTTGCTCTGAGCCTTGCCAGAAAGCGCTGATAGTGGATTAGAGCTTGGAACTTGGTGCCCTTCAGTGTTGAATAGGAGGATCTGGAGAGGTTGTTTACCAATATGCTGTAAACTAGGCTTTATGCTGTACAGTATCTGCCTTAGAGACTGGGGCAAAGGGCCCAAAACAGCTGTGATTAACACAATTCACAAAGTTTCACAGTTTCCAGGGCACTTTGATTGAGGTGGAGACATGGTAGTGGTGAGATGCCAGAAACAGCTGACGATGATGAGAAGAATTGGTTTGTTAGATGTGTCTTTTTTTGTACTGTGTGGGATTATAAGCAACACCTGAGTTGCCTGAAAATTCTTACCCTAAACCTCTGATTGGAGACCTTTATAATATAATAATAATATATGCCATTTAGCTGACACTTTTATCCAAAGTGACTTACATCGCAGTCAGTGCATACATTTTTCAGTATATATGGTTCCAGCGGGAATCAAACCCACAATAGCATTGTTAGCACCATGCTCTACCAACTGAACCACAGAGAACCACGCTTTTTTAAGTGGTCTTTTTAAAGATGATGGACAATATATGAGGCTACAGTACACTATAGAGAATGCATTCGTTTGCAGAGTGGTTCCAAAACAAACATCGTCAGCTTTATAGTCACTGGCTATGTAAAGGATATGTACAGTAGGTATGGAGGTATATGGCTAAATAATTCTTGGAATTATCTTTAGGAATTAAATGTTCCTATTTTGTTCCCCCATTCCCTTACTGATTTAACTAATCAGTTATACTGAAGTCATTTAGCTAAGGATCCTGACTGCGCTGTTTCTATCGTACCCATTTTCAACAGTTCCACAGTATCCATTGTTAATGGGTTTTCCTCCCTCCTGTGATATACAGTAGAGCTCCTCACACACTAGATTGTGCTGCTGGAGATTTTTAATGGCTAGTGCTCTACTTCCTCCCCTATGCTGTAGATCCTTACATCACAGAGCCCTCTCTCTGCTAGGCTCCACTGAGGGACTTGGGGGAGTGGCCACTCCAGGGAGTGAAGAAATCTGTTAGCCATGGTTAAATGAGCTTTCCCAAGGCATACTGAAACCAATGACCTGCTTAAGAGCCACATCAGTCCCACTTTCCCTACTTTCCACTCTCTCGCTCCATCTCCTTTATATTCTGTCTTTCTCTCTTTTTCTCTCTCTCTCTTTTTCTCTCTCTCTCTTTTTCTCTCTCTCTCTCTCTCTCTTTCCCTCCCCCCCCCCCCCCTCTCTCTCTACTGCTGTCCTTAACCGCACTTATGCACACTTCCATAAACACACGCACAGCTCAATAATTTACTTTAGCCATCGTTGCATGCACATCCTCACATAGAGTACTTGAAATTCAAGGAAACTGGTTTGTAGTTACTGTACTCTGGTGCCTGGTTCAGTTCTGCAGTATCTATTCTCCCGTTCTTCTCATGAAAATAAGTCAAGGCAAGTAATTGTGTTGCTTTGGCTTTACTTGTGCTAGGATAGTTAACATGGGTATGCTGTGTCTCCTGTTCAATATATTCTGGTCATAATGAGTGGTTCTGTATGTCAGGTTTTCAAAGTCTTAAAAGGGCAAAGGAAATGTATAGATGAAAGAGTAAAAGTTCATGTGTCAGAATGACATCTTTGATTGAAAATGCAAATTTTGACTTAGCCACCATGGCATTTACAGTAGGTTATTTTGTCTGTATAGCCTGTGGGAAGAGAATCCTAATGAGTTTATGATATGTCATTGTTCATTAATTATCTGTCAGGTCTCTTTAATGTTCTTTAGGGGATTTAATGTAAGCATATCTCATGCATGTAATATCATGTTAAGATACATTTAGTGTGTTTCTTACTGTACCACCATGGTAACCTTCCATCAGATAACTCAATTACATTATTACAGGGATATCCCCTAGCCATCCAGGCTTACACTTTATTCTATAGAAAATAAAGTGTATTTATCTATTGGACAGTAGAGCCTTAATAGTAGAGCTACAGAACAGTAGATGATAGGCTAATGATTGCTTACCCAAGTGACCTGATTGATAATACCATACTATAGGACAGTGCAGTGATTGTAAGGATGCCAGTTCTGCATTTCAAGGACAGATGGTACATTACCATCTGTCCTTCAGGAAGAAGTATTATTCAGAGAAAACTGGAGCAGTGAACATTGTTTTTCTCATCTTGACTTCAGAGACTTTGGTTAATGTATTTGGCTGCCTGACTTGGGGCTATAGTAGCTACTCTTCAGAGATGTGAAGGACTGCTCTGCAGATTTAAATAATGAGTGGAACAACTGAAATCCTTGATTCCCTGAATCCACCCTCAAAGTTGATGAGGGTGTGCATATAGGATTCCTCCCCATGTTTATTGCAGGCTTTTCCTAACTGGAGGTGAAGCATTTGAGATGGCTTGCAGTAATCAGAGCTCAGTGCCTGGGGACATCACACACAATTAGACCATGCTGCTGCTCCACTAAATGCCTATTTGTCAAGTTTATTGGTCAATGAAATGCATACTGTACTTTGCCAGCTTCCTCTCAACATTGCAAATAAGTAAGAATAAAATACAATAATAACACTATAAACGATAAATGTTAGATAAGTGAGCATAAGTATAAATAAGGCAATATGTGTTCCATCATTTAGGAATACAATACAGTAATAAATAGCAGCCATGATGGTTGTGAATGTAAGTGTGTGTGTGTGTGTGTGTGTGTGTGTGTGTGTGTGTGTGTGTCTGTGTGTCTGTGTGTCTGTGTGTCTGCGTGTGGTTGATGTGCAGAGAGCCAGTGCAAATTGTCTTACAGCTAGAGTTAGCTGTTCAAAAGTCTTATGGCCTGGAGAAACTGTCGGTCTGAGACCAGATGCACTGGTGCTGTCGGCCAGACGTTAGCAGAGAGAACAGTACATGGCTGGGGTGGCTGAGGTCCTTGGTGTCTTCCGGGCCTTCCACAGACACCACCTGTTGTAGATGCCCAGGAGCTCGCCCCATGTGATGGACTGAGCTGTCTTCACCACCCTCTGCAGAGCCTTGCGATCGAGGGGGGTACAGCTGCCAGGGCTTTTACCTCCTCCCTGTAGGCTGTCTCATCGCTGTTGGTAATCAGTGGTGTCGTTAGCAAATGTAATGATGGTATTGGAGTCGTGCATGGCCAAGCAGTCCTAGGAGAACAGTGAGTAGAGGAGGGGACGGAGCACACAGCCCTGGGGGGCCCCCCGCATTGATAGTCAGTGCGGAGGAGGTGTTGCTGTGTATCCTCACCACCTGGAGTCTACTCGTCAAGTCCAGGATGAAATTGCAGAGGGAGGTGTTCAGACCCAGGGCCCTGCGCTTGATGACGAGCTTGGAAAGAACAATGGTATTGAATGCTGAACTGAACAATGAACAGTAGAGTAGGTACTCCTACTGTATTGTCCAGGTGGGATAAGGCAGTGTGCAGTGCAATGGCGATGGTGTCATCCATGGATCTATTTGTGCGGAATGCAAATTGGAGGAGCTCAAGGGTGTCTGGTAGGGTGGAGTTGATGTGGGCCTTGACCAGCTTTTCAAAGCACTTCATGATGACAAATGTGAGTGCAACAGGGCGATAGTCATTTAGACATACAATTTCCCATGAGGTAACAAGGGTTCCGAAGTGATAATAATGTATGCTTCTACTTAGGGTGGGGAAACGGTAAAACCTTGCTGATGTTACCAAGAACCTCATCTCACTTTACATGTACCCAAAGGGCTTTGTTAGTTGCAATTATAATTCCAAAAGCATTTTTATTGTGATATATGTGTTTTCCATTCATTGCCCTTCACAAGTTGACCTTTAGTGATTCTGGGAGGACGTGCCTGTTCTTCCTATCTGGAAATCTCCTGGGGCTCAGCTTGCTATGAAAATAATTTGCTCTTTTAATGTACACACCCATTGTTAAAGAACTGCAGACAATCATGCAAAGCAGCCATTCTTTGTCTGATTGATAATAGAGGCCTAAGGTGCCAATGCAAGCAAGGATAGTGGACATTTTAACTTTCCCAGATAAGCTTGCAGGTTCGCTTTGCATTAAAAGCAGACTGTTTGCTTTTTCCTCTGGGGCCACAAACCTCACACAGCGTCATTGTGCCATCAACTTCTCGGGAGGTGAGAAAGCACCCCTGCGACCTAGTGTTGGTCCCTCAACTCAACACTGTGTTATTATTAATCTGCTGAGTAGTCACAACACATCCATCCTACCTCTACTCCACAGGCAGTAGCATGAGCTCACCAGAGGTCAACCTGACCCTGTGTAACATGATTACAGATATGAATTCCATCACTCACAATGCCAGGTGAGGCCAGGAGGTGCAGCCTCGTGGCCACTTGACAGTGGACGGATATGAGAAAACAGAACCTGCCATGGATGTGATGGCCACTGAAGAAAAGTGGTCCCTCTGTGAAAAGAGTCTTTGTGTCTGTCTGTCTGTCTGTTAGATGTGAATATTAAGATGAAGGAGGTGTCTCTCCTTGGGCCTCTGATGGAAAGGGATGTTCTGTTCTTGCCGGGAGGACATTGAGATGATGTTTGGATAGTTAAGTCCATTGAAATGGAATCGTAGTTATAGGCAGAGAAAAGGAGGGAAATTACTCCAGGCTATTTTGACTCACTATAGCCTGGGTTTCAGAATGTAAATCTCCTCTGAATAGTCAGTTCCATGTCTTACTCACAAACAAACAAATGTTTCAGTGCCTGCAGGTAGTTGATGGAGTCTTTGTTTATTTAGGCTGACAGGTAATCAAGCAGCCATGGATTGAGTCATCAAAGCTGTGCAACATAATTGATGTACAGTAATCAAAACTCCAACAACAATCTTATTTAAGTACTGAAATGTCACTTGGAATTGCAAGTGACTTAGTGTAAGGGGTTGTGTTGTGTAGGTTTGTAAGAGGCCCAGCATTTCACACTGTAACAGGTCTTATTACGGTTTCGATAAATGGTGATAACTGCCATTATGCATCAGTAAACAGAAGTGGAGATACATACAGTTATGAACCCCATTAGATAAAAGGAATGAATGGGTTGTTACTCAGGCTATTTAGGTTAGAGACCATCATGATAGAGATAATGGATTTGTTATGGGTCAATCAAGGCATTGCTGATGCATGAGAGGATAGAAGGCCCAGAGGACATAATGCATTTGTAAAGAACACTTATTTGTCATGGTTCCATCTGGCCATCAGAGGGCTCACAGGTGTTGCTATTTATTAATTAGGACACTTCCCTATAAGAAGTGTGTTTTTTTGTTGTTCCTTTGTCTTTGCTTGGAATCTCTTATAGGTTGTATCTTTTGATCTCTGTCACAAGTATTCCTGTGGTTTTGTATTCTCTAGTGTTCTTTGTATTTTCCTTGTTAATACCAAGTAAAGGCCTTTGTTAATACCAAGTAAAGGCCTTTGTTAATACCAAGTGAAGTAATTTGCCTTCAACGGCGTTGCCTCGTCTGGCCTCCTCTCCGCTCCTGGGTCCTACACCACACAACATCACAGCAAGCAAAGACCTCAACATGGACCCAGAGGAGATTGACCAGATCAGGAACATTGCCTCCCACCTAGGAGTACTTCTGGGGCGACATCAAGAACAACTCTCCTAAATGGCGGAGATCCTCCAGGCACTTACCCACTCTGTCCAGCAGCCCAGTGAACCCAAGATCCCAGACCCCGAATAGTATGACGGCCACTCTGAGAAGTGCAAGGGGTTCCTCACCCAGTGTTCCCTGGTGTTCAAGCTGCTGCCCTCCTCGTTCCACACCGACCGGGCCAAGGTTGTCTACATCATCTCCCTGCTTTCAGGGAAAGCCTTGGTGTGGGCAACAGCGATGTGGGAACAGTCACCATCTGGCAGCTCCCTCTCTGCTTTCACCTCCAAGCTGCGGCGTGTCTTTGATCACCCAGTCGGCAGACGAGAGGCACTGAGTCATCAAGTTCCGGACCCTCGCGGCAGAGCGGTTGGAATCTGGAGGCATTGATCACTGCCTTTCACCATGGATTGTCCTCTGCTATTAAGGACGAGTTAGCTGCTCGGGATCTAAGAGGGGACCTCAAGACTGGTTTCCTGAGCACCCCAAGCCCACCGAGCCAGTCTCCTAGTTTCCCGAGCACCCCAAGGCCCTCAAGCCAAGCCCTGAAGAGCCCATACAGTTGAGTCGCGCCCGCCTGAGCCCACAGAAACGAGACTGGCGCATTGCAGGATGAAGCCATTTCCATTCAACATGCCCAGAGCGGCTCTTTATGTCAGGTCTTATCTCCCATTATTCATTTGACCTTTTCGTTGTACTTCACCTTTAATGCTTTATTTCCTCTTTGCAAGTTTCGTGAACTTGGCCCGTGCTTAGTCTAAAACCAAGAGACCCTCTCATGGTTTGACAGCTGTCGTCTCCTCTTTGTGAACTGGATGTCACTGCTGTGTCCTTTTGAATTAGCTTACTGCTCTTTTCATCCGATTCTTTAATCCTGGTGAGGTGAAGGATTACGGCTGCCCATGCATTTATGAAGATCAAGAGGATTATCTGGCATAATCCCATTTGAACCCCCAGAGTTTTGGCACCTTAACTATTTTGGTTCAGCTATGGTATGCCACTGATCAAAGTTTACCATGGCAAAGCTCCAGTTTATCTCTCTCCTCTGAAATCTCTATTTATCTTTGTTTCAACTCAAATAAGTGTATCCTCACTTACTCTAATCCCCTTGTTACCCATTGGGACTCAGTGGATTCAATGACCTGGGTACAAAGCTTACAGTATCTCACTGGAATTAGTAGGTTTGTTCCTCTGCAGGGTATGTATGACTTAGTTGTCCCCCACCAAAAAAATTGGAGAGGGGACTATGATTCAGTCTCTGTCCGTTCGCATGTCACAAGCTTTTCTTGGACACCACTGGGACAATTTCGATGAAACTTGGGTGAATGATGAGTCTTGTCATACAGGTGGGACATTTACGAAAGTGAGTGGCCCAATTTCGACAAAACTACGGTGAAAGATGTGTCTTGCCACAGAGATTGCTTAGGAGTTTCGCCGACTAATCATTAAACACGTCAAAATAGGGTGCAAAGTGGAGAGATGGGAGTGTTACCTAATGCAGTAGGCATATAGCCTTCCAAATTTGGGAATACTATTTTTGAGAAATCAACATAATAGCCTAACGAATTTGGGAATAATATTTTGTGAGTTAAGTCTGTTATTCAGGATCATTTATACCGACACTTGGTCTATATCAATATGGAAACATTGTGAAAGAGTTGTGAAACCTAGGTTTATAGCCAGTCGCATTTGTGACCAAATCATTTGCCTGTGCAAACATTTTGTCTTAGCCTATTGGTGAAATTTGCGTTTGAAGTAAAGGAGTCTTATATATACAGTTAGTAAGTAATGGCTACTATGCCAAAATTATTTTTCTCTTTGGTCGCAGAAGGTGATCGCACCAAGAGAAAAGCCCTCCCTTTGCGCAACGGGGACAAAGCACTACTATAAAACAGAGACAACCAGAGTGTCATAGTAAAAAGTTTATGAATAGACGTCTTGCTTCATTCACAGACTTCATTCCATCACTCTCCTTTTATAGAGGGGCGCTACATCATTCATGGGGGACAACATGTTTACTGTACACTTGTTGTGTTTTACTATAGGTCTCAGAATGACTGGTAGATGAAGACTTTATAGCTCCTTGCCTGTTACAGTAAATATCACTGTAAAAATATCCCCTAGTAGTGAGAGCAATGAGGTTCTCAGAAAATGGGAAAATAATGTGCTAAGCTGTGTGTTGTGAGAAACACAATTGGCGCGTGTGTTGTTGTTGCATTCTTGCTTGTGTTATTGAGTGACCTCCCCCACTCTCATATGTCTGACACGTTGCTGTGTCGTTAAATACCAACACCATTCTTCATCCTAATGACCAAACGTGAACAGCTCCCACAATTGCCTCATCCTCCCCCTCCTGCCTATAATCTCACCGCCCTCATTCACCTACCTCTATAGTTGTAGGTAATGGAGACAATGGGAATTTTCTATGACGATTTTACAATGGTAACTGCCTGAGGAGAGGAAGCTAAATGAAGGAAGGCTTTAGCGTCTGTGAAGCACGGATATAATGTGTCATGCATTTCATTTGATGCATTATTATATTCACAGACTTAAATGGTCTCTGAGAGAAAATAATCCACGCCTTGCTCAGTAATGCACTGCAATGCCATTGTTTATAAAACCCATCTGTAGTCAAATAAACTGTCTAGACTCTAGAGGATGAGATTATCTTATTGATCTATCTATTTTAAACGTCAAAATGCAAATGCAGGAGCTCTGTAGCTTTTTTAATGTTGAATTGACATTGTTTTTTGATGATTGTTGGTTAGTCACATGTTGGTTGGAATTTATTAGACGTTGCTATGTAAAGGTTATTTTTTTAAGGTTGTCATTTGATGCTCTTCATTTTACGTTGCTCCATAATTGCCACATGTCACAATGTTGTGTGATGACCATCAAATGCAGATTTTCAGAAAACCTGTTTTTTCAACCCATGATAAACAATGTAACAACATGGGATGATGACCATCAAGTGACATCCATAAACCAACATGGTCTGATGGTGTTACCACATTCTAGTTTGGTTTTAATGTTGTCCCACAGTTATCTTCCATCGTCTCTCTACTGTATAGTTGGCACGAGACAGTGAATCAAAGTGGCTAATGAGACGACAGTCTTGGTATCTGCAGGAACTGGCTGTCATCCTCTCCTAGCAAACATGCACATACACACACACACACACACACACACACACACACACACACAGTCCCTCTCAGTCAAGTGGAGCCAGCATCGTGTCAACATTGTGTCAAATATTCCCTGATTCATCTTTCTCAAGCTCTCTGTTTATTTTCTTGTCTTTGTCAAGACATGTTTGATCCTCTGGGCTTCTGTAGTAAGGACCAGAGTGGATAGGGCTTCATTGACATTCTGTTAATCTGACTGTACTGTGTGGATGAAACCCACCTGAGGTTTTGGGGAAAATCAATCTGTATCATGGATTAAACTGGCACCAGTCTGCCTAGGACCATGGCTGCATGTCTGCCAAGGACGACCCCAGTGACTGGCTGAATTACGCTCTGCTTTGGAATATCATGCATTATCAGTGCCACTTACTGTACAGTAGCATGTGGTTAGCGCTGTAGCTACGGACCTAAATGCCACGATGTAAAAGAGTTCCTTCATTATATGCCTGGAACCATATGAATTCCTGAGGGCCTTCAAGCCAAGCATAATTATAAACATCTTTACTGTTATGACGGTGTCTTCTCTTTTGCTGATTGCATATGTTTTGCTCCATGAGAGAATAAAGAATTGTAATAAAGATATTATTAACCTTCTATCCTTTAATTATAGATGATGTTGGCTCACTTATCTTTTTTTTTTTTTTTTTTCATTTTCTAGTTTCTTCCTAGCAGCCACTCACTTCAGTTTCAGCACACCCTTTGAAGTCAGGTTTAAGTGAATGTAACAGTGTGGCAGCTAGCATGACGCCAACACGCGTGGCACGTCCATGCAAGACTGAGACATCACAGAGTGGCCTACTCTGAGTCGAAACCAGTTATTTGGATATTCAAATGTTTAATCAGCAGAGAATCGATAGAGTGTGGCATGGAAAGAGTGAGGCCAATTGATTCAGCCAAGGCATTGCCTCCAGCAGACACAGTGTGCATCAGACAGGGCCTCGTTCATAATAGATAGGGAATAGGACAGTGGCAGCAGCAGCACATTTCAGATGGTTTCATCATCAGGGGCTGGCGCACCCAATAGAGGGAAGGAATGCTGTGTGAAGAAGGCCTCTTTTTACAGGCCTTCACAGTACAGTACGGTAACTCTCTCTCACACCTCCCCATACCTAAGCTGTGCAAACACGCTGGTATTTAAGTGAAATATTTCTTCCACTGTTCAGTCAGGAGGGACTAATATCCCCAACATGGAAGACAGTCCGTCTAACTCATCTGGCCATTGCAACGAAATTAACCAGTGCGCTCAATAAAACACTTTTTAGATTATAGAATGTATCACATCTGTATTCCTACAGTACAGTATGCCAAGGTGTCAGGGGAGGCTGGTGGAGGTAGAAATCGAAGGACGGGCTCATTGTAATGCATGGAATTCTGTTCTACCCCCACTAGCCTTCCCTGCAAGGGGTTTATCACCTGCCAATTGAACAACATCATCAACCTCCTTGGTGGCGTGATTGGGAGGGTCACATCAATAATTCATGGACAGTTAATTCACCTTGAGATTAGCAGGAGGGAGGATAACATAGTCAAGAGACTCATAGCCATATTAGGACATACAGTACTTATAGCTTTACTTTACTGGTACAGATATTGGATACGGTTAGTCTTTTGTTAGTGGAATACTGGAATACAGGTCTAACACTGGTTGCCTAATGCTTTGGCCTGTAGAATACTATACTGTATGAGGTATCACACCCAACACGGATAGGGGACTTCTACTGTATGTATAGCACACTAAATGAGCAAAAAGTCCTGGAAAATCCTGGAGAAATATGTGAAGGTTAATGGAGAGGCTTCCAGCTACACTTTTAAATTAGGCATGAAGTTTAATTCACTTGAATACTATGCTGCCAGATGAGGAATACAAGTGGAGTTTCATGAATTCAAGAAGTCCCATTGAGGTTGAGACATGACATGGAACTGTAACCATGCAACTCTGTAACTCTTGCAGCAGGTCAACTGCCAACTGCAGGTCAACTGCCAAACAAGGACAGGCTTCTGACTTGTGCATACTGTAGGGATGTATGGCATACCTTATCTTGGTCCTAATTATTCCAAGTTATGGTTAGCAACTTAATCCTTAATGAGGGATAGCAGCAGTCTAAGTATACAAAACTGATAATGCATAATCCAATCTCAAAATGAGCACTGAATCCAATTAATAACCTAACTTTAAGTTTAATTGAAAACCAAAACTTATATTTCAGATAAGATTTCTGGGTAATATGTAAATGTATATTAACAGTATAATTGTTATTGTTTTTTTTCAGCTTATGATACCAATGTTATTGTTCGAAGCTGTAGCTGAAAGGGACAACTGAGATCTAGCCTACTTGCCACAACTGTGTTTTTCATTGGAGGTGCAACTGCATTGCAGTTGAAGGGCCAGGTTACCTAATATTCTGTACCAAGTCTCAGCTACATTTGTTAGATAATGGAATCATTAATTATAATTTAATTATAATAATAATTTTTATAGAAGTATGGAATTACAAATCCTTGAAATACAAGTATACTATGTTTAAGTATAGTACTTTTTTTTTTCCGATTGGGCTGTCCGTGGCATTCTTTCATTTCATCAGGTGTGCTCTCTTGAAATGTCCCTGAAATGTGAGCTTCTACCGTTTCAAGTGAAGCACTACCTATGCTTTCCCAAATGCTACTGTTAGGCTGCATCTTGTCTTCAAACTGAGCTGTCACTCAGATCAATTGTCACAGCTGGATGGGGTTTTGCTACAAGCATGACCTTCTGATGATAGGCCTCCAGCTATGGGCACGGCAGGACTCACATGTAATTTCCTTCTTTATCTGGGATGATGACAGGTCGGTCAGCAGCTGGAGAGGGCATATCTGAATGCAGAGTGGGTGGTGCAAACCTTATTTTGTCCCACTCAAATGGCATCTAGTCTGCTGCTGTTGCTTGTCTTTGCTATTGGATTAGCAGGCAACAGGGGAAATGATGTACTGTATACAGCACTTCCACACAGAAATCTATTTAAACAAAAAAAGAACGCTTTTCATATTATGGAATGTGTCACATTTGTATTCCTAGGTGGCTTCAAATACCTACAGTACTTTTATTGCATGCATAACTCCAATTGTTGCACTTGTAAAGTTGTTGTAAAGATTATTCTGTCATGTCGCTTGAGGTATAGTCAGTTGTTTACCCTTAACCCTTTGTAATGATGGTGTGACGTCTGTCAATGTCAAATATTGCATTAGTTGTACACATATGATTCACATAATTGGTATTCTTTTTTTGTAGTGGTATACCTGGGAAAAAATGTGGCACCATTCTTCTCTCTGCCGAGGAGCTGGGAAACTGCAGAGTAAGTAAGAGTTTCCCTTTTCTGGGTTTTACCGTTGCATGATCAAAGCTATGCAAATATACCAGCACACCAATTTAAAATGCATCAATTTAAGAACGAGGAGAACACAAAGAAATAGGACATAAACCTCTATGTATACTGTACTCTATGCACTTGTTGTGTGCATGGTTCTTTAATGGTTCTTTAATGACCCACTCAAATAACTATAACAGGCATTTCCTCCTATGAACAAGTGTTGAATTATGAATCAGTATTAATAGTCTGTGTCCAATAATAAATGTTCATTGGCTTTCTATCTGCAACACTAAAAGAGAATAGTAAATAGTGACATTATAGCACTGCCGCTAGAGCATAGCAGTGGCAAGACTTATTGGCCAGAACAAATGTCCTCTTTCAATGACTACAAACCAGTCCATTGAGCCCACTTATTAATGATTTATTGCATCCTAATGTACATGTCTGCAATGCATCAGCCATATACCGTAGTGGATAACCTTTTTAACCCTATTTGTCTGCATTTCATAAAGTGCTTTGCAAAAATACATACAGTGTATGAATTCAGACATTGTAGTAGTGACTAGGGCCATGTCTGAATGTTCATACTCCCTACTGATTACTAAAAGTATATGCTGCATACTAAGCATACTACATACTATTTAGGCCATACTGTTTAGTGAAACGTATGCAGTAAGTGACATTTCAACATACTACTATCTCATTCATACTGAGAATTCACCATCTGTAACACAACCATATTGTTCATAGTAATTGGTTCAATTTCGCTACTGCCCGCTTCCTTTATCTGCTCCATTGACCAAGGACTTCCTGTGAAGTGTGCAGTGAATTCATTCAACATGGAAAGGAAAATCTAGTATGACATCCTGGCATTTTATACATATTCATATTGCAAAACTTTCTAATCTTACATACTGAAAACGCCTACTAAATAGATTGCAGTTTGAGCATTCAGACATGGCCCACTGATATGCTACACCAAGAATATGGAGGGAGCTGTTAGCTCTCTTTGGCTTGTTGAAGATGTCCTCCTCAAATGACACTGCATACTTACTTCACAAGTCAGCCCAGAGCAAATAGCCCATGTCCTCAACCATGTTCAGGTTTAGCATCACTGACCTTACAACACAGATATTTTACGACACAGCTCCTAGAACTACTACAATATTCTTCACAGACTTGCCCTCTTTGACTGATGTGTCATAGTGTACAGTAGCTACTACACAAGGCCTGTTGTGAGTCACCAGGTGGTATGGATCTTTGATGATATGAGTTAGGCGCTTCATGGCAAAGCACCACTTATAGAGCAGATTTGTAATATAAATGCAAATGATCATTATCGTCACAAGTGATCATCTCTGCATCCCCGGAGAGTCGATTAGAGAGACAAAGCTCTAGAAGGCACCCTGAACCTGCACTGATTGCATCGGAATTCACTATGAAAGAAAATACTTCTGTAGTTATGAAAGTGTACTGTACAAGAAAAGGTGGATTAGTACATTGAGAGGATGTCTGGGAATCCTAATGTCAGTGGAAATCCCAAGCTTCTGAATCAAAACAGTTCTAAAGCTGCCTAGTACAATATCCTTCTATCCATCTGGATTCTGTTTACCATCCCCACCACCTGTGAGCAACAAATTGAAGCACAGTACAGTAGCTGCCTCAGAGGTAAACATTACTTTGCTTGTTTTGGGAACTCAAATTAGCAGCTGAGCTGTATTGGGACCCTGTAAGCGAGAACTGCAGGGACTAACCGTGTTGACTGAGAACAGGTTGATTTTCACCTGCAGAGAAAGTTGAGCTACTGGGTATAATTAGACAGAGAACTGCCCTGCACTGATCAAAGAGCCTCCCTTGGCTGCTGTGCTGTTAGCTTTGGTCCATGTGAGGAGTTGAGCAGTAAGAAGTCTTCAGAAGCTCCCTCTCTCTCCCTCCCAGTTACAGTCCAGGCTCAACTTAATGTAGGTGTGCTGTAAGTTCACCAGCAATTGCCAGCAGCTCTACTTAGTCAGTGCCTATCTTCTTCATTTTTTCCTCTTTTTTTAATTTCCCCATATTTGTCTTGAATTGCAGAATGCCGAAAAACGAAATACTGCGAGTCATTTTCATATTATACTAAAAATACCCTCATGTACTATTTGTTACTCAGAGGAATTGCATTCATTTCAGATGCATCTAATTCGTCTGTTTATTGTTGCTTTACCAATACAAAATGTCTCTCTGAGGAGGCCATGATGTGAGTTGAATCCAAATGATGTGAATAGAATGTCATGCTATTTCATGCAAAGACTGTGTTGTTATTCTTTGTTTCCCTGCTCTGTCTCCTTTGAGAGGCCAGTCACAGCCTTTAAAGTCCTCACTGTGGTATTACTTTGCCACTCAGCCTATGCAGTGATATCCTGCTAGACCCAGGTAGCTGACAGAGTGATATACTGCATTGCATTATTCTCCTCTGGTCCCCATTGGCTGAGGGGATGAATATTCCCACACTGGTGCCTCCATTTTCCCCTCCCAGACATAGAACACTGCAGGCTGACTGTGTGATGATGTGTTATCCATGCCTAACGTCAGCTTCATCAGCCTGTCAGTGTACTTTAGGGAATACTTTTTAGGGTTGATGCCAGAGTGTATTTGGCCTAAGTATACTGTACATACTGTATATGTTGCAATTTCCTCTAACTGGCAGGCATATCTGGTTGCAATTTACCATACACTTTCTTTATTAGTTAAAATTATGTATTTCATGTACCAAAGACTCTTCTAGTACTGTATGAGTCACTACAGGGTCCTGCTATCACAAATACGATACTGTTTTAAAATGTTATCAAGGTAGAGTTTCACACCAAACTAAGTCATTATTTAGTTTAACACAAAAAAGATACATCCATTTTGCTAACTCACTTTATTCTACCATTGTCTTAACATGGGGGTGAAAACACCAAAAATCAGCCTAAGCTTGAGACAGAGACAGAGCCCAAGATAATAACTCCGGTAGATTGATTATGTCTGGGTTGAAAGTAGAAATACAACAGCTTGGGCCAATTTAGTCACCACTGTTCTAATCAGCATAGCATAATAGCAATGTTGTTTTCCCTAGATTGATCCCTTGATTAGATTGAACAGAACTCATCAGAGCTGGCCAATTTGCAGAAGAAGACTATTTAATTTGCAGAATGTTTATTTTCACTCTATATTATATCCAGCAGCCCTTTTTATCCCAGCTGTTGCTGTGTGAAGCTATAGAGAGCTCTGGGCAGCTAGCCAAGGCCTAAAGCGGTGTTGTTGTGTTGGTGGTTGAGGGGCAGGTCAGACGGAGGGCCAGACTGATGTGGGTCACAGCGATCGATGGACACCAGTGTTCAGGCCTTAACAGCTCCCATCATCATCTGCCTGCCTGCCTGTCTGCTTCAGACCTGATGGCTTTACTCAATGAAAATGTCTGGTGAATGATGCCCTATACCAACACAGCCACATTCTCTGAACTATAATGCAGATGCACTTACCATACCCTCTAGCTTAGAGTCATCCTACATCTGTGCCTCCACCCCCCAAGCTCAAAGTGCTAAAAGGTTTCCAGAGAGAGAGGTTGGAACATAGAGATAGATCCTGGGGTAGACCAGAGATTGTGTATACTAGACATATGCCACTACCTTGGTTTACTATTGGTTTTGTGAGAGACAGGGAAGATGGCACCAGTCCCATATGGGGATACATTTCTGACCAATTACCAAACAGTTATAGATTAGTGTTACTGACAGTTGTTGTTGCTAGGTTCGCGTTGCTAGGATAATATCTTTCTCGCTGCATTTCCCTAGCAATGCGTGTGTAAGACTAGAGCAGGAGTCTAGGAAGGCTAGGACAGAGCCAAATAAAGTGTATTTTTAAGCCATTCCATCAACTGTTAACGATCAAATGAGCGCACAAAATGTGTCTACACTTGAATGATATGAGAAACCGAAAGGAAAAGTTGCTAATCCGTAGCATTCATTTTGGTGTGAGTGAAGCTTTTGTGGAGTTTTTGGCCTGCCCTCCCATAGGCGACCTGTCTGAAAAAACAGCGTTTGAGGTGTTGGCAAGATGGCGGAGGAGTGAACCTCCTTCCTCTAAAGAGGCTTTGGGTAGACCCAGGCTGCCTTAAACTTCACTGAATGTTATCTCTCTTGTTGAGGTGTGTGCAGAATGAATTACATCACTGCATTCCATATCCTAGTTGTTTTATGATCATCCTTTCTTTATTATACACAATCCCCATTATACAGTAATGACCAACACCTTGACATCATTGGGGACACTTTGGCTGCAAAAGCATTATGAGGCGTGTTCATTGTCTGTAATGGCCATTGAACAGTGAAATGCTGCCAAAATGAGAATAATTATGGTAATATCAGGCCTTCTACTGTATCATTAACTGCACTCCCAGTCTTCGTAGTTCCCTCCACACACACAGATATGGGCCATTTCAAAATCCATTTCACTACACAATCTGTGTATTTGTTTATATCCACCACTACAAGGTTTTTATTAAGTGAGATTTTTTTAGGGTGCCAGTCTATTTTTCCTGGCAGAACATGACTGAAGTGATTATTATTAATGCTTTATTTTCCATGTGAGGTTTTCAAAACCAGGGCATCTGTTCTAGGCTTATTAGAATGCAGACCATGGCTTGCTTTTATTCGGTGCTTCAGTGATTTTATATCTTGGCACAAGGCGTATATAAAAAAACAACAACGAACAAACAGAGTGGCTGTAATCCTGCAAGGATTTACAATGTGGTCTCTCTCCTGCCCCAGGAATGTGCCACCATGCAGTTCTGTGCCAACAAGCTGGACAAGAAAGATTTCTTCGGGAAGTCCGACCCCTTCATGGTCTTCTACAGGAGTAATGAGGACGGGACGTGAGTTTGTTCATCTTTTGAGTTTGTTTTCTGAGTGAGGGTTTTAAGCTACCAAAAGATATGTATGAGGGCTAAACTAGGAGATTACAGAGGAGGAAATGGAGAGGACACTGTAGAATAGGATGGTTGTTTTTTAGGATAAAATTGCATACAAATAAATTGATGCAGAGGCGTCGACAGGAAAGTAAAGTGTGTGGTGGTGGGGGGGGGGGTTTCAGGACACTAAATTCAGTCCTCTGTGTCTCCAGGTTCACCATCTGCCACAAGACTGAGGTGGTGAAGAATACACTGAACCCTGTGTGGCAGGGCTTCTCCATCCCTGTCAGAGGGCTGTGCAACGGGGACTACGACAGGTAACACACACATACACACACACACACACACACACACACACACACAAACACACACACACACACACACACACACACACACACACACAGGCTTGCATGTGACTTTTCTGTGAGAATCAAGATGGTGCGCAATTTTGATATGTGGTGTAATCATTTCAAAAGGGCCAGGCTCAGCAAATTTAGACACCATTGATTTTTTTTACTGTTATTTCTGTGACTCAAATACAGAGTTATTATAGCTCTAACTGCCTGGTGGACTTGGCTGCCTACACATTGATTTGTCCAGGGCTGGCAATAGCATTTCAGATTAGTCTCTGATTGGCTGGTTCTGTGGCTTCTCTTATCTTATATGGATCTTTGGAGACCAAGCGGCCTAGCAGGAGTGCTGACAAGCAGGAAGAGTCTCAGCAATAACACAAAAAGACTGTCTGTGTGTGGGTGTGTGTGTGTGTGTGTGTGTGTGTGTGTGTGTCTGTGTGTGTGTGTCTGTGTGTGTGTGTGTGTGTGTGTGTGTGTGTCTGTGTCTGTGTGTGTGTGTGTGTGTGTGTGTGTGTGTGTGTGTGTGTGTGTGTGTGTGTGTCTGTGTGTGTGTGTGTGTGTGTGTGTGTGTGTGTGTGTGTGTGTGTGTGTGTGTGTGTGTGTATGCAGAGATGGACAGCCCACATGTCAAACCTTGGCCTATCAGAACTGCTCACTGGGGGCTCATCTCACTTTGGTTGTCTGTTCACCTGACTGCTGAAGCGAATTGGCCGAGACAGGTGGACTGTAGGGTTGAAACTAAACCTGAGAAAAGCACAACCTGGAATGATTTCCTGTAGGTATTGAGTTGGAGAAATACATTTTACATGGGACGATGATTCTGATTGTTTTGTAATTTGCATTTTTTTCATGAAAATTGTTATTTTTGTGTGGATTTTTCCAAGATATACTTAAACATCTCAGTAATGGCTATATTGAAGAGCTTAGTACAGTTTTTCCACAAAGAGTTTGAAGAGAAGAAATTACAGTGCCCTGCGTAAGTAATGGGACAGTAAAGAATTATTTCTTCTTTTGCCTCTATACTCCAAAAGTTTGGATTTTAAAATCAGACAATTACTATGAGGTTAAGGTACTTCAACCTCATAGTAATTGTTTGATTTAAGATCTGTACAGTGTACAGCCAAAAGAAGAAAATGTGCGTCATTGTCCCATTACTTATGCAGGACACTGTATGTACCCTTAAACCAAATGTTCTAGAGAGGCAGTGCTTTTTCAGTACAATATGCCTCTGAAGGAAAGGTCTCTATTGTGGGTTATGACTAAGTGGTATCTGCTAAATCCATCTTTTTAGGAGGGGGCTTAAATGTGCGGCAGTCTCACAGGCATACAACCTCATACCGTGGTATGCATCCCACACTGCAGGTCACTGAACTGTTGTTTTGTCAAAAGCTGACGGGCTGCCGTTCTCCCTCTTGGTGTTCCCTCTTTGTTTTCTTTGTGTTGGGTGATTTTTTATTTCATCGTTGGACGCTTTGTTCCTTCCTATCTTGTGATTCAGATGCATGAAATGATCCTTGTGATTGGCCAGAAGTGTGTCATTCAGTCCTGTGTGTTTCTGTCATGTCTGTTTCACCGGGCCTTGGTTTCTATGGCTTTCAGGGAATGAAATACTACTCATGGTTTCTTCTCAACTTCTCATACAGAAGTAACCACAATGAAGATGTTGTGAGTTTGGAGGATCCCAGTCTTTAGTATATGTGGTCATAGAGCAAATTGCCTTTGATTGACACATTGGTAGGAAATGATCTTTGCCTGCTGGCCCCTGTGTCATAAATGTTTCTTTATCATGATCTGTCAATCAATCATAGAATCAATCATACTGTAGACTAGGGACTCTCTCTCTCTCTCTCTCTCTCTCTCTCTCTCTCTCTCTTTGGCATTCTGTCTATCCAAGCTAGTGTGTGTGTGTGTGCATGAGTGTGTCAGTGTGTGAATGCATGCGCTTGTGCGAACGTGCACAATGTACTTATGGTAGTTAGGATGAGTTCAGTTCGGGATAGCAGGTCAGGGCAGGAGGAATAATTTCCCCTTCTGGGTGGAGTGATAGTTGATTGACAGGACCTTGGGGGTAAACATCTGATCTATCACTCAGTGATGGTGAGGAAGAAGTATCTGCCAGTGTCTCTCTGTGGATAATATCCCTCTCAGCCATGCTTATTTTGGGTTTCCTGTCTTCCTGCATATTTTTGGAGTTCATGTCATGTGTTCCCTCCCCAGGGATATTGTCTACCTTTGGCAGGCAGAGGGATAAAAGACTCACACCAAACTTTAGAGAACTCTGTCTACTACTGCTTCTCTCATCTAATGGAGAGGAGGGTAACTTAATCTTTGCTCAATAATTCTGTTTCCTCTCCGTTCTGGTTAGAATTCATCTTCGCTTTTGTGAAAAGCACTTATTGACAATTTTGTTGACAGCATTTGTAGCAGTGTTTCTTTATTTTTTATTTCAAGTTCATTTAAACTTCACATCCATTGTAATTACTGAAAGCGGCCAATGATGTTTGTGGTTTCAGGCTTCAGCGATTATTTGATTTCTATTTTCAAAGTCTAAAATTAGCTAATGTGGTTTCAAATTGGTCCAGCCTGTGTAGTGAATAACATTTGCTTGATGGGATAATTGATTCGTTTTTTTCTGTCCTTACGTGTGGAATAAAACACTCAATGGTGTGCACCGCCTAAGATCAATTTAATGCTGACTGTTCTTACTGCTTAATGAGCTTTAATGGGTAGTTTCACTGCAAGTCAAAACACATAGTAAGAGTCTAGCACGCACGCACGCACGCACGCACGCACGCACGCACGCACGCACGCACGCACGCACGCACGCACTCTCTCTCTCTCTCTCTCTCCTCACGCACCCTTTGGTGTGTTTTGCAGAACGATCAAGGCAGAAGTGTATGACTGGGATAGAGATGGCAGGTAAGGATGCTTTAGACAGACATACATTGTGTGCCATTTTTTGCATGCATGGTCAAATTATTTTGCATGGTGTGATTTGTGCTATAAGTACGATATCCCTCATATGTCAAGATAAAGCATCTTCCCATCCTCAGCCTGAAAGCTTTCATTCACCTTTATCTTAAATGATTCACCATATCTTTTCATGATGATGGATAGAGCCATTAGGTACTGATTTGGGTTTTTCTAACTGAAGAACTCCATGGATCTTAGAGCAAAACTGAATGAAGTTCACAATTCATCCACCCTATTCCATAACCCTGAGTTGTTGATCTGTACACAACCAGATGTCTTTGTTTATTTTCCCTTCCAGCCATGACTTCATTGGTGAGTTCACCACCAGCTACCGAGAGCTGTCCCGGGGCCAGAGTCAGTTCAATGTCTACGAGGTGAGTGGAGGTGGCGAGAAGGAGCTAGAGAATGCTTTGTCCCCCTAAGGCAGGAGTGTCAAAGTCATTTTACTCGTGGTCCGCACTGGACAAAATGCAACCTCACGCTGGAAAAAATAATACGTTTGTTCGTAAAACTAAACAAATGTCCACTGCTGTGAGCACCAGCTCCTGGTACTATTACAATATATTACAGTTGCCTACACTCAGCCTACACTCAATGCCTCATTTCCACAGAGCTCAATATCACAGTGATACAGTAGCCTACTACTCAGACGATGCCTTATTTTCAAGATGGGTTCATCTGTGGGCATCTGAAGGTTGGAGCTATAAAATATAATTAATAATTAATTAACCAACATACTTAAGTCCATTACAAGCATTTTTTACAAATATTACATCTACCTTACCAAGTACAATAAATAGCTGTAAGTAGGAGTGTCACTTTTTATTTTCATGTCCTCCAATCAGAGGAAGGGGTGGTAGGGATAAAAAACAATAAATTAAAAAAGGAGAAAACATTATGCAAGAAATACTTTCTGATAGAACTTTATTGATATCTTCCCATTCCAAAGCTGATCTAGCCGTATCTTTGAAACCCCTGCCCTAAGGCATCAAAATACTGTAGATGACCCTTGTTCTGTAGTGCAATCACAATTGGGCTGACATCTCTAGTCTCTACACGTCCTGTCAGGGGAAGGACTAAACTTTCTGTACAGTGCTGTATTGGCATAAGTCCCAGTGTCTACTCAACCTTCAATTAGCATTGTCATTAATGCAATACCCCCACTGCTCCCACTATAACCCAATGAGTTTGGCTATGCTAATACCCATCTGATAGGTGTGAGGGTGGGGGTGGCGGTACAGCAGACTGGATGAGGTAGAGGATTAGTACGAGAGGGAGAGGGAAGAGCTACATGACCTGATTAGACTCCTCTCACACTGCTCCATGGTGGGGCTGATGGTATATTACTCTCTGGCCCTCTGAGGCCCCCACTGGTCCCAGCTCATTAAAACATACGCCACATTCTATTAGCCAAAGTATTAGTCATGGAGGTGGCTTGAGGAAGGTGGGAGTAGAGGGGAGAGAGAGAGAGAGAGAGGGAGAAAGAGAGAAGGAGAGGGAAAGATGGAGCTATGGATACATGGCCTTTCAAACTGCTGACAGAAGCAGGTGCATTAGTTAACCTTCACAAGCTCAAGCTTCAACTACACTTACAGAAACAGATTCTCTGTGGACTCTCAGCCATAATAGGTCATGACTGTGGTTTGTTCATTTGAATACAGTAGGTACCAGTTTGTACTAGCATTCGTAGTGCATAGTGTTGTATGCAGAATCAGACATACAAGACGAACTACTAATAGAAGTAGAGTGGTATCTAATTGAGTGATTGTGTGTGTGTGTGTGTGTGTGTGTGTGTGTGTGTGTGTGTGTGTGTGTGTGTGTGGTTGTCACTTTGCATTATCTATGTGGGGGAGATGAGAGGGGGGATCCAATGCTTTTACAGGCCATGAGAACCACAGCACAGTGATAGAAGAAGACAGCCTGAGGGAGATGGGCTAGAAGGCATGGTCTACCTTTGACTTTATACTCAGCACAGTTCACCTAAGGCTGGCTCTTTGTGTACTGAATATGTGGCTCTTTATAATTAGTGGTTTTCACCAGCTACTGCTTAGTTAATATTCGGCTGTGGCCTCAAGCCTCGAATTGAGTGTACAATGTTATCACAAGTTATGGTTATCTGTCATCACCTCCCCTCCCTCATTGTCAGTCAGTTCTCACCTGTGTGTGTGTGTGTGTGTGTGTGTGTGTGTGTGTGTGTGTGTGTGTGTGTGTGTGTGTGTGTGTGTGTGTGCTTTTCATAGATGTAGTAGATACAGTACTGTTACTGTGAGGCTTGGTTGAACATTATACATGTATAGTAAAAAACAGCATAATATCTCATGAAAAGCCTGTCCTTAGCCTAGGAGTCTGATCAATGTTATCTCAGCTTTAACTACTGCAGTTATTGGATTTGTGTGTTCTATTATCTCCACCTATGCTGTGGCGGAGGAGGATTTCTTTCTTAGCCTAAGGGAGAATAAGCTGAAGAGATTTGATGGAATTCTAGAATATCAATATTTTTTCCTGCTTGTTGATTCTAGGTGGTGAACGCCAAGAAGAAGATAAAGAAAAAAAGATACATCAACTCTGGGACGGTGAGTCGTCTGCACTCTGCAATAGAATATACTCCCATATATTTCTTCCCCATTGTTTTTGTGCTCATTAATAAAGTTTTAGTAAGTGGATTGCATTGAGCAGTGGTTAAATTACCTTAACTGTTTGTTATTTCTCCTGTATCCATTCTCAGACCATTTTGATAAAGTGTTATGGTCAGACATCAGTAGAGGACAAAAGTTTAAATGGTGAGAGTCCATAGAAATGCATGAAGGCACTCTTCTATGTCCTATTAGTGGGTGTCTCTGACTGATGTTTATGAGAAAGTCGCTGCATTGTTATTGCCTAAGCACTTTGGATGCCAGGCCTGAATACTGTGACTACATAATTAAAATCCAAGAGAAGCCATCCATCATGCGCCCCCATCAGGAGGCAGTGAGATGGATATTCTTTCTGTGATTGCAATACTAATATGGAGCTCTGTGTCAAACTCATTCTGCTCAGATGAATCACTTCTGGGTGGTTATGCTCGGGGGCAATGGTTAATGTTTAGATTGGTTAAATGTGTTTGCATTAATTACCTATGTGGTGGTGGTGGTGGTGATGATGGACAACCGCCTGTTTGGATTTCTTTACCCAGGTGACGTTGCTGTCATTCTCTGTGGAGTCAGAGTACACATTCCTGGACTACATCAAAGGAGGGTGAGTTCAGATGGCCCTATACAGTTCACACTAAACAACAAGCTGAAATCTGATGAAAAATAGAATACAGCACTATTTCACTGAATAAACCCCAAAACAGTACTGTATGCAAGGTATAAAATGCCACAGTTTTCAGCATTGCTATACAGGCTTGGGCTTTCTCTTGTTCTTGTAGCGCTGTAGAGAGGCTGAACTTTAGCTCTGAGGTGCTGATGGCAGACTACATGACAACACACTGTATTGTGCTGCTGCCTCGCTGATTTGCTGGATGCAGAAACACTGACATTTATATTAGAGAGCAAGCACTCCTGCACAACCCCCTTCATTCAGGACCCAGATTTAGATTATTATAGCTAGCTATAACCGCACCCTCTCTGAAATGTTTTCCTAACTGCCCCCAGCTGTTTTTGAACTTGCATTGAAAGCATGCTTGCTTGAATGTTTAGAATTGCATTTAGTTAAGTAGTCTGAAATGGAATTTCCCATGCCAGTGTAGAGTCTCTCCAATGGAAACACACACTTGTCTGACTCTCAGCTGCTCCACACTATGAATGAATGATGATGAAATATGTGTTTTTTGTTAAATTTGTTAAATTAATTAACACACCCAACTTGTCACATGTAAATGTTTCCCTCCCCGTGGATCTGTGGCTGCCCTGGTTTCAGCCTTCTGCGTCATTCCTAGTGTGGAAGTGTCCCAGATCTGTCACTGACCCTGGTGTCTTCCTCATCCACATACCCCTCATCTGCTGACCACTTACTTTCAAGTCCCCTGTGACCACTAATCCAATGTTATCCAATTCAATATGGGTGAGAAAGACCTAGTCCTCAGTGACAGCCCTTTCTTCCACCCAGGATCCAGGACTCCGTGTTATGGAAAACAGACAGTTAAAGTTGATGTTGATGAAAATACTGCTTGCTCAAGTGTATTTGCCCTACAAGAACTCACATTCCAATAGGCGATCAAAGGCACATTAATTTTATATGATTTCTGACTCTAGAGGATGTAAAGTGATTTATCTTCCCGGCGCATGGACCCTTTCTGAAGTGTCTGAGAGTGAATGGGTTTTTCATTAATATTGAAGTGTGGTGGAGATTTTAATAGAGGTCATTAAGGGCCAAAAGTCACTGATACTTTCTCTGAATCGGAGAGGTTAATGTAAGATTTATCATATTTTCATTCATATGCCATATTGAATGTTTTTTTAAATTAAATCTAAAATGAGATTGCCTGGGGTAAAGGTTTTTTTAAGGCCTTTATTGTATGTATTATTAATGTTTAATAGTTCAAGCCAAAATATCCTGTAAGTGAGAAAATGTGATATTGGTGTTTTTCATGGTTGTAATTTTTCATTTGATCTGGGCCATGTTCAGAATACAATATGCCAGCCTATAGACGGAAGAGGTTGTATGCTGTAATGTATCTCATGTTGAATTAATGTGACTGAGTTGCCGCCTAAATGTCATCAGAATGTTTATTTATTTATTTGAAGAGAGGATACATGAAAATACAGTGTGGTATAACTGACATCACAGTGACTGATGCTGTCAAGCTCTGCTAGGCTACGGTGTTGTAGTGTAACTGTACGGGACTGCATGTGCTGTCTTGTATAACCAACTGGTTTATTATTCATTTCATTTGGATACCCACAGCAGAGAGGAGGGTGGATGTTGTAAATTGCATGATTAACCAATGAGTGCTGGGTGGTTCCCTGGAGTTTATGTTTTGGTGCTGCTCCTGTTTATGTACAGTACAAGCTAACACAGAAACAGCAACATTTATCTCTGTTAGATTGCTGTAGTTTGCATCCAGGGAATTAAGCAGTTCTAACTCAATTCCATCAACTCAAATTGATAAGAAAAACTTTTGAAACTAACAGAGGCACTTAGATTTGGAAATGGAAAATGTATTGCTAAAGGAAATGGCCATGGAATGTAAAAATACCAATTTGGCAAGAAGGGGTCTGTAAAAAATAACAACAGGCCTGTCAGTGATGTCCTACAGAAAATACAACGTTCTAGCTTCTAGAAATTAATCTTCAATTTGTTGATCCAGTGACACATTTGTCTTATAACCAGGGACATGCACTGACGTCCCTGTTTTTAGACACCTCATGTTACGAGATGTCTTTGTTTTCTAACCAATTCTGTGCTGTACCACTCCTGTCACTCACAACCTCCTACAGTATAGAAAGAAATCCCCACAGAAACCTTGTGTTGGTTGTTGGACTTCCCTTATCAGTCCTATTTTAGAGGAAATGGCCTACAGCACACCAGCCAATACAAAACCCCCCAGGTCAGTTTCTCTACCTGTTTGTTTTAATGCAGTTTGGTCTAATACGATATGGCACCCATTAAAGACACTTCATTTCCTTAACTCCTCATCCAGGAAATCCTCAGGAAAGCTACGGTAGACAGATATACTGTCAGATAATTGTTGTTGTTTAGTTTTGAATGACTTGTGGCTCAATGCACCACACATTCTTGCTTAGATGAATATCCCACCCATCAAGTCAGATTATTCAACTTCTATACTGTTACTCTTAGAATATCTCCACCATTCACCCCACCATTCTTCTCTGTGAAACATTGCCACATTTGTGAGCTAACCAAGGAAATGAACTGAACATTTCAAGAGAAAGGCATTGCTGCACTCTCCCTCTCACAGCTGAGCAGGCACAGCTCTAACTCAATGCAGATTAACGAGCCAGGGTCAGCAGCTCCCCGCAGGAGAAATCAGCCATTATCTGAAATACAACGTGGGCTGGATTTTCTGAATGGAAGTAAGTGATGAGAGGCGATCGCTATTCATCATAATGGAAGAACTCCATTCTTACTACTGAAACTCTGCCCCCCCCCCCCCCTAACCTTAGGGAATGGGTAGAAAGAAAGAGGAAGTTGTGTTTTTTATTCTGTATTCAGTTCCTTTTCAAGGACTTTGGTTATCATTCTTCCTTGCACCACTCATGAATAAAACATGGCACTTAGTGTTTCGTTAGGCGTGTGTGACGCTGTTTGCAGATTGCTGGTAAAAATACTGTATGGAATGGAAATCCATGATTATTCTCCATCGACAAAACACAATAGGGACTTTGGGTTACAGACTCCTGGTTCAGTGCTGAATCTTAATGATGATGATGATGATGATGATGATGATGATGATGATGATGATGATGATGATGATGGTACACAGTGTGGAGGCTCATGCAACCAAGTGAAACTATGAAACCAAGTAGACAACTGATAATGAGGAGGACTGTAGAGGAGTTTTTGTTAGTGCAGCTTTGACACAATGTTAGTACTTTCACCCACTATAGTACATGGAAAGTACATTGTTTATTACCACATTACGGCCTTTTTCTCTCAATTGATTTCAATTCTCACATGTTGATAGATGTTTTTAGTGATTGGATGGATATGTTGCTCATTTTCAAGATCCAAACATGTTGTGCCTCTGATCAGCTTGACTACAGTTATTTATTATGCCGTGAACGGATGTGCTCTGCATATTAATGCTATTCTCATTAGCAATGTTTTTGCCACAGACTTTCACCCCTGAGAGGTGAGGTGAGGTGAGGTGAGGTGATTTTTAAATCTGATTGCCTAATTTAGCTTTTTTTAAAGTTTTATCTATAGACTTGTTCTCTTTCTTATCTTTCTGATATTGGAGCTATTGTATGATTTTTGGAGCTATGTTGTTCCAAGTAATTGCTACTGTAGTAAAATCATAGTAGCTCATATGAGTTGGTGGCTGCCAAGCGAAGTAAGCCTTCCAGATGTCTGCCCATGCATGTAGTTGGAATGACTTGCCTAACCAGGCTTGGAGGCAGCTGTGAAACCATTTCTTCTGCGCTGGTGGGAGAGGATAAAAAAGTGTATTTTGGAGGCTCCACACTTGAGCAGGAAAAGTGGCCCAATGCTTCCCCAGGTGAGAGCTGGAGCAGAAAGCAAACTGAAGCCAGGGTAATTGCAGTGCTCTCTCAGACAGATGGGCAGGATTAGGCCTCTAAACTGAACCACTGAGACGTAACAATAACTTTATGAGAAAAGAGTGGGTGTTTTAGTCAGGTGGGCATCACTAGCTCAACCTTATCACCCTTCATTAAGCTGCGATGCTACAGTATGGCTAGCAGTTCTCTATGGGTTTATACAGTAGGAAACCTCATTAAGCTGCGATGCTACAGTATGGCTAGCAGTTCTCTATGGGGTTATACAGTAGGAAACCTCATTAAGCTGCGATGCTACAGTATGGCTAGCAGTTCTCTATGGGGTTATACAGTAGGAAACCTCATTAAGCTGCGATGCTACAGTATGGCTAGCAGTTCTCTATGGGGTTATACAGTAGGAAACCTCATTAAGCTCTAGTCCTGTGGATGGTTTGATTTCCTTTTAACCTGTCCTCTTTCCTTTCCTTTTTTTTTTACTTTCAGAACCCAGATCCACTTCACTGTAGCCATTGATTTCACTGCATCCAATGGTAAGGGCTCCAACTTACCTTCCACTTGACTTCACTCTACTGCTCTTTGCTACCTTCTATATGGCTGTACTCTTCAGAGAGATTCAAGATGAGGATTTACAGATATAGAACAGATAGGTATATTTAGTAAACCATATTTCTGAGAAGCCATCTATATTTAATAACTACCATTAATGTCACTCACTCACTAAATTAACATAGGTGTAGGCTACTTAATGCATGTCTTATTAGCTCATAACTGAAGAGGCATAACTGATGAATGAATGGAGCCTAGGGGAAGTAACTGGGGTCAATTTTAAGTGCAAACCTGATAGAGATAATGAGAAGATTGGATTCTACACCCCTACAGCTGCCATACATAAGTTATATTTGCAATTCACATACTCAATGAAAGCCATGGAAGAGACTGTTTGAATAAACTCTACATTAAAATTCATCGGCTTCCTCTCTTACCCAGACTGACCATGGTCTAGTATGTTTCTCTATGAGAGGTATCAGTCAGTCCAGTATGCTGCCTGCTCCGCCTCATCATGACCCCTCCCCTTCCTGTGTTGAAGGCAATCCGTCCCAGTCCACCTCGCTGCACTACATGAACCCTTACCAGATGAACGCCTACGCCATGGCGCTGAGGTCCGTGGGGGAGATCATTCAGGACTACGATAGTGATAAGATGTTCCCCGCCCTGGGCTTTGGTGCTAAGCTACCCCCCGATGGAAGGGTGTCCCATGAGTTTCCCCTGGTAACTAACTAAGGCTTCTGAACATTTACTGAATACTAGTTGGTCTGCTTCAAAGCCCACTTCAAACATTCAAACCCTTATTGCGTGGGTCGACTCTTCTTTTAATGTAATTGCACAAAATGTACATGAATATCAATTTATTTTCCCAGTGGAGTTTTCTTGTGTGTGTATGTGTACAGTTTGTGCATTGTGTTTATGCTATCTGTAACCTGTGTGCAGGTTTTTCCATGTGCATTTAAGTGTGTATATGGATTTGAGTGTAAATGTGTGTGCAGTTACTTTATGTTACTGTGCGCCTTTGACAGATATTCACATGCATAAATTAAACCTTTTTACCTTTTATAGTGCAAATTGGGTTCTGTAAGCCTGAAGGATTCTTAAATCAATTTGGCTTCTCTCAGCCAGCTAATGTGCTCTGGCTGCTGTACAATAGAATTAATGAGGAGCTGATCGGCAGGGTATCATATGCAATGCGCCGTTGTGATTCAGATTCACATGTCTTACAAAATGATGGCATCCTCACCGTTTTGATTAAGATTCACGTCTCACAAATTGTTAGCAACCTCACCATTTTGATTAAGATTCAGGCGTCTCACAAAACGATGGAAACCTCACAGTATCTAAGGCTAAGCTGTATTTTCCTTCCTTTGTTGTACGGTAAAGTTATACAGTAGTCAGTTTCCTTCCCGAATAACTCTGTATCTCCTTGGAGTCATTAGGAACTCAGCTGGTCTATACTGTGTGTGACTAACTTATTCAAGTATCTATATGTCCGGATTGTTTTGTCTTCCAGAATGGCAACATTGAGAACCCATATTGCAATGGAATGGAGGGGATTCTAGAAGCGTACCATCAAAGCCTTAAGACAGTGCAGCTCTACGGACCAACCAACTTTGCTCCAGTTGTCAATCATGTGGCAAGGTGAGAGTGAGAGAGAGACACTGATACACAATCCCATCTCTGCAGCAGGACGTTTATCAACCTTTTCTTACCCTCGGCAGCTATTCAGTCGCAATGAAACCTTCAGCTCCACACTTCATTACAAAGACAATCCATTAGTGCCACTAAGAGAGTAATCATAGTTGTTTTATGAATGTTCTTGAACTAATAAAGAGGAAATAAATATCAGCTGTCATCCTAAGATGAATGGATCAGCAGGTCACGTATCCGGACCACTAATGAGTGTGCTCACGCTGTTGTTGTGTCGTCTGATAAGGAAGCAAAATGTCTATTTAATCTTTCAAATACAAGTAATCTCTCATCCTTCTCACGACGGCCCCCTCTCATATTTAATTAAAATGCAAGGTCAAGAGAGCCACATTTGACAGGCAAAATTGAAAAGCAAGAGGAAGGAGCCACCAGTGACCCATACAGTAGGTTCAGACTAGATGTCCTTTTGACATAATAAGCATGTTGTACGCTTTTCTCTCCTCTCACAAGAGGGTCGGGTCAATTGCAATGCCAAGCAATCAATAAGGCTGTGACAGAATATTTAAAAATACAAATACAGCACTTCTTGCATAAACACGTTAATAAATTATTCATGGCCTCTACACGGATGGGCGTATGAATCTAGGCCACATCCACTCTGGAGGCTCAGCTGTGTTTCATAACAGTGGGTAGATAGACCTTTGAGAGTAGAACATGCAGCATACTATACTTTATGTCTATATTAGGCCATTGGTGACATACTCTCAGCTGAGAGGGAATTTGTATTTGAAAGGAGAGAGGCCTTTTAATGTCTTCACTCGTAAACTGTAGAAAGGCACTTTACCGTAGATCCCTTTAGATGAAGTCGATGTTTTTTGACAATTTACATTGTCAAATGTCTATGGCTTCAAATATTCACATATTCACATACCTGGTTCCACTCAGTACAGTACCATAATATTACTATTACTATTATTATATATTTTTTATTTGATTTTACAGATAGTAGTAGTACCTGTTTGTCATCAGTTAAGGCAGGGGTAATGCTGTCCTTAATTGAATCCCACGGTTGTCCCCCAGCTACGCTGCGGCCGTACAGGACGGCTCTCAGTACTTCGTCCTGCTCATCATCACCGACGGCGTCATATCGGACATGGCCCAGACCAAGGAGGCCATAGTGAACGTGAGTGGGTTCGCTGGATGTCCATTACCCTGTAATGATGGTGTCCTGTTGCACTTTGCCTCTCTGCTCTGTCTCTCCCAACTCTCCCTCCCTGCAGGGCATCTCTGGTGCTTTTAACTCACCACAGCTCCTCTGCTTTTAACTAAGCTCGCTCCAGGCCAAAATCAATGTCTGTGTTGCTAGGAGGGTTTATATAAGTCACTGGTACTATTGTAACTATATTTGAGGATTTTTAGGTTATATTCTTTGCTCTAGGTGTGTTCTTGACAGATGTTTTGAGGTTCTTTTACTGTATGTTTTACTAATTTGAGGTTTTTTCCTATTTTTTATTTAGATAGTGGATCTAAATATATATCTGTGTGTTTTTGTTTATGGCTCTGTCCAATGCTTTTCATGATAAAAAAGCCCCATGTATCCAGTTTTTTGACGTGTGTCCATCGCCATGGGAACACAGAGGCCTAGTCACGACTGTGTGTCTGTCCAGTCCAATGGTCCATGGGAGCAGCACGGTGGTCTGAACCCCCCCCAGCAGACTGGGTTTAAAGGGAATTTGCGACTGTTAGTCAAACCATTAGAACAGCCACACCTTCCTTTTAAGATCTTGTCTGCTGCTCTAATCTGCCTTGGCCAAGCCTCCTCTGTGCCCTGCTGTTTCCTTCACACACAACCCTATGGTGCTAACCTGTCAACTGGACTTTTTAAAGTGTATTCTATGCTTCCTTGCAACTATAATTTAGCTTAATGTAGCACTAGCAACAGATGTGTTTTGAATGTTGCATTAACTGTTTTTATGGAATATTACAGTATTACAGAGCACTCTCCTCGCTCTCTAACCCTCTAGCCCGACTGTACACATCTATTTAACAGGACAGCCTTTGGGTATCAATATTTGTTCAACTCCTCTCTTTGATGTTCCACACGTCTCTCCTAAACACACCACTCAGGGGGCTCTGAATTATACAGGAGGGTTTCATCTGGCATGATTGGCTGGAGCATGATTAATTAATTAATTAATTAATTAATTAGCTGGAGCACAATTAAATTGGGCCACTGCACTTTTCCAACATTTTTGGGGTTGGCAGTTCATCCCCATGACAGAGGGGGAAACTACATCTTTATAGACTGATACCATATGTCATGGCGAGGTTGAAAGTAAACTCATGAATGTTTAAAGTTTGCTGAAGGAAAAAAACGTATTACAAGTACAGATAGAATGATAGATGTATTAAAGTTGCTGCAGGTGCACTTTCATTTGAGTCAAATGATGTGAGTTCGTTAAACAGCAGTCTGTTGTAAGGTATCCCCTGGGTTACTCAATGCCACAGGCAAAGGTATTATCAGTGTAGACTAAATAATGTACATTTGTGGTTCACTTCACTCTTCATAAACTTTTGATGCACTGTTTATAGATATAGGTATGTGTGTTTGAAAGAGAGAGAGAGAGTGTGTGTGTGTGTGTGTGTGTGTGTGTGTGTGTGTGTGTGTGTGTGTGTGTGTGTGTGTGTGTGTGCCTGCGAGAGAGAGCGGAGGCCAGGGAGAGTGATATATAAAGGGAGAGAGTCGTAGAGCGAAAGAACGAGAGAGAGAGAGAGGGGTCCTCCTCTGTTTACTCTTATCTGTGATAGGCCTTTCCCCTTGGGAGGTTTTTCAGGAAACCTGACCTACTTTTACCCTTCATAATGTGTTTTTACCACAGGCATATATTCATTGATGCCAGTGCCTTAATGCTGGCTCCCTGACACACCAGCAGCCCCCTCAGCTCTGCATTGAGGTGGTGATGGGGGGCATATAGATTGGTCAATTATATTTATGTAGTGGGATACATAGATACAGTGGCCTCCATTAGTATTGGAAAGAGGAAACATTTAGTCTTCTTTTAGCTCTATACTACAACAGTTTGGATTTGAAATCAAACAATTACTATGAGGTTAAAATAGAGATTCTCAGCTTTAATTCCATGTGGTTGTTTTTTTGGATTGGTTTCACCATTTAGAAATTACAATCCCTTTTATACATAGTCTCCCTATTTCAGGGCACCAAAAGTATTGGAAAATTGGCTTGACAGGTGTTTCTGGTAAGTCAGTTGTGTTCCATCACCTCATTTGTGCAGGCATAACAGAGCTGTCAATATCTAGTATTGATTCTAGGCTTTACATTTGCCTATGGAGTCTGCTATTAGTGTCTAGCAACATGACTTATACTGTATAAGAATGCTCACCATAATTAAGCCAAAACAACTGTCCCACAGATCAGGAACACTCTCCAGGAGGTAGGCGTGAATGTGTCAGAGAGTACCATCCTCAGAATACGTCACCAAACAAACTACATAGGCTTCACTGCAAGGTGCAAATCACTAGTTATCCTCATAGATAGCTTTGGTTTTGTCCATGTATTGTGGCAGCTTGCATCCACAAACGGTTAAATAAAAGTATTTCCCAGCCTCCAGAGAAGCCTGCCGCTTATTGACAAACCCCTCTGCTTTGCCATTATAATGTATTTCCCCTGGCTGTCAAACTAGAGATGGGCTACTGTATACAGCACAGGGACTGAATAAACACTGCAATGTGCTGGAGTGGGAGAAGCAAGCAGGGTGTTAGTCAACAAGTGTAGTGCATAGTTATCTTGTCTGTGCCATGCATATTTATCTGTCTCTTGTCCAGCTGTGTCCTTGTCTCCTGTTGCCCTGTGAGTGGATTAGCAGATCAGTGTTGAATGGGATGAACAAGGAATGGTTCTGCCATGTCACTGACTGAATATCATAGAATACAGAGTATTTGTATAATGATGACCTAGTTTATCCACTGACTTAGAGTGATATTAAGGTTGTCTGTGACGGTCACAACTTTTGTTTTTGAGATCTGTCCTCTTCACAATGTTGACATAACATGAGATTCACTTGTTCCTCTGTTTGTCCTCAGGCTGCTAAGCTTCCAATGTCTATCATCATAGTTGGAGTCGGCCAAGCTGAGTTTGACGGTGAGATTCAATCCCCTACCAGTCCCACTTATACAAAGTGCTTGTAGAAGAAATGTCTTAGACCTAATCCAATATCATTTAGTGATTTGAAGATTTGGACATCTTATGTCAGTAGTCAGGACTACTTGTATGGGGGTAAACCCACGCTTCTTGTTTATATTTTTTAAACATATCCAGTGTTCTGCTTCAAGACTTCATCTTGCACATGCATTGGATGCAAATAATGCAGCACAATTTGGGAAGAGGTCATATGGGGCAGTTTCAGTGTGAGTGATGTTGTTTAATTGGCAAGTTTGGTGGAAATCCCTAGTTAATAAGCAGATGTCAACCAGCAAGGTTTGCACCAAGATCACAGCTGTTGCATACAATTAGAATATTTCAACATATGGTTCCAACTTTGATGCTCGCTAATTGTGGTGTGCTTTTCATGGCTAGTGTCGGTTTGGCTTTGGTTATTTAATTATGGCGTTTGAAATGCACTAATAAATATATAAGCTAGTTATAATTATTTAGGAACCATAACCCACCATGATATTGAAAAACCCTCTTCTTTGGCAGCCATGGTGGAGTTGGATGGTGATGACATCAGGATCTCCTCACGAGGGAAGCTGGCAGAGAGAGACATTGTTCAAGTAAGAGCTGCCCTCTATTATTACACTATGGTTTCACAGCAGTGAGGAAAATACTGATAATCACTTGTGGGGTAAGATTCTCTGAGCCATGGTGACCATGAATTAGAATGCCCTTACAATATAATAATGTTCTCTGCATTGTCCAGGAGGAGACACATTATGTTTTATAATTGTAATATTTGTGAGTGAATACATTTACATTTACATTTATGGCATTTAGCAGACGCCTTTATCCAAAGCAACTTACAACAAATACATTTGTCTAAGTAAGTGAATCATCTATCCATCAGTCATCATAATATAAAGTAATCTATGCTAGGGCCAGAGTCTATTGGCAGTCACAATGCTAGAAGAAGGAATAATTACCTTTTTTAATTTATTTATTTTATTTACAGTAGAGAAACTTGCACAGGGGGGTAGTGGGGATGAAGAGGTCTTTAGGAATAGCTTCCTAACATGAGCTCCCCCACTCTCTGTTCCCCTAGTTTGTCCCATTCAGAGACTACATGGACCGCACGGGCAACCACGTGCTGAGCATGGCCCGACTGGCCAAGGACGTACTGGCTGAGATCCCCGACCAGCTCATCTCCTCCATGAAGACCCGGGGCATCAAACCCTGCCCCCCCCCACCAGCCTATACACCTCAAGACCACACCGAGACCACCCCCATCTGAGCCCACTGGGCTGTGGAAGGGAGAGGTGGGGGGGGAGGCGGTGAGGGGGGTCTGGAACCCCAACCAATCCACTCCACCCCACCCCCCAGCCACTGAAAAATGGAAACGCTTCAAGGCACCTTCGTAAATATTAATTTGGTTGCCATGCTGAACAAATTGATATAAGACTCCATTTTGTTTGGAGCTAGATGGCTTTGGGGGGGAAAAGCTAAAGATCAGGGAGTTTTCCTTTTTGAGTTTTCGCCTGATGGAAGTGCAGAGGGCTGAGAAGAAGAGAGGAGAGGAGATGAGCTGTAGAGGAATGTTAGGTGTTCGCTGTCAAAGCTGTCAAAGTGGTGATTTAATGGATAGCATACCCTTAGACAGGGTGTTTGAAGACATTAATATATTAGATGTGTGCCAGTCAGTATCATGTTTGTGGATATGATACCTTTTGGAGTAGTGTACTGTATGTTGGAATAGGGAATCATCTGTATGCTGATTTATTTATTGTACAAACTATTTATTCATGTTGGGGATCCAAAGTCCTATTTTTTCCACATGGTTTTCCATCCTATTTTCTGGATCATTTATATACAATAATATCCATTTTTACTTTCAAGAGTAATAGAAAAGCATGTATAGAACCTATCCAACATTTGTTTAGGAATAGTTGTCATTGATCAAATATACATTGACATTTGTAAATGTAGCAGTTATGCAGAAGACCAGCTGTAAGTAGTTTACCTTCACCTTGATTTACTGTACCAGCACCCAGTACTGTACGTATGGAAATAATGCACTAATGACAGTCCAAATAAGAAGCACAAACATCATACATAAATAAGCTGAAATATATAATTAATTAGCAACAACCAACAGCAACCACAACAAAGATAACGGGAAGGAGTATGCAATCATTCTTCGCAAAGGATTGCAAAATTAAATGTCTTCCAGTTCTACAGCATTATTTCTGTTAGTGTATGTGAAATCTAAATCTAGATCTACTGTATGTCTAAAATCCATTTTCCTTGCAACATTATTGTTTCTACACCAAGCCATATATATAGTTGCATAATCAGAGACTAAGAGTCTTGAAAGTCCTCCATACAGTAGAGAGAACTTTGTCCTATACTGTACTGTAGCTGATATTACACAGTTTTGGTATATACAGTAGAGTATGTGATCCTTTCCATTATATTTCTTGTGGTTGGTGTTGATTATTTATGGTCCTTCTTTAACGCTCGCTCACATTGCAATTTACATTAAATAAACTGGGTGATATCGCACACAAATGTTGATAAAAGCATATTTTACAAAGTTTGATGTCAACTACAGCACATCCATTACCTGGGTAGATTTCTCCCCAGGGGAACGTTGAACAATCAAATAAACTTGCAGCACAGCATAGAGTAATTGGATAATGCCTGTTAACCTTTGCTTTTTGAGATTGTTTTATTAATTGTGTTTCTATGTAATTCAAGGGAATCGATAATACAGTAATTGCACAAAGAGCAGTTGATATATAATTTGTCTTACCCATTCACTTGCTGTGTTAGAGATGGCTGCCCTGTTCTGTGACAAACAGGCATGCTTTGTTATCTCAGTGTTTTTATATGGTTGAAAATGTTACCTCTCCATACTGTTCATTTGACTTAACTAGTTTACAAGATGCCCAGTTTTCTGCAATTAATTTAGATGCCTGCAAACTTGCTGGCAGCATGCAAGGGATGTATTCTGCTATGTTTGAATTGTTGCTGTATTGGCATCTTATTACAGTTATTGTTTCCTAACCACACAGCAGAGCGGCCCAGGCTGACCGGCTGTATTCACATAGTAACAAACACCAGATGGACAACACCTGTCCATAGAATTGATTGCCAAGTATTTTTCTACAGTAAAAGTGTGTATTGTGTCTTTTGTTGAAAATAACAGCCAGTGCAGTCCCATACATCCTAATTGAACCATTCAAAATGGCTATTATTTCCAATAAGGTTAGTAAATAGCAAAAAACGGATATCTTTATCCAAATGTGCCTATTATACCTTTTTGCATATCCAAATTGAATTACTCTGGTTTTCTTTTGTTAGCAGTTCTCACTTGTATGATTAAACACATTTGATTCATAATGTCTGAAATGTTAGACAGCTTCAAATGTACAGTCAACAGCCAACTGAACAGAAACATGGATTACTGTGGCTACAGCAGATCCTGTGTGTTCCTACTGTACAAGTGTGCTACTTTTGTATTAATTGAGAACAAAGATCCACAAATCTATTTTACAAATGTAGTGGCAGTAGGCAGTATGACAAGGCCTTGTTATACAATTTTAACAAAAAAGTCAACACTTGTTTACAATTTAAACTGGAGCTATTTGCATTGCCTTGAGGCATGAGTGAATATGGGAAGGAGGTTAATTTTTTTCTGCTGGTTTTTAGTTTGTTTTTGAGTCTGTTCATTCTTGTGCATAGATATTTTTCCATTTAGTCTATATGAGTTTGTGATAATGGAACTCCATTGAATTACTCCAAAGTACATAGATTGGTTTGAAAGAGCTGTGTAATTGTGGTTGAGGACTGTGATATTCTGCTGTTTTGTTATCTCAAATTCTGGTATGATATTATGTGTTTGGTAAAAGAGCTGTGTTAGGAAACATTAGTAGTTCAAAATTACTCTGGTGTTGGTCCCCCAAGCAATTACTCTGGTGTAGTCTCCCCAAAATGAGCATACTGTATGGGCCTCAAATTTCTGCTTTGAAGTTAATATTTGTATCAATTTCCCATTAGAATTAAGTAAATATAACCTTTTGTACTTTATCAAGTAAATAGTTCCAATGAATTACAGTATCATAATTCTAACAGTTGTGGTGCTTTGAGGAAATTGTAAATGGCCTGCAGCCTTGCCCTCATTCACTACCTATTATTCTTGCAGACATAACACTAACTGTGTACTGTACATAAGCCCCATATAAAGAGTGGACTTTGTATCCAGTGCCAAAATATAATTTTCAGTTGAACTTAACCTCTTTAGCTAGATGATGTGCATGTTTGTGCCAAAATGGCTGCAGGTTGAGTGATCTCTCCGCATGTCACCTGACTTGTGTCCTGTGACAGGCATTTGCTACGTGATTCATTTGTTGCTTAGGATGATATTTAGAAACAGCCGTCACCCAGCATGTTTCACCACTGTTATTCTTTCATTTTCTTCCATGGTATTTTGGGTTCTGCTTGTCACTATTCATATTTTAACCCAGGTTGTTTACGTACCTCTCTTGGTCTCCAATTTGCATGCAGAATAATTTCCAAACCAGACGTTGGACATGAATGTCGTCGTACTGTGATTTGTGAGATGCTTTGTAAAGGATTGCCTTAATTGAAGATTAATAAAACAATGACAACTTTTGCAGAATGTAAGAGGAGTTTTATTTTGATTACATGTTAGCTTCAATGGTCATTTGAGAAGAGAAGACTACACTTTAAAATAACAAAATGTAACATACTGTAGGCCTACATGGAATCTTACAGTGAGTGGGTAATTCCCATTGTCTGGCCCCTTGGCCATGCCAAGATAAAACCAGGCATTAGTCATATCTAACATAGATATCTCACGGTCATAAAATCTTCAGGCTTCTATTTGAGGCATTTCCTATCCAGACAGATTGATTTGTAGTTTCTGTAGTTGTATCCTGCTGGGAGTTCCTTGTCCAATCAGTGAGCTGCTCTGTGTCCCCTTAGAGTGTGTGTTGCTTCAGAATTGTGTGTCTGTGTGTGTGTGTGGGGGGGGGGGGTTAGGGTTAGGGTTAGTGAAAAATATAAAATAAAGCATCCTGGATGTCATTTTTGCTTGAGGCTTTGTTAGAATATGGTAGTTACTCACGTTTAGACTCACAGATAATGAGATTTAGATAAACAAACAACACATTTCAAAGTTATTCAATAATGTACAATAAAGATACATTCTCACATTTCAAATACTACCTCTCTCACACCAGTGATGCCCAACACTCCCAACCACAATTGACAATGAAACCAATGTGCCAGGGGATAGTCTATCATTTATAAAAATATATTGCATTAATATGGCAGGAGAAAAACCTCCATCTGACCCATTCGATGAAATCCCCCGAGCACTCTTCAGTCTCCTCTCACTGTAGGGCATCTGTTTCAGCCCCAATATTGACCTGGCAGTCAACCAGGACTGCCTCACTGTCAATTCAGCACTGTGTTCTGATCTATTGAATTGGTCCTAGAGTTTGGTAGCAATAAGGAGGACATGCTCTTTTCTGCCATTTTCTCCACATCTGATATAATGAATGTCACCGTCAATGTTCACTATATCCCTCTACTAACTATAATACGGTGCCTCTCACAGCCTTTCCACTCTGCTTGTTAAATGGACTACACAAACATTTCAGGCAGTGGTATTACAGGTCATGCTTAGGTCCTGAACACAAATGCACTGACTCGGGATCTATCAGCAATTCAATAATGTCCCTTAAAATGCCCATAAAGAACCATTAGGCTACCACTATACAAGCAAAAGTGCATTTTCAAAGCATTCAAAACACAATGATGGGACCAGAGTGGAGAGGGTGAGTTTCCATTACCAGAGAAATGAGAAGATGTTTTGAAACATGTCTGTTCTATCTGGGCTAGCCATCTACTCATAAAACATTACTGATGATTAGCCTGAATTTAACCCAAAGTTCATGGTAATTATTACATTGGAGCCAAACAGTTAAACACCCACTTAAACTCACTTAGAACTGCTATAAGAACCAACATGGCTGTTATTACACTGAGAGGGGATATAAATCATGAATAAATATGCATGTCAAAGAAGAGATTTTTCTATTTTTCAAAAAGATCTAAAGAGTCAGGCATCAACGCCAGCTTAAGAATAGCTCTATATAGTGATGAATTCCCATTACAGAAAAACAACATCAATTTCATTTAGATTCTGCTTGCCACAATGGAATAGAAACATTGAGAAGGAAAATAACCTAGATTACACAGTGGAATTGAATTTATTGCCTGTTCTGGTTAGAATACTAACTTGAGATTTCTTTACATAACAGAAAGGGAGAGATTGCATGCTATGCTATGTAAAAATAATATGTGTATGTAAGGGCAGCAATCTTAGATAGGCAGAGCAAGCAAAGAAGGAAGGGAGCTTTTGGTTAGTATGTGATCATGTGCTGTACTGTAGCTCACATAAATTACTGTGACATAAGCTGGCCAGACCTCAAATCAAATGGCTGTTTGGTGCAGACAACACACGTAAGGTAAAAATAAATCCATACTCCCACACACATGCTTTACAACCTCTGCAAGAGATTTAATGTTGATGTTTCGGTCAAATAAAACATTTCATAGCGGGTAAATTATTCCATGCTTGTCATTTTAGAGAAAGAATCCAATCCCATACTGCTCATCCAGCTGCTTGCTGGGGCAACAGACTGCCATGGTTTGGATGGTGAGACAGGGAGGTGGCACTGAGGTGACAGACAGTTGAGCAGCCTTTGTTCAGCTCCCACTCTGAGCAGATAATGCCTGTGCTGCAGTGCCAGTTGTTCTGCCTATTGCTCTGTCTGCTGTGCTCCCTGTCTGGAACCATCATATACCACGGATTACCCCTGCTCTCCAACGGCTAAGAGCCAGGCCTCTGATATCTGTTGCAGAGCCGCCAGGTAATCACAGACAGGGTGAGAGAAGAGAGTGGAGGGGAGGGGGGAGAGAAAGGAGGGGCGACAGAGGAGAGAAAGGGTAGATAGTGAGGAGACAGGAAAGGGAGGGAGAGAACAGAGGGGATACAGGGGAGAAAGGGGAGGGAGAGAACAGAGGGGAGACAGCGGAGACAAGGGAGAGAAGGGAGAGAGGAGCCCCCAGGGGGAACCACTGTGATGACTCATCCTCCTCCTGGAGGAGGTCTGTCTGAGTAGGAGCTGCTCTCCTCAGGATTTGTGGGATTCCTCCTCTGAGAAAGGGATGAATAACTGCTCTGTGCATTAACAGAAATAGCTGTCATTCATATTGTATTCAAAACTGTTTTGATTAATATTTCTTCGAAGTGAAGTGGATGAAAATGTTGTGTTAAACCTGGATGTTCAGCATTATGATATGCCTATATATATTGTGTCGTACACAAGTAAGCCCTATGTTACAATAGATACTGTAGGCCTATAATGAAAGATGATGTTGAAAATTAGCTATTGCACTGTTAACATACAACTTTTTGAAACCTTCAAACATTAACTGTAAAAGTTTGCAATAGCATAACATCTTAAACATCTTACATCATCAACAACTCATTGTATTTCTAAAACGAGGTCAAACATTATCCAAAGACTTGGATCATTTTGTATGATGTTCTTTGGGGACATGAAAATATAAACAATGAGTTATTTGTAAGCCACATTTCTAAAAATGATCATGCTTGAAGCTGGCAATCCTCAGCCCAGTTCCTCAAATCCTCCCTTTCTGTTCTCTCCCTCTCAACAGAGTTAGTTGTATTATGACTGCTATGCTCTTTCATTCTTCTGACTTTGGCTCATCCCTCTGTGTCTACCATGACTGATTGGCTGACTGACTGACAGACACAGACAGGCAGACAAGACAGACAGACAGACAGACAGGCAGACAAGACAGACAGACAGACAGACAGACAGACACACACCTGCACACCTGCACACACACACACACACACACACACACACACACACACACACACACACACACACACACACACACACACACACACACACACACACACACACAGCAGAGCAGGCAGTGGACACATTCCTAGACACAGGAGCTGCTGCTGCTGCTTCTTTCTCATTAGGTTTGACACAGCTCAGCCTCACAACTACTGGCTGTGTCTGGAGGGCCTCTGACCCACAGACAATAGGCCTACACACTGTAGGAAGAACCCTTTTAGGTTCCATGTAGAACCATTTTTGGCTCCATGTAGACCCTATTGGGTTCCATGTGGAAACATGGTTCAACATAGAATCCAAAAGGGTTTAACATGTAATCGTGCTGTCCAAGGTTCTGAAGTAGGTAGTATTTCGGTTCTTGTTACGAAACAAGGACTGACAATTATAGTGTATAGAAGTTGATCCTGTATATGTGGAGTGCCAGTATTAGACATTGTACTGGTATGTGTAGAATTCCACCGCTCAAACAGAACTAAAAATAGTTCTCATGATCCTAACCTCCAAAATGGCATTCTATGATTCAAGTATGTATTGGATAGCAGCTGGTGATGACACTGTACCTTCCGATGGTGTTCTTGAGCAGAATGTGAGAGGGCTTACACGTCCACCGAGGAGCATTGTGTGCTCAGTGACATTTTAATGTGATCAGATATATCATAACCTATTAGCATGCTAATCAGATCACTGTCTCTTACGTAAATATTAGCCTCTGCTGGAGAGACGGCCCACTGAATTCAAATAGGGGTCTTATTCTTTTAGATGTAGCATAGCCTCTGGTGTAAAAGGTTAGCCTTGCAGGTTGTCTCTAGATGGTATCCACAGTGAAGTAATGGACTGAGCCAGGAGAGCATTACTATACCCCGCTGGCAGTTAGTGGGGGATGTGATACTCTATTTAATTTCCTTCCCCTGCCTTTCCCTGCTACAACAATCCTATATCCTTTAAGATATTTTCCTCAAAACAAGTTTTTAGTTAGCTATACTGAGGATTAATACACACCAGAAAGCCTTGGTAGACTCATATCACTTTTAGAAGGAACATTGCTCAATACCTCACTCTGTATGGCTGCATTGTCAAATGGCAATTTTAGCATTACATACAGTATATGTAGATGTAAAGGGAATTCTGCTGCATAAATACTGTAGCAATCTTAGCTGGGTTGTAGCCTCTGTCAGTACATACAGCAACATACTCTAAATCAACAGTCCTAGATTCGGGCAATATACAGTGGCAGCTGTTCTGTTCTAATATATTGTACATGTGTGTAGGGCCATCCTCTTTGCTGTGAAACTGTTCTACATCTCTGGCCCCACAGTTTTCCTGACCGTCAGGCATCAACGCCAGCCGAGGGAACATCATCAGCATTCCATGGGGTGCTGGGGTCCCTGAGCCCCCAGCTGATTGTTAATCCCAGGCAGGCAGGCAAGCAGGCAGGCAGGCAGGCAGGCAGGCAGACAGGCAGGCAGGAAGCCCTGCCTCAATCCTCATGCAAAGCGTCCCTGTGGTGGAGCCAGTCATTCACCCTTTATGAAGCCAAGAGAGTCCTCCTAGCACCGCATGTAAATTAAACATAATTCCGACAACGTTCTGATGACTTTATGATGCCTCTGCGTGATGTTGTGTAGATTTGTTAAGCTGAGAGGGAAGGCGCCATACAGAGCCACGTTTATTGCCCTGATGACACAGAATTAATGAAACAGAACAACACTGTTACTCTCAAAGTGGTAGGAATAAAAAGCTTATCACTGACTGAGTATAGAGCAAATTTACTGTGCAGTGTCTGTATATATTAGTATCACATAATCAATTATTATTCTTTTTTTTTTTAATTATTTTTAAAAATATATATTTTTAGGGCATTTCTGCTTTATTGGGATAGAGATAGTAGAGATTGACAGGAAGGATGACATGCAGGATATGTCAATGGCCGGAATCAAACCAGGGACCTTGCAATGATATGGTATGCGCCTTAGTGTGCTACGCCACTGAGCGCCCCATCAATGATTATTCTATCCTGAGACACTGATAAAGACACTCTCCAGGTCGCTCTAGTTTGAGTACTTCAGTACACCTCCTCCTGCTGTCTGCTCTGAGAGGAAAAGGTCACATGTTTCATTAGTGGTTGGTGGATGTGTTTCTCTGTGGATTGTGCCCCAGGGCACATGAGAAACATGGAGGGCTGTGAAGTTCCTGTGGTGGAGGCTGCTGCACACAGCTACATACTGATGCAAGTAATTATGCTACCTACAGTCCAATCCAAAATTGTCACCTTACAGTATAAGGGTGGGGTAGCATTTATCATAAGCATATGGATCATATGAAGGAAAGAAGAAAAACATAGGGGGTTTTATAATAAGTGTGAGCAAGTTCAACAACAGTGCTGTATTGTGTGTTGCACTATACATTTGTGTGTTAAATTGTCTACTGTAAAATTCACTTACAGTATGAGTAACCACTGGAAGTTGGAACCTTTTGCCTTGATTACTAATGAGTGTCAGCTGTTGCAGTGGAGCTCCATTTGATGAGATCCTGTTTAGGATAACACCTCTGGAGGACAGGAGCAGGAGACATGCAGCCTCTATTGCAGAGCTTGAAGGTAAAATATGTATTTACAAGTATATATATATACACAAATGCTGGTTATACATGTCCACTACATGCTGAATCAAGCTGGGTCTGAACTCTCACAAGTAACACATGCATTCTTCGGAAACTACATTTGATATTTTCTGTCGACAATGTCATCAACAAGCTGCTGCCATCTTCTGGTCAAATTTAGAAAGAAGGGCCATTTGTACAATATTTCAACTTCACATCAAAATCTGAAACTTTATTCAACTATTTAATTTTGCCTCCATATACATCAACAAGGAACCATTTTTTAGTTGTTTTTGTTTTTAACAGTAACTGTGATTATGTGTTGAACGGTATAGATGACATAATGTAGGCTTAGGCATGTTGTCTTTCACAGACCGTTCACATTTAAGACATGATTCTATGATCACTATGACACATTGTAGGAGATATTAAGATAAAAAGAATAAAAGAACCCTCAAGGTGCTGATTTACGGAACGTAACTCAAAACCTTATGAAAATAAAAGTTTCACAATCCTCTCATTGCTGTGACATTTATTCACCACGAACGTTTTGGGAGATAAAATAAGTCCATCTGGCATGTCCAAGTGTTGAGGAGTGAATACTGCACCTTAATAGATGAGACAGTCCATGAAGTGTTTGTGTACATGAGGTGTACACAAAAATAGCTATTACAGTAAGTGTATAATTCACACATAAGTAGGCACCAAGATGCTGGTGATAGATCAATGCTATTGTTATTTACTCGCTTGTATGCTTCAATGCTATCATTGTGTCTCTAGCAACATTACAGTCTCTCAGCAGGCCAATGGGGGTAAGCACCACAGTTAACACTACATGGCATTTTATGCTAAGTTTCACATGGTTATAATGGTATTGAAAATGTTAACAATCCAAACATTGTGTGCATGGTCTTTCTTGAACATACTTTAAGTACAGTTGAAGTGCTTTTGAAAATAGAAATACAATACAAAAAGAGGCCTCTTAATGAAGGCATATCAACAGCATTGGTATTCACGTTGCTCCTGTCTGTCATTTGTGAGTAAGTTCTCCACGGCAGAGTTGAACTTGAGGGCACTATTATGTCGACGGGTGACATTTGAAGGAGAGAGGCTGAACTTGTCCAACAGGCTCTGGTCGAGGACGGCACACCTGCCAGACATGTCCTCATCTGAGAAAGGGAGGGAGTCTGTCAGCAGCAGTATAAGGGTCCTCTCACAGTCTCTTATAGGCTCGGGCTGTGTTTCAGTGGAACTACTAGCAGTCATACAAGCACCATCATTGGAGCTCATCTGTAATAATGACACACTGTCTTCCTCTTGGCCTGTGATTCCATTGTGGGCACTTGTGTCATTCAGTTCTGCACAAGGGTTTAAGGCGGCAACACTGTCATAGGGCAAATTCTGTGCTTCTTTCACCCTTCTGGGCTTCAGTGAAACAACTGTCTTTCTCAGTATCTCCATGGGGGCAAAGTTGTTCTGGGTGAATGGCACATTCTCCACCAGGTCCTGTGAGACATTATGGACCACCTTCAGGCTCCACAGGTCCTGAGCCCCCCCTCTCTTCTTACTGGGAGTGGCCTCCTTACTCAGATCCATTAGGATACAGTCTGTATCATTTACATCCATCTCAGTGTCCATATCTTCCTCCTCCTCCAGAGTGTTCTGCTCCAGGGACCTTGTCTCCCATGCGTCCACTGAGGACGGCCTGGAGCTCCTGGAGGGGGACTCAAACACCACCCCCCGGGCGGGAGGCAGGCCATGTCGCCAGGACAAGCTGCTGTAGCCAGGTACGGTGGGCTGCTGAACTGCAGACTGGCACATGTAGTTCTGGACAGACTCGGGTACCAGTATGTCATGGTGCTTCCTGCGAGGCAGCAGGGTGGAAAAGGAGGGGACACATTTCCCCACGATGGGGACCAGGGAGGTGGGCCGCAAGGCCAATACAAAGTCCTCCAGCTCCTGGTAGGAGGAGTGGTCAGAGTAGGGCACCACATGCATGTTGGGGTGGAAGGAGACAAGTGGCCGGCTGGTGGGCAGAATGGCCAGGGTGGGGTGCACCCTGTTCCACAAGTGCAGGTTTGCGGTATGGATCTCTGACTGGTTCACAGCTCGGATCCGGCCGGCTCCTGGCTCGGTTGTGAAGACATCCGGCAGCTCCAGTGCTCGGAGGGTCTCCAGCCTCTCGAAGCTAACCTCCACCCAGGTCTTAAACTCCATGGCCAGCTGCACCAACAGGGACTCCTTCCCCAGAGTGTACAAACCTGCACCACAAGCACATTGACTATCACTCCTCTGAATGTAACTATTTACATTGCAAAGAGACACTGCGATATTTGGAGTACATACAAGCATATATGCACAACACTACTGTGCATATATGAGAAGTGCATATTTTGAGAAATATAAATTAGCACCTCACCAATGACAACATTGTGGCCAGGGTGGCTGCGGATGATCTCTTTGATCTGCTGAGTGGCGCGTTGTCGGGAGGGCAAGGTACGCGTGGGGTCACAGTTAGTGTTGTCCAGGTACAGGATGTCAATAGTGATGTTGGTTCTCAGGCACGGCTCACGGAGCATGGATGGAGTGTATCTGAAGTCCCCTGAAATACATTTTTAAAAGATGGTTAGCCCTGAGCCTGGTCGCCTATACCTCTTGCCTCAAAACAATACATGCTGTACAAAGAGATTGTACAAAGAGATTGTACAAAGAGATTGTACAGACAGACTAACCAGTGTAAAATATGGTGCCAAAGTAGCCTTGGAAGAGAAACATGACAGCCCCAGGGCAATGATTAGCATCCATAAGTGTGACTGTCAACCTCTCCTTGCCAATATCATCCAGTGGCAGCATGTATGGTTCGCCCACCTCCAGAGGATGGATCCATTTCTCCTTGACCTGAGTGGTAAGAGAGGAGGGTGTCATATACATTGAAGCATAGAGTACTACAACACTGTGCATATCAAATGTTGCTAGCTAGAATATTCAAAACACTATTTCAATCACGTCTACACTTATTTTGCCTAAAGCATATCACACTTTATTTCTCACCTGTAATTTGAGTTTCAGCAGTGAAGCAGTGACTGGAGAGCAGTAGATGGGCCGGTTGGTCCAGGTGGATGTCAAGCCCGCAGTGTGGTCACTGTGCATGTGTGAGAGGAAGAACAAGCGGACATGCTGACACTTCCGCACCTGCCAGACGTCCACGGCCAGAGGAGTATGGGGGATGACTTTACCGTTCATTATCACAGCTCTGGAACATCCTCTTGAGAAGATGGAGCAAGCAATGGCAAGTCAGTGCTAGACACAGTATCAAAATAGCCATAGCTACATAAACTACCAATTAAGGTAGCTAGTCCTAGCCAGTTGTTGATACATAATCAAATGTGCCCACGTGTATAGTGTCTGGCTACTACACTACAGAGTATCTTGTGATGCAAGGTGAGATAGCTCCTGCTACTATAGCTAGCTAGCTGTGTTGACAAACGAATGTTAGCTATGATAGCTAGCTAGCTAAGTAGCAGACGTTAGCTAGCTACACATAACTAGCTAGCTATGATTTCACACAAAAACGGCAGACAGAAACCGAATAACATCATGATTAGCTATCTACCGTTCTTTACCCAGCTATTGTTCTCCCATTTTTTGTGATCCCGCCACATTGTTGTTGTTAGCAGCCATACCACGCCCCCCTAAACACTAGACAGAACTGTACACAATAGAGAAAGAAACCCCTGTAGTGATCTAGATCAGGAGTTCGCAAACTTTTTTGTCTCGCGACATCTGTGTTCTGTGATCGATAATAGTGGAACTCCGCCCACCTATCTCGGGTGCATGTAAATGAGGATTTCTTCAAAATAAAAGCGCCCACGATAAACTTTTTGAACCATTTAGAAATAGTAAATATGGAAAAAGGAACATTATGCAACACATTGTATTAAACTATATCTGGAAATAAACATTGAATCCTCTCAATGTATTATTGTTGTTTTTAAGGGGTTGTAATTCTTCTAATAACCTAATTACCCTGATGAAAGACTGTGTAATGGACTCTACACCAATACTTTTCTTAGGCTAAACATGATTTTTTACTACCACACTATTCAGCAGGACTTCGAGAATATGAATCAACGCCTCATGGTTGAAACTCTGCTGCTGAATAGAGTGGTAGTAAAAATCATGTTTAGCCTTGGAAAATTATTTGTGTAACAGTCATATGTGCCCTATGTAAAATTACATGTAATTACACGAATATGTACATTATAATGATCAAAAATGCTTATAAAATGGTATAATCTATACGTTACGTAATATTTCCTTAATTCATGAAAAATATTATTAAATATTGTGAATACACTTTACAGCGATCTATTACGTCGCCCTTTTATTTAGAAATCGCGAAAACGAAACCGGAAGTCTTATTGTCGGAACTGCCGGTGATTGTCGTTCAGAGAAAACAGATTCTCGCGACCACAAATTGACATGAATCATTTCCTATGACCCCAAAAAACGTAATTGCGGTTTATGCCAAAACATAATAATGGCATCAAGTGTATTCTAATCACCTAAAATATGCTCTAACTGGTTGAATATGAACCCCAAAACACTGTAATATAGGCTACAGGTGCAATACACAGACAAAATGAAAATGTTTGTGTCTTTTTTTTATCAAATCGAGGTTAGTTTGATTTTCTCAAGGGACCCCAATTTGAAATCAATGGACCCCACATGGGCTCCCGACCCCATGTTTTGGAACTGCTGGTCTAGATAGTCAAAGGTTATAGTCCAGTAGATTAACTCCTAAAAAAGACCTTTAATATTTGTTTAAAGAGGGGTATAGCGATAATAGTGGGGTTCTATGCTAAATAGGTAGATCAAAAAGGCGGGCCTCTCAGGTGGCCTCCTCTCCCTGTCCCCTTTCTTAAAAGTGATGTGAAAGCAAGACAAAAAGTCTTTGGACTAAAAATCTGAGTGTTCTGGGCTAAGTGTAGCTATTCTTTTGATTATTGTTTTATTGTGGATTGTTGGATCATGTGTATTATGGTGTATTGTGGACTATTGTGGATTTTGCCTGCACTGACTATGACCCTCTAATTGCCCTTTGTTAATTTATTAAGTCATATTGAATTTAATTTAATTAACTGATCTTTTTGTTATATATATTTGTTTGCCATAGCCATAACCAAAGCCTCACAATTTCAGGACCTTGGAGAGGGTTGTCCTTTTGCATTGTTAAATATACTTAGTTTTTTTATCAAAAGATGTGTGCATGCTTGTATGAATGAGACAATGAAATCTGTACTGTCCTCACTGTGCATTAATAATTACAGTGATGAATGAGTTAACGATGAGAATATTCTGTAGAAAAGGACATTCAGCAACTTTCTGAATAGAATACTTTCTACCCAATGTAAATATGTCTACTTACTGTCTCTAATTGTCCACTAGATGGTGACAAAAGATAGGAAAATGTTACATTAATGTTATATTTGAAAATGGGACATGACTGTTCCCTGGCAACACAATGTGCCCCCTTCCCCCCACTTTGCACACCACTCACTTCAGGATTATTCTGTACCTGTGGTTGCTGTACGGGAGACAGCACCATTTTACCACACAGCACGTACTCTCCTCTCTTACCAAGGGGGACATAAATCATACTTTGCTTCAAAATCTATTAAGAGCATCTCCCCAGGTGGTAAACCTATTGCTTTTGCTCAGCTTCTTAAACTATATGGGCCTGAGAACATTTTATAACTGAAATTACCTAACTGGGAATGAATGGACCGCATACTGGGATACCATGATATGGTGTCCTGAGCAATTTGACTTTCCCCTTAACAAAATGCTTATTTGTATGTACTATACCACATGTACAGTATGGGCTCATTAGCCTCTCCATCTAGTCATAGGAAATCCTTGTACAATGATAGAGAGAATGGGCTGATATTCGTGCACATGAACAGGGGTACGTTTTGAAGAGAATGTGAAGAGCAAGCAAGTAGTCCATGAGCCAGGGGGGGTCAGTCAGTAGCATTTGGAGATGTCTCATAGGTCTATGCCTCTGGAATTGATACATTTGAAACATATTGTCCCTATAAAACAAGTTAACACATACAAAATATAAAAAAAACATATATCATTGGAAAGCTTATATAATAACAGCTATCCACCAGCAATATGTTTGAGATGCTCAGGTTAATTGATCTTTGACCTGTAAATCTGTATTAGGAAACATCTTGGAATCCTCCGTATGAATGGCTTGTAAACAAACACCATTTTCATCCTTGACTCTTAATTTTAAAAATGTATTAGATTAAATTAAATGATACAGTATAAAACCAATTACCACATACAAAATACCTTCAAATCATATATCCTTACAAAGATTAGAATCACAGTTATCCACTGCAAGACGTTTGAGATGCTCAGGCAGGGGCATGCACAGACTGATAAGGGCAGGTGCTTTTTCTTATGTAAAGTGTGTGTGTGTGTGTGTGTGTGGGGGGGGGGGGGGGGGGGCGATAGAATGTGAACAACGGGGGAAACAATAACCACAAGGTCAACAGGTCTCTGGAGAGAAAGGTCACTGTAGCAATGTCCGTTGTACACAGAGGCAGACGCAGCGTTTGGGTTAAAGGAACAACTTTCCCGTTTATTCATAAAGTTCGGTGGTTCGACTTTTCAGTCTCTGAGCACACTCGGCGACTTTCCAGTCGCCCTTTCTCTCTACTCCGCTCTCAGCTCTCCTCGCCTGTCTCGCCGTTTCCAGCTCAGCTCCCTTACTGAAATGGCAGAAGCACACCCATCTTAAACATTCGCCGGCGAGACTTAATTCGCAGCAGGTGTGCAACAAAAGTCTCGCCGACACAACCCCGGCCACGGTCCTGTAGCTCCCTCTACAGGCCGAACGCTGCATGTCCCCCCACATACCCCCACCGCCCGACACAGGCCGGGGACCCGACGGCCGACGACCTACTCCCCCCCCCCTGCCCGGGAGAGGAAGTCTGCCACGACCATCTGCGCCCCCGGTCTGTGCACGACGGAAAAGTTGAAGGGCTGCAACGCGAGGTACCACCGGGTGATCCTCGCGTTTACATCCTTCATGCGGTGGAGCCACTGGAGGGGGGCATGGTCGGAGTAGAGGGTGAAGGCGCGACCCAGCAGGTAGTAGCGGAGGGTGCCGACCGCCCACTTGATGGCCAGGCACTCCTTCTCCACGGTGCTGTACCGGCCCTCTCTCTCCGACAGCTTACGGCTCAGGTACAGCACCGGCCGGTCGGCCCCCTCCACGCGCTGGGTCAGCACTGCTCCCAGCCCTCTATCCGACGCGTCCGTCTGTAGGGAGAAAGGGAGGTTAAAATCAGGCGCATACAGGACCGTTTCTCCACAAAGAGCCCCCTTAAGGGCCTCGAACGACCCCTGGCACTGGCCCGACCATTGGACCGGATCCGGGGCCCCCTTCCGGGTGAGGTCCGTCAAGGGACTGGCCAGCTCTGAAAACCCCGGTACGAACTGGCGGTAATATCCCGCCAGCCCCAGGAAGGCCCTCACCTCCTTCTTTGTCTTGGGCCGGGGAGAGGCGGCGATAGCCGCAGTCTTTTCAATCTGCGGTCGCACCTCCCCCCGTCCCAAGTGGTACCCCAGATACCGGATCTCCCTCCGCCCGATCACGCACTTTTTCGGGTTGGCCGTTAGCCCCGCCTGCCTCAGGGACCGCAGAACAGCAGCCACCCTCCGCACATGCTGCGGCCAGGTGTCACTGTGGACGACAATGTCGTCTAGGTAGGCCGCAGCATAGGCGGCGTGCGGCCGCAGAATACGGTCCATGAGGCGCTGAAAAGTGGCTGGGGCTCCGAACAACCCGAAAGGGAGCACGGTGAACTGGAATAACCCGAGCGGAGTGGAGAATGCCGTTTTCTCCCGGGACACCGGCGAGAGTGGAATCTGCCAGTATCCCTTCGTGCAATCCAATGTCGTGAAGTACCTGGCCGTACCAAGCCGGTCCAAGAGCTCGTCGACCCGGGGCATCGGATAGGCATCGAACTTGGAGACCGCATTAACCCGTCTATAATCCACACAGAACCGTATAGTCCCATCTGGCTTGTTGACAAGCACGATGGGGCTACACCAATCACTGCGGGACTCCTCGACCACACCCAGCTCCAGCATGGCTTCCAACTCCCGGCACACAACGTCTCGTTTGTGCACCGGCAACCTATAGGGACGCGTGCGCACCGTTAAACCCGGCTGCGTTTCTATATGGTGGTCGATGAGCGTAGTCCGACCGGGCAGGGGAGAGAACACGTCGGCGAACTTAAGCTGCAAATCTGCAACGTCCGCGGCCTGGCTAGCCGAGAGATGGGTATCAATATCGACCGGAGTGCTACCTTTCGATTTTGGGACTTCCGGACCGAACTCCTCTCTCTCTGGAACTATCGTAGCCAGAGCAACAGTGACCACGTCGTTCCATTTTTTTAGGAGATTGACGTGATACACCTGCAAGCTATCCCCCCGGTCCGAGCGTATAACCTCATAATCCACGTCCCCCATGCGACGTGTGACCACAAACGGCCCTTGCCACTTCGCGAGTAATTTCGTGCTGGAGGTGGGTAACAGTACGAGCACCTTGTCTCCCGGTGTAAACTCTCGTAGGGTAGCCCCCCTGTCATACAGGCGTTTCTGACGCTCCTGGGCTTGCAGCAAATGCTCACGTGAGATAGCCCCTAGGGCGTGGAGCTTTGTGCGCAAGTCGAGGACGTACTGGATCTCATTCTTACTGTCGCTAGACCCTTCCTCCCAATTTTCTTTAAACAGGTCTAGGACACCCCGGGGCTTACGGCCGTAGAGTAATTCAAACGGGGAAAACCCGGTGGAAGCTTGGGGAACTTCCCGCACCGCAAACAACAGGGGATCTAGCCATTTATGCCAATTCCGACTATCCTCGTGGACAAACTTCCGGATCATTGACTTCAAGGTCCGATTGAACCGCTCACAAAGGCCGTCCGTGGCCGGGTGGTAAACACTGGTTCGAATCGCCTTGATGTTCAGCAAGCCATACAGTTCCTTGAGGGTGCGTGACATAAAATTAGTGCCCTGATCGGTGAGAATCTCTTTCGGGATTCCCACGCGGGAGATGACTTGAAACAATGCTTGCGCTACACTCCTGGCAGAGGTATTGCGCAGAGGTATTGCCTCGGGGTATCGGGTGGCGTAATCTATCAAGACCAACACAAATCGATAACCCTGTGTGCTCCGCTCAAATGGCCCGATAATATCCATCGCAATGCGGTCGAAGGGGTTCTCGACCAATGGTAAGGGCCGCAAGGGGGCCCGTGGGATGGCCGGGGGATTTACCAACTGACATTCCCGACAGGATGCGCACCACCTACGCACCTCTGCCCGAATCCCCGGCCAATAAAATCGAGCCATTATACGGTGCAGTGTTTTGTCATACCCTAGATGGCCCGCCATGGGGTTGAAATGAGCCGCCTGGAAGACCATTTCGCGGCGGCTGCGGGGAACCAGCAACTGGGTTACCTCCTCCTGACTATGTGAGTCACGACTTACTCGGTATAACCTGTCGCTGATAATCGCGAAATAGGGGTGGGCGCGCACTGTGTCTGGCCGTATCAAAGTACCATCAATTGCTATCACTTGGTCAAAGGCTGATCTGAGGGTCTCATCACGAGACTGCTCGAGGGGGAAGTCGCCTAGCAGCGGATAGTTCGGCGAGGAAGTCTCGGGGTGAGGCGCCCCCGCCGGCTCCGGCTCCCCGGCAGTGTCGCGAGGCGCCGCCTCGGCACAGAGCACATTACACGCCACACACCTCCCTAGCTGTCGTGCACGCATCCCGGTAGCCCTCTTTACCGCTTGAGGAAACCCCTCCCAATCCACACCTAGAATCAGGGGATGCGTGAGGCGTGGGCTAACCGCCGCCTGTACCCTATGGTTTCTCCCCTCAAAATGAATTTCGATAGCGACCAGCGGATATTCGTGAATGTCCCCATGCACACACCTCACCCGCACCCTCGATGCCTTCAACAGTGCCCCCGGTCGAACCAGGCGCTCCTGGATCATGGACTGCATACAGCCCGAATCCAAGAACGCCTGGTGCGTATCACGTTGTATCCTTACCGGAATACGATACGCCGCTCCTGGTCCGGGGGGAGGGCCCGGTATGTCGCCGATGCGGACGACCTGCCCCACGTCCATCGCCCGACACTCGGCCTGCACGTGGCCCGGCCGTCCGCACCGCCAACACACCCCCCCTGTCGCTCGCGGTTCTCTCTGCGGGGCCGGGGCTGGTTCCGGATCGGCGCGCTCCTGCCATCTCGTTCTCGGGGCGGGCGCCGGCCTCCCTCCTTCTGCTCCCCCGGCTCCTCCTGGGCGTTGTCCCCCCCCCCCTTGCCGCGGGGCCGGGGTTGGTCGTTGTGGCCCTCGCGGTGGGAGGGAGAGATGGTCCTCCGCCAGACCCACGGCGGTCTTTAGGTCCTGGGGGCGGTGGTACTGGACCCAGGCGGCGGTGCGGGCCGGGAGCCCCGCGAGGAACTGCTCCAATACCACCCGGTTCCCGACCTCCACCGCCGAGTTGTTCTCGGGGTCCAGCCACCGCCATGCGCTGTCCCCCAGCCGCTGGGCGAAGGCGAAGGGCCGGCACCCCTCCTCCATGGTCATGGCCCGGAACCGGCGTCGGTGTTCCTCCGGTGTCAGGCCCAGGCGGTCCCGAATCGCCCGGGCCAGGGACGGGTAATCCCGTTGGGCGGCCGCCGGCAAACTGTGGGCCGCGAGCTGCGCCTCCCCTGACAGGAGGGGCAGCAGATGGTAGGCCCACTCTCGGTCCGGCCACCCCGAGATCCTCGCCGTCCCCTCGAACACCGCGAGGAACGCCTCTGGGTCGTCCAGGTCCCCCATCTTCTGCAGCTGGACCTTAGGGGGACCTGGTGCCGCTCCGGTCCCCGGCGCCGGCCCGCCGGCCCCGCCCGCGAGCCTCGCCGCCGTCAGCTCCGTTAGAGTCGCCTGCTGGGTCTGCTGCAGGGCTGACTGTTGCTCTAACACGAGCGTTATCCTCGCGATTGCCGCTGCTAGCGCGTCCATCTAGTCCTCTGTGTCCCAGGTTGGGCGCCAATGTAGCAATGTCCGTTGTACACAGAGGCAGACGCAGCGTTTGGGTTAAAGGAACAACTTTCCCGTTTATTCATAAAGTTCGGTGGTTCGACTTTTCAGTCTCTGAGCACACTCGGCGACTTTCCAGTCGCCCTTTCTCTCTACTCCGCTCTCAGCTCTCCTCGCCTGTCTCGCCGTTTCCAGCTCAGCTCCCTTACTGAAATGGCAGAAGCACACCCATCTTAAACATTCGCCGGCGAGACTTAATTCGCAGCAGGTGTGCAACAAAAGTCTCGCCGACACAACCCCGGCCACGGTCCTGTAGCTCCCTCTACAGGCCGAACGCTGCATGTCCCCCCACAGTCACCTTTCACAATCTGGTGGTGATATGGATGTGAAAGGTTGTGGTTTATTCTCCACTTATCTCATGTCTTAGCCTTCAACTAGATATCCACAAGTACACTCAACCAGAAGGACTTTCCTCTGGAAATGCTGGCAAATTGAAAAGAAAAAGTAAAAACATTTAATCATATTGGAAAAAGGAGGAATCATATTTCTCTATGTAAAATACCCGAAATATTGAACCAGCAATTGATTTTCAAGGACAAACATGACAAGCTATGTATTATTTAAAGTAAAAGGACCATGTCTGGTGTATTTCCTGTGGTATTGATTCTTAAGCTGTAGAAGCCGAAAGATAACACTTGCAAAGATTCTGCTGTCAAGTAACACCAACTGAGAAGCTATTGCTGGGATCCCATGGTCTGGCCAGATCCCTATCTGCTCTTCCAATATCAAGAAACTGCAGAAATGGGCCATTGAAGCAGTAAAAGGGCAATGCTCTTTTCTCAGAAGTGCCCACTGCATTGCCTTATCAAATGCGTAGGTAATGACATTTTTGTCAAAGCTGTTGAACGGTAGCAAGTCACAATTATATGAAAAATGTGTTGATTGTTGTGAAATAATCAGAAATCCGGAAGTGGTGACTGATAAGTTATGAACCACCCCTACTTCAGCTTCCTCTCTGTGACTTAAGGATAAGAGTATTGCAACATTCAAACCAGCTCTTCAGTGAATAAGAAACACAAGCTGTTTAGACACTGGTGTACAGTGGCACCAGTGACATTACTGTAGTCGAGGAACGTGATACTGTATCATATTTATTCAGTCATTCTCTTTAATCTTCTCCAAGAGTGTTATGTACAACTGTCCTACATATTTCATCATCACATCAAGATACAGGTAGTGGATTAAGTTAAAGGTTTCTGTTGACAATATAAGCACAATTCACTTAATCCCAGTTTTGGACAGCGATTGTCACCCACTTCACACAGCATCATTAGACAGTCAGGGCATGGAGTCTAAGTAATATACAGCAGTCACAATAGACTTATATTACATCTCATAATAAAAAGTCCAATAATAGGGCCTTATGCCCAACTGGGCAATATGCAAAACAGTTGATAATACTGTAGTAAAGATAGTCACACAATCTCCATGTAGTCTTTTCTGGGCCTTTTGAAATCAGCCAGTCCAGACAAATTAAAAAACTCATGGCTGATTAAAGCCATGTAAGTCACCCTCTTTAGTGGTACGTCTTTGATAAGATTACTCATATGAAGAGAGCAGAGAGGAGGATCAAAAAGTCTTATCTCCGGCCGGAAGGGGAGATGGATAAATGCATCTTAAGTGTTTCTTCTCTCTCCTACTAGAGTGGATGTTCAGCCATGACACTCACGCACACAGCCCCTAAAAGGGCAGGGAATCATCAGTTTCCTCAGTTGGAATGAAACCCTATTCCCTGCAGCTGCCTATGTCTTATCCCTGGTCATCTCCTGTGAAAAGGATCAGCACTGTTGCACTGAGGAACTGAGAGAGAGTGATGAATTCAATTGAGGGATTACAAAACCCTGGTGTCAGCACAGACACCTTCTTGTCCTTATTGTTTGTCCCCAGCGGTGCTCTGTCGGGGTTGTGCCTTAAGACCCTGAAAAAGAGACGCGTGTTCACAACTGAAGACGACGCGCTGCTACAGTTTCACATTTACATGATTACATTCATAGTCAGCCATTGTCAGCTCAAACCAATAATAGTTTTACAGCAGTAAGATGAACATTATCTATTGATCATTTTAACATCTGGATCCTACAGTCAGATATTTGTTTTAATAACATTTGATAGTATGACACTGATAAACAACAGTACTGTATATTGCACATTTTGTCATCACCATAACTCTTCCACCTACTGTATATTCAGCTAGAGCCAGAGCTTAATGTCTCCAGTTTGTTCCTAATATGTCTCTTATCATCAAAGAGACTTACATTATTGCAAGTTTTGAGTAGCCTTTTTTACCAAAATCCTTCTATACACCTTTAGTGTTTTGTGTTAAAGTATGGTTCCACAGTCTCTGAGATTTAGGCTTCAAATCACCACGTTTTGCTCAAGCATCCTCACATTAAGTACCATTACACACTGCCCATTGGTATACATTCAAAATGATAACAATGAGGATGCCACTATCCCCTGGCAATTACCTTTATTGAAATCCTATTAAAACCGGAACTCCATCCCTGGGCTAGATTTGGTTTTGCTCCAGTTGGGTTGGCTTTTCTGGGGTCGGCTGTTCTTGGGACGGTTGTTGCGGGTCCGGATTCTGGGTCTGCTTCTGTGGTAGCTGCTGTGGGTCCAGGTTTGGATCCTCCTTCCTCTCGCTGGGGTGGTTCTCCAAGGTGGGCCCATCCTTGCAGCAGAAGTACTGCTTCCAGATCTTCAGGAAGGCCATGCGGAACTTCTTTATGCGGAAGGCGTAGATGATGGGGTTGACAGCTGAGTTGCCATGGGTGAGCAGGATGGCGATGTAGATGAGGAACATGGGCTTCTGGCAGGAGGGGCAGAAGAGCGTGATGCAGTTGAGGATGTGGAGCGGCAGCCAGCTGATAGCGAAGAGGAAGAGGACCAGGGCCAGAGACTTGGCCAGCTTCAGCTCCTTGTCATAGTACTTGTTGGGGTCATTGTGGCTTGTAGTGACCTTCTTGTTGAGCTGCTTGTGGATCATGTAGAATATCTCAGCGTAGATGACCAGCATGAGGAGGAGGGGCGGCAGCACCCAGCCGAAGAAGTTGAAGTAGACCATGTAGTCCATGCTGATGACGTTCTCAAACTGGCAGGTGATGATGAGGTCGGAGCTCAGCGAGCCGTTCTGCTGAAGCCTCCAGAGGTTGTTCCAACCCAGCATGGGGGTAAGGCCCACGATGAAGGCCACGGTCCAGCACACCACCACTGCCACCCCTGCACGCCGTGGGGTCACCACACGCTTGTAGCTGCAGAGACAAACCACAGAACACCAGGGCTTAGTCACCTACCATCACAGAGTAAGAGTCATGTGGTCCAAGTTTGCTGCATTATTTTCTAATTGATCCTCCTCTTTTGCCTTTATTGACTGCATAGGGAAGATATCTCACCATAATTTAAGATACTATATCAGTATCATCATACAGCATTGGATACATTTTCTTCTATTCTCATATGTTTATGCCTCCCTTCAAGCACTGATGCCTGTGATTCCTTCCTCAGAAATGCAAAACGCAAACAATTATTACATTTCTCTAAAATCAGCTAAACTTCAATATCCATACTACATAGCTAACATCTCAAAACTGTACAGTGAACAAAGACTGCAGTGCCTCAAAAGTAGCTGTGCAGTTTTCTGGAGGAGCCTTTCATCATTAGCCATGTTTTATGGATCTCCTCTCAGGTCACAGGGCAGCAACCTGCATTGAGGTCACTGGGGATGAGGGAGAGTGGATGTTGAGGCGGAGAATGTGCTAGGGTGAGCGGTTGACTTGTGTGCCCAGGGAAGGAATGTGACCAAATCCATAGCTGCAGGCAATGATGACAACATGGATAGCTTGTGAGCCCCTCGCATTAGTAGAGACATGATGGTTTTCTTGTGAATAACCTACGCAATTACTTTCTAAAACAATGTATGCATGAATGAAAAAAACTATGCTGAAAAAAAACACAAGAAGGTTTTACAGTATCTAATTTAATTGGGTCCCTGTCTCACAAGGACAGGAGCTTAATTGGGCTATGATTTCATATTAAAGTGTTATGATATATTTGCCTGTGAAGTACAGCAGGAACCATGATTAATAATCTGAGAGCCTACTTACAAGGACTCAATGTCCAGATACCAGTTCATACAACAGGGAGGGAGCGTCAGTTTGCACAATCTGACACACATACATACCATACTGTTCATGGTCTACCGAGAAGGCTCCCCTTACAACCCAATTGTAAAATGATAGTTAAGGCTGTTCTTTATTTCTGATAAATGCTATTCATATTAATAATGTAACAATGAGAGGGTGTGAGTGGCATTTCAGCAGCCCTCAGAGGAATTGTGGGCACCTGCTCACATTTATCTGCTTAGTTGCTTTGAGATTGATACATGAGACATTGAATGATGGCATTCTACAATATACTGGCTAAGTATATTATAATCATGCTGAGCTCAATAACTACATTTTGATTGTAAAATTGTCTGTCCAATAGTGACAATTAGTTCTTTATATTAGGGTCCTGCAGAACAATATGGAGGAACTCTTAACAGTTATGCAATGATGATTTAATGATTTAATAAGCAGATATAGAAGAATACCAGTATCAGATCAGAACTAATTGCGAAAGGCTGTGACAGGCATGGTGTAACTGAGAACTTTAACAGAGAGAATCTTAAACAGAAATGAGATCAGCAATAACACTGCCAGTAAAATATGAAAGTACATGACAAATCCCTGTCTCAAAGATATAAGGCAGCTTCTTTAACAAAAAAAGAAATGCAACACTCACTAACAATATTCCCCAACAAATGAAAAATGCCCCTCTTCTTGTAGGCTTATCTTCTCCCATATATCTCCCAGCCTTTTGTCTCGCCCTACTAGCATGGGCATAGGGCAGTGGAAGCTGGTGGAGGTAGGACAGGCTCATTGTTATACATGGAATGGAATGAGGAATGGTATCAAACATGTGTGTGCATCAAAGACCAGGGTGTATTAAATATGTTGAAATGTGTCTTTTCTGACAGAGATTCCATTGTAACATCAAAGGTTGAGATCCTCCTCATCTGTCTTTTCAATAAGTATCCCAAATTAAGTAAATTCAAAAGTAGTATACTGATTTGCTTCACTCCTCATACGAGGCTCTTCCCCATAGATGTGTAATCCTGAGGACATTGGAGCTAATTAATTGGTCGTTGTATCAGCTCTGCTCCTGTAAGCTGTCATGTCAATACTGGTATGTCAGATCCCCTCTGCCTATAGTGGACTGGCAGGATGTCGGGAATCCTAGTGAAATAACAATGAATAAATCAATCCTAGGGAAGTGTGAAGCTACAGCACAGAACAGTACCAAAGATCTTTTATGATTATTATAAAATGTCATAATTATCATCATCATCATCCTTACCACCAGTACCAGAACCACCACCACTATCATCCTCAGCAAGAACTAGCAGCATCAGTTAAGTTTATCCACCTGCTCAGTAATTAATGAATAGCCACAGAGTATGTTATAAGACAGAGTTCATGACTTCCTTTGTTTACCTGGTTGGGATCTTGACCCTAAGATAGCGGTCAATTGCAATCGCCAGAAGGGCAAGGATGGAACTTTGCGTCAGTACCAGCACTGTGCACGCCACGAGCAGGCAACTGTAAAAGTGAGTTTGGAGTCCGATACTAATAGTTATCGCCAAGGGGATGACAAGTGCTCCCACTGCAATATCCGCCAGGGCCAGAGACACGATGAAACAGAATGTAGTATCTCTCAACGACTTATTAATTTTCACCGCCCAAACCACCATCACATTTCCTATTACAGATGACACGGCAATCACCACCTCCATTCCTATGTAGAGCGCTTGGGCTGGATAGAGTGCTTCAGGCATCCTTACTGCTAATTATGTCCAAATTGAGAATAGATTCCAACAAAGCGGGGCTTTGAAGAGACGACAAAACAATAATTTCATTAAGCAACAGTCTTCAGTGGGTTGTGCTTCCATCAATTCTATACAGTGGACACATCACTTAGATAAACACACTAAAGTTCCTTTACAAATCCACTTTGTGATGTAATTTAGCATTATATAGACCAAAAAGAAGATCTAGGAATAAATGGTTATTCTTTGAAGGTGTAGTCCGGCTATTGTGCTCTGTCCTCGTTCACGCGGTGGCACCACTTCACTAGATCCACCTGCTCTTGAGGGGACCATTCTTGCGTGTTCATTTACTACAGCATCTTCTTATTTTTCCAATGTTTTCGTGAAGCCAGTTGGAAAGCAAGTTGCAAAGAAAACAAGCCATGTAAAATAGTAGTGGACGAGATACAGTGGTCCGCACGCGGGTTGCACTGTAGGCGCAAATACATTCGAGTCCTCTCCCGTTGTGCTCTGACAGTAAAAGCAACGCAGTGACCTAAAATAGCTCGCAATGCTTGCTCCCCTTTGTTTTGATCCCCTCTCTGATTTTCTTCCTCTGTTTTCAGCATTCCAATTTCCCTCCTTTCCAAAGTCTTACATTGTAGCCCAATGCAGTAATTCCAACTCGGTGAATTGCCATTGCAGGTGGGATCATTTGCACACACAAAAAACTGTGCAGGACCGTCCCAAAGACATCTCTGTTTGTGCCTTTCGCTATTGTGATAGGGCACTCACTAACCTACTGTATGTTTCTCAATTTGGTAGACTTAGGTAGACGAGGGGCTAAATCATACGCAGATGCCCTGCAGTCTCGTTGTTTAAAACGTTTCCCAACACTCAACTGTGGTATTGCCCGATTGGCTAAGAGGTGGGAGCTGAGAGTATGTATATATATATATATATAAGACCAGAAACAAAGGACGAAACGAAAGTAGCAAGATTGCACTGTAAATAAACTATAGTTTGGACAAACAATGTTGGATTTCGTGACATAATGACAATAGCCATACTAATGTTGATAGCCATACTAATAGCACAATAGCCATACTAATGTTTATGTTGTGACTACCACACATACTTTCACATGGCCTTAAAGCGGCAATTGGTACATCATTGTTTTTACTTTCAAATGAATGATATATAGCCATTGATTCTTGAAGAATATAACTTTTAGTTGAACTGTCTTACCCCATCCGAACCCAAAATATAGGCTTGTTTTACAATGTCATTGTAAACAAACACTGTATAGTTGTTGTTTGAATCCCAGATTGCCCCTTTCACTTATCATTGGCACAAATTCAATTACAATTCAACAGTGATGCCATGCCCTTAAAAAATATCAAGTAGTTTTTTAAAATAATTTGTATTTATTTATTAGTACATATGAAAACAGTCATAAAAGGGTTTCAAGATGTTCACAGAACATGTCATCCAGTTTTTTTTCAGACAAGCTTCAGTAAACATTTAGCAGCCTGAGGGGTCACCAGTGATGGGGAGATAGATATGTCCCCAGACAGGGTATGGCTCCTATTCTGTCAAGCATATCTTCCAAGCAGACTACTGCATTGGCATCTAGCGAGCAGCTAGGGCCGTTTGTTTGCTCTGGTTCAAAGGTCTCTGACAGGCAGCTGCGTGAGTACCGTCCCCAGCATGGTTTGTATTCTATGGCACGCCTGTGTGGGCATGGAGAGGTCCCAGATGGTGCACTGCGCTCACTCACTGTAACTTACATAACATGGAGGAGGCAGGGCGAGGGCGGAGGTGCTAGCATTCCAGCTGATAAAGAACATGTGATGCTGACTGAAACAAAATTTAAAAAAACATGGCAAAAATAACAGTGGTCAGGGTCAGGACTCCATGTGTAGAGGTGTGACCTCTGCATGATGTCCATGGAAAGGTCTAGAGGATGGCTTTCATCTGTGACTGCCTTCCTGGCCAGTAGGTAGAGGAAAGAGGTTAGCCCATAATCACTCAGAAGAGGAGGGGGTTGGGAGGAGTGGAGTGTGGTGGGCCCCTACATCACAGACTCATGCCTGCCATAGTGAAGGGTGTTTGTGATTCATCATAGACCCATAGTGTACTATAGTATATAATACATCAACAAAGATTGAATACTATTTAGGTTTTGATTAGACAATGTACTCCATCTACAGGTATATGTTTACCTTAACATGTAGAGGATTATGTTCTCACTCTTGTTGTTGCAGTTACATCACATTGTGATGTTTCAGTGTTTATACTGTATATACATCATCTCATTTTATGTGTTTGTTAGAGTAATCACTTCTCTGGAGAAATTAACTGTTTGTTTGGCAGTGTTGCAGTTGACACAGCTAGTAACAGTTTAAGTCTGCAAGGGAAACATTTTGCAGGGCAAAAAAATTTTTTATGTCTTTGTCTTACACATCTTGTGAAGACCCAACAAATTGTTGCCACCCTTGAGAAATGTTGTGCTCTTCAATTGCAGGTCTTGGTTGGCAGGCCAGTGAAAGGTTTACTGCACCATATCAGGTTGTGTACTCTCTGCCCCCGTTTTGCAGCTTTGAGTCTCAGAGTGGGTATACTGTACAGACGTGCTCCACATGGCATACACCAAGCTCTTCATGCTTCTTGTGTTTGCTAATGGGATACCGAGGGAATTCCACTAAGCATATTCACTGCCGACATTGAATAGAGTCACATACCTCTCATGTCTTAAATGAAAATGAAAGAATGGTGGCAATACTGCATGGACTGAATGACTTGCCAGTATTTTCTTCACGCTTTTCAATTGGTGAGGTATCCCCGGAAGAAGTGAGTTCACCCTCTGCTATATAAAAACAGATATGACAGGCAGCTATATAACACAAACAGCTGTTTCCATGTACTCTTGGAATGTGAAAAAATTCCAGTGAATGCAAATAAATGAAATGTCTCAGTGTGTTTGAATTCAAAGCCACTGGTGAGGAATAGCTATGGTTCAATGGCTCCTTTAATGGCGCTTCAAATTATTGATAAAGTGGCTGTTTATAATGCATGATTGTTGAAAGAGAGTCATAGTGGGAAGAGGAAATTCATAGGCTTTGAACTGTTGCAGTGAAGTCATCTGCTTCAGGAGTGGCATAATACAGTAGAGTTTCCTCCAGCTGTCAGAGCCCACTCTACTGGCTGTTCATTGTACTTCTGATATGCCCCAAAAAACACAACACCATGATCATGTGACAGGAGACCAAACACCATCCCAATAACAGACAAAACACTGTTACAGAGCCTTCAGGAATACTGCAACTCAGCGGTCCTTGGTAACTGAGACAGCAGTGTTAAAATGATGCGTGAACCGTTGTGCTTGGGTAAAGTCAAGCACTGAGCAGTGGTTGTATTCAAATGGGATGAGTAAAGATCAAGCGCTGTGCTTAGCTCTCCAGTGTGTAGTTTCCATAGTTGCTGCTGTGTCCTCAACATGGCCAAGCAGCACTAAAGCAATATTTGCTCAGTCATTAAGGAGCCCAGTAAATGAGAAGACTACTGTAGAAGTGCATATGGGCTCAATGGAACAGAGAAAGTACAGCTTTTATTAAAGCTGAAAATGAAAAAATGTCTCCTTATCTCGTTTGTCAGAGACCTTTCAAGACAAACAGTTGAGGATCTCAATGAGGGATATTGCAGTGATATTGCTGAGGGCATTTGAGGGAAACACATAGAAATATGATGGATGTATTGGACTAAAAACCTGCAATAAAAATATCAGCCAAGCGGCAATATGAGTGAACTCAGGCACTCACATGTATCCCCTGGGCAGTCAGAGAGATACCTAAAAAGCCCTGTAAACTATCATAACCACAGGGAATAAATATGGGTTTCTGTAATTTACATGGAAATTTGCCAGAAATGATGCATCACGATAAAAGAATAAACCCACATCCCCTCTCACACACACACACTCACACACACACACATCCACACTCCCACCCATGGTCACACAAACACACACACACGCACACGCACATGATGGGGTGATGATGGGGTGATGCGGCTGTTTTGTGTGGAAACATGTGTGAATGAGTTTAAATTGATTATTTAAAAAAAATATTTTTCCTAGGGTCATCCTAAGATACAGGACAGTCAGCATCTCATTTATAGATACCAAAACATTTACGGTTCATGTAAGTACGCAGTTTTGTAGCCAATGTCCAGTTTAACCTATTGCTTTATCCAAAATAAAACCTATGTGACTCTTCAGCTTTGAGATAGAAGAAGAAGTACTTTATTGACCATTACACACAGAATAGGAAATTCGTCTTTTGGCATACCACCGAGAGACAAAGTTGTAAATATAATGCATCATTGTAAATACAGAACATACTGTAGATAGACAGTCTGAAGGACTATATTGTGAATCACCATTAGCTTACACTGTAGACTTCAAAGACCGCTCTGGGCCATATTGTGAGCCTGGTGAGAGCGCTCTACAGAGCTGCCAATAGTCCTCTAGAATTCTGCCATAGTGACACTCCTGACTCACTGTGCTCTGGCAATTACCCACCACTCACTGAGATAGCATGAGCTGACAATGTGAAAATGAAAAATGTCAACAGCTGGTCCCTCTGCAAGCCGTTTGGCACCATAAAAAAGCTTTCTGATATCACATGGATGTTTTACTGGAATCTGCTTTGTGCTTTGTCTAGTTTGTTTAGCAACAGCAGATTGATCATGTTTTCCTTACTAAATACATTCTGACGGTAATGCTGGCTCAAATGTAGTTTACGTTTGCTTTCTTCTTTATAATACTCCTGTTATCTTTCAAGGGAATTACGATTACTTTTCCTTTTGGCTGGAGTAATCCTCTGTGTGGGGGACGAGTGGGGAGGCGTGTGTATGTGTGTGTGTGTGTGTGTGTGTGTGTGTGTGTGAGTGAGTGAGTGTGAGCTGAAGGAGGGCCAGGCCATAGGAGAGTAATGTCTGATCTCTGTTCTGGGCCTCATGGTGAGAGCCAGAGCGTCATGCAACACCACTCCAGAATAAGATTAACTATGTACACAATGCCTGGCTTCGCAAATGCTCAGGTTTATCACACATAGTTCTTGGATTTCATCCATCCACACAGAGAGAGAGAAAGACAAAGAGAGGGAGAGAGTGTGCAAGAGATGGAGAGAGTGAAGGAGATCAATTAACACAGTTCTCTTTAAAATGTCAAAGTTAAATATTGAGATCGCACTTAACATGTTGACTTTTCATGCATGATCTCACCCTGCCATGTTCAGGAATGATTTATTAGAATTAATACATTGCAATTAGACACGCAAATTACTTTACAAGCCTTTTCATTTGACTCTCTCTGTCTAGATACCTACTCTATTTCTGGGAGTGCCACCAGGACATGATATGTATTTCTTATATTTAAAAATAAACTTCAACTGTCACTAGATGATTTGTCAGTTATCACTGGCTGGTATACTTATCACCCAAATATCAAATCATTTAGCCAATTATGATAGAAAGCAGATTGATTGAGCAGGGTTTTACAGTAGTGTTGATGAGAGAAGGCTGCCCTTGCCTTCCAACTGAAGAATCAAACTTTTGCACCCAATGATGATGTTTTTAATGATAACAATCGATACTGTATCAATCGTACAAAAATAATTCTGATTTGTAAACAAACACTGTAATTGGGGAACATGTACTGTGTATGTAATGAAATGTACACTGTATTGTATATCATTATTGTATAACAAGTCTCTTGATAATTAGATCATGCCGTGTTCAAGAGCACTGAATTCAGGCAGAATGTTCATCCTCAATAATTATTGCGGTTGCTTTCACTCGTCAAGTCTTTCTTTTGAAACTGGGCTCCAAAGACTGTATCCCTTCTTCTCAGCACTGAGCTCCTATGGCCCAGCATGGGCTGCTCAGAAGGGAACCCAGTAGAAGGGCTGCAGAAGGCAGCCAATCTATAATTAGAGAGCTGAGTAGAGGAGAGGCATTTGAGAGGCTACACAAAGGGTGTTAGCAAGCAATGGGAGAAGAGGTGAGTTGAAAATAGAGGGAGAGAGGGAGAACTGAAGACAAAACGCAGAATCTCATCTAGGAAGAAAGAACGTGCAATCACAGCATGACTGGGTACTGATTGGACCCCTGTGATTCCAGAAATGTTGCTGGCTTAATAATACTTAACTCAGTTGCTTGTGAGCCTGTGCAACCATTCAACCCTATTTCTTTGAGATGCTTTCGGGAAAAGGGGTATACAAACTAGGTCAAACATGCAGTTTCATCCTCCTGTAGAAAAGGATGGTGTGCTTTGACTGAAATGTTGGAGCTGTGGTCAGTAGTGGACTGGCCATCTGGAGCACCAGGAGAATTCCCAGTCGATCTGTGGGCAGTGGGCTGGTGTATGGGCCGGTCAACCTGTGGGCTGAGGGGCCGGTGAGCAACTCGATTTGTTGGAGATGTTGAACTGAATTAGTGTGAGAACATGTTCTGTGTATCCTGTTTCGTGTTACAGACAGGTTAGTCTCGCATAGCCATACAGTACCTTCAAATCACGTTGTTCTCGCACCTCTTTTGGAGGTCTGGGGAATTTTACAATCTGGCTTGGATTGAACTGGACAGAGCGATTGGAGAATGTGATCACAATTTTATTGCATGTTGCATTCCAAGAACCCTCCCCCCCCATAGAATGGTTGTTTGTTGTTATGTGCGTAATTTCCAACTGGGTAGGACTATTTTGCAGAGTTGTTGCCTATGCTAGCTTGTAACATTGTACAAAATGCAAGGAAACCTGAAGGAAAAACTTAATTCTTGATTGGTATAACGTGTTGTGAGGCATCACTCATTTCAAATTGGTTTCCACCTCATTGAAGCTACTTTCTGCAAAGGATTCCCCAAGGCTTTCCACACTTGGAAAGCCTGGTATCAACAAGGTCACAGACAGGTAGAATATGAAATGCACAATTTCCTTTGGTAATTATTCAGGACACGTCCCAAGGAAATGTTACAAGGAACTGAAGTGTGCTACATTTCTACTCTTGCCCTCTATCAAAACAGCCATCAACAAAATTGTGTCAGAATTATTAGCAGTGTTTAAATATAGTCGGGTTCTTTTAACCAGCCAACATTAATGTCCCTCAGAGAGAGAGAGAGAGAGAGAGAGAGAGAGAGAGAGAGAGAGAGAGAGAGAGAGTGTGAAACAGTTTTAATTAAGAACACATTTATGTTCTCTCAAACTCTTTCCCTCTCTTGAATACAAGAATTGAAGCTTGATTTTGAAGTGCTCTGTTTTTCCTGTCATCATGATACCCTCTCTCCCCTGCTCAGGCCCAGGTGTGACAGCCCATTGGTGAATTTCATCATGAGGGTCTATGGGCATTAAGGAGGTTAAGTGGAGTTTTGTGGAGCTTGGATTAATAAACATGATGTGGAGTGGAGTGGGCTGGTGGTGGTGCTGGTGTTGGTGTTGGGTGGTGGTGGTGGTAGTGGTGTGTGTGTGTGTGTGTGCGTGCGTGCGTGCGTGCGTGCGTGTGTGCGTGCGTGCGTGCCTGCCTGCCTGCCTGCCTGCCTGCCTGCCTGCCTGCCTGCCTGCGTGCGTGCTTGCGTCCGTGCGTGTGTGTGTGTGTGTGTGTGTGTGTGCATGTGTACGTGCGTACGTGTGTGTGTGTGCATGTGTGTGTTATACACTCACCGGCCACTTTATTAGGTAAACCTTGCTAGTACTGGGTTGGACCCCCTTTTGTAGCCCATCTGCTTCAAGGTTCGACATGTTGTGCGTTCAGAGATGGTCTTCTGCATATCTTGGTTGTAACAAGCGGTTATTTGAGTTACTGTTGCCTTTCTATCATCTCAAACCAGTCTGGCCATTCTCCTCTGACCTCTGGCATCAACAAGGCATTTTCACCCAGAGAACTGCCGCTCACTGGATATTTTCTCTTTTTTCTGACCATTCTCTGTAAACCCTAGAGATGGTTGTGCGTGAAAATCCCAGTAGATCAGTTTCTGAAATACTCAGACCAGCCCGTCTGGCAACAACAACCATGCCACGTTCAAAGTCACTTAAATCACCTTTCTTCCCCATTCTGATGCTCAGTTTGCACTTCAGCAGGTCGTCTTGACCATGTCTACATGCCTAAATGCATTGAGTTGCTGCCATGTGATTGGCTGATTAGATATTTGCGTTACCGAGCAGTTGAACAGGTGTACCTAATAAAGTGGCCAGTGAGTGTATACTGCATATTGAAGCGCAATAATTCTGCGAAAGGAAATATTGTGTCCTGTGAAATGCATTATACGTAGTGGTTGAAAGTGTGTGGAGTGCATATGTGTGTGTCTCTGCGATAGTGGGAGAGGACAGATTAGATTGAATATATGAAGAGGCTTTATTCAAGTTTAAGGAAAGGAAATCAATGGGGGTGCTATTTTGTTCCTATCCTTTATATTGCAGCGATTAAAGAATCAAAGCAATCATCAATGTATTATTCTGTATAGTGCATTAAAGGGCTCTGTAATTTATTTATTTGTTAGGTTTTCGTGGTTGATCGAGCTAGGTATTCTAAATAATACAATAACCCTGCAATAATTTGATAGGATGATTTAGTGATTGAGCTCACACTAAATTTGTATGAATGCATACAAACAGCAGAACACCAAATTCATATTAAATATTACAACCCATGGCGTATGAAAATCTACCAATGCGATCAAGCGGATGTGAAAGGGACCATGTATACTGGCAGTACAATAGGAAAGGCAGAAACTGGCAGTTCAATACAAAAGGTAGCCTCATAAAGACCACCTCTTAAGGAGGTTGATGGGGTGGTGGGGGATTTAGTACACCAACTTGCAATCTCAACGTCGCTGGTTTGAATCGTGGTGGGGAAATGTGTTTTTTCTTCTGTTGTGCTAATTCTTGCTGCTGATGCTTATGTTTGCTAATGCCTTTCTCTGTCAACTTACCCTAACCTTAACCACTTAAAGTTAATACCTAATACTGCCTAATTGCCACGCAAGTCGTAATTCACGTACCTAACCCTAACCACTCTAAATTAATGCCTAATACTGCCTAACCACCACACAAATGGTATTGGTAGCTTTTCATACTCCCTGGGTTGTAATATTTAATATGAATTGTGTGTTCTGCTGTTTGCATGAATTCATACAAATTTAGTGTGAGACCCTGTTGGTCATACAGGGATCAGGGGTACTCCCCTGATCGCCAAAGTGGAGTATTCCTATGAGACAAGGCTAACACTGGCTCAGCTGTTCATCTCCATCAGCAGGCCTTTGTTAACTGCTGCTCTGATGTCACAGCCTGCAGGTACAGAGACAACCCCGACCTCATGCAGTGGGTGTTTGTGCTTGGTTTTGACATTTGGTGGGAAAATCGATCTTTTTCATAGGTGATTTATAGATTTTCTGCCTCTATTTTTCATGTTAAGATTAGGATTACATTTAATCTGCAAAATACAATACCAGGGAAATATGTATGATGTCCCTCTCGTTACACATTAAATATCCACAATACTCCATGTATGTTCATGAGATGCACCCTCTGGTAAGATATTCAACCTATGGCCTATCCCAGTATCTACTATATGACATCCATGCTGAGGGTCTGATTAAATGTTTTGTGAGGGACCAGATGCATTTCATATGCAGTGATATATATGCAGCCCTGCCTACACGTGGATACATTGTCAGTTTCCATAGCAACAGTCACAAATAGGGGGGGGAGGGTGTATGCATTTTAAAATGATAGTGCAGCAAAATAAGTGAAGTTTAGTGGTTGTGTTTATAAGGTATGCAAATGAATCCTGCTCTATGAGTTCTGATATCAGCTCACCTCAATAATCATATACTGAAGTCAAGCTGAGAGTCTGAACTGTTAAGGAGAGGGTGGGGCGAGTGTGTTATTAAACACCCAGGAAAACAGATGAGATGCTCCAGCAGAAACACTCAGTGAACATTTCCTCCTGTGCCATTACTCCTCTGTGTCTGAGTGCCCATTTTAACGAAGACATCTGGACCAAAAAGTGGTAGCAAACGGCTATATACATTAATACCTTTGAGCGTGTATTAAGGCTATGACCATCAGGTGCAAGAGCGGGATTGAATGACCGTTACAAAAACAAATAGTGTGAGAGATCTGGTGGTATTTCTGAATGCACACCACAGAATTCCTGTGGTCCATTAGTAACCTGATAGAGTGAGCATATGGGAGTAAGGCCCCTGCCTGTGGGGAGTTCATACGGGGTCATTCTCTCTGGGCACAAACATAGGGTCAGTTCGTATTAAACAATAAGGCACATCAGGTAGATCTGAAGGTTTTATGAAGCACTCATATAGAGAACAGCAACTTTGGCATTTCCTTCAATAGACCGTGTTTTTGATTTGCTGTGGATTTGACCACTCACAACATATTACACAGAGACAGAGGGAATTCATCCTGCAGTAGAGAATGCCTACGTGTCTCTGGGCATGTATTAAGGAGGACTTTCAGCTTCAGAAAAATTGGTGTCTCTTTTGGCAGTGGACAAACTGCTGACCGATTCAATGTTCCCTGAGCTGAGGTGCTAGGAGATTGTTCAACAGCCAATGGCTCAAACGGCCATTAGCATATTCATGTGCATAGTATTCATGTGCAAGGTATTCATGTGCAAGGGATTCTAACACAAATTGATTGAACTTACTTCCTGAGGTGCAGCTGCTAGCTACACTACATGGTGCTTAGAATCACTGGATATTGTACAATATTAGAAATTCCTTCAGAATGTTGGCAATATTATGCACAAAAATGTGTTGAAATTAATGGCATCAGCAGGGTTTGCCAATGCTATTTTTAGAGTCAGAGTATAGCTTTGCAATCTGGTGATGCCACTGGGCTGTGATTAAAACAAGAGGAGGAAACCTGGAGAACTTCGCTTCTGCAGGACCTATTTTTCAAACATGTCGTATACTCTACTGTATCCCCATTGCCATCTCACTTTAACCAATGAGCTATCTGCTTGCTGGAGTCTTTTCATCAGGATAAAGACACTGTTGGCTCAAATTGGCCCCATCAATCTCCAGCTGGCTCACTTTATATGGGTCTATTTAGCTCAGGTCAATGTGACGGATCACCTCAGGAGGTAGTTTCCCTGCCCCAGCCAGTTCATTGGGAGGACTAAAAAACCAAGCCCCACTACTCTGTCAGGGCTGCTGGCAACGCTAACGGAAAAGGGATGGTGTATTCATGTTGACAAAAGACCATCCACAACGCTTTCCTCTCGCCCCTAGGAAATTTGATTTATCGTCTTCTCAATGTCAATTAGGTAGATACCTGCTGTACTGTATGTACTGTACAGTACAGTCACCTGGGCAGAGGTATGGTCTGATGTTTGAGTGTAGTGGTTGGGGATAAACTCATTAAAACATTGATTTTGGAGGGCAGATAACAGCTATTTTACCCAAAGAATGGACAGAGAAAGAAGCCTAAAGATCACACAGTGACAATGTTATTTGTATTATCTTGGTTTCTGCTTTTTTGCCTGCAGGTCTCTCTGTGATAATTGTGTAGTGGATGCAATGACTAATGCCTCTAACTCAATGATACACTGTCAATGGTGTTCAGAGAGTTTTTTGTCATTACTAAATAGATGTGGGGAGCAATATTGCAAAAAGGGTCCTGGATTTAGTTGATCCAAGTCATTTTTCCAAGTCCCGCACCAAGGCATGGGCTAGTCATGTAGCATAAAGTGTACTTCAAAAGCAACATGATGGCTGCCAAGATTGCCATTATTTGAATTGCATTACTCTCCATCTGCTTTTTTGAGGGATGTTTATCATTGGCTGGAAGGGTAAACACTAAACAGATACTTTGATCCTCTTCCAGAAAATCTAATTGCATAGGATAAAGAGATTTTACCACACCTTTCCCAGAAAATTATGAAGTCAGGAAGTCTTTTAGAAGGCAGCCGAAATCTATTTGACTAATGTTTGAATTGTAAATATGACACTGACATATTAATTTTGAATAAATGCTCAAATCTTTTGCATGGCTTGACAAAATGAGATATTCATGCAAATGTCACATCCCATGTTTTCAGGTTTCCGCTACTCCCTCTTTGGTCTCCTGATTCCATGTTCAGTTGAGTTGATAATTAATTGCACTGTAATCCATATTTAAATGAATTGATGAAAAATAATGTTGATAATTTTTTAGAATGTTACAAAACAGGCAGGTGTAGGCTTCAAGGAAACACAAGTTTGATTGAATCCCTCTAGGGGATTACATGACAAGTGAACACATGGGAAGACATTCAGTAAATACATACATACATACATACATACATACATACATAGTACATACTTAGTATACATACATGTGTACGTATGTGATGTTGGGCCTCTGCTGTTCATCTTGAACTTTTTATAATTGATTTCAAGGAAGAAATCACTTTAAGCATCTAATCTTCTCAACATATCTCTCATCCTAGGAACATTGCCGTCATCAATAATGTTATTGGCAGCCATATATGGCATGCTGAACAGTATCTTGCTGAAAATAATATGATTTCCTCTAGTGATTTGTTGTATGGTTATCTATCAGTAGCATACTATATGATGCCAGAGATCTGAGAGACAGATGGCCACCGTGAATCTAATCTTGGGATAATCCGGTTGTTGGTGAGATATCTGGTGAGATTCTTTGATCTAGTCAAGTCTGGGATTATGTAATCTGGCACATTCCTCAGATTCTCTTTGGGCAAAACATGATGTAATGACTGAGCTGGAATCCAGCTGTATCTGTGTTAAATCATGATAGACTGGAGTACTGGACTTGTTTCTGTATGCAAGGGAATGCCACAAACAATGCAGATAATATATCCACATCAGTCAAAGTCAAGGTCTTCTATGAATCCAGTTTAGGGGCATCGCACTTGAGCGTAAGAGACATAGGACAAGGAAGGCCAGGGCGCTATGAACCTGCTCATATGCATACAAATCACTTTTGTGATTTTCTCTTGCTACTACCTCTCTTGCTACTCTCCGCCCGGGAAAATATTTTATGACATAAATATAACAGTTTCCCAAGGACAAAGACAATGAACGGAACACACACACAAATGCTCGCTGTGCTGCTCAGAGAGACAAACTTGTTCAATAATAAATGACCCAGACAATTTGAAGCAAGGCCTCTTAATGGACAACTTTTTAAGCAACACTGTGAGAGAGCTCTTTTTAGATAGGAAGTACCTCAGAGGAGAGATGGTGGGTTGGAGATGAATTTTTAATCCCCCCCCCCCTCTCTCTCTCTCTGTCTCTTTATTTCTCTCCCTCTCCCTCTCTCTCTCTCTGACAGAGGTTCTGCTCCAGAGCGTCTGTCTTCTGTCTTTGCAGCGTTCCAGAAACTTGACACCCTAAATCTTTGAGGTGACACTGACATGAGTGTGTTCTTAATTACTATGGGAGATAGTAAAACACTGTCTATTGGGAGAGAAGTGATCTTATAATCTTAAAGCAAGGGAGAAAAAAAGGGAGACTTCTGGAAGTCCAAGTCCACTGAAGTACAGCACCTACTCCCTGTCATGCACCAATGCACAATGCCAATTTAATGCTGATTTAATCTCCCTAATTTCCTTGGAAAGTCATAGTATTCGTTTTTTACCCGGTGTCCCTTTGTTTGCTCATTATACCTTGCCATGGCAAATAGCTGTCAGATTATACATCCTGACATATTTCATACACACATACACACACACACGCTCACCCTTGCATGGCCGCATGCACACGCACGCACGCACACGCACACACACACACAATGTTTGAATTGTAAATATGACACTGACATGTAAATATTAATTTTGAATAAATGCTAAAATCTTTTGCAAGGCTTGAGAAAATGAAACGTTCATGCAAATGTCACATCCCATGTTTTCAGGTTTTTACAGGAAAGGTTTTTCATACAGGAAATTGACTTGGTGAGGTTGGTGCATGGGACATAAAAAACAATATATAAGCAAAATATTAACAAAAAAAAATACAAAATAGCAAAATATTAACAAAATAACAAAAACACATTTACAAAATAGCATCAGTATCAGCTCTGAGTCGCCTGACTTCCTCTCTACAAGTGTTGGTCTCACAAGCTGAGAGAAACCATATGTTCCAAACTGAGCTTCTCATGTCTTTGGCATGTCGTCTTCTCTCATAGTGCCACTATGTTCACCTTAGTAACCCACGCTTGACTAGATTAAGTGACCAGTTGGATCAAATGCATTCCTGAAAGCTACTAGGTGGTGGTGTGTATACTATGGGGAAACTAATACTTATACTCTCATAAAAAAATTGGTCTTGCCAATATTAAAACACCATAACATTTGTTATCTGGAGATTATATTTTTCAAAACTGCAGTAAAGTCTTTATTACTCTCTGATAATACCTTGTAAAATTCTCTTTTGGTATTAATGTAAACCTCTTCACCATTCTGTAGTAGTTACACATAAACAATGACTGCATAGTGTTTGCTCTCTTCATCACAGTAATAATGAATGCCCACTCACGCTGCTCTAAAAATATACAAATCACTGTCAACATTTCAGTCTTGGCCGAGGATGGGAAGATATTGAATATCGGGTTGCGTCTCTCATTCCCACATCAATAGCTGGCAAGTGGTCAGGTGCTTATCATTTCACTCAAGGAATCTGACATACAAAATTGAAAGGATCTTCAAGGTTATGTGCCACAGTTCCAACTCCTGGCGTCTCAAGAAGTCTCAAGAGCTGATTGTTATAAGCATGTGGGATTGCAGCAATGTAGGCCTGCATATTGTCTACTTGGGTGAATCCTCAGTCTGAATATCTGACTCAGTTGTATCATAAGTTGACTCATCTGTCTTCGGAATCTTTTGGCCTTGGTTCTCGATAACAATGAGTATAGTATGTCTCATACAGTATGTGAGAAACATATTGTAAAGCATTTTGTCTGAATGCAAAGCAAATGGGCTGACCACAGAGGGCAGGGGGAGTTCAGGTGATCCTGGCCACAGTTAGTTATCTCTGCGGATGAAGTGAATATGTTGCCCTGTAGCTTTTAAGCACAGCAGTCGAAACAAATAAAACTGCTTTTGGGCCTGTTTACTTCTAAATCGAACAACTCTGTCTGTCTGTTTGAATAAGGTTTGGCGGGGCTGATGTAGCCTACCTACTGATAATGTTTACGGCTCCTGATAAGCACTAACTTCATGGCTTCTCAGGCTCCTCTTTTTGCCTGGTTGTCCTACCCTTTAACTCCTACGAGATTATCTCTACCGATGATAACAGAGGACGTTTCCTAGTATATACCCTTCTGGGGCCTGTTGATTTCCACATCTCATAAAAAATAAAGGAGTGGGCTCTATAAATGACACGATTATCCCATCCAAGTATGTCTCTGTGACTGTCGAAAGACCAAGGCTTGCAAAGGGCTGTAGACTAGTGCAGCTGCTGCTGGGAATAGGTCTTAGTTCTGCGACTGAACAATATTGTTCCATCTATACATTCGATTTTACATTAGTGAGGTTGGTGCTTTTTTCGGTTGAATTTCCATAGACGGGCCGACAGAAATGGGCCATTAGGGGAGTAAGAGATAAAACAGGCCTCAGTTCCACACTGCCATTGATTTATCTGGCTAGAATCAATACAAACTTTCTAAATCTCTTTTGCCAAAGTGATATTTTGTAAATTAATGCCTGGTTCTTTATTTTGAAGGACAAGGTTGTTTGCATCCTGTTGCATCCTGCTCAAACAAATGCAGACAGATATGAGAAGCAAACGACACTGTACAGTACCTGTCCAACTCAGTTTGCCCTAGCATCCTTGGCTTTCATCCTGTCACCCACCATTCCCAGCCCAGCACAGATTTAGTTATCTCAGTGTAGGGGGGAAGATGCTAAAAATGATCGAAGCAAACTTCAAATTCCTGTTTTGAGTTAATTCACTCTAACAGAGTGCCAGTCTCATTCCACTCTGGCAACTGCACTCTGCCAACTGTGCCTCATAAAATGGTAATGAGAATGCTGTGCTGTCTGCTGACAATAAGATAGAGGCTGCTAGCACAGATACCACCAGGCAGGGATGGGCCGCTCATTTAACAGTCATAAAATGCTGCATAGCAGGAAAATGTTTTACTTCGAATTGATTTGAATTGGAGAATGTACAGTAAAAAACCGATCAGGGGTAGTTTTTGTCTCTTGCAAAGTGTCCACGTTGGCAAATGCTTACACTACCAAATAGTTATACTTTTTTAATTAAATGTCACCCAATAGCAGAGGACAGTTAAATGATGGGAAGGAATAGACTTATTTATATGTGACCTACTTCTGCCGCCCCAGCTCCTCAGACAGCCTCCTCCTTGGCAGTACCAACCCTCACAGAAAAAAAGTAATGAAATGAAATCAAAGAAACAAATCAATCTATTATAACCTCTGTGTTTTAAACAAAACTAGGGGAAACAAATCCTTTGTCGGCTGCATTGGATCCAGGCTAGAGGCTGTGGGCTGCTATTTTGTCTTTCAGTCATTGCTGCAGTCCCCAGCGATTACCACATGCTTTGTTAACAGTGTGAGGATGAGGCAGTATTAAGACTATCTACTGTAAGACCTCGTACTGGAGGAGGCTAGGGTATTTATATCAATCTGTACACATGACAGGACAAGAATGTAGTACCGACGGCCATTGTTTTTTTAGGAGGTAGCTGACACAACATATGGAGGAAGATGAATGTGTGTATCTCAAAACCTCTTTAATCCCTGTGGAAGACAATATGTAAATCTGTCTCCGGCTACTGTAGCCTGTGAGGTGAATTCCACCACAGTCTCCTGCTGTGTGAATTCTACTCTCATATCTTTTTTGTGTTTGTACAGACGCACTGAAACACCAGAAATACCCTCCATGCAGTGTTAGGAGGGAAGCAATGTATTTTGTTACATGGGTTATTCATTATTCATTCAAGGGCAGCTCTGACCTGTGTGCTCCCCTGTGACGTCAGAGGGCTAGTAGATACTACACCTCAGCTGATCAATCTTCCTGGTGTCTAGGTGAAGAAGAGTTAATGAAGACAAATGTCACAGTGCTGATCAGGTTCATTATTAGAAATCACTATCTCTTTTGTACCTATATAGAAATTCTCACTGCTGAGGGAGTCTGGCTTCTGTATTCAGGACTAGGAGGGAAATCAATGCTACAGATAGCGTTGGAAGTGGTTATTCCTTACTTGTCGTATCACATACCATGTACGGAGATCTTATGAAGGTGTTGTGTATTATTTAGTGCAAGGGCTCCTGCACTAAACTGTTACAACCTTACTCACACTCATGGTCGGTAAACCAACCATGACCCTAATACAGTATACATTTATTTAATGTACAGTATGTGCCACAGCGCACCTCTCATGATGTTAGAGTTTGTCTTCTAAGCATTTGTAGTTAATAAACTTAGGTGAAGAAAGGAAGCTGCAGAGGTCCGGATGAGTCAGTTTAATCGTCTTTAATTAATCATAACTTCATCATTACAATCCACGGCCAGATGTGGGGGCTCCTATACAGTCAATAATGTCCCCCCCCCTTCTAGTCTAGCCGTTCAGTCTTATATACCGTACAGCATGCCTTATCTTACAGAACAGCATGTACTATCTTCCAGATTTGGGCATGGAAATCCCAGGTCTACATTATTCTAGACATTTTCAACCTATACGGTGGTGATGTTCATACCCTTTACCAAATAAGGCTATTCCGAACACTATCTCTCCTGTACCATCCCGTACTGTCTCCTCAATCTACAGTGGCCAACTGCATGCTGCAACATTTCAAGTGCACAATACTGTAGGCTTATACATAACACATCAGGCCTTCTTCTGGTCAGAGCAAAATACACTACACATGTCTCAAACTGAGCCCTTGCTGACTGACCTTTAAGCATGTCCTATCAGAACTAACTCAGGTCTCAGCCCCTACATGGTGGCTTGGCATTTGTGTTCATTCAGCTCAGTTTACACTGGGTGTAATTGGTGCTGAGTAGGCCATCTTTGGGCCGTAATCATTGGCATCTGGCTCCTGTCTGGCCCCCACCTGTCATGAACTATGACTCTCAGGCAACTAAGCATGGCACAGGAAGAGAGAGGAGGCACAGATGAAAGGCACAGATGAAAGAGCAATTCTCCACTGGTGAATTGAGCAGCGATGTGAAGTTCAAAAGCCTGTACTGTATCTTACTGTTAGTACATGTATGTAACTTTTTATTATTTCCTGACACGTTCACTGACTTTGAATAATATCATTTTCAGCACCTAAAAACTCAGCAAGAAATTACTAGATTCTTTACAGTAGAGGCATAGAGTTTTGCAGTTCAAACCGGTATTTGTGGGTTACTTGATATGCAAGGACTACCTGACCAACAGGCCATAGTTTGTACGGCTGCAGCGATGTGTGTCGGACTGGGTGGTGAGCAGCACTGGCACCCCCCAGGGGACATTTCTGGCTCCCTTCCTCACCCTCTATTACTTGGACTTCAGGCAACACAGCGTGCAGCATCAAGGAAGGTGACACCAAGAGGCTGAACAAGCTTATTAGGAAAGCTGGTTCTGTCCTCGGTGTCACTCTGGACACTGTGGAGGAGGTGGCCAATAGGAAGATGAGGACCAAACTCCTGGCCATCATGGACAATCCCTCCCATCACCTACATGACACTGTGGCAGAGCAGAGAAGCTCCTTTAGCAACAGACTACCCACGTTGCACTAAGGAGCACTATAGAAGATCTTTTCTGCCTGCCGCAATAAGACTGTACAACTCCTCCTTTGGCTGGCTCGATCGGGGTGATCAGAGTCAGGCTGGGGGATGTTAAATCATTCTGGACTGTTCTTACTGTATATAATGTTTCCAGATGTCTATTTTAGTTTTATTCTATTATTCTATTGTCACTTTATTTTGTTGTTGTGATGTGAGCTGCTGTAACGCCTTAATTTCCCCTCGAGGATCAATAAAGTACCTATCTATCTCTGTGGAGAACATGTATGTGACTATCATAGCTGGTTTACATTCTCAATGTTGGCAGAGGGTCCACCCACTTATATTGCTTGTCTACACTACGTACAATCATCTCTACGACAACATCTACAGTTATGTCAGGCATGCCAACATATTTAAATCAGCTCTAAAATAAATGATTCTATTGTGGATGAATAGGTTTCCTCCACAGATTCAAAACAAGTCTTTGATGTGAATAACCATCATTATAAGACAACTCAGGGGCATTTAAAAAGAGGAGACAGAGAAGCGTCCTAGAATGAAAAACAGGGAGATATGCCATAAATATGTCTTTCATGTCGGCCCAACTGGAACCACAGATGAATAAAGCCAGGGAATAACAACCATTTAGGACTATTTTTACATGCCGTGAATCTAGATTTCTACATGAATTATAGAACTATGCAGGTAAGATAAAGAAAGTAAAGGGGCTTTAGACAACATATATCTGTAGATCAGCATGATGAGAGATGTAGATACTGTAAAAACATCATTCAGAGACTCTACTGTACTACCACGCAATGGTCCCTGTCTAGAGCACAGGAATCACATATATTTATATACAGTCAGAGCCATTTATATATTCTCTGTATATGGCTCTCGGTACAGTCTTCCAGCGTCTAACCAGCTGTATATGGCAACATAGAATACATCAGACTAGATGACAGCTTTTAATACACACTCATTGATTAAAGGGATGGTCTGTTACCTCCATATCTAGATTGTCATATAGGTGTGGATGATCTGAACCGCTTCAGTGGGGAGGTCTTAATCCATCTGATTCCAAGTGCGTTTCTCTGACTTGCTGACACTCACTCTCTCCCTCTGTCTCTCTCCCTTTCTATTTTACTCTCTCTCTCTCTCTCTCTCTCTCTCTCTCTCTCTCTCTCTCTCTCTAATGGGCCAGTGTGGTGAGAACTATTGATCTCATATTAAGTGATTGCTATCCACTACAATTGGGATGGCACTAGGGTCACCACCTGGTCATTTACACTGTGTCAAAGCATTTACAAAAGTCTTAATAGTTAAATACTGTGACTGTGTCAAGGCATTTACAAAAAGCTTAATAGTTAATAATTTCTTCAAGACTCCACTAGCTGAATTCACATGCCAAGTCTTTGTCATGTATAAACCGAATATATCAGAATCAACACAAAACCTAAACACTCTAGGGAGACCCTTACTTTTATTCAGATTCACACATGTCCTCACAGTGTACAGTGTGGGTTGGCGCTGATGCCCCATATGTCTCATTAGTGTAGCAGGATAGTGTGGTGTGCTGACGTTTGTCTCCATTAATACAGAGGTTTTAACTGGGCCCAAATGAGGTGGCTAATGAGACGGCGTTCTCAGTGTCTGCAGGCACTGGCTGTCATCCTCTCCTCGCAAACACACACACACACACACACACACACACACACACACACACACACACACACACACACACACACACACACACACACACACACACACACACACACACACACACACACACAGCTCTGCTCAGCTAGCGTCAGGCTCTTTGAGGTTGCCATAAGCAACAAACCAATAAAACTCACACCTCCACAGCTATGTAACGACTGCTGGTATTTCACCCATGCTTGTTCCTAACAGGGGAATTCTTTTGAAATGAGTGGAAATTACAAAATTTATGCTTCCCAGTTTCCTACATACATAATGTACAGCACTTTGCCAAATCATGACTAAAGCATATTTTGTCATGCGCATTGACACACTAAAACATATTGCACTTTACCCCCTGGGTTTCTTTTGGCACTGACTTCTGTAGGAATCTGGTTGAGAGATACAGATTGTTATTATCAAAACAGATTGTTATTATCTAATTTTGATAACATACTGTACAATACAGTAGAAATTACCCTGAGATTGGAAGATCAGGGGAAGTACAAAAATAGAAAACATAATTCCACTCTCATTTTCTGTTTAATTTTCTGTCCGGACAGCAGTGTTAAAAGCCAGTAGAGCCTACTAGCTGCTGAATAAAGCAATGCTTCATGGTTTAAAAAAATAGCAGATATACTGTATATACTATATGTAGCGTGTTATCATGTGTTGTCCTTTGCTCTGTAATAGTAAAATGAGAAGGAAACATCGTTTTTACACAGAAATACAGGGTCCCTGGGACATGATGACAGCCCCCAGGCAACAGTGCCCTCATTGTTATTTAATTTCACATTGAATCGCACACCCTTTCTGATCTCTCAACCAGATTCCTACAGAAGTCAGTTCCTTTTTTAATGGCTTTATTTAGCCCTTTATAGAATTATAATTCCACTCTCATTTTCTGTTTCATTTTCTGTCTGGACAGCAGTGTTAAAAGCCAGTAGATGATTAAAAAAGGTTTGTAATCTGATGAGGGAATGGCACAGTGTTTTCTATTTTTGTACTTCCCCTGATCTTCCAATCTCAGGGTAATTTCAGTAATGCACCTACTGTATTGTACAGTATGTTATCAAAATTAGATAATAATAATCTGTTTTGTGTGACAAGTAAGCGACGGAAAATGCAATATGAGTGCTAATTGGCAACCTATGATAATTGGGAGAAGCCACAGCAAGGTGTAATTGAGGTGTGCAAAATAAAAACTAACCAGCCACATGAAACAATGTGTTTATGGTTCATACCTGATTGACTGGCTGATTGTCCTGGTACAGTAAATGTGGCAGGGATCTTGCAAATTATTTATCATAGGGAAAAAAGTGTCTCCTTGATCACCAATCTTAAGTGATTATTTAGACCAGTAAATCAACAGTTCTGAAATATGCAGCACCACTATAATCTTACATATATTCTCAACAGTAATTAACTACGTGAGGGTGTTAATTGAGAGATGTAATTGAATCAATAACCAATGTCTTTCCATTTAATTTCCCCCTTTGTCCCAAACAATGTGTGTAAGGGTTGTCCTGGGATAATATGGATGATGAATGGATGGTCTACCTAGAAATAATGAATGCCTCCAGTGCTGGTCAACCCCTCTGAAGCTGATTGGTATTACTTTGTCCATGAGAAAGTTCAGTTAGACTGTAATATGCTATGATGTTGAGCCCCACTAAGAGAAATTCTGGCAGACGGAGTGCCCTGCAGGAGGACAATTAGAGTTATCCTTCTCCATCTGCTGATTTACCGTGAATGCCAGCCACAAACACATTTCTATGCATTATGCAGTCCTGAAATTGCACCCCTCGCTGGTCCACAGGGAATGTTCAGTGGGGCTGCCTTATGATGCGGCCCACTTTTCCAAGTCTAATGAACTGTGCAAATCCAATCAGATGAGGGGGAAATCAAATGGAATTCCTAACCTAGAATTTAGCGCATCATGTCTTGGAGCAGACCTAAATATATCTGCTTATCCATTTCTGGAACAAGGTGTCATTTTGATTGTGCTACATTGGAGCAGTGGAACAGAAGGGTGCTAACAGTGCTAACACTCTCGGCTCTCATTCAAGTCAAGAGAGTTAGGCAGCACTTCTACTGTGTTGTGTCATAGTGTGTGTGTGTGTGTGTGTGTGTGTGTGTGTGTGTGTGTGTGTGTGTGTGTGTGTGTGTGTGTGTGTGTGTTTGTGTGTATGTTTAGCAGGATGTTTTTATGTTTGTATGGGTACAGTTTGTGCGTGCGTGCGTGCGTGCGTGCGTGCGTGTGTGTGTTTGTTTGAGCATGAATATGTGTGTTTAGGTGGGAGCTTGTTTCCCCCTTCAACTCCTCTAAGGCATCATCCTGCTAAACTCTCTTGGATACATTCTTGGCTCATTCCACAACTCCATAAATATCTCCCTGCAATATAAAAGCTTGTACAATGCCTCTGCCTCATACCTGGGGTAAAATGAGAGATAGGCCACCACATAGACTCAGATGTACTGTATGGTGGCAATCTTAATATTTCACAATATTTCTAATTAATGTAGGATCAATAAAAGGTGATGCCAGGAATAAGCAGCTGAAGAGGACTAAGATGGTATAAATTGTTCAAATTGAGTTATGAAGGGGAACATTATTCCAAAACAAGAAGAACACTTGCAAAATGTTACCCATTCATCATTATTACTGCTATACTGTAGATACTGTATGGTACAAACTAGGATCAAGTTTTCAAATACCTGTGCACAAGAGCAAGTAAGCACAGGAGTAAATAGTTTCAAAAACTGTCAAAAACTACTTTCCGTAAGTGTGATAGAGGTCACATCAGCACTCTCAACTGCATGGTTTGTGTTTGTATACAGAGCATCTGTAGCCATGTATTGTACAGTATCTGTAATACATTGATGTTATTGCTTGTGGCCATATTGTATGAACATTACCACTGACATTGTCTCTGTATTGTACAATCTTGTCACTTTTGTTGTTAGACAGCCAGGACAGAACAGCGAGGACACAACTGTTCCTGTATTGATCTCAAGAACCTTCATCTCAAATTAAATAATAACATAGTTGTTTTTACATTACTGTTATCTTTTTTGGACAACGGCTGATATTCAGAGATGCAAGATAAAACAGGTATGCTCTAAATCCTGAGAGGTGAATCAGAAGAGATGTGCTCATGACTTGTATGAGCCGGCTTACCAGTATGTGACTACTAAAAATTATTGTCAGAAAAAATACATGTGGAGGAGGATTGTGCGATTTCCCAGCCTCCCTGCATGGGAGAGGTGTTGTGTCGGTTAAGATATACAGTATATATAGCTTATCTTGGTTTCTCCACACTTATTTTTACTAGTTTGAATTTACACGCAAATGTCATTATCCATGACATGTATGCCTCCAATATTTGCCTCTCTCCATTTGAAGGAGATCCAACAACTCTCTAGAGAGCCCTGGAAACAGGGCAGGGTGAAGTGAGAATGCATGGCATGATATTTATGCCCCACTAAAGGGTTTTTCACATTAAAAATGAAAGAGCAGTCTGATCCACCTGGGTTTTGGTTGGGAGTCATGAATAAAGCAACGCTTGTTCCGCCTCAGGTGTTCAACCACAGGAAACTGGGTTCTCATCAGTATACCTCCAGAGGCCATCAGTGAGTCTGCTGCTAGGGGAATGGTTTAACACCAGAACACCACCAGGCCAACACTGAGTCTGCTGCAAGGGGAACTGTTCAACACCAGAACACCATACCACAACCTGACTGTGATGCTGAGACTCACACTGCACACTGCACACTGATGGTCCTGAAAGATGTTGACATGTCATTTATTATGATTTATGCAGCTGAATGTACTCCTTTGTCCAGGTGGCTGGTTATGTACTATGTATGGTATTTGGCAGCATAGTTAACATGTAGGGGTATTCAATTGAAATATTTTCCCCAAAGTAGCTTCTATTCTTCAGCAAAGCACAGAGCATAAAGCTAATACTAGCAATACTCACAGCTGCTAAATGTCTAGGCAATAATTTGCCAGTACAATTGATCACAAAATAATGTGAGCTATACTGACCAGCACAACACAACAAAGCAGTATCACACTGTCAAATGTATTCACCATCGACTCACTACAGTAGATCTAGAAATTCACAATAAAGGTTTGAACACAAACACTCGAGTGATCGATGCTCCTCTCAGCGAGCCACAGTCAATATTTCAAGCCTCTTGTTGGACCCGGCTGTGTAATAATAAATGAAAAGCAATCAAAACGAGCAGCGTGTGAATCCCACCAATAAAGGAACAGTTGGATGCTGAAAATAAAACAAACTCATTTTCCCTTGAACAATCAATTATTCACTGAACATCGGCTTACAAAATCAGGGCAACATCAATATTTTATCTCAATCTTTTTTATCCTTAACAAATCTCCTCCTCAGAACGTGTTGTGAAAACACAGCACCGTAGTGGGGCTGTAAATGCAGGATGTGATTGGCTGCATTGTTTCAAACACATCTCTAGAGCTTTGAAAATAGAATAAACTGGGTGAGATATTGTGATGAAAGACTATTCACTTTGAATAGGAATGTCTGCAGAGTAAATTAATAGAGCTCTTAAATACATCTTCTTGACTTTATAAATAACATAGTGTACTGGGTTAGGAAAGAATGCCTTTACGGGATAGTAGAGATGACATGTTAACCAAAAAGACACTTCTTTTGTTGTTGTTGCTTTGGTCTCCTAGCAATGCCAGGTGCATTCAGCTGACGATGCTGGGACTTACTGTGGGTCTTAAGACAGAGTGTCACCTGCTGGAAGTCATATGTACTACATGCAGAGGACACTGCAGCTACATTATCGGAAGGCCTCAGAGGTCCACTGGCTCACAGATGGATAGAGGGTGTGAGGGTCACAGCTGTCTTCTTAATTAAGCTGCTCCCACTGGTCCTTCTGCTCAGATCTTCTTCCACTGTGAAGGCCAGCATCTCTGCCCTGCTCTGGCCATAGATGGGAAGACCAAGAGACCTACTTGGGTCTATGAATGAGTGCCAATGAATCAATTCATATATCTTGACACAGATTAAATGTAAACACACAACATAACTGGGCCAGTTTTAGAATGGCTGGACATTTGGGAATGGATGAGGTACATGCTTTGGCCCATGACAATTACATTGCAACATCACATTCCTTTAAGCCCAGAAACATGTTATGAACTGTCAGCACTCAAACTGCACATTTTCTATTGGGCAGCAGAGGACAGACTATACCTGTTTACCCCTTTGTACCAAATATTAGAGCACTGCAGCCATATCCTGTTGATACTTTTATAGTACAGTATGGGTATTACAGCATCAGTTTGAGAATGTTGGTCATAACTCATTATTATTGGCCACAATGGGGACATATTGTACTTAGTTACAAATGGACTGCAGCCTACTGAGTCTGGTGAGATCAGTACAATAAAACATGTTGGAATGCTATAACAGTTTCATTCCTCAAGCAATGAACATAGCAGACACACAGTTTAAAGTCAACTAGGTAGCTGTAACATAATACCATAAAGATATTTGGTCAGCTCAGACTATCCAACTCCCTGCCCCGTCAGTAGTTTCATAATGTGTTTGTTTTTCAGATGCTAACTGAAAGATGAACGCAATAGAAGCAGAAGAAATGTACAGTCAGATGTATTTTATCTCAATGACACATGAATGGTTCATCAACAGATGTTTAACCACTAAGAATAGGGCTGTAACCTAAAAGTTGATTTGCAACATTCCAGCACAGTGATTGTAAAGGCTACAAGTCTATGGCCTGGAGGACTTGTGATTAAGTTGTCGTCTGAAGCATGAGGTCAAACCCGACCAGTGCAGGCGTCCTAACAAACACACATAAAGAGAAGGGAGATAATTGCTTGCCTCAACAAGTCTGAACCAGGGTTTATTACAGCTGAGCCAGTCAAATCCTGAGCCTGACTCACTTCCCTCTCCGTATCAGCTGCTTGGAGTTTTTACAGGAAGGGAAAATTCCTGCTTCTCTTTCAGTGGAAAAAGTGGTTTTCCAAGATTTCAGATACTGCTGTAGTGTGTACACCTTCGTACAGAGAACTCTTGATGCGTGGGGGGTTAGCTTCAGGGGATCGGATCTTTCTGAAAGAACACCACATTGTGTTTCAGTTGAGGCACCCAGCCTTCTAAATCTTTTCAGGAGGCAAAAACAATGTTGGAAAAACAGCTCTTTAAAAAGTTATGAAGGCGTTGTCTCACATAGAAAAAAAAGTTAAATAAGCAATAATAATATTTGTAGCAATCAAATCCCTCAGCGTGGTCCTGCTGTCTCTGCCTGTCGCGGTGGCTCTGGGTGCCGGAGGATGGCACACCCATAAAGGCCACCACTCTACGCCTGTAAGTAATTAGACTTTAACTGTCATGGCGAAGTATGGCTGTCCATAAATGTACCACAGCCCCAGAGCCTGCCCAGCCCAACCCAGCACTGGCAGCCAAGGCCTGGGCAGACAGAGTCAACCCTCGTATATGGCCCCTGGTCAAAAACGCCTGCTTTTCAGGAACACACTGTGGAATCACATGAGCTATCTCACTGTATTTGAGCGGAAGTAACTGAGTGTCGTTTTTCAAACTTACACTAACCATGCTTTTTTATTAATTACTTATTACACACTGTACTGTGTTTATAGAACTTTTGGTACAGTATGATACTTGTTTATATGTGTCTTAGGACACATATAAACAAAACCACCATATTATTTTCTTTTTTAAATGTTTTATTTGCCATTCCTTCAATCAATGACTTGAAAATAAGCCAATATTTTAGGTATATTGTTGTCCAGAAACACGCAGCAACCACAGTACATTTCCCAAATATGCATATTAGGCAGAGAGAACCCTGTCATATCCTGTGTTAAAATTAAGCACAGTGACACAATCTGAATGCACCTGGTGATATTGCAACTGAGGGAACCATGCTTGTGGCTTTGTGGTTGCCTGCCTCTGTAGGCGTGTTGCCAGAGTTAGGACTAAGCAAACATTGGTCCTGTAGGCAGACAGTGTGTTGTGATCAACCATTTATTGGTCCTAGAGGCATGGTTTACATGTCACTGATACTTAATTTTCTTGATCAGATAGCATATCTGTGATCAACACACAATATTAACACAGATGATGACATAGTGCTGATTCTTCAAAATACCATAACAACACAAACTTTCATACACTACCCTCCTTTCATCGTATTCTCCCTCTCACCATTGTTATTGACCTTTGGATTGTGTGCTCTAACCTCACTGTACACAATATTCGAATTTGGTGATTACTCCAGAGACCTTCCACTAAAAAATAAGTTGATTTGTATAACTGTGATGACTGATAGCCGGGAATGACAGTTATAAAATAGACCATTGAAACAGAACAGAAATAACCACTTCTGTCGGGAGGGATGAGTCAATGGCTTTGTGCTATCTGGGTCTGTTCGTACAAATATTTCTGCCCAGCTTATCCTGATGAGTCAGTGACAGGTGTGCGGTGTGATACGAAGGGACCAGAGGACACAAAACTGTATCTAATTTGTTTCATTAAATTCTGAGCTGTTTAGAAAGAGCATAGAGCACTGGATGATTCTCATTTTCTTTCAGTGTGTAACGTCCCGCCCTGTTCCTTAGTTTATGTTTGTCTTTGTTTCATGTTATTTCATTTATTGTTTCCTTTTTATTTTTGTGTTACTCACCTTGTCTCTCATTTCAGACACTTCTCCACCTGCCCTTGTGTATTAGTCTGTGTTTTACCCTGTCTCTGTACCAATTCATCTTTGTATCTTGTGTCAAGCGGTCCAGGGTTTTTCCTAGTGTTGAGTATTCCTGGTTATTTTGATCTCAGATAGTGTTTCTGACTTTGCTTTTTGCCTACCCCTTTTCGGATTATCTGCCTGACTTTTTGAACTGCCTACCTGTGTACCAAACCCTGCTTTGCCTACCCCCTTCCTGGATTATCTGCCTACCCATTGACTACCTACCTGTGTACCGAACCTTTTTGATAGTAAAGACTATTGGATTGGATTTTAGTTTTTGTCTCCAAGTCCATTTGCATTTGAGTCCTCTGCCTACGTACTCCAGTCATTACACAGTGTCAGTTTCTACAACAAACTCAACTGCACCACGGTTATGGTGTTAAGAATCATAAGTAACAATACAGACCTACTGTACATGTGAAACCACAGCTTTGCTTGTTACTGTTTCTAAAATAATTTGAATAATTGTCGCGGTAGTAATAATAGGAAAAATACTAAGATGATGAATCCAAAAAGAGGAAACATAAAGGAGATGTTTGGCAGGGAGGACAATGATGTAAGAATAAGCTACAGTGAGGAAAAAAATAAAACAACTTTCCCAGAACAACTGAAAATACAGCATGCTCAGCAAGGCTGGGTAAAGTACCTGGACACAATGAGTGGGGGGATAAAACACACCCCACATCAAAGGCTATATGACCTGTCTTAATGTCTTGCCACTAAATCAACAAACCAGCCACCACAAAGTACAGCTCAGCTGCAAGCTTCTGAAGCAGGGAGCCTGCCAATGAACCACATTATTTTTCGCCCTCTGTAAAAGACAGGAAGTGATTTTGGCATTTATAACCGCCTGCTAAAAACAACACACAAGACATAAACAGTTTTCTTGAACAAGCCAATTGAAAATGTCACAATTAAGGACCATGGTCTCATGACTTGTAGTAAAACAAAAATGATGAATTGTAAACATTTGAGAAAGAGCAAGGTTGGCCCAGGCGCAGGCTCTGGCCTAAAGGATTCTGAGTATAGCTCCTCTTGTGGAGTAACTTGCACTGATGTGAGTAACTTGATTGTTTTGTCTTGCAGCTGTGGTTGAATTAAAAATGCCAAAGATATTCTTGTCCAATTCCATTAGGCATCTGTTATTTTCTCCTCCCTGTCTCTTTTTTACTGCAGTCCCAGTAAACACTGTGACACACAGATAATCACATTAGGATGTGAGGCAAAAGGTATATGTGGATGTGATCCTCCCTATCATTGCACGGCTGGTTAACCTAATCATATAAATCCAGACCATGTAGTGTACTCAAGGGCTTGGCTATGTACAAGCAACATAATATTATCCCCCGCTATTTTGACACAGTTCCACACCTTAGATGACAACATATGGTGTGTGACAGGAGGCTGCTAAGTGAGGGAGGGAGGGCAATGTCGGGGGAACACTGACAAACAAAACGGGTACTTTTCCAGGTACCTTGCCAGTTGTTTTTGGATAAGGAGCAGAAAATAAATAAATAAATAAATGTGGCATTTCTTTTTAACATCCATGGAGCCATACTCATTACGCATCTGACGCCATTTTAAATCAGTGGCAGATGTTTTCAAAGGAGGCCTGGGGATTCTCTGAAGTGCCACACATAAACAGAAATAACCATATGATTGTGTTTAAATGAGCATATAGGCAGCATCAAATGGGGGGGTCGAGCTGACAGACCATAGTGTTTGAAGCAATGCAGAGCTCCATTGCCAGCTAGGGTGGGTGAAATTCAAGCTCTCTCTGTGTGTGAGCCTCTGGCAAAAATGCATACAAACAGTAGAACTGTCTCTTATGGCCAAACTAGTCCTTTAACATGGTACCAGTCCATTTTGAAGAATCTGTTTGCTATATAAACCATTATAATCCATGGAAATTGTGTAGGTCTACCATAGAAGGGGGTGTAGTTGTTGTCTAGCTTGACAGTTGGATGTTCTACAGGCTAAGGGGGTGATAATTTACCTTTTGTGGTGTTTTTGGAACAGCAGAAATAGACTACGAAGGGTCTATTTTAGCCAACTTCACAGAGGAGCTGCTGCATATGATGTGTCCCACCTCAAATCAAAATCTTAGCTTGGCCCCTATTTATAGGTGAATTTATAAGTGAAATTCTGATGCACATTTTCCCTAAGCTGTGCTGTGATGATAAACAGACAGAAGATGTGGTTTTAAGACAGGTTTTGATGTACTTCACGAGACATTTCTGGCAACAAACCTAATGTGTAGGGAGCGTGAGCCAATGTTCCTGGACCAGTGTACTTTTAGGGTTGGTGTGTGCCAATGGAAGTTTATCTACAACACTTTTAAGACATAAACGATGTGTTAGGAATAATGTCACATTAATAAATGCTGCAATTGTTTTTGGGAGGGGGTGGGGATTTTACTAGAAAATGTGTTGCACTTGATATCCGCCTCGTGTGATTAGCTATAATGCAACAATAATTTCTTGTAATATCGGAGATTGCTAAATGTTCTTGGTGTTGTTTGCCATATCCCATTACCAAATGGAGACAGAAGTAATTAACAAAAAGACCGACTATATTGCCACATTGCTGTATTGCTATACTCTATAAACTATATTGGGAGACTTTGCTTCTGCGACCACCACTGACAAGATATAAGTGTCCAGACAGCCTATCTACTGTCTCTTTCCCCATGCCCTGTTACTACTTGGAATATATTTTCAACAGCTGGAGAGGAGGCTGTTTTATTTCCAAAGAAGCTTGTTCTCAGTAAATGTGTACGTAGATACACGTCAGCAGTGAGTTCATAGAAAAAAGCCCCTCATATGCAGGTTATTAATGTGGGACCCATGTGAGTCATCATCCTGCTTAGAGTGCTTCAGACACTTCACCATGAAACATAAATACACTCACCCCCCCCCCCCCCCCCCCGACACTACATTGTCGCTACATTACTTGGTTACTCATTCGATCTTACAACATGCTAAGACACTGAAGCTTGTTTATACCGATGAAGACCAATTGGATCGAAAAGCTGAATATGAGAGGCGATTGGAGAGTCTTGCAGAATGATTAGACAGTGATGAAATAGCCCATATGATGGAGAAAAACATGACTGCTCTCATGGACCAACAAGTAAATCAGTAGAGAAACTTATTCTCAGCAAATGTGTACATGTAGACAGAGGAGGGATGTCAGCAGTGAGTTCATAGAAAAAAGCCCCTCATATGCAGGTTTGGCCATTCATGTAGGACCCATGTGAGTCATCATCCTGCTTAGAGTGCTTCTAGAAAAGAAGAAAAGACACTTCACCATCAACCATAAATACACTCACCCACACACACACACACACACACACACACACACACACACACACACACACACACACACACACACACACACACACAAACTACATTGTCGCTACATTACTTGGTTACTCATCCGATCTTACAACATGCTAAGACACTGAAGCTTGTTTATACCGATGAAGACCAATTAGATTGAAAAGCTGAATATGAGAGGCGATTGGAGACGTCGTCTTGCACAATGATTAGACAGTGATGAAAGAGCCCATGTGAAGTAAGGAACATTACTGTTCTCATATTGTCATGAACCAATAAGGCTCATTGGTCATTAATGACATTTTGTAATTCTGGTGAGCCAAGGGATATTACATCACTGGTTTGGTGATGAAAAGTAGAGGTTCCCTAAACAAAAAACCACAGACACTATTGCAATTTACAGTAAAGTGCAATGAATCAGTCAGCAAAGGTTTGGTGTATTATTGTTTGGTGCAATGGACCCCATCTATTGTTGAATGCATTTTTCAGTCTTTTATATTCAAAGAAAACAATAAAAGCAATTGTTCACAAAAAAAGGTGTAATGGAATGTGCATATTATTACTGAATCCTTGATAAATGTTTTCCATATACATTTATAATATTCATAATTATTAATGCACTGTACTGTGGTCCTCTGTGGCTCAGTTGGTAGAGCATGGTGCTAACAACGCTTAGGTTATGGGTTTGATTCCCGCTGGGACCATATATACTGAAATGTATGCACTCACTGCAATGTAAGTTGCTTTGGATAAATATATATATAGCTTAATGGCATATATATATATATGTACTACATACAGTACTGTAGCTATGGCTTGACCCAGTTTGACCACTGACTCAGTATCAAATATAAGGCAGAGAGGGAACAGTTTTCCATGTGTGAAAAAACAGAAAAGTGTCAGTACTTTGTGACAAAATAAATAACGTACATTTATGGCAACACCTAATAGATAAATTAAAAGAAAATCATGTGACCACTACATCAATGTACATTAAAAGACATTGAAATAAGTAAAAGTATGTAGGAAATAGATTGAAACCAATCAATCTATTTTGGCATTTATCTCTTATTGTACTGTTACTCTTTTGAGAAAATGATGTACTATATAATATCGTGTGGTAATATACAGTATTTAATATGATATGATATGGTAACACAATCATTTCTTCAACTATTGTCATCAAACCTTTCCTTCTTACAATCCACCTGAAACTGAGCCAAAAAAAAAAAGACAGCCTCTCATTAGCAATAGGTATTTCACTAAATTTGGACATCTTGGAAATCCCCCTCTCAATGCAACACATGCATTCTGTCAAGCATCAAACATAATATAGGAGGGGTGATGTTGGCAACATGCGGGGGCGAGGTTAAGTGACTAAGACTTTATGAAGACCATAAATAGTGACTCCACAGCACCAAGGGCAGAAAGGAGAACAACAAGAGCTGCCAGTCAAAATAAACAGAGTGGAGCCAACATTGCCTAAACTTTGTTGATATCCTCAAATCTTCAAGGGAGAGTTCTTCAACAAGCTGTTATTTTTTTCTGTTGTCTTTTCATCAGCAGGCTCATAGCTTCTCAAAGCTTTTAGCAACCATTCTTGGTCTCACCATGAGATCTGGAGTTTTGGCTTTCCTAGTACTGGGGACATGCACACTGGGTGGATGGTGCCTTCCCCTGAAGTCTGTCTTTGTCACCTTCCCGGGAGATGTCCTCAAAAACATGACTGATGTGGAACTGGCAGATGTGAGTAACAGATGGTTTATTTGTTCTCTGCTGAAAAGCTGGTATGGGGTGTTGTGGATTGCTTTTGTCAGAAAAGACATCTCGAATGGCTTATTTTAATCTAAAGGGACTAACTTTGAATGTACCATAATGGCATGAATTTGCCTGCATTTCATTGTCCTCATTGGTTTGTGGTTTTGTCATGTCCTGCTCCAGAGCTACCTGAAGCGCTTTGGCTACATGACCGTGCTGAAGCGCAGTGGCTTCGCATCCATGTCAACCCCCAAAGCCCTGATGAGGATGCAGAGGCAGATGGGACTGGAGGAGACAGGGAAGCTGGACAAGCCCACCATCAACGCAATGAGACAGCCCCGCTGCGGGGTACCTGACGTCCGCAACTATCAGACCTTCAACGGGGACCTCAAATGGGACCACCACGACATTACCTACAGGTAGTGTGTAAATACTGTACTGTATAAAATCCCTGTTTTAGTACTGTGCACTGTGTAACATCACAGTGCTTTGCTTCATCATTCTCTGTAGAGTAACTCAAACTCTGTAGAGTACTCTACTCTGTAGAGTAACTCTGGCTGATGGAAAATAGTATGTTAATGGTTCACACTGTGATACTATCTGACTGATAGGACATGTTCTTACAAAATACTGTATGTTGTTCAATATTTGTGACTTTTCAGCCTTAGTTGTATGCATACGTTTGACCATGAAATGGTACTCCTCTTTAGGACCTTAAACTACTCCCCAGACATGGACGCTGCTCTGATTGACGACGCCTTTGCCCGCGCCTTCAAGGTATGGAGTGATGTCACCCCTCTGACCTTTACACGACTCTTTGACGGAACCGCGGACATCATGATTTCATTTGGGAAAGCAGGTAATAAGGAATTTCATCAGCTTCCTGCCTTAACAGAACAGTCTCAATCCCAGAACAATGACATTTAAATTACATATTAGTCAAAGAATACATAAAAATAAATATTTTTGAAAGAAACAGGAAATTAATGGCATTGGTTGTTTTTTCCAGATCATGGAGACCCCTATCCATTTGATGGTAAAGACGGCCTACTGGCCCATGCCTATCCCCCCGGTGAGGGACTGCAGGGAGATGCCCACTTTGACGATGATGAATACTGGACGCTTGGCGCAGGACCAGGTAAGCGGGGGCCCATGTGATCTTCATTCATTCCCTATTTCATAAACCTCTATCTCCCCCTAGTGTCCATTATAACCATCATACTGAATCCCCACTAGTGTAATGTGCTAACATCTGTTTTGGTTCCAGTGGTGAAGACTAGCTATGGCAACGCAGAAGGTGCTCTGTGTCACTTCCCCTTCATGTTTGATGGCAAGTCCTACTCCAGCTGCACCACCGAAGGGCGCACTGACAACCTGCCCTGGTGTGCCACCACAGAAGACTTCAGCCGCGACAAGAAATTTGGCTTCTGTCCCAGTGAACGTAAGATTGACAGTAGATTCTTAAAAGAAATGATTGGTCAGCAAGTCTGTAAGTGGGAGTCTGCCTCAGTGACATGCGCCTGAGATAACCCTGGCACCCCCTTTCTCTCTCTCTCTTTTTCTCTCTCTCTCTCTCTCTCTCTCTCTCTCTCTCTCTTGGCCACCACCCCCATCACAGTGCTGTTCACAATCGGAGGCAACAGCAACGGAGCAGCGTGTGTCCTCCCCTTTGAATTTCTGGGGGAGACTTATGACAGCTGCACGACAGAGGGTCGCAGTGATGGCTACCGCTGGTGCTCCACCACAGACAGCTTTGACAAGGACCAAAAATATGGCTTCTGTCCCAATCAAGGTGAGGGGGTTGCCATCATTATGCTTAAATGATTCACTGCATTGCTGTCAGAGAACCTTGTTTCCTTAATGTCTGTGTTTTTGTCTGTGTCTGTGTCTGGACAGATATGGCTGTGATTGGTGGAAACTCTGAGGGAGAGCCCTGCCACTTCCCCTTCGTCTTCCTGGGGCAGAAGTATGACTCCTGCACTAGCGAGGGAAGGGGAGATGGCAAGCTGTGGTGTGCCACCACCAAAGACTATGACACTGACAAGAAATGGGGCTTCTGCCCAGACAAGGGTGAGTGAGAGAGACAATGTAGTTTGTTATATCCATATGAGTTTAGACAAAGTACAATAAGAAAAGACTCAAATACATTGATAATGGGACACTGTTTATTCATTCAGTTTATTTACTCTCTTCTCACAGGGTACAGTCTTTTCCTGGTGGCAGCCCATGAATTTGGACATGCCCTTGGTCTGGATCACTCCAACATTAGAGAGGCCCTCATGTATCCCATGTACAGCTATGTGAAGGACTTCTCTCTGCACGAAGATGACACTGAAGGCATTCAGTATCTCTATGGTATGATATTATCAATACATGACATGATCATACAAAGTAATACTTCCAACATTGCACTGCTTTACTGTGTTGTTCATGGTATTAATTTGTAATGCTTTCCCGTAGGACCCAAAACTGGCCCTGATCCCAAACCCCCTCAGCCCACAAAAACCGCCCCCTCACCTGTGCCCAGTGAACAGCCAGACACCTCTGCTACGACAGTGTCCACCTCCACTACTACCACCAGCACATCCACCACTCACTCTGTAGACCCCTCAAAGGACGCATGCCAGGTGACCAAATTTGACACCATTACAGAGATTGACGGAGACCTGCATTTCTTCAAGGATGGGTGAGCAACTCGACAACTCGTCAAGCTATTCTATGACAAAATAAAAAATATCTACACACATGGTGGTGAAGTGCTCATGTTGATCAATCTGCTGACCTAACAGATATTACTGGAGGATGTCAACCAAGAACAACGGTGGGCTTAATGGTCCGTTCTCCATGTCTGAGAGGTGGCCAGCTCTGCCAGCCGTCATTGACACTGCCTTTGAGGACCTCCTGACCAAGAAAATATACTTCTTTTCAGGTACCAAAATTCAGATGTTTTTTTCCGTATATTCATACATACTTAACACCTGAGTGAAAAGCTTCTTCTACTATAACCTCTATATTGTCATTGTCTCACAGGCACTCGGTTCTGGGTGTATACTGGGCAGAGTGTACTGGGACCCCGCAAGTTAGAGAAGCTTGGCCTGCCCAGTACCGTAGAACAGGTAGAGGGAGCACTGCAGAGAGGGAAAGGCAAGGTGCTGCTCTTCAGTGGGGAGAACTACTGGAGGTGAGTCCCAATTGATAAGGGAGTATGTTGCATTGATATAACCTACAGCAAAACTACCAAAAATGTAACTGTAATATAAACAGGATTGGGGGTCAGTGGATTAGATTTTGTATCATTGTCTGTTTTTGTGACAATCAAGTGCATCTTATCCATACAGGCTGGATGTGAAGGCCCAGCAAATGGACAGAGGATACCCACGTTACACTGACCTGGTCTTTGGGGGTGTCCCTACTGATGCCCATGATGTGTTCCAGTACAAGGGTAAATATTAATCTTGTGTGTTTAAAATATCAAACTGTACAGTTTACATTTGGATATCAAGAGACTTCACATTATTGTTTGCAATCATGATTGTAATCCTTTTGAATGTTTCTGTAGGCCACATCTACTTTTGCCGGGATCGCTTCTACTGGCGGATGAATTCCCGGAGACAGGTGGACCGGGTGGGATATGTGAAGTATGACATCCTGAAGTGTTCAGCCTCCTCTAGCTTCCGCTACTAAGTCTTAACTAATCCTGCAACAGGACACTCATCCTCCATGTCGTATGTAACCCCTCAGATCATAGAGGGGGATATCTGATGTGAGAATGACATACAGCACCTTTGCTACTGTTTATGTGCTTTCTAAGATGGTGAATGTTTGACCACCATCTATGGACCAACCCCATATGGTTCAGGTCGGAAAAATCAAGTACTTTTCATCTTATCTTATTTAAATGTCTTCTGATAGTCTGTGAATTGGTTGGTTCTTGTGTTCTAGAAGTCTGGAGACACATAATCATAACCCAGAAATAATGTTATTGTCATCAGCTGATCAGATTCCAAATGTTGGAATGTTTGATGATGCTTTACATCTGTCTGCCCGGTGCAGGCAGTATTTGTGTTGCTTTGGAGCCATGAATTGATGTCTATAGTGGCATCTGATATTATTTATGTGTTCAACAATGCTCTAAATGGTTTTTTTGTTTTTTTTTAATAATAATAATTCTGAAATGGCTCAAAGAAAGCCATTTATTTGCACTGGATGGCATGTTTGTCCTTCTGTTAAGTTATTTATGTAAATCAATAGGATGTTTTGTATTTAAACAGAACTGTAAATTCAATAAATATGGCACTCTCTTCTGATCTGGTGTACATTTCTGGTATTTCTTTTTTTATTATTATTGAGTGAGATGCTTTATTGGCATGGCATACAACACATATTACATTGTAATAATTATCACAGTAGATAGAATAACAACACATTTAATAATACATATAATACTAGAATGATATTGTGAAATTATATATTTAAGAAATAAAATAGATTTATTTATTAGGTGACTTACACCTCATGCAGCTGTAAAACAATAACAAGGCATAGCTACAACTTGCTTAGTTACTGCAACCACACACACAAGGCAAGTTCGCATAATAAGCCCTGTGACAATACTTGATGTTTGCTATCCCCATAAAATACGCCTACAAGCTGCTGGACAAAGAGAAATTAATGTGTATCCATTCTGAACAAATTAATGTATGAAACATTCTTTTGCATGCAGTGGTGACTTTTCCGTAACGTTGTTGCAGACTCGCAACATTCGATATTAATGCGCATAGTCAATGAGTAAATTCTGTAATACGTCTTCCTCTGAAAACAATAGTCCTTCAATTCCCCATAACATCAATGTATTATTCTGAGTTCAGTGGTACCGTTTAACGACTTTGTTGAAGATTAATGCTAGTCAATCAAATACAAATAAAATAGGCAGCTAGATTATGAGGTAGCATCCAGTTTTCTAAATAACAGATAAACAAGATCCGGTTGGTCGAACAGGAAGCAAAGGAGATACTGATGGCGCCCGACTAAAATGGAGTAGCAATAATCGCTTTCAAATTCGTATTCTGTTTGGTGTGCCTACCAAGACATAGACGATTCAACTCGGGATTCACGGTAAGAAAAAATACCAAGGGATCTCATGTCAGATATATACATTATTTTTATTTTCTTCAGGGAGAGGACTTGGGCGGTCTTTTAGAGCAGGGGCCCTCGAGGTCCCTTCGCATGAGATAGGAGCTTTCAGACTGCCTGAGTGGAAAGGGCTCACAGAAAATGGCGGTGCGCAGCAGGCAGGAGGGAGGGCAGCTAGGCCTGTTTAAATCAGAAAGAGGGTCGTAGTAACATGCTGGACATGTCCTTAAGATCTCGCCTACTGTTTACTTTTAGCAAACCACAGCTATCTCTTGTCTAGCCTTTTAATTCCACCAGCTAGCCCAGGCAGCATGCATATGTTGTGCAACCTCGTGTCAGCAGATTGATATGTGACTGGCTTGCCTAACATCTAGCTAAGCTTAACTGCCTTAGGTTAGCTATCTAGCTAGGGTATATGCCCGGCGGTTGCGTCTCTTGCTAGCAACAAGGTCGGCAGCCTGGCTGACTGAGCTCCTTTACAACCCTTTAAAGCTCTTATTAATACTGCGATGTTCAAGTCACACCACTGAGCAGTTAGCTTTGTTTGCTACAGTATTGCTCTCTTTACCCAATGTGCTGGGTAAAGACTCAGTAACAGTAACACATTGTGAGATGGTGCTCTAACTCACTGGCTATCTTATTCCTGTTATAGACTTGATCAGGTGGTGGTCACTGAATGCATACATTTTGAGTAGTCTAATTTAGACTCTAATATTTTGACAGTGTATAATCTGATATGTCTGTATGTAGAAAGTGTCTGTGCTTGCCCAAGCTGGGAGTACCTACAATTACTGATGATTTGCTTGTCAACTGACAGAGCACTTGGTAAACTGTGTATGCACTTTACTTTCACATCTTCAATATTTAGCACATGAATCCATCAAGATTCATAGTCCATGACCACAAAAAAATAGACACTTCATTTCACATCCACTCAAACCACCTGAAGCCCTTTCTTAAATAATAATAATATTATTTAAGTAATAATAATCTATGCATTGCAGAAATTCACTCTTACATTTCTATAAATTGTATAGTGTCTGACAATTAGCAGCTGTGTTGTCCAAAAGTGTTTTTTTTTTTTTTTTAAATGGACCTTCAACTTAGAGTTAACCTGTTGAAACACAATTATCCATTGCTCATAAGTATGGTACAACCAAGGCAATACATTGGCTGCTTGGACTACTGCAGATCTACCTGTATTACAAAGTGCACATAATCCACTTCAAATATAAGGTGCGCACACACTTGTATGCAACACTTTTTTCACACAAAGAATAATGCTAGATATTATAGGTCTAGATGGTCCTTCTTGTTGTAGTTTATGTTTAGTCATATATGCTTGATCATTTCAAAGTCAAGTGATGGGATAGTACATGGAGTTGGTTCATCTGGTGTATTGAATGAACAGCTGGGAACTGGTGCCCTGTGTCTTACTGATGTAATGATTACTGCCCACAGGGTGGAGATGGACTCAGAGGAGATTGAGGTGGAGAGCAGCAGTGATGTGGGCCCCTCAGGGATGGAGGAGCCCTCAGAGAGTGGCATGGGGATGGAGTCCTCAGAAGCTATGTCTGCGGACAGCAGTGACGCAGCCGCTCCGCATGCACAGGCCCCAGAGTCCGACTGCCATGTGGGACAGAGCTCAGAGGGGGTTGTGGTAAGAACAAAGGCTAATGTGTTAGATGTCCATAGAAAGGGTTCTAATAACAAAAGCAACAGTTTGCTATCTGCATGTTTTTGCATAGACACATTTCCACTCAGTGCCTCTCATATTGTTGCCCTGTTCCAGGTGTTCATCCCAGAGACCAGCTCGAGCACAGATGTTAGAGCTTCGTCAGTCCACCTCCCAGACTCCTCATCGGTGGCTCAGTCCACCAGTGTGTCAAGCGTCTCCACGGTGACCCAATCCATCTTGGTTTCAGAGTCGGCCCAGGTGATGGTCCATTCCAGCGCAGTGTCTGACGGAGGGATGATGGTGTCTGACTCCACCGCCTCCACCTCCTCAGACCTGGGCTCCGCCATCGACAAGATAATAGAGTCGACCATCGGCCCAGACATCATGAATGGTGAGGGAGTACAGGGAGAATGTGTTTTTACTTTAGTGGAGCACTGACAACATATTCATTAACACTGACACTTCCATGATAACATACAGCCTACTCCTATTCAGGTACTAGTGTAGGATAATATCCAAGATTGAGTCTGCTGGTGTCATAGATACTCATTTAAACATTTGAAATAATGTTATTAGAGTCTTTTATCACAGCTCACGTCTATTTATCATTGCATTACAGGTTGCATTGCAGTTACCAGTGCAGAGGATGGGGGTGCAGAGACCACCCAGTATCTAATACTGCAAGGACCAGACGATGGTGAGCTTTTCCCTTAAGAGGCCACTTAGATTTTTTTTCTTTAGCTCATCTGTTGTTGGAAACATCTCCTTTCTTGTATATGTGTAACCCATCCTTGTTTGTTTTTATCTCTGTTTAGGGGCTCCTATGGTAGCACACATGTCGTCCTCGGCCCTGTCCAGCCGTATAGCTATTGAGGCTCTGGGCGAGGGCCCCACCTCCACCTGTGACCAGGGAGACATGCCGGGCAGCCTGGACCCTGACCAGCCTGGCCACTCGGGCTACCCAGAGCACCCTGACCAGCCCCAGCACTCCCACTCCTCCCAGTACATGGAGTGCGGTAGCGACGGCCCTGACCAGACTGGAGAGTCCTCCTCCTACATGCAGTGCTCTGGAGAGGAGCCGGACCAGACCCGCTCCCAGTCCGATTTCCATGAGTACGGCGTGGTGGATAACTCAGACCAGGACCTGCCAGGATACGTGGAGTGCAGCGGAGCCGACTCCAACGCCTCTGGCCACGAACACTACGTTGTGGAGTGTAGTGACGATGGGTACCTGGAGTGCGGAGTGGACGAAGGAGGGCAGCCACAGCACTCCCGCTACATCGACAGCAGCGGTGACCACTTGCAGAGCCAGCAGGCCCGGCAGTATGGAGAGTGTGTTACGGCTGGGGACTCTGAGCAGCCAGGATGCTCCCATTACCAGGCCCAAGAGGGAGAGGGGGACCAGGAAGACCCAGATCAGCCACAGCACTCGGAGCAGCAGCAGCCCCAGAACTCCTGCTATATGGAGAACAGCAACGGGCCAGATGGCTCCCTGTATGCAGACGAGGGCTCCTCAGACCACCCCCTGGCTGACACTGCAGGCACAGCCGAGCTCCCGGAGGCCATGGAGTGCAGTGAGAGCCAGCCTGGGCCCTTCATCAGCAGCAGTGGGACCTACTCCTCCCACCCTGAGCCAGAGGTGGTCCCACAGTGGTCCCCCAGCCAGGAGCCCCAGGAATCAGGGTCGCAGGGTTCTGGGGAGGATGGCAGCGGGGTGGGGGAGGACGGCAGCGGGGTGGGAGAGTCCGGGGTGGCAGCCGTGGTTGAGGAGGGGAGCAGGGACAGACCTCCAAACCTGGCGGAGCTTGAGGAGATGATGGAGGTGGTGATCGTGCAGCAGTTCAAATGCAAGATGTGCCCATACAAGAGTGTCTCCAAGGACACCCTCATCAACCACATGAGAGACAGGCACTTCAGACCTGCAGGTAGCAGAAACTGAACAGAATCATACAAAACCATAGCATTCATTGGTAATTCTTTATTTTACAGTCCCGTACGTGGTACCCAGTAACAATGTAATTACATGGTTATTACCAAATAATTCCTTATTGATAATTCTGGCTCTCCCTGTAGTGAATACCAAAAGAAAAGTAACAACCAGTGGTAATAGGTAGGGGTGCGCGAAGTCATTATGCCGAGGACTGTAAAATAGTGCTGTAAGTTAACCTTCATGAGACGAAGCCCCATTTTCCCCAGCACAAACTGTCTCAGTCACTTCCAATCACTCAATACTCGGAGCACTTGTTGTCTTTAGATCGCTGCAGTTAAAGTTCTGTAGTGAAAAAGCCCAAATATAGTTTTACAACGAGGAAGGTTGTCAAATTCCAATAAAAAATAGTCTCTATTCCCTTGAGTTTGGCTTCAGCACCCATGGCTAGTTCACTCTCGCCGCGGGCGACGTAGTCGACTTCGGAGGGTTACAGGGACTGTAAAGTAAATAATAATAGGACTTCAATCGGTAATAAGACTGTAAGGTACTAGGACTGTAGAATCAAGCGTTTCCCTGAGGGGATGAATGGAATTTATCTGATAAGTCTGTAGTCAAGGAGATCTGGAGGGAATACCTTAAGCTCAATTGTGTTGTGCTGTGTTGTGAATTGTAGGCGGCTCCCCTCCTAAGAAACGCGGACGAGGGCGTCCCCGGAAGAGTGAGACGCTGGCCCGCTGCCAGGCGGAGGTGAAGCCTGAGCCCCCACCAGAGCAGGAGGAGGAGGACGATATCGTTGATGCTGGGGCCATTGATGACCCAGAAGGTCAGTGGAGATCCCTGTTGTATTGATTAGGGTCAGATCACTTCGTAGTGGTCACTGTCTCACTCGCATACCGACTTATTGAGGCATGCTTTCTCTCACTCACTCAATCTACTCCTCCGCTATCTTTAGAGGACAGTGACTATAACCCAGCTGACGAGGACTGCAGAGGCAGGCAGCCTGCGCCTTTGAGGGCACCCCCCCCGGCACCCTCCTCCTCCTCCCAGGACCGCCCACGTCGCAGGGTGGGCCGCCCCAGGAAGTTCACCTACACCGAAGGCAGCTACAACGGCAAGGGTGGGTGACACAGTCATTGCACAACACGCTAGCCATGCTCCTCAGCTGTGGATGCATGTTCTCTCAACAGTTATGTGTGTATGAAAGTTGTCATTCAAAAAGTTTTATATTGGTGTGTGAGCTCACTGCTGCCCTTCATTTCCTGTTTTGGATGTGCACAGAGGCAGCAGCAGAGGGGGCGTCTAAGCCCAAGGGGAGTGTGGACCCTCATGCCCCGGAGGAGGCGAGTTCTTCTGGCCTGGGAAATGGACCTGTCTCCCAGGGCAATGGAAACGAGGCTGAGGCTGGAATAAGCCAATCAGACTCTGAGAACAAAGACCCATCCTCAAACACAGTAACGGAGGCCACCGAGTTTTTCCCCAGGAAACGTGGTCGGCCCTCCAAGCGGTTCCTTCGCAAGAAATACAAGAAGTATATGAATCGCAAGTAAGGATCTGATGATTTCATATGATTGCATTTTCCCATTTAAGGCCTTCAACAAGGTATTTACAGTATCTGCAGATTCATTTAAACCTCCCTGTGTCTTCCAGCAGGTATTATAAGTCCCTCAAGCCGCTCCTAAGGCCCCATAACTGCTGGATCTGTGGCTCACGCTTCCTCTCCCAAGAGGACCTTCGTTTCCACGTAGATTCTCACGAAGGCAATGACCCCGAGCGATTCAAGTGCTTGCAGTGCAACTACCGCTGCAAACGCTGGTCCTCTCTCAAGGCAAGTGACAACAGACAGGTCACTGCAGGTCACTATTTAACACACTTTCATATGACTGGTTCTTTAGTTGTTCTGTTATGAATTGGCTCTCCTTGAGCCCTGCATGTAATAGATAGTGATACATAAATATATTATAGATATGATAGACCCTGGTCTGCTGTATTTCAGGAGCACATGTTCAACCATGAAGGCACCAAGCCATTCAAGTGTGAGGAGTGTAACTACAGCAGTGTCTACAGAAAAGATGTGACCCGCCACTCTGCTGTCCACAACAAAGCCAAGTAAGCAGGAACTGTTGGATTTCAGGCATATAGAGCGCATTGAGTTATATGGATTTTTAGATGTCCGTTATTTATAAATGATTTTGTTTTTTATCCTCTCCTAGGAGAAGAAAGACAGATTTGGTAAGAATTTCCCCCTTTCTGTTTTTTTTAAAAATAATATTGGATACTCTACTATGGGCAGAAACCAATTAAATAGGATTTTCCCTTCCAGTTAATGACAGGTAGTATACTGTATGAAGGCTGAAATGTTGTAAGCTGTCTGCTTTTCACACTATAGCAGGTGGTTCCCAAGTTGTCTCAGTTCCCGTGCCCAGTGTGCCACAGAGTGTACCCCATGCAGAAGAGGCTGACCCAGCACATGAAGACCCACAGCAATGAGAAACCACACATGTGTGATAAGGTGACATTACACCACTGTGAATATGAAAAGATTATTATGTGGTATTGTAACGGCCCATCTACCGCTGTCAAGTCAATCATGTTTGTAATTTCTCATCTTTGACTTGCTGTCTTTGCATGTCTTCTGACTTTACAGTGTGGGAAGTCATTTAAGAAGCGCTACACGTTCAAAATGCATCTCCTCACACACATCCAGAGTTGTGGAAACAGCAGGTCAGTACTCACGATCATCTTCATTTCTGTTGTAAAATGTAGTCCTGTCAAACCAATAACAATGTGTGTGTATGTGTGTGTGGTAGGTTTAAGTGTGAGTTCTGCGACTACACCTGTGACAACAAGAAGCTCCTGCTCAACCACCAGCTGTCCCACACCAACGATAGGCCCTTCAAATGTGACTACTGTAAATACTCCACCTCCAAGGAGGACTTCCTGGTCTCCCACCTGGCCATCAAACACACGGGTCAGTCACTAGTATAATGTTCCTCTGTTAGTTTAGGTCTGTATACAAATGACTCAACTGTATTCAATGAACGTAATACTGTATGGGATTGCAGTATTGTATAGGAGATATATCGGTTTAGATGTCGCATCCTTTCCTTACCCACATGACCCGGATGAAAGCAGTATCACTAACTGTGCTTGTGTGTGCCTGTATGCCTTTGTCCCTTCCAGGAGAGAAGCCCTTTTCCTGTGAGATGTGCCACTTCATGACGAAGCACAGGAAGAACCTGCGTCTGCACATGCAGTGTCGTCACCCCGAGGCCTTCGAGGAGTGGAGCGTGACTCACCCCGAGGAGCCCGTCCGCCGCCGCCGCCGCCCCTTCTTCACCCTGCAGCAGATCGAGGAGCTCAAACAGCAGCACGACGACACCCAGGGCATGCAGAACACCATCGTAAGTCTGGGACAGCTGTTGGCTACTGTGTGTGTGTCGCACAATGTGTAATACGCCCCAATGACACCAGAAATGTTCAGTCTACCTCAATGGACAGTAGCTAATGAAGGGGGCGCTGTTTATAACATGCTATATCTAGTTTTGCATGGTGTGAAGGTTCATGCAGACTTGTGACTGTTTTCCCTATTTGTTAGGTTGAAGTGGATCCTGCTACACTGCAAGCCATGCAGAGCATGGAGAATGCCTCGGTCTCCCAGGATGCACTGGGCAACACCACCATCATCTATGAACATGGTCAGTGACTCCCCAGAGATACAAACCTGGTGTTGTCTGGACCTCTGTTAAAGATGAACACCACAATTGCTCATTTTGAAGCTTTTCATATAACTAAGACTCATTGACCTTTCTCCGTCTCCTTCTCAGCCGAGTCCTCAGACCTGTCGGCCCAGAATGCACTGGACCTGCTGTTGAATATGAGTAATGCTCGTGAGCTGGTGGGCAGCTCACTACAGGTACTGTACCACTGCCCAGAAAGTGGTTTGCATCCTGGCATCTAGCTCATGTCCCCACAGTAGAAAGTTAAATGGACAGACATTGTTCATCCAAGGATTCCTAGAGGAATGCTACCAATAAGCACCACTGTAAAGGTCATGCATATGTCTACTGTATATGTAGGGTCTATTGGATGATGTTTTTGTGTGCCTGTGTGTATGTGTGTTGCTCAGATGGCCGTGTTGAAATCGGATGCTAAGGCTCTGGGGGCAGGCTCCTGGACGGGGGTGACCTCAGAGCCGGGGCAGCCCCAGAAGGTGGTGACGTTCCACGTATCAGAGAACGGAGAGACCCTGGTGCAGGAGGCCTACGAGGCCGGGACCACAGAGACGGGAGAGAACACACTGATAGCCATCGGGGCGTACGAGGGAGCGGCAGACTTCAGTGTGGTGGAGCAGGCAGCAGAGGAGATCCATAGCACGGGTCCTGGATACAGGTACTAGACCCTCTGCTTACCAGGGTACACTTTAGTATTCACTGACAGTTACTTAGACATAGACGTTATGCCATTGACCAGTAAGTACTTCTTCCACCTCACAGTGGCTATTGTGTGTGGTGTGATTACAGCAGTGACGAGGGGAGCCCCTCTGCCTCCCAGTCTGCATCAGAGACACTCCAAGAGCACAACAATAACAAATACTACCTGACGTCTGGCCTAGGGGATGGGGTGTTACAGCAGGTGGAGGTAAGGGAGAGGCTAAAGCTAACCACATGGCACAGTAAATACAGTGAAAGTCCCAGGAATGTTGACACAAGGTCCAAAATACAATTGAACTGTAGATGGCTAAATAGGAGGTAATTGTAGGGAGTCACACAGCTGTCTTCAGTGTCTTACCTCCTGTGTGTGTCTGTGTGTGTGTGCACGCCCCAGCTGAGTAGTGAGACCCCCAGGTCGCCTTCCCCCACCCTGGGCTCCCCCCAACAGCAGCTCAACCCCAAGAGGTTCTCCTGCCGCATCTGCATGGAGTCCTTCCACGGCCGCTCGGACATGGAGAACCACAAGAGGGCACACCTGGACCCCAGCACTTTCAAGTGTCCCGACTGTGACTTCACCGCCACTTCCTGGCTTGAGGTCAAGGTGGGTCTCTTATTTAATCTCATTTAAATATGGAGGAGATGTTTCAGTAAAATGATAATTCTCCCGTTTTATCATTTAATGTTCAGAAAGAACACTGACTCAGTTTTTGGTGCGTACATCTTCCTCGAAAGCATATCATGTGGTTATTATTCCATTCCTTTCCAGAATCACATGGGCTTGCATGCCTACTTACGGCCTCACAAGTGCCCCAGTTGCAGCTTCGCCTCCAAGAACAAGAAAGACCTGCGCCGACATATGATGACCCACACCAATGAGAAGCCCTTTGCATGTGAGCTCTGTGGACAAAGGTATGAGGGAAAGGCTTTTCTCGGTCACACACCACCTTCATAATGTCTACAAAGAGACAGTGCACTACAGCTGTTCTCTCTCCACCTATCAGGTTTAACCGTAACGGACACCTCAAGTTCCACATGGAGCGTTTGCACAGCCAGGACCCGCCCTCACGCAAGACCCGCTCTGGAGGTGCACAGCAGACTTTCATCGTCAACAGTGATGAAGAGGCCCTGGCCACACTACAGTGTAAGGAACTGCTACACACACTTATTCTCTCTTTCCCTCATACGCACCCACACACACCTTTTGGCAGGGTGAATACTAACGTCCATTCGATTTGGAGGATACCATACAGACTTTGTTTGAAATACTAAGTGTGTGTGTGTGTGTGTGTACACATACATAGCAGCCCTACAGGCAGGTCAGACTGTGATCAGTCCAGAGCGGCTCCAGCAGGCCCTGGGCCAGGAGCACATCATAGTAGCCCAGGAGCAGGCCCTCTCAGACCAGGTAACCACAATCATCTCACACAGCATGTGACAATCTCACCTCCAACCAGTCATTCTCCCAGTCTTGGTAAAATAACATCTGTTTTTCTCTGGTAGCTCATCAATGCTAATGCTAGTGGAGTGCGAATGATGTTTGTTGTTGTTGTCAGGAGGAGGCCACATACATCCAGCAGATCACCACAGTAGATGGGCAAACGGTACAGCACCTAATGACAGGGGACAACCAGGTGACTGAGGTAGTCCTATGTGTACAGATGAAACCACTTTACTGTGTAGTGGGGACCTCAGACAAAGCCACCCACCCTATCCTAACTCTGTCCATCTCCCTCACACAGGTTCAGTACATCATCTCTCAGGACGGGGTCCAGCACTTAATACCTCAGGAGTACGTGGTGTTGGCAGACGGCAACCACATTCAGGTGAGCACAGTGACGTGTGTGTGTGTGTGTGTGTGTGTGTGTGTGTGTGTGTGTGTGTGTGTGTGTGTGTGTGTGTGTGTGTGTGTGTGTGTGTGTGTGTGTGTGTGTGTGTGTGTGTGTGTGTGTGTGTGTGTGTGTGTGTGTGTGTGTGTTTTGTATTTTCATTTTCATATGGACTCGACAGTACAGTATGTCCTTTCATGCTGAGTCACTCAGATTAGATGTGTGTATGATGGGGTGTCTGTGTGACCTGACTTCTAGATGCAAGATGGACAGATCATCCAGTACGAGCACGATGGGGCCTTCCTTCAGGAGCAACAGGTGAGGGAAGGCACACAGCACCCACAGCTCACGAATGTGAATGTGTACTAGTATGTTTGACAATACGTTATGAAAGTCTGTACACCACAAACTGCAGAAAGAAATTATAACTGGAGACATTAGTCATTTTTGGAGACAGACATCACCGTTATGATTGCTGTCAAAAGTAAATCTGAGCGGTTGCTAACAAACTGTAAATATGTTCTTATTTGGCCCAAGGTTTAGTAAGCTTGCAGGTAAGGTAAATTGAGTCTACTGGAATTTGCTACCATGCTGACTCTCTTGAACTAGCAATCATAACACCTATCTCCAAAAATGACGTGTCTCCAGTTTTGTTTACATTCTGCCGTTTTCCTAGCATTTTGTGAGGATGTCGACCGTTTTCCTCCATGTTCTCTTTTCCATCTCTGTAGATTGCTCTGAGCCATGACGGGCAGATTCAGTACTTACCCATCAGCTCAGAGCAGCAGATAGTCAGTCCCGAGGATCTGGAGGCTGCAGCCCACTCTGCCGTAACAGGTTTGCTCTCTCACTACTGCAATCATTCATTATAGAACCTTTAGGACTCTGTCTGTGTCTGACCAGTCTCTCAACATTTTTTTAGTGCCAAATGGTAAATTGAGAAAGGTATGCTGACCTGTCAGTTGTTTCATACTGTGCCCCCCACTCCTCCCCCTTGCTCTCTGCAGCTGTGGCAGATGCAGCTATGGCGCAGGCCCAGACAGTCTACACAGAGGCCACAGCTGAGCAGCTGGAGCAGCTGCAGCAGCAAGGAATCCAGTATGATGTCATCACCTTCACTGACGAATAAAGACAGAAGACAGACTCTGTCATTGGCGGCCTAGTGAGGCGGGGACAGTAGAACCATTCATGATCTGAGAACTCAATGCTGCACTAGCTCTGCTTTGCTTCAGTTACCTGGGTGGGAACCATGGAGGTTGTTGGTGGTGGATACCGTCATCCATCTTGTGGATAATTTCATTGTTAAATAGATCATGGAGAGTTTTTGTAAATTCTAAATATTGCACTCGTGGCTTCTAAGTTAATGGTAGGGGCTGTACATTAAAGAGTTTAGCTACACAAGGTTGGTCTACTCCTACTCCTCCTGTAATTATTTAAAGTGATCTGCGTGTGCCTCAACTGCTTTGACTTGCAAGACAATGCCATGAAAAGGATAGAGAAGCATTGGTTTCAAATAGCAAACAATGCCATGTTTTAGATAGAGTAAGCATTGCTTTCAAATGGACATTTTAGTTTGGATAGAGAGGAATTGCAGTGGTGCAATGATCTACTTTATTTTTGCTTATAAACTGTGTAAAAATGAATATCTATTGGGAATGTCAGGCTACAATATACTACAGCATTGCTGAAGAGTGATTGGTCTTAATAGGTGGGACATTTGGTAATTTGTTTTATGAGTATTTTGTTTTATGATTGAGGATTTGCTTCAAATGAAAAACGCTCAATAAGATAAAAGCTGTTACCAAATAAATCACTACTACTTTGTGTAAATTATTTTCCTCCCCTTTTTGTGATGCTGTGCCCTTTCACAAATGTTCACCTCAACCCTGACCCATCATATATGCAGACTCTCATACCAAGATTCCATAACCCCCCCCCCCCGCTCCAGTTCAGGTTTCCCTGTATGCAGGGGTGGGAGTATACCCCTGATAGAAGCCAAAGGCAGATGCCTAAGACACCATCTCTAATCTAGCCAGCAAACTTTGCTGCACTGCTGCTGCACCTGACTCTTATCAGCTTGTTAGGCAGTTTGTTATCATCTCTCATCACTACCTAAGTACCATACCCTGCACCCTGCTACAACAAGGTAGTAACACAACACAGTACCTCTACTGTGTACTCTAAATACAATGACTTTGACCACCTGTCATCCTTAGCATGCACAATATAGAGGACAGGCTCATTGTAATGCATGGAATGGAATTACGAATGGTATCAACTCACATACTCTAAGCTAATAATGTGGGTGTTTCAAACTAATGATTGAGAGTTGGAGACATTGAAAATGTAAAAAGTTGATTTTCAAAAGTATGGCACAGTGGATGTATATGAATCATGAGGCTGGTCAGCTAAACAGCTGATTTGTTGTTCCCGTTTCACTGGTGCATAGGAGGAACAGTCAAATGCAGAGAGGGCAAAGTCTGATCACAAGCTACCCAGCCTCAGTGAGAATGTGACTGAAGATGAAGATTCTATTTTTCTTGCTTCTCTTGTTAGGTATGGTGAGAGAGTTTTGTGCCAGATCATACAGTCATTTTCAAGTTATAGGGTGTGAAATGTTGATGTAAATTGTTTGTTTTCCAGATGTCCATCAGATAAACGGAGAGAGGACTGAAGTGTTTGGACAAGTTCTGCTGAGACTGTTTTTTCCTCCATTCTATAATAGTCATGAAAAGTACTGTTGTAAACTATATCCAGAGGGATGGTACAGGATTGTTAACAATAGAGGAAATGTCTGTGAGCTGCTCAAGGGGAGAGTATCCATTGTAGAATACAATAGTTGGATTGAATTTAAGATATTGAATGTACAGAGCCTGGACACCGGATATTACAGATGTATTGTACAAGGAACCCCAAATCACATCTACAAAGACTTTCATGTTGAAATAACTGGTAAGAACTTTTACAATGCCTATGAATCTCTCTATAATCACACATAACTCATATTTGTAGATGTTAAATCCAGGAAATGTGTTTGACAAGTACGTCTACTTGGACAAACAGCTTGAGATGTATTGTGCAAAATGTCAATGTAGATACATCTGGTCGACGGAGCCGCCCTCTACCTCCTCTCAAGACAACTATCAATCCCTCCATCTCCTCTTCAGACACCTCTGTGCCTATACTGTCCAAGGACCACCGTGACACTCCCAGGTACAGCTGGGAACTGTGGTTGAAAATACATTTCTATCATTGGCAGAGTGATTCATCATATTTGAGGAAATGGTGTAATGTTTCAACATCCTTGTTATTTTGTCTTTGTTAGTGTTCCCTGGAGCTTTGGTGTACCACTTGCTGCAGGTCTATGCAGCACAATGCTGATTATTATCTGCTCAGTAATCATTGTTGTGGTTCTATGTAAAGTCAAGGCAAAAAGTAAGCAGTCAAAGTTGTACAACCATGCATGTTTTTTTATTATAAATTAATTGAAGTGTTGTTCATATTTGATAGTAATTCAAATGACCTTTTGTAGACCTTTGGATTTTTTAATTGTTGCACTAGCATTTCTTAGCTAAACTGATGTGATTTTTGTTTTCCTCAAAGACAAATGTGGAGCAATTCTATGTGACTCACCAGACCATGTCCTCTCTGTAAGTGCTAAACTTGGACCCAGTGTCAAATGTTTTGTTGAAGGCCAAAGGCCATTGAGAGAATCATGCTTTTGTGCTTGAGCATAACTTTATTAGGATGTCTCTTGATATGTCTTTTGCAGTGCACCCCTCAGGAAATGAACAGTGTTGTCTACACCACAGTGGACTTCAAGCCACATGAGAAGCCCATGCAGCTGTATGCTAACCTTAGGATGCACAGCCCCATAGCCAGAGGCCCTGACACACACTGGACCACAGAGCATGCTGAGACTGTGGAGTACTCCACACTGGCTATCAGCCAGTGAATTAGACTGTATGTTGATTCAAGTAGAACAATGAAATAAAGCAATTTCATAAGTCCATTTACAGTTTTCATGTTATTTTGATCATATTGATGAAAATCTGTTTTGTTTAGACTTTATAATGATTTCCTCCTGGATTTCAGTCTCACTTTCAACCAGCCTGCCCTATTCACAGGCTGTGTTAGCACCAGAGAGGGAACTTGTCCATCGGGTTATCTTACACTCTATCCACACTCTATAACACTCTATGTCCTTATCAGCTTCCTCCGGATTAAAACCTCACTGAGAGTACCTGGCCCTGGCCCCCACCATTTAGAGTCTCGCTCAATAATCTATTCTTAGCCTTTTCTTACATTACAGAAAGGTTCCACAAGAAGACGGTTCTACCTCAGAGAAAGAGCTTGAAAAGTCAAGAGATACATCCTAATGTTGGTGCCTGTTCAGATAAAAAAGAACTGGTCTGTTAGAAAAGACCATTAAAGAATACAAGTGGTTTCTATTGCCTCTGCCCTTAAAGGCAGCAAGCAAAGATGGTCACTTTACTGTACTGTGACCACACTACATGAGCTCTCAGATTCATAGAGGACCCATACACCCAAAACAATCAAATATACAGACAAAAATACTTTTTGCAATGTTCAAATATATTTTATTCATAGGCAGTTATGCACATCTCTCCATCTTTGATCTTCTCCATAATTTCTCCATCTTCATCTCATTTAAATCAACATTGGTTTGACAGCCTCAAATAAAACATACTACTCTCTACTAGAAGACATGATGTTAGGGCTGTTTGCGATCTGTGGAGGTCTGGTTCTGCTTACACTGCCTGGGCCAGACCCACCATGTTGTTCTGTCTGTCAAAGACGGAGTAGAACTTCCTGATGAAGACATCTCCCAAGATCCACAGCTGGTCACCGCCACCGTTGCCGAAGCCAGTGTAGCAGCCATAGCTGGTCTAGAAAGACAGAGCAGAGGATTTTACTGATGGAATTCCACTTTTACTCCAAGATATTTAAATTAAATGTTGCTTTTGGCATTGGCTGGTTGGGCTGTATATACTGTAACTTACAGTGCTGCTTGAAAGTATGTAAACCCCTTGTGCAATTATAGATTTTTTTAGTTTTTATCATGAAATCTTTATTTATTCAGAACCAGTCTTTTTTATCTGACATAACAGGTTTATATTTACCAATTCCATATGTTGGTTTAGAGGAAATCATGCGTGTAGTAGAAAAACTAAACCCAAAAATATGTGAACCCCAAGTTGCATTGGTTCCATCAAGTAGGCAAGTAGAATCAGGTGGGTAAATAATTTCAAGCAGCACTGTATGTATGCCAAACAATTGGACTGACCTGGAAGAAGTAGGCAGATGCAGGGATAGTGAAAGCATGATTGTTGATGGTAAAGGTCACTTCGGGCATGCTTGACATGCTTTGACAGTTGACAGTGCCCTGTGTGAGGAATATGACATTATGTTAGACATTATTGTGGATAAACCAGAGTTGGTGATAGACAATTAAACACATTGTTTAACTCACCTCTCCATATTGGTTGGTAGAGGCTCCCACCAAGGCGTTCATGTTGTTGATGTCAGACGATGGGCCGATGATAAGGGAGGTGCCAGTGTCAATAATGGCCTGGCAGCCGCCGGAGCAAGCCACTGTGTTGCCATTTATGGTAACACTGTAATGACAAAATAATAGATGAGTGAATGCACTGCAGGATTTGGTAATATGCCAAACACAATTCCAAAAATTAGTTATGACTTAAGTTAACTTTTTGTATACTGCAATGTGTGTATAATGAAACTATGGATGTTGGCTCAAAGACATATGGACATGTAATGTATAATGTAATCGTGTGTCGAGTACCTGTCCATTTTGATCTGCCAGTAGCTTTCGGAGGAGAGAGGGATCCAGGTGAGCTGTCCAGAGAAGTAATTGCTCTCAATTTCACCGAAACTCACCACGCTGCCCTCGGCACTGTTTCTAAGAAAGGGAGGAGATCAAAGCCGTTCACTTACCAGTACAGGTAACATCTAAAGCAAAGAACCACAACACAAATACCATGTGTTATACAGTTACTACTACACAGGTACAACGTGAGGCCCTCTCTTTTTTGACTTATATATAATATCTCTTCTTAGAGTTATGTCAGTCTCCCCCACCCCCACACCCATCCGTGTTAGTGTAGCTACCCGCTCAGGTAGACAGAGAAGAGGCTCTGAGAGACCAGGCCTTGGCTGATCATGTTGTCAAAGACGGGTGTGGCCTGGGAAGAGGATATGGAAGGGAAGGCCAGACCCAGCATCCCATCAGCCACCATTCTGGCCATGAAGGGAGACTCCGTCTGACTAACGCCAAAGATCTGCTGGTTCACTGAGATCCCGCCCACCTGTACTCACATGGAAGCCAGCGATCAGTCAGTCAATCAATAAAGTTTTATTTAAATTGTGCTTTTCTCAACCACAATACAACTTAGTTACCAATGAGCTTATTGATAATACAATGTGTCACAATGCTGCTAAATGCAATGCTTTGGTTGGATTAAAGTACCTCAACAGTATCATAGGCCAGTTGTCCAGTCATGCTGCCAATTCCATACTGGATAGACAAAGCCTTGTTGGCCCATTTGAAGGTGCTGGATTGCCCGGGGTTGAATTTCTGATGGTTCTCTAGGAAAACATAAAAACATTTCATTCAAACATTTTCATTCACAGTAGATATGCTCTTTTTAACTGTATGATGTGAATGTTAGTAGGCCTACCCCTACTTAAAAAATTAGCATATCACCAGTGTAGGGGAATAAAATGATGTATTGGATGTTTAGCTGTAAATGTACATTCATTATATTGTACTGTTTTTGATAATGTTCAGGAGGACCAACTCGGTCCTAGTACACTGTACACCTCAGGGTGCTCCCATCAGACAACCCTACTCACGGCAAGCCTGGCTGGTGCTGCAGTAGACAGAGGGCACCCACAGGTTGGAAGAGCCAGTGTCAAAGATAACTTTGAAGGACTGGGGGGGAGTGCCAATGGAGATCACACCATAGTAAGACAACTGGAGGGAGATACAAGAGCAAAGACATCACTTCAGAAGACTATAGGAACAGTCAACTTTCCACACACAAAGAAGGATGAACCCTTTTCAACGCTCTATGCTCATGTTCCATGTTCAGTCAATTGAATTCAAGCAAAACATGTATACTGTTTCATAAGCCTAAACAATGTAAGTTAGAAAATACAGTTGTTAAATGTTGGATAATGAGATTCTGGAGATTCAGAATCCTGGTTGAGCACTCAGCCCTTGTTTGAGGACTCACATCAGCATCATTGGTCATGGCCTCATCGCCTGACTGGTAGAACTTGGCCATGGGGTTGTAGGGGTACTTCTTCCTGTACTCGTCCCACAGGCCCTTCTCCTGCAGATTCTCCCTGGCAGTCTTGCCCTTGATCAGAGAGATCCTGAAACACACAAGAGAATCAGACCAACAGGGTATTTCATTGGCAGTGCTAAAGAGGAAGAGGAAGAGGAAGGCTGGAACTCACCTGTGAACGCACTCGGAGAGGCCCATCAGGGCACAAAGGACAATAGCCCACTTCATCATGGTTGCTCGGGTTCTGTTCTTGGACTGAAAGTGAGGCTGGACTAGCAGACCCAGGTCCTTATATACAGTACAGACTGTGTCCCCTGACCACGTATGCCCTCCTTTATCACACCATATTATAACTTCTGATAAGAAATATGTGATATGACAAGAAATATAAAACTCAAGAGTAAATATCCGTTTGAGCAATGTTAATGTATTGACAAAAGATTATTGCCATTATAAAATCATAAGTAAGAGTTTATAGCTGAATACACTTTATCAACATTACACTTTTTTCTCATTGTCACAAAAGAACCTTTCTAAATATGTAAATCGAAAAGATATAAACAGAAATGTCTGTGTAAGAAGAATCTACACTAGACTAGTTTTACTATGTAGTGTGTCCCCTACAGTATATTCATATTATTATTGTTATTCTATGATTATCATTAGTATCATAAAATGAATAGAACATTGATTGAATATGTGACACAGAATCAAGCTAATGATGAAAATAAAAGTGAAAAGTAAAAGTGAAAAGAATAAAAGTGAAAAGTAGCTTAATATAGAAGTATCAACTTCTGAAATGAGATTAAAAAAAAAACTATTAATATGCTGACATTCACATCTGCTATCACTCATTAGGCACAGGCATGCTCTGTGCTTTTCTAATCTTATCAACACTTTCCAGAAGGAAAGACAAGCTCATTGAGTCATTAACAAAATCCAACAGATAAAAATATATACACTCATTCTGCACTTTATTAGGAACTCCTGTAGGAGCCAATTTCTATATTTTTCTTTTGGGACATAAAGTGCTTATTTTCTATGTTGTGATATGTGTGACGGTGATTTCTGTTTAGTGGCTCCCCCTGCAGGTGGAGAAGTCCGTTATTATATAGGAAGTGCCAAGGCTACCAGTAGGGGTTTTTGGCTAGGAAAGCACACAGTCTTTAGACCTTGATCTTGACCTTGACAGCCTGTTTGTTTGTTCGCAAATGGTAGCATATTTTAGCTTACCAGATTGCTTTATAATTTTGATAGCCTGCATTTTGAATATCATTTTTGTGGAAAATGGAACAATAAACCGAAGATCATTTTATTTCAACGTAACTCTCGTCTCCGTTTGTTCAAGCGTCTACTACAGCCTACCTAGCCAGACCCTGAGTGATATACAATAGGAAATGTTTTAGTCACTACAACTCCTGTACACTTTCTCATGGTGGAGGTGGTGTAATGGTGTGGGAAATGTTTTCTTGGCACACTTTGGGCCCGTTAATCCAAATCAATCATTGCTTGAATGCTACAGCCTATTTGAGTATTATTGCTGACCATGTGCATCCCTTCATGGCTACAATTTACCCATCTTCTAATGGCTACTTCCAGCATGATAATGCACCATGTCACAAAGCAAAAGTCATCTCAAACTTGTTTCATGAACATGACAATGAGTTCAGTGTTCTTCAGTGGCCTTCCCAGTCACCGGATCTGAATCCAATTGAACACTTTTGGGGTGTGGTAGAACGGGAGACTCACAGCTTGAAAGTACACCTGAAAAATCTGCAGGAATTGCGTAATCCATGGCCATCATCATGGACCAGAATCTCAAAGGAATGTTTCCAACATCTTGTGGAATCAATACCATGAAAAATGTAGGCTGTTTTGAGAGCAAAGGGAGGCACTACCCAGTATTAGTGTTCTCTGCTCAGTAATCATTGTTGTGGTTCTATGTAAAGTCAAGGCAAAAAGTAAGCAGTCAAAGTTGTACAACCATGCATGTTTTTTTATTATAAATTAATTGAAGTGTAGACCTTTGGATTTTTTAATTGTTGCACTAGCATTTCTTAGCTAAACTGATGTGATTTTTGTTTTCCTCAAAGACAAATGTGGAGCAATTCTATGTGACTCACCAGACCATGTCCTCTCTGTAAGTGCTAAACTTGGACTTTGCCTCAGTGACCCAGTGTCAAATGTTTTGTTGAAGGCCAAAGGCCATTGAGAGAATCATGCTTTTGTGCTTGAGCATAACTTTATTAGGATGTCTCTTGATATGTCTTTTGCAGTGCACCCCTCAGGAAATGAACAGTGTTGTCTACACCACAGTGGACTTCAAGCCACATGAGAAGCCCATGCAGCTGTATGCTAACCTTAGGATGCACAGCCCCATAGCCAGAGGCCCTGACACACACTGGACCACAGAGCATGCTGAGACTGTGGAGTACTTGCTTGTTTATCTTAAGTATTCTCGCTAAAAACAGTTTAGCGTACACATCGTACAGCCGACAAGAACTTCTGGACATCGGTTCCGGCACTCCAGTCATCTTTATCGACGATATACCCGAGATTAGCAAAACAGCGGGTCCAGCTAACTCCGCTACACCGACCGGAAGAGGCCCCAGACCGGCTCGGAAACGAAAACACAGGCGAGGGAGCCGAGGTGGGCTGAGAGCTAGGCTAAAGCTAACTCCACACCGACTCTCACTACCTAGCCTTTTCCTTGCAAATGTTCGTTCCCTGGCAAACAAGATGGATGAACTGCGGCTGCGGATCACCACCCACAAATGGATTAAGGAATGTAACATCATGGTTTTCACTGAAACCTGGCTCAACAGCGAGGTACCCGACAACGCTATCGAGCTAGCAGGGCGCTGCGTTCTCCGAGCAGACAGAACAGCAGGCGACTCCGGTAAGACCAGAGGTGGAGGTTTGTGCATTTATGTGAACAAGACGTGGTGCACGGACACTACCATCACCGAGAGTCACTGCTCAGCTAACCTGGAGTTTCTCATGGTTAAGTGTAGACCTTTCTGTCTGCCCAGAGAGTTCACGTCTACTGTTATCACGTCAGCCTATATCCCCCCGGATGCTAATGCTAAGATTGCTATGAAAGAACTGCATGCTGCCATTAGCAAACAACAGACTGCATCCCGAGGCAGCCTTCATTGTCGCGGGTGACTTCAATCACTCCAACTTAAAGACTGTACTGCCCAAATTCCACCGAAATGTCTCATGCCCCACCAGAGGAGACAGGACATTGGACCAAGTATACACCAGCATGGCTGATGCGTACAAAGCCGTTCCCCTCCCCCACCTAGGTCAATCAGACCACCTCTCATTGTTCCTACTGCCCAAGTACTCAGCACTCATCAAACGAGTGAAACCTACAGTGAGGACAGTGAAGGTCTGGCCAGAGGGAGCTGACTCAGCGCTCCAGCAGCATTTTGGAAACACTGACTGGGGTGTGTTTGCCACTCAGGCCACCCATGACTCCCACACGGACATTGATTCATATGCCTCATCTGTTTTGGACTACATCAATTCCAACATCAGCAGTGTCACCACACTCAAGCGGATCACCACTTTCCCTAATCAGAAGCCATGGATGAACAGTGAGGTCCGACTCCTGCTGAAGGCACGCGACATTGCCTTCAGATCAGGGGATGCTCGGGCCTATAGCTCATATAGGGCTAATCTGCAGAGGGGCATCAAAAAGGCCAAGCACAACCACAAGCTGAGGATAGAAGATCACTTCAGAAACAACTCTGACCCCCGACGCATGTGGCAGGGCATCCAGGCCATCACAGACTACAAACCAACTAACACCTCACCCCTCTCCGTTGACGCCTCCCTCCCTGATGAGCTGAACCACTTCTACGGCCGCTTTGACAGGGACAACAAGGAGGTGGCCATCAAGGCTGTGCTCCCTGCGGATCACCAGCCCCTCACTCTATCTCCCACCGACGTGTGTGCGGCACTGAGCAGGACTAACGCACGCAAGGCTGCTGGTCCTGATGGGATTCCCGGACGCGTCCTCAGGGCCTGCGCTGTGCAGCTGACTAAGGTTTGGACTGACATATTCAACCTGTCCCTAGCCCAAGCAGCTGTCCCCACGTGCTTCAAAACCACCTCCATCGTGCCGGTGCCAAAACACTCCACTGCAACGAGCTTAAATGACTTCCGACCAGTGGCACTCACGCCCATCATCATGAAGTGCTTCGAGAGGCTGGTCTTAGCTCAACTCAAGACCTGCCTACCACCCACACTGGACCCCTTTCAATTCGCCTACCGGCAGAACAGGAGTACAGAGGATGCCATTTCAACGGCACTTCACTCCGCCCTGTCCCACCTCGACAAGACTAACTCTTATGTGAGAATGCTGTTTATTGACTTCAGCTCAGCATTCAACACCATCATCCCCTCCAAACTGATCTCCAAACTCAGGCAACTGGGCATCAACCCCTCCCTCTGCAACTGGATTCTAGACTTCCTGACCAACAGGCCGCAGTCTGTTAGGCTTCACAACCACACCTCCTCAACCCTCACCCTGAACACCGGCGTTCCACAAGGCTGTGTGCTGAGCCCCCTCCTTTACTCCCTCTTCACCCACGACTGCACACCTGTACATGGCTCAAACACCATTGTTAAGTTTGCAGACGACACAACGGTGATCGGTCTCATCAGCAACAACGATGAGTCGGCCTACAGGGAGGAGGTCCAGCACCTAACAGTGTGGTGCAACGACAATAACCTGGCTCTCAACACCAAGAAGACCAAAGAACTCATTGTGGACTTCAGGAAGTCTAAAGCTGGCGCACACACCCCCATCCTCATCAACGAGACTGAGGTGGAGCGAGTCACCAGCTTCAAGTTTCTGGGTGTCCACATCTCTGAGGACCTCTCCTGGACCCTCAACACCTCCACCCTGATAAAGAAGGCTCACCAGCGTCTCTTCTTCCTGAGGAGACTAAAGAAGGTCCATCTGTCTCCTCAGATCCTGGTGAATTTCTACCGCTGCACCATCGAGAGTATCCTTACCAACTGTGTCACAGTATGGTATGGCAACTGCTCGGCATCGGACCGGAAAGCACTGCAGAGGGTGGTGAAAACTGCCCAACGCATCACCGGTTCCTCACTCCCCTCCATCGAGGCTGTCCAGGGCAAACGATGCTTGCGTAAGGCACGCAGCATCGTCAAGGACATTTCTCACCCCAACCATAGACTTTTCACCCCACTCCCCTCCGGGAGGCGCTACAGGTCTCTCCGCACCCGAACCAGTAGGTTCAGAGGCAGCTTCTTCCCTGCGGCTGTCACCCTACTGAACTTGAACACTGCACCGACCTGACAACCTACTACCCCTGCAACCCACCCCCCCCCCCCCCCCCCCCCCACCCGGACAATTGCACTATTGCACTATTACTCCCCTCCCCTGCTCTTACTCAATACCACTGCTCTTCTGTACATACCTGTCCATACTGTTCATACTGTTCATAATGCACATAATGCACATATCCTTATATTTTCTTTAATACTACTGCACATACTGTACATACCTGTTTATACTGTTTATACGGCATTCCATATTTATATTTATTTTGCTATCTACCTCATGCTACTGTTAATACATATATACTGCTAGACTGCATTACCCATACAGCTCATATGCTGCTACACTGTTCATACTGTAACTATTTATTCTGCTATAATGCTACTGTTACTCATATACTGCTATACTGCACTGCTATATTATACTGCACTACTACTGATCATATATTGCACTACCTGTAAATACTGTTCATTGCACTTTCTGCTATTTTGCACTTCTGGTTAGACGCTAACTGCATTTCGTTGTCTCTGTACTTGTACTCTGCACAATGACAATAAAGTTGAATCTAATCTAATCTAATCTACTCCACACTGGCTATCAGCCAGTGAATTAGACTGTATGTTGATTCAAGTAGAACAATGAAATAAAGCAATTTCATAAGTCCATTTACAGTTTTCATGTTATTTTGATCATATTGATGAAAATCTGTTTTGTTTAGACTTTATAATGATTTCCTCCTGGATTTCAGTCTCACTTTCAACCAGCCTGCCCTATTCACAGGCTGTGATAGCACCAGAGAGGGAACTTGTCCATCGGGTTATCTTACACTCTATCCACATGTCCTTATCAGCTTCCCCTGGATTAAAACCTCACTGAGAGTACCTGGCCCTGGCCCCCACCATTTAGAGTCTCGCTCAATAATCTATTCTTAGCCTTTTCTTACATTACAGAAAGGTTCCACAAGAAGACGGTTCTACCTCAGAGAAAGAGCTTGAAAAGTCAAGAGATACATCCTAATGTTGGTGCCTGTTCAGATAAAAAAGAACTGGTCTGTTAGAAAAGACCATTAAAGAATACAAGTGGTTTCTATTGCCTCTGCCCTTAAAGGCAGCAAGCAAAGATGGTCACTTTACTGTACTGTGACCACACTACATGAGCTCTCAGATTCATAGAGGACCCATACACCCAAAACAATCAAATATACAGACAAAAATACTTTTTGCAATGTTCAAATATATTTTATTCATAGGCAGTTATGCACATCTCTCCATCTTTGATCTTCTCCATAATTTCTCCATCTTCATCTCATTTAAATCAACATTGGTTTGACAGCCTCAAATAAAACATACTAGTCTCTACTAGAAGACATGATGTTAGGGCTGTTTGCGATCTGTGGAGGTCTGGTTCTGCTTACACTGCCTGGGCCAGACCCACCATGTTGTTCTGTCTGTCAAAGACGGAGTAGAACTTCCTGATGAAGACATCTCCCAAGATCCACAGCTGGTCACCGCCACCGTTGCCGAAGCCAGTGTTGCAGCCATAGCTGGTCTAGAAAGACAGAGCGGAGGATTTTACTGATGGAATTCCACTTTTACTCCAAGATATTTAAATTAAATGTTGCTTTTGGCATTGGCTGGTTGGGCTGTATATACTGTAACTTACAGTGCTGCTTGAAAGTATGTAAACCCCTTGTGCAATTATAGATTTTTTTAGTTTTTATCATGAAATCTTTATTTATTCAGAACCAGTCTTTTTTATCTGACATAACAGGTTTATATTTACCAATTCCATATGTTGGTTTAGAGGAAATCATGCGTGTAGTAGAAAAACTAAACCCAAAAATGCGTGAACCCCAAGTTGCATTGGTTCCATCAAGTAGGCAAGTAGAATCAGGTGGGTAAATAATTTCAAGCAGCACTGTATGTATGCCAAACAATTGGACTGACCTGGGAGATGTAGGCAGATGCAGGGATAGTGAAAGCATGATTGTTGATGGTAAAGGTCACTTCAGGCATGCTCTGGATGTTTTGACAGTTGACAGTGGCCTGTGTGAGGAATATGACATTATGTTAGACATTATTGTGGATAAACCAGAGTTGGTGATAGACAATTAAACACATTGTTTAACTCACCTCTCCATATTGGTTGGTAGAGGCTCCCACCCAGGCGTTCATGTTCTTGATGTCAGACGTTGGGCCGACGATAAGGGAGGTGCCAGTGTCAATAATGGCCTGGCAGCCGCCGGAGCAAGCCACTGTGTTGCCATTTATGGTAACACTGTAATGACAAAATAATAGATGAGTGAATGCACTGCAGGATTTGGTAATATGCCAAACACAATTCCAAAAATTAGTTATGACTTAAGTTAACTTTTTGTATACTGCAATGTGTGTATAATGAAACTATGGATGTTGGCTCAAAGACATATGGACATGTAATGTATAATGTAATCGTGTGTCGAGTACCTGTCCATTTTGATCTGCCAGTAGCTTTCGGAGGAGAGAGGGATCCAGGTGAGCTGTCCAGAGAAGTAATTGCTCTCAATTTCACCGAAACTCACCACACTGCCCTCGGTACTGTTTCTAAGAAAGGGAGGAGATCAAAGCCGTTCACTTACCAGTACAGGTAACATCTAAAGCAAAGAACCACAACACAAATACCATGTGTTATACAGTTACTACTACACAGGTACAACGTGAGGCCCTCTCTTTTTTGACTTATATATAATATCTCTTCTTAGAGTTATGTCAGTCTCCCCCACCCCCACACCCATCCGTGTTAGTGTAGCTACCCGCTCAGGTAGACAGAGAAGAGGCTCTGAGAGACCAGGCGTTGGCTGATCATGTTGTCAAAGACGGGTGTGGCCTGGGAAGAGGATATGGAAGGGAAGGCCAGACCCAGGATCCCATCAGCCACCATGCTGGCCATGAAGGGAGCCTCCGTCTGACTAACGCCAAAGATCTGCTGGTTCACTGAGATCCCGCCCACCTGTACCCACATGGAAGCCAGAGATCAGTCAGTCAATCAGTTTTATTTAAATTGTGCTTTTCTCAACCACAATACAACTTAGTTACCAATGAGCTTATTGATAATACAATGTGTCACAATGCTGCTAAATGCAATGCTTTGGTTGGATTAAAGTACCTCAACAGTATCATAGGCCAGTTGTCCAGTCATGCTGCCAGTTCCATACTGAATAGACAAAGCCTTGTTGGCCCATTTGAAGGTGCTGGATTGCCCGGGGTTGAATTTCTGATGGTTCTCTACGAAACATAAAAACATTTCATTCAAACATTTTCATTCACAGTAGATATGCTCTTTTTAACTGTATGATGTGAATGTTAGTAGGCCTACCCCTACTTAAAAAATTAGCATATCACCAGTGTGCACTGTAGGGGAATAAAATGATGTATTGGATGTTTAGCTGTAAATGTACATTCATTATATTGTACTGTTTTTGATAATGTTCAGGAGGACCAACTCGGTCCTAGTACACTGTACACCTCAGGGTGCTCCCATCAGACAACCCTACTCACGGCAAGCCTGGCTGGTGCTGCAGTAGACAGAGGGCACCCACAGGTTGGAAGAGCCAGTGTCAAAGATAACTTTGAAGGACTGGGGGGGAGTGCCAATGGAGATCACACCATAGTAAGACAACTGGAGGGAGATACAAGAGCAAAGACATCACTTCAGAAGACTATAGGAACAGTCAACTTTCCACACACAAAGAAGGATGAACCCTTTTCAACGCTCTATGCTCATGTTCCATGTTCAGTCAATTGAATTCAAGCAAAACATGTATACTGTTTCATAAGCCTAAACAATGTAAGTTAGAAAATACAGTTGTTAAATGTTGGATAATGAGATTCTGGAGATTCAGAATCCTGGTTGAGCACTCAGCCCTTGTTTGAGGACTCACATCAGCATCATTGGTCATGGCCTCATCGCCTGACTGGTAGAACTTGGCCATGGGGTTGTAGGGGTACATCTTCCTGTACTCGTCCCACAGGCCCTTCTCCTGCAGATTCTCCCTGGCAGTCTTGCCCTTGATCAGAGAGATCCTGAAACACACAAGAGAATCAGACCAACAGGGTATTTCATTGGCAGTGCTAAAGAGGAAGAGGAAGAGGAAGGCTGGAACTCACCTGTGAACGCACTCGGAGAGGCCCATCAGGGCACAAAGGACAATAGCCCACTTCATCATGGTTGCTCGGGTTCTGTTCTTGGACTGAAAGTGAGGCTGGACTAGCAGACCCAGGTCCTTATATACAGTACAGACTGTGTCCCCTGACCACGTATGCCCTCCTTTATCACACCATATTATAACTTCTGATAAGAAATATGTGATATGACAAGAAATATAAAACTCAAGAGTAAATATCCGTTTGAGCAATGTTAATGTATTGACAAAAGATTATTGCCATTATAAAATCATAAGTAAGAGTTTATAGCTGAATACACTTTATCAACATTACACTTTTTTCTCATTGTCACAAAAGAACCTTTCTAAATATGTAAATCGAAAAGATATAAACAGAAATGTCTGTGTAAGAAGAATCTACACTAGACTAGTTTTACTATGTAGTGTGTCCCCTACAGTATATTCATATTATTATTGTTATTCTATGATTATCATTAGTATCATAAAATGAATAGAACATTGATTGAATATGTGACACAGAATCAAGCTAATGATGAAAATAAAAGTGAAAAGTAAAAGTGAAAAGAATAAAAGTGAAAAGTAGCTTAATATAGAAGTATCAACTTCTGAAATGAGATTAAAAAAAAAACTATTAATATGCTGACATTCACATCTGCTATCACTCATTAGGCACAGGCATGCTCTGTGCTTTTCTAATCTTATCAACACTTTCCAGAAGGAAAGACAAGCTCATTGAGTCATTAACAAAATCCAACAGATAAAAATATATACACTCACTTAACACTTTATTAGGAACTCCTGTAGGAGCCAATTTCTATATTTTTCTTTTGGGACATAAAGTGCTTATTTTCTATGTTGTGATATGTGTGACAGTGATTTCTGTTTAGTGGCTCCCCCTGCAGGTGGAGAAGTCCGTTATTATATAGGAAGTGCCAAGGCTACCAGTAGGGGTTTTTGGCTAGGAAAGCACACAGTCTTTAGACCTTGATCTTGACCTTGACAGCCTGTTTGTTTGTTCGCAAATGGTAGCATATTTTAGCTTACCAGATTGCTTTATAATTTTGATAGCCTGCATTTTGAATATCATTTTTGTGGAAAATGGAACAATAAACCGAAGATCATTTTATTTCAACGTAACTCTCGTCTCCGTTTGTTCAAGCGTCTACTACAGCCTACCTAGCCAGACCCTGAGTGATATACAATAGGAAATGTTTTAGTCACTACAACTCCTGTACACTTTCTCATGGTGGAGGTGGTGTAATGGTGTGGGAAATGTTTTCTTGGCACACTTTGGGCCCGTTAATCCAAATCAATCATTGCTTGAATGCTACAGCCTATTTGAGTATTATTGCTGACCATGTGCATCCCTTCATGGCTACAATTTACCCATCTTCTAATGGCTACTTCCAGCATGATAATGCACCATGTCACAAAGCAAAAGTCATCTCAAACTTGTTTCATGAACATGACAATGAGTTCAGTGTTCTTCAGTGGCCTTCCCAGTCACCGGATCTGAATCCAATTGAACACTTTTGGGGTGTGGTAGAACGGGAGACTCACAGCTTGAAAGTACACCTGAAAAATCTGCAGGAATTGCGTAATCCATGGCCATCATCATGGACCAGAATCTCAAAGGAATGTTTCCAACATCTTGTGGAATCAATACCATGAAAAATGTAGGCTGTTTTGAGAGCAAAGGGAGGCACTACCCAGTATTAGTGTTCTCTGCTCAGTAATCATTGTTGTGGTTCTATGTAAAGTCAAGGCAAAAAGTAAGCAGTCAAAGTTGTACAACCATGCATGTTTTTTTATTATAAATTAATTGAAGTGTAGACCTTTGGATTTTTTAATTGTTGCACTAGCATTTCTTAGCTAAACTGATGTGATTTTTGTTTTCCTCAAAGACAAATGTGGAGCAATTCTATGTGACTCACCAGACCATGTCCTCTCTGTAAGTGCTAAACTTGGACTTTGCCTCAGTGACCCAGTGTCAAATGTTTTGTTGAAGGCCAAAGGCCATTGAGAGAATCATGCTTTTGTGCTTGAGCATAACTTTATTAGGATGTCTCTTGATATGTCTTTTGCAGTGCACCCCTCAGGAAATGAACAGTGTTGTCTACACCACAGTGGACTTCAAGCCACATGAGAAGCCCATGCAGCTGTATGCTAACCTTAGGATGCACAGCCCCATAGCCAGAGGCCCTGACACACACTGGACCACAGAGCATGCTGAGACTGTGGAGTACTTGCTTGTTTATCTTAAGTATTCTCGCTAAAAACAGTTTAGCGTACACATCGTACAGCCGACAAGAACTTCTGGACATCGGTTCCGGCACTCCAGTCATCTTTATCGACGATATACCCGAGATTAGCAAAACAGCGGGTCCAGCTAACTCCGCTACACCGACCGGAAGAGGCCCCAGACCGGCTCGGAAACGAAAACACAGGCGAGGGAGCCGAGGTGGGCTGAGAGCTAGGCTAAAGCTAACTCCACACCAACTCTCACTACCTAGCCTTTTCCTTGCAAATGTTCGTTCCCTGGCAAACAAGATGGATGAACTGCGGCTGCGGATCACCACCCACAAATGGATTAAGGAATGTAACATCATGGTTTTCACTGAAACCTGGCTCAACAGCGAGGTACCCGACAACGCTATCGAGCTAGCAGGGCGCTGCGTTCTCCGAGCAGACAGAACAGCAGGCGACTCCGGTAAGACCAGAGGTGGAGGTTTGTGCATTTATGTGAACAAGACGTGGTGCACGGACACTACCATCACCGAGAGTCACTGCTCAGCTAACCTGGAGTTTCTCATGGTTAAGTGTAGACCTTTCTATCTGCCCAGAGAGTTCACGTCTACTGTTATCACGGCAGCCTATATCCCCCCGGATGCTAATGCTAAGATTGCTATGAAAGAACTGCATGCTGCCATTAGCAAACAACAGACTGCATCCCGAGGCAGCCTTCATTGTCGCGGGTGACTTCAATCACTCCAACTTAAAGACTGTACTGCCCAAATTCCACCGAAATGTCTCATGCCCCACCAGAGGAGACAGGACATTGGACCAAGTATACACCAGCATGGCTGATGCGTACAAAGCCGTTCCCCTCCCCCACCTAGGTCAATCAGACCACCTCTCATTGTTCCTACTGCCCAAGTACTCAGCACTCATCAAACGAGTGAAACCTACAGTGAGGACAGTGAAGGTCTGGCCAGAGGGAGCTGACTCAGCGCTCCAGCAGCATTTTGGAAACACTGACTGGGGTGTGTTTGCCACTCAGGCCACCCATGACTCCCACACGGACATTGATTCATATGCCTCATCTGTTTTGGACTACATCAATTCCAACATCAGCAGTGTCACCACACTCAAGCGGATCACCACTTTCCCTAATCAGAAGCCATGGATGAACAGTGAGGTCCGACTCCTGCTGAAGGCACGCGACATTGCCTTCAGATCAGGGGATGCTCGGGCCTATAGCTCATATAGGGCTAATCTGCAGAGGGGCATCAAAAAGGCCAAGCACAACCACAAGCTGAGGATAGAAGATCACTTCAGAAACAACTCTGACCCCCGACGCATGTGGCAGGGCATCCAGGCCATCACAGACTACAAACCAACTAACACCTCACCCCTCTCCGTTGACGCCTCCCTCCCTGATGAGCTGAACCACTTCTACGGCCGCTTTGACAGGGACAACAAGGAGGTGGCCATCAAGGCTGTGCTCCCTGCGGATCACCAGCCCCTCACTCTATCTCCCACCGACGTGTGTGCGGCACTGAGCAGGACTAACGCACGCAAGGCTGCTGGTCCTGATGGGATTCCCGGACGCGTCCTCAGGGCCTGCGCTGTGCAGCTGACTAAGGTTTGGACTGACATATTCAACCTGTCCCTAGCCCAAGCAGCTGTCCCCGCGTGCTTCAAAACCACCTCCATCGTGCCGGTGCCAAAACACTCCACTGCAACGAGCTTAAATGACTTCCGACCAGTGGCACTCACGCCCATCATCATGAAGTGCTTCGAGAGGCTGGTCTTAGCTCAACTCAAGACCTGCCTACCACCCACACTGGACCCCTTTCAATTCGCCTACCGGCAGAACAGGAGTACAGAGGATGCCATTTCAACGGCACTTCACTCCGCCCTGTCCCACCTCGACAAGACTAACTCTTATGTGAGAATGCTGTTTATTGACTTCAGCTCAGCATTCAACACCATCATCCCCTCCAAACTGATCTCCAAACTCAGGCAACTGGGCATCAACCCCTCCCTCTGCAACTGGATTCTAGACTTCCTGACCAACAGGCCGCAGTCTGTTAGGCTTCACAACCACACCTCCTCAACCCTCACCCTGAACACCGGCGTTCCACAAGGCTGTGTGCTGAGCCCCCTCCTTTACTCCCTCTTCACCCACGACTGCACACCTGTACATGGCTCAAACACCATTGTTAAGTTTGCAGACGACACAACGGTGATCGGTCTCATCAGCAACAACGATGAGTCGGCCTACAGGGAGGAGGTCCAGCACCTAACAGTGTGGTGCAACGACAATAACCTGGCTCTCAACACCAAGAAGACCAAAGAACTCATTGTGGACTTCAGGAAGTCTAAAGCTGGCGCACACACCCCCATCCTCATCAACGAGACTGAGGTGGAGCGAGTCACCAGCTTCAAGTTTCTGGGTGTCCACATCTCTGAGGACCTCTCCTGGACCCTCAACACCTCCACCCTGATAAAGAAGGCTCACCAGCGTCTCTTCTTCCTGAGGAGACTAAAGAAGGTCCATCTGTCTCCTCAGATCCTGGTGAATTTCTACCGCTGCACCATCGAGAGTATCCTTACCAACTGTGTCACAGTATGGTATGGCAACTGCTCGGCATCGGACCGGAAAGCACTGCAGAGGGTGGTGAAAACTGCCCAACGCATCACCGGTTCCTCACTCCCCTCCATCGAGGCTGTCCAGGGCAAACGATGCTTGCGTAAGGCACGCAGCATCGTCAAGGACATTTCTCACCCCAACCATAGACTTTTCACCCCACTCCCCTCCGGGAGGCGCTACAGGTCTCTCCGCACCCGAACCAGTAGGTTCAGAGGCAGCTTCTTCCCTGCGGCTGTCACCCTACTGAACTTGAACACTGCACCGACCTGACAACCTACTACCCCTGCAACCCACCCCCCCCCCCCCCCCCCCCCACCCGGACAATTGCACTATTGCACTATTACTCCCCTCCCCTGCTCTTACTCAATACCACTGCTCTTCTGTACATACCTGTCCATACTGTTCATACTGTTCATAATGCACATAATGCACATATCCTTATATTTTCTTTAATACTACTGCACATACTGTACATACCTGTTTATACTGTTTATACGGCATTCCATATTTATATTTATTTTGCTATCTACCTCATGCTACTGTTAATACATATATACTGCTAGACTGCATTACCCATACAGCTCATATGCTGCTACACTGTTCATACTGTAACTATTTATTCTGCTATAATGCTACTGTTACTCATATACTGCTATACTGCACTGCTATATTATACTGCACTACTACTGATCATATATTGCACTACCTGTAAATACTGTTCATTGCACTTTCTGCTATTTTGCACTTCTGGTTAGACGCTAACTGCATTTCGTTGTCTCTGTACTTGTACTCTGCACAATGACAATAAAGTTGAATCTAATCTAATCTAATCTACTCCACACTGGCTATCAGCCAGTGAATTAGACTGTATGTTGATTCAAGTAGAACAATGAAATAAAGCAATTTCATAAGTCCATTTACAGTTTTCATGTTATTTTGATCATATTGATGAAAATCTGTTTTGTTTAGACTTTATAATGATTTCCTCCTGGATTTCAGTCTCACTTTCAACCAGCCTGCCCTATTCACAGGCTGTGATAGCACCAGAGAGGGAACTTGTCCATCGGGTTATCTTACACTCTATCCACATGTCCTTATCAGCTTCCCCTGGATTAAAACCTCACTGAGAGTACCTGGCCCTGGCCCCCACCATTTAGAGTCTCGCTCAATAATCTATTCTTAGCCTTTTCTTACATTACAGAAAGGTTCCACAAGAAGACGGTTCTACCTCAGAGAAAGAGCTTGAAAAGTCAAGAGATACATCCTAATGTTGGTGCCTGTTCAGATAAAAAAGAACTGGTCTGTTAGAAAAGACCATTAAAGAATACAAGTGGTTTCTATTGCCTCTGCCCTTAAAGGCAGCAAGCAAAGATGGTCACTTTACTGTACTGTGACCACACTACATGAGCTCTCAGATTCATAGAGGACCCATACACCCAAAACAATCAAATATACAGACAAAAATACTTTTTGCAATGTTCAAATATATTTTATTCATAGGCAGTTATGCACATCTCTCCATCTTTGATCTTCTCCATAATTTCTCCATCTTCATCTCATTTAAATCAACATTGGTTTGACAGCCTCAAATAAAACATACTAGTCTCTACTAGAAGACATGATGTTAGGGCTGTTTGCGATCTGTGGAGGTCTGGTTCTGCTTACACTGCCTGGGCCAGACCCACCATGTTGTTCTGTCTGTCAAAGACGGAGTAGAACTTCCTGATGAAGACATCTCCCAAGATCCACAGCTGGTCACCGCCACCGTTGCCGAAGCCAGTGTTGCAGCCATAGCTGGTCTAGAAAGACAGAGCGGAGGATTTTACTGATGGAATTCCACTTTTACTCCAAGATATTTAAATTAAATGTTGCTTTTGGCATTGGCTGGTTGGGCTGTATATACTGTAACTTACAGTGCTGCTTGAAAGTATGTAAACCCCTTGTGCAATTATAGATTTTTTTAGTTTTTATCATGAAATCTTTATTTATTCAGAACCAGTCTTTTTTATCTGACATAACAGGTTTATATTTACCAATTCCATATGTTGGTTTAGAGGAAATCATGCGTGTAGTAGAAAAACTAAACCCAAAAATGCGTGAACCCCAAGTTGCATTGGTTCCATCAAGTAGGCAAGTAGAATCAGGTGGGTAAATAATTTCAAGCAGCACTGTATGTATGCCAAACAATTGGACTGACCTGGGAGATGTAGGCAGATGCAGGGATAGTGAAAGCATGATTGTTGATGGTAAAGGTCACTTCAGGCATGCTCTGGATGTTTTGACAGTTGACAGTGGCCTGTGTGAGGAATATGACATTATGTTAGACATTATTGTGGATAAACCAGAGTTGGTGATAGACAATTAAACACATTGTTTAACTCACCTCTCCATATTGGTTGGTAGAGGCTCCCACCCAGGCGTTCATGTTCTTGATGTCAGACGTTGGGCCGACGATAAGGGAGGTGCCAGTGTCAATAATGGCCTGGCAGCCGCCGGAGCAAGCCACTGTGTTGCCATTTATGGTAACACTGTAATGACAAAATAATAGATGAGTGAATGCACTGCAGGATTTGGTAATATGCCAAACACAATTCCAAAAATTAGTTATGACTTAAGTTAACTTTTTGTATACTGCAATGTGTGTATAATGAAACTATGGATGTTGGCTCAAAGACATATGGACATGTAATGTATAATGTAATCGTGTGTCGAGTACCTGTCCATTTTGATCTGCCAGTAGCTTTCGGAGGAGAGAGGGATCCAGGTGAGCTGTCCAGAGAAGTAATTGCTCTCAATTTCACCGAAACTCACCACACTGCCCTCGGCACTGTTTCTAAGAAAGGGAGGAGATCAAAGCCGTTCACTTACCAGTACAGGTAACATCTAAAGCAAAGAACCACAACACAAATACCATGTGTTATACAGTTACTACTACACAGGTACAACGTGAGGCCCTCTCTTTTTTGACTTATATATAATATCTCTTCTTAGAGTTATGTCAGTCTCCCCCACCCCCACACCCATCCGTGTTAGTGTAGCTACCCGCTCAGGTAGACAGAGAAGAGGCTCTGAGAGACCAGGCGTTGGCTGATCATGTTGTCAAAGACGGGTGTGGCCTGGGAAGAGGATATGGAAGGGAAGGCCAGACCCAGGATCCCATCAGCCACCATGCTGGCCATGAAGGGAGCCTCCGTCTGACTAACGCCAAAGATCTGCTGGTTCACTGAGATCCCGCCCACCTGTACCCACATGGAAGCCAGAGATCAGTCAGTCAATCAGTTTTATTTAAATTGTGCTTTTCTCAACCACAATACAACTTAGTTACCAATGAGCTTATTGATAATACAATGTGTCACAATGCTGCTAAATGCAATGCTTTGGTTGGATTAAAGTACCTCAACAGTATCATAGGCCAGTTGTCCAGTCATGCTGCCAGTTCCATACTGAATAGACAAAGCCTTGTTGGCCCATTTGAAGGTGCTGGATTGCCCGGGGTTGAATTTCTGATGGTTCTCTACGAAACATAAAAACATTTCATTCAAACATTTTCATTCACAGTAGATATGCTCTTTTTAACTGTATGATGTGAATGTTAGTAGGCCTACCCCTACTTAAAAAATTAGCATATCACCAGTGTGCACTGTAGGGGAATAAAATGATGTATTGGATGTTTAGCTGTAAATGTACATTCATTATATTGTACTGTTTTTGATAATGTTCAGGAGGACCAACTCGGTCCTAGTACACTGTACACCTCAGGGTGCTCCCATCAGACAACCCTACTCACGGCAAGCCTGGCTGGTGCTGCAGTAGACAGAGGGCACCCATAGGTTGGAAGAGCCAGTGTCAAAGATAACTTTGAAGGACTGGGGGGGAGTGCCAATGGAGATCACACCATAGTAAGACAACTGGAGGGAGATACAAGAGCAAAGACATCACTTCAGAAGACTATAGGAACAGTCAACTTTCCACACACAAAGAAGGATGAACCCTTTTCAACGCTCTATGCTCATGTTCCATGTTCAGTCAATTGAATTCAAGCAAAACATGTATACTGTTTCATAAGCCTAAACAATGTAAGTTAGAAAATACAGTTGTTAAATGTTGGATAATGAGATTCTGGAGATTCAGAATCCTGGTTGAGCACTCAGCCCTTGTTTGAGGACTCACATCAGCATCATTGGTCATGGCCTCATCGCCTGACTGGTAGAACTTGGCCATGGGGTTGTAGGGGTACTTCTTCCTGTACTCGTCCCACAGGCCCTTCTCCTGCAGATTCTCCCTGGCAGTCTTGCCCTTGATCAGAGAGATCCTGAAACACACAAGAGAATCAGACCAACAGGGTATTTCATTGGCAGTGCTAGAGAGGAAGAGGAAGAGGAAGGCTGGAACTCACCTGTGAACGCACTCGGAGAGGCCCATCAGGGCACAAAGGACAATAGCCCACTTCATCATGGTTGCTCGGGTTCTGTTCTTGGACTGAAAGTGAGGCTGGACTAGCAGACCCAGGTCCTTATATACAGTATAGACTTTGTCCCCTGACCACGTATGCCCTCCTTTATCACACCATATTATAACTTCTGATAAGAAATTTGTGATATGACAAGAAATATAAAACTCAAGAGTAAATATCCGTTTGAGCAATGTTAATGCATTGACAAAAGATTATTGCCATTATAAAATCATAAGTAAGAGTTTATAGCTGAATACACTTTATCAACATTACACTTTTTTCTCATTGTCACAAAAGAACCTTTCTAAATATGTAAATCGAAAAGATATAAACAGAAATGTCTGTGTAAGAAGAATCTACACTAGACTAGTTTTACTATGTAGTGTGTCCCCTACAGTATATTCATATTATTATTGTTATTCTATGATTATCATTAGTATCATAAAATGAATAGAACATTGATTGAATATGTGACACAGAATCAAGCTAATGATGAAAATAAAAGTGAAAAGTAAAAGTGAAAAGAATAAAAGTGAAAAGTAGCTTAATATAGAAGTATCAACTTCTGAAATGAGATAAAAAAAAAACCTTTTAATATGTTGACATTCACATCTGCTATCACTCATTAGGCTCAGGCATGCTCTGTGCTTTTCTAATCTTATCAACACTTTCCAGAAGGAAAGACAAGCTCATTAGAGATATTTAATAACAAAATCCAACAGATAAAAATATATACACTCATTGGGCACTTTATTAGGAACTCCTGTACACTTTCTTATGGTGAAAGTGGTGTAATGGTGTGGGAAATGTTTTCTTGGCACACTTTGGGCCCGTTAATCCAAATCAATCATTGCTTGAATGCTACAGCCTATTTGAGTATTGTTGCTGACCATGTGCATCCCTTCATGGCTACAATTTACCCATCTTCTAATGGCTACTTCCAGCATGATAATGCACCATGTCACAAAGCAAAAGTCATCTCAAACTTGTTTCATGAACATGGCAATGAGTTCAGTGTTCTTCAGTGGCCTTCCCAGTCACCGGATCTGAATCCAATTGAACACTTTTGGGGTGTGGTAGAACAGGAGACTCACAGCTTGAAAGTACACCTGAAATATCTGCAGGAATTGCGTAATCCATGGCCATCATTATGGACCAGAATCTCAAAGGAATGTTTCCAACATCTTGTGGAATCAATGCCATGAAAAATGTAGGCTGTTTTGAGAGCAAAGGGAGGCACTACCCAGTATTAGTGTTCCAAATAAAGTGCTCGGTGTATATATATATGTTTCAAAGATATGTATTATCAAAAGATAAGTGATATGAAATGTAGAAATAAAACTAATGTAAAGTACCTTTTGGGTACAGTATGTATTTGGCTAAACTTGCTAGCTTTCTCAAAGATAAGTTCATATTAAATGTCTTGAGAGAACAAGAGCCTTGTTGACAGACTAAATATAATACAAGGTTATTTAAAAGTCATTCATGAATCATTTGTTCTAAATTTAGATGTTACAAATGGTAAACAATTAATTCAACAGAATGAATGAAAATGTTACATCATTTGGTAGCTGACTGGGGATATTGTTCAGTGACATTAAAAGAAAAATGTATGTTCTTATTAATACACATTAAGTCTGAATGTGTATATGTACAGTTTGTACCGTATCAGGCTACAGTACAGTACAGTAATTTTGTTATTTGTACGTTCAAACACTTTTTAAATTTTCTCATTTAGTGGCATGGATATTTAGTTATAGAAGCTGTATTGAGTGTGCTTTGCATGTTCGACCCCATATGACATTCCTATGACATTCAGCTTGCAGTCTTGTGCTCTGGTCACACTGCCGGATGTGTGTCGTTATCAGATGTTAATGCACAGTCTGTTGCGCATTAATGCTTACTTCAATTGCATGCCAAGGTCAGGTTCCCTTTAAAGGAATGTACATTTCGGAGTTGTTTGAAAAAAGCTGATTACGAGCACTTGGCACTCCATCTCAGAACATAATACTTTGTTTAATCAAGCAAGATATCGAAAAGAGACAAACAAAAACACAGTGTGGAAACAACTACAATGGTGTGATCAGAGTGACTTTTATTCACAAATATATCTATACATTTTCTGATCAACATCACATGGACATGTGAATAAACTAGTGAATGATTATGATTTTACAATGAGCTATTGCCAGGCTTCCTGTACCAAATAAAAAGTCAGTTATCTCATGTAATTTGGCACAGTTTAGCATATCCATTGTCTTTCTCTTCTGGTTGGACAATGAGGTGCATTACAGATACAATACTCTCTTGCAAAGAAATTGAGTAAAACATTGCGCATAGTACATAGTATACGAAAATGAAGCCTACAGAAGGTAAAGACTGTGTAATTGTGCTCCCCTGTTTCTCGTCTTTCAAGTATTTCCTTGGACATGTTTTCTTTCTCCTCTTCCTGGGGCCTTTCTATCAAAAGTCTATGTTTTTGAAGTCGCTGGTACAGCTGTATTTGCTACCTGTGTACCTGGTGCAAACCAAGTGGGAAAGACATGGGCATGTATGATGCTGTCGTTTTCCTGGGTAGGGCACCTAGAATAGAAGAGGTCATCATATATATATGCCATTTAGCTGACGCTTTTATCCAAAGCGACGTACATTGCAGTGAGTGCATACATTTCAGTATATATGGTCCCAGCAGGAATCAAACCCACAACCTAAGCGTTGTTAGCGCCATGCTCTACCAACTGAGCCACAGGGGACCACATCAAATTGAGTCTTAACCTAAACAGAGCTGGTAATGTTCCATCAATTTAATAGGAAGATGATATTGAATCATCCAAGGGAGAAGTGTGCATGCGTGTGTGCGTGTATATGTGCGTGTATATGTGCGTGAGTGACTGTGTGTGTCTGTGAGTGTATACGAGATTTCACCTCACCTTGTGGCTGAAGGGGTGGCACTCGTCCCCTTCTACTCCCCGTGGTATACACATACGCAGTCCCCTCAGCCACAAACTGACAGCACAGCACAGTCCTAAACCGCACTGTACATCTCTGTCACAAGCCTGAGAGAGAGATAGAGAGAGATAGAGAGAGAGAGAGAGAGAGAGAGAGCACATTCTGTTCTAACAGTTTTGCTTTGATCATTTGCATAGCATACACATTTTCAATGCCTCTTTGATAATATCTTAATTCACTAATAATTTCCTTTATGGAGGAAAACATAGTAATCATAATAAACATAATAATATTGTTCCCCCTTTTCTTTTATTCAGTATGACAGATTAAAAACATGTTTAAGTGTGAATATTAAAATGTTAGGCCATTTGAGATGAACTTGTAATGAATGGACAACGCATGATTCAGAGCCCAGAGCTCTGTTCTCCCTTGGGGGTGTGGTGTGTGCAGTGTGTGTGTTGTCTCGGGAGGGGTGTGTACGTGTCAAATTCCTACAATTGATGAGAATTGATTGCATGGCCAAATAAAGAGTCTTCTTCTTCTTCTTCTATCTGATAACTTATCTGATAACATTCCTAACCCTAACCCAAAAGCATTCATAGGAGATGAGGAACCAGAGCCAAAAAAATGATTCAGACATTTTTCAATTCTATTTTCATCCTTAATTTGTGATTGGTTTTGTGATTTGCTATTGGTTTGAATTTCCATACAGCATTTTCATTGAGGAAAAAAAAGAAGAATATTTGCATATGCAGTAGCTTTTTTTACAAGACCCTGTAAGAACAAAATATATTGTTCTTAAATAAAAAAATATATATACATTTAGCCAGCCATATGATATAGCCTACTGAAATGGGGAGTACCTACGATATTTCTTGGGAATATATTTTGATAATTCATATTAACAGTACAAATACATTTTTTTTTTTTTTTTTAAAACATTATGAAAAATAGTGTACATTCAATGTAGTATGATGTTCTCCTGTAATTGAGCGAGACACTCACCCCAGTGATGACAGCACTCCTGGACCAACTCAGAGACACCAGCAGGATGGAGAGAAGAACAACCCTTGTACCCATGGCAGCAACAGGAGCGCGGGAGAGTGTAGTAAGATACTCTCTCCTCAACAGTACAATAGCTTCAGTTATCACTCTCTCCGTCTTGCACTGTATCCCAGTCCCTCCTATCATGTAGGCGCATTTGACTCCTCAAAGGGGGTCTCCAAGCTCTCTCTTTATCCTCTCTCACCCCCCTCCCACCTCCCGACCAAAACTCACACGCCCCCAAAACACATACGCCCCCCTCCCCTGTCTGCCCTGGAACCTCGTCATCTCATTCATCTGGCTGAGGGGTGATGAAGTGATAGTTCCCTGTACTGTATAGATATTCTAGATATTTCTGGGTTACGTAGACTTCTCTCAGACACTCCTCATTCGTTCTGACAGGGTGAATATGATCAGGACCTAACAGATAACCCACCATCAGTGTGGACAGATAACCATTATCCATTCATTCTCAGGGGTCTCACATACACCTGTTGTAATCATATTTAAAATATATTTAGAATATAGAATCATATATCTTTTTGATAATGGTGAAACATTTAACAATAGACAGATTTAGCGCATCAATTAAAGTCCTTAAAAGTACTTACTGTATGTCATTTAAAATATTCTCAATTTATGCTTCAGTCATATCTAATTGATGACAGCTTGCTTTGCTGGATTAATTAGCCATAATCAAATATGAAATCATAGACACCAAAGAGAGAATTCTCTTCATATAAGGATGCCACCCTGCCACACATGCCACACCTGCCTGACGCACAATGGTGAACAACTGGGACACAGGTGCTAGAGGGATATGTAAATTCAGTTAACATCTTGGTACTTAGGTGTTTGTCTGTCCGGGCTGGGACAAGACCACACGTCCTAGAATTGGTTTGATTAGAACATTCTATCCATCTCCATGATCATAGGCTAAGCAGAGTGATCTATAATACGTCAGATTCTGAGAGGTGTTTTGTCTTGTTTGTGTCATTGGATGGACCAGATACTGACATTAGGATCATGTTTGTTCAAAGACGCTAGGTTATGTAAAAGTTGTCATATGGTCTCAGTCATAGAGATGAGGCTTGCAGGTAGATCACAACAGATCAATCACACTTCTATCTACGTGAGACAATGAGGCCTGGAGTTACAACGTGATTTGATCTGCTTTGTCGTGCACTCTTAAACGCTATTTACAGCATCTACGGAAAATGTATTAAATTAAGGTGATATGCACCTCAAACAATTATCAGGGGTCTTACTTAAGACTAAGGGCATGCTATCTTGTTCAGGGGGGGTACAAATCTGATGAAATATCTCGATAAAAAAATCTCTATGTGTGATAAATTGTCTGTATACTGCCTTTTTAATATGAAATAGTATACGTTCATGACAAAAATGCGTATCATGATACATTATAGTGGGGCAATGACGCACTGTGAGCTAAATCTCCATTTAGGGCCCAACTCCTCCGCAGATTTAGTGCTGATAAATATGCAATGTCTAAAAGCAGCTACTTGTGACACCTATTTATGCACTTCCCCTTGGCCATAATTTGGACTGAGGATTGACTGTTTCCTCCTCTGGTGTGGGTGTGGGGGTGTGTGTGTGTGTGTGTGTGTGTGTGTGTGTGTGTGTGTGTGTGTGTGTGTGTGTGTGTGTGTGTGTGTGTGTCATGATGGGCAGGGAGGTGTCAGTGAAATCTGTTGGGCTCTGATTTAAGGGAGAGAAGAAGGACAAGAGGGGGAGGGAGGAGAGGGAGTATACCCCATGGGTTAGTCAGCAGAACACTACTCCGCTGCTGTGCAGGTGATGGATTCTTTTGACATCCTGGCCACATAATTACATTCCCCCCATTTCTGCCCCATCAGCAGAAACACACAGGGCTTAACCCTCTGGACAGAGAGCAGAAATCATCCCAGGATCCCTGGCTACAAGCAACCCTTTGGAAAAACACAGCTACATAATACCCTAGTCAAAAAACGACACAAACAAGTCATGGGTCATATTACTGTTGTGTATAATACATAAAATGAGCAGATAGCAACTAGTTCAGTAAGTAACATTAGTTCATATTAGGGACAGCAAATGCATACCTGCTATGATGACTCACCCTCTCCAGTATTCCCCAGTAGTGGTGGTGGTTTGGTTGGTCTCATCCTTACTTAAGTTACTGATGACGAATCCTGTGTGGGCAGTGGGCACACACCTCGAATTCCTCACAATCCAAAATAACTGATATCTGATGGGAGAGTGTGTGACATATTTGCTAGAGGCCAATGTGCTATCCCTTGTTGCTTGTATTTTTTTTCTTCAATCTTCATTCAATTTATTCACTTCTGTCGCCAATTGTCAGTCTATTTCACACACTCTCTGCCTGAAAGCATTTGGTTCAACTTGAATTACAGTGAGTGTCCTCAGACATTGTCTGCGTGACATGGGTAACACAAAATAGAAAAAAGGATATGGGTTGGAACATACATTTTGGCTTAATGTGCAGTAAAAAGAATTTATCCAGCAATTTTAACAGTTTACAACAATTTGTACATATCAAAGGTTTCACATAGCCCTTTTAAAGTTGGCTGACATGAGGATACAATATGGACAGACAGAGAGCTGGGCTGACATAAGCAAAGACACATTTTCAATGATGCAGAGAACTGTTGTTAAATTATAATCAGATCAAAATACTAAATGTTAAAAGACTTAGATTTTAGCTCACAGGACAAATGAGGGGAAGACCTAATAATATCTTATTAAAGTTATACATCAAATAGGGAAGGGGAGAAATGTGAGTATTCAACCTCATGAATACAGTCCAGGGAGCCATTTACTCAATTAGTATTAAGAGTTATTGTCAGTCAAATGACACATAGAAGTATATTAGGTGTGCCTTTCAACCTTGCGTTGCAATGCAGGCCTTACATATTGTATTCTTTCTTGCATAAACCTATTTGCAAAGTATTGCAATATATGCAGTATATACACGGTATGGATATTGCAATCATAAATAACAATTTATTTACTGTTTCCTCCATTGCCATCTAAAGTTGGATCTCTGATAATGTCATCTCAAATGTATGTCTTGTATTGGTGAAAGTTTTCAAGTGTATATAGGGGCGGCAGGTAGCCTGGAGGTTAGAGAGGCCAGCCAGCCAGCGGAAGGTTGCTGGTTCCATCTCTGCTCCAGGAGGAGCCGGATGTGAGCCAGTAACTGGAAGGTTGCTGGCATCATATCCAGGTGCCTACCACTGCCCTTGAGCAAGCAAACCCCAGGGGTGCCGGAATATGGCTCTGTTCTCCCTTGGGGGTGTGTTGTCTCGGAGGGGTGTGTGTGTTGTCTTGGGGGGAGTGCAAAAATTACCACATTCCAACAATTGATGAGAATTGATTGCATGGCCAATAAACAGTCTTTGTCTTTGTGTATTTTGAGATGAGCTGTTCTGTGACACTGTTGACAAATCAGCACTCAGTTTCACAGCAAGCAGTGTAGCTGGGCTGACTTTGTGCAGACTCCAGATAAGAATCAACATAACAAATCTTTAACAGACACTTATGTTGTGTTGAATAGAGTTGCCCTTTTACTAGTGTTGTTATTTAAACACTACAGTGCCTATAGATGGCTACACCGCCTTTCAAAATGTTCACCTTTTGTGTTTACTTTGAAAGTGTCCAGTAGGATAGGTAGATCTGTGGGAAAAAAATCCTAATTTAATCCATTTTGATTCCAGGCTCTGGGGCAACAAAAAGTGAACAATTTGAAAGAGGGTGTAGACTTTCTACAGTATAGGCTTTGTCGATATCTGTAGCACTGACACTGCATGTCCTGTCACAGGGCTTATGTAAAGTGCTACTGCAAGATTCAAGATTCAAGATGGTTTTATTGTCATATGCACAACACATCAGACATCAGAGTCAGGTAGGATTAATATGAAATTGATTGATTGATTGATTGATTGATTGATAAAAGTATATATTGTCTAATGAGTATGCTAGTATAGACTTTGTGAATGGCTTGCCTTCAGTATGATCGTCTTCTCACTAATGCACCAAAACATTACTGGTGTCAGTCAAAGCCATGCTGCACGTCATGTCATGTTAAAATACTCATTTGCAAATGTTGAGATGCTGAAACGAGATGAAGAAAATTAAGTAGGCCTATTACTGAAAAATGCATTCTTGAACGAACAGTCTATACATCAGCATGGTTGATGGTACTGCAATCCCTGAGTGCAAATCTGATTTTGCTTATTGTAGCAGGCACTGCAGTAACTCAAGTTGGACACTAACATTCTTTATTTCTAAAGTGGGTTCATGGTAGTGTTGCGCCCATAGAGATAGCACTATGATTGCACGCACCATGTTATGTGTTGTTTTACTGGGTGATGGATGTCAATTGAATTAGGTGACCATTTAATTATTGTCAACCAACTGGATAGCAAAATGCTAATATGGTATTTCTATGTTTGGTTGTCATATTCATTCAAAGACTTTTTTCAGAGTTACTTCTACTGGTTCTACACATTGTATGTGAAAATTATTCTGTGCATTCCGTCTAGTTTGGCCCTCACAAGGTCCCGTCGTCTTTGACTCACGTGAGTATCAGCTGATCGCCTGTAGAGAAGTCAGGAAGCAGACCATCACAAACAAACAAACTACAGCTAAATAAGTATAATTTAACTACGGCTGTTGTTATTAGAATGGAGTCGACACTTGAACAGCACCTCGATGATACGTAAGTGTCTAACCGAGACTTACTGATCACAATCGTTGAGTCATGCATCCCCACTGAAAACCGTCTCCTTTTTTGACAGCATGAAGAATCCAGCAATTGTCGGTGTTCTCTGCACAGATCAACAAGGTCACAATCTAGGATGTAAGTAAAAAATTAGCCCAATTTATGATGTTTTCTATATTTATCAGATTATCCAGCAAGCATAGGCTATTATTTATTAATATTAATTTGTAATCCATCTCTGTCCTCTCTGACTCACCATAGCTGTCAGGGATGTGGCAACGTTCTTATAAAGCATTGGTTAAAGGGTGTATGATATGATCAGGTGTAGGCATGGATGTGTGTAACTGAGCTACTACTTTACACACCAAATATGAGCGTCTGTCCATGTGTTTCTCCCAGGTCGTGGCTCTCTCTCTGATGAGCATGGTGGTGTAGTGTCTGTATTGGCCAGGCAAGCAGCATCACTTACCAGAGACCCTACAGACACACCTACTGTGTGCTTGGAGTCAGACTCAGGGTAAGGAAGGCCAGTCAATCAGATAGTTGGCTAGCTAATCACATGAAGTGCAACTAAGCCATGTCATCTTAACTTTGTGTATGATGCCACCGTGTGGACATTATGAAATGTGCATATGATAAGTCATAACATGTGGTTAATATATCATGTCTTTAACCTATGTCTAAAGGCATGTTTGGATATACAGCTTTAGTTGGTGTATTGTGTATTCATAATGATGGGACAGCTAGTAAATGTGAAGGGAACATATGAAATCATGCTGTAGACAAAAAGGGCAATTGATGAAATGTGTCCTAAGATAATGAATAACCCATGGTGACCCAATAACATTGACAGTAGTTGTCCCATTGAATTTTAGTTATGAGGTTTCTTTAAATGTTTGTTTGAATATTGAAATATTGCATTATCTAGGTTAACCGTGTCTTCAAAGAAAATCATTTGCTATTAGCTCTTCATGAAAATAAGCATTTTTTCATTTTTCGCAGGAATATTTTAGTCAGGACGCATGGAACCATCACACTAGCTGTTCACAAGATGGCATCATGAAGTCACCACATGTGGACAGAAGATTCTCTTTATCATGTGTAAAAGTCTTTACTAATGCAAAATGACCATACACATGGTCTCAATCTGTGAAGTTCAAAGGTAGTATAGGCAAACTCTGTTTTTCCTGTCTTTGTTCAAAGTTTAGTCAGATTTTCATTTTCTTTTTCTGCTACTATCTGGTCAAGAAGTATAGAAAACAAACTGAGTGCATATGTTCATTCAAATTGATTCAATGTACATGTTTTTATGTACCAAGCAAGTACTTAATGGAGTCTAATCATTTGTAGGACTTCAGTGTTAGCAGGGCTCATTGTATTTCTCCAAGCCGGCTAATTAATTGTCAATCTAAGCACCTCAGTGTAATTTGGAACAACATTTGTCTCTGATATGACCATGTCTGTGTTATTTAATAAAACATTTATTGCAAGTTATGTTGTCAAATACACAATGGCATAAAAGTTTTGTCTTTAAGTGTGTTTATGTGTTACATTTGATTGATCCATCTGCTCTCACTAAACTAAATAATCTGAAAATGAGAGGGATAAGTGTAATATTTCTTCAGAAAACTTTCCATTTGAATTTAAAAGATCAACAGCTATGAATTCTTATTTCCTATTTCCTCCCATATTCATTTTCATTCAATGTTCATGTGTTTTGTGATAGCATTCTGTCACAAAACAGCATGGTCCATTATATTCTAATTGTCACAATTATGCAGTGCTTTAGTTGACAGGCAAAGACGTGGGCATAATTCCTTGAATACATAGTTTCAAAACCAATGCATTTTGCGTACACTCAATTGACAGGTATGTATGTATACGATGTATAACTAATTGGAATAACGAAATCCAATAAATATAGATACGCACCATCGCCTTCTACGGCAGATACATTGTGGTGTGATAAAATGAGCCATCATTCTGCTTTTTATAATAACCACACAGGTACCAGGTAAACCTTCTGTTTCTGCAGTATGGGACAGAGAATTACAATCCTTCAGTAACCCACCAGAGTGAGACAGAGTGTGGGCCAATACTTTTTTCTCCTATAGGAAATTATCTCACCAACTCATTTATTTTAAACTCATACAAGGGTTTACACCACTCCTCTTAAACTGTTTCAGATTAAACTAGCTGGAGACCCTTTTGATGTTTTGAATTACATTACAGGTAATTACATTACAGATAATCTCCCATTATCTGTAATTTCTGGATGGATATTGCATTCTATTATGTCTGATATTCTGGGTACCCAAATTACTGCTTCACCTGGGGGGTTATGGGGGGGGGGGGGCATTTTAAGCAGCCACCCCTCGCGAAATATACTCCCTATGTCCCTGTGCATGCATGGTTTACACCTAATATTCCACTAATGAATACTTAATAAGTAAGACACCCAACAATAATTAATGTTGCTACTCATTAAAGATCATCAGCTAGGCATAATCCAAACTGAAAGAGAATTGTTGTAACTACCTAAATATGATGTTTGTATTGTCTCAATATGCCAATGTATATTGTGTATTAATCACTCTGTGTTAGTGTCCCAGTGAAAAAAAGAGCCATCAAGTCTCTGAATATCGTGTGCTGCAGCATTCCTCTGCAGTGGTGTACCGTATCTGCGGAGAATTCTGCAGTCAGTGATAGCCTACATTTCAACACCTCTAACCAACCTGGATTATGAGCTCATGTCCCTGTCACAAATATCGTATTAGGCTATACTGTTGGCTCTCACATCATGCATATGTTCAAGCTTTTTTTCTTTTCTCATGTTATGACAGCTAAGTTGTTTTTCTACCTTGGAGGTTTTCAGCTACGTTTCAGTCACGTGGCTGTCCCTGTGAAGGCTTTGGTTCATGCGAACCCTCTTACTCATAAACAAGGTTGTAGCTGAGATGTAAAAGTCGAAACTGAAGAACTCACGTGTAGCGCGAAAGTTAGGCTATGGCGTCATCACCCTCAAGGGCAAGGGTTGTCTTCCATCGACTTCTTTGCAAGCAAAACTTACCCAAGTAGCATCCTTCACTGTCAAAAGGATGGAGTCGACACCTCAACTGTAGGAACCTCCTGGACAAACTCCAACGTTGCTCATTGAAGTTAATTGAGATTGAGAGGAAAATTGTCCAAGATTCGATCGAATTAAGGTATGTAATATTTTTTAAGTAGATATCGGACATCCTGAAATCTCTATTTTTATTTATGATAATGAATGACTGAATTAAAGTGTTATACATAGTTTAATTATGTTTTCTATGGACTTTGGTGGTTTTATGTAGACTTAGAAAGTCATAAAATTATAATGATCATACCCATCTCTTGTTTTATGGTTTTTGTATTTTCCTTTTTGTTTCTGTCAAATAGTCATTTGAGACATCTGAAGAGAGAAGGCTATTTCGTAAGAGAGGCTATTTTGAGTGAGACAGTTTTTCATTGCTACTACACCTGTCACACAATATAGAAGCTCACCAACCAACTGTAAATTGGCAGTTTATTTGTTGGAATTTGAATCTTTGAAAACTGTAAGCTGTAGCACTACTACAATGTAGTATTAGTGTAATCACATTTTTCAGAAGTGCTTTATAAAGTTCATTAGTGCTTATAGTAAATTGCAAATCACTATTTGATTTTCAATCTCAAGGTGTTAAATGAACCTTTCTGTCATATTGCATTATGATAAATACAGCTACCTGCTGTGATCTTACATAATCATATTGTAACTTAGCCTAGGGTCTATACATGTATCTGCATGAACAGTGGATGGTTTCTACATTTGTTCTCAGAGAGATGTTGCATGAAGGACACAATGCAACAAGGAACTGAACTGAAGACAACCACTGGCCCAGAGCTTAAAACAGTAAGATCTCCACTATGAGTTCACAGTACTGTGGTGTATGGTCGTCCCATTCACTTCTCAGGGATAATAAACTAAGCCAAGCTTTCAACTAACTACCTAAGTACTTTACTACCTAATCTCACAATTCCTCATGATTAATGTATTTTGCTTTTCACAGTAATAAAAAAGAAAAAGAAAAGAGAAGAGCTGATTCAAGGATGTAAATAGTACAACTGACACAGGTTATTGCATGTGTAACACCTTAGGGGATATAGGGCCGGTGGTGTTTTTTCACGTCCTCCCTTGGATAATATTTGGTGTTGCAATGGTGTGGGTGTTTCCTGCACTAATTAGGCCAATGGTAACAGCTTTGCACCCAATCGGCTGCTGGCAATTAGGGCTTGCCAGCAGCATTACAACACTGCATCCTAATATACTCTGTCGCGTGAGATAACGTACTGCGAGCTGTGGCAGCTGTCCTGACATCTGATATCAGATGGCAGATGGCACAGCAAGCCAACACCAAAACAAGGCACTCGAAGCTGTGCTTTATGGTGCATTCATAACAAGTCAGAAACTCGTGAATATGAGTTCTGAGTGGGAAAAATCCATTGGAAAAGCCCTCCAACTCACCCTCAAGCTCTGACTTGTAGTGCTCTGACGCCATGTAAACAAGAAAGTAACCACAAGCAAGGCAGGTATTTCAAGCTTACGCTATATTAGGGGGAAATATAACAACCATGTTTTTCTAAGCTGTTGAATTCACACAAAAGTTTGTTTTCGTGCATGAGATGCGTTTTGGAGAGTTGCAAACTTGAAAGTTAAAGCGGTTACACACAGAGCCTTTTGACGGATGTGGCTGATTAGGACACCCAAACTTATTTTAAATCAAGTGAAATCAGATCAAATCAAATTGTATTTGTCACTTATCGCATACAGTTGTAATAGACAAGTGAAATGTTTTGGAATCTTGCTCCACACTCAACAAAGCAGCAACAACAATTCAATAATAAGTAATAAAAGTGACAAAAAGTGACAATAAAGTGAGAATAGTGCTAGTGTAATAATGTCAGTGCAATAATAAGTGTGATAATGTAAGATGTCTTCTGATAAAAGAGGGGGGGGGGTTATTATAGGGCTTGAGTAGCCTACCTAAGGAAAATGACCACTCTCTCTCACTCCCATCAGAAACATGCCTGGTTTATTAGAGGCTTTTTTAATTCCCCTTAACCCCCTTATTTATCTCTTCTGGGAGTACTTCCACAGTTGACACAGCCCATCCATCCCAGAGTGGGTTACATACAGTACCACAGTGCATGACTAACATTACACTTTGCAACCCACCTACTGTATTTCACCACAAAGCTAATTTCCATGTTTAATTGCCTGCAAGCTCTTATTGACAAAACATTTTCAGATGCTGTAACACCTTCAAGTTATGTTGCTGCTAGCAAAAGAGAACCATTGTCCTATATTTTCCAGGAGAGGTGGTATTTCTAATGTAAAACTCTATAACTATGGTATAATGCAACTGATATACATAATGATATACTTACAACACACCACTAAAGAGGCCTCTCACAGAGATAAACATATGGACATGACACACCCCTGACCCACTACACACACACACATAGTGCCTCCTCTGCCTGACATATTGATACAGGCTGCTGCAGGGAAATGTCATTCCTGCCTGATGCTGTTTGGTTTAGACCAATGATGTATATGAGGTTTGGACCTGTTTCGCTTCTTGATCAAAAGGTTTGCCATTATTTAAAATGTTTTATGAGATAATATGGTCATAAATGATCATGATTGCCTGGCTTTTTGACGAAGAAACGGGTATAGTCAGTTCTTGCTTTTGTCCTCCATCCTGCCTGTTAAACATATCAAATGCTCTCTGTTTTGACTCCCTCTGAGCCTCTCAAAGATGGCCTTTTGGTACTGTAGTTGTCATCATTGAAAGATATGTATTTCCTAAGGGGGTGGGAGTGTCTTGTTTCGTTACTTCTAGTAGCTTTATAATTCAGTGTAAACCTTTCATTTTAGATGTATCTTGATTACCCAGAAGGCTGTCTGGATAGGAAATGAATCATCCTTCAAACTTGGTCATGATCAGAAAACACTCGCCAATGTGTGGATCTCTCAGGGGCTGTTTGTGTGTGAACCTGGTGTCATGAATGTCTTTTCTCTCTGGACAAGGCACATTTTCCCTGTCATTTCTAACCTCTGCCTGCTTGTCCTTCCAGGTGTGAGACTAACCTTGAGACAGCCTTACATTCATCTCAAGTCGCCATTGACAGACCTGATGATGACACTCAGAGAATAGAACTTCTTTGAACTCTGCCGCCTTACCACCTTCAACCATGCTACCAAAAGAGCATAATAGGTAAACAAGAACTTATCACACTATTCTCATTTCCAGTAGCTGCAGTAGAGTTTGTGTTTTTTTATTTTTATTAATTCATTTATACATCACCTATAATTAAAAACAAGAGAAATCATACAGAGAGGAGAAATACACACACTTCTGCAAATGTTTGCTTTTTTATTAGTGGAACTGATGCTATTTCGCCAATTGTCTGTCATGATGTTACTGTATAAAAAAATAACTGCATTCATAATCCTTTAGCATGTACTGTCACACATGTCTACTGGTGTTAGATGATGAAGTATTGTTTCTCTGTTCTTTTCATTTATCTGGTCCTCTCTGTCACATTCTCTGTAAAACCTGTACCTTGACATAACTAACATTGTAGAGTGAGTCACAATCTTTCCCTATGAAGCAGTGTATATGGCTCTATCCTCAGTTAAAATCATTGGGCTCGCATTTGGCAGCTTCTGCTAAACAGTGGTGCACAGTGCTAAAACCATATGTCACCTCAAAGTGCGTCTGCTCCAGCCCACACAAACAGTGCACCAACATGGGTGGAGCAGTAAATGGCAGTGTTCGAGGACTTGTCAAGCGTTCAATAATTAACAACTAAGCAGAATAGACACTTATTTGATCAAAATGGGCAAAGCAGTGGTTGGGGATAATCCCTCATACCACCAGTACATCCTCTACAAATATGTGGAAGTAGGCTTAGTGTATTCTCGCATTACTAAATTTTGTAAGCTATATTCCCTAAAACATCGAATGACCAATGTTGCATACATCGATCACCTCACTCTCTGTGCCTATTACTAATGAAATCATGCAACCATGCATGTCTTTGATAGGGTATAAAATCAAATAGGAGAATATCTTAAACATTGTACTTGATTGTACAATGAAAGACATGAGAAAAGTCATGACAGGTTCATTAGACTTGGAGCGCTTGGAGACGTGCAGGTTGAATTTGGCGGGCCACTGTAGGCTTGTTGAGTGGTTAGATTATGATATAATAAACACTTCTACTCCTGGTTAAATGTGTTGCCTACAACTGTAAGTATAGTAATAACATTTAAAAAAAAAAGAAGAAAAAAAAAAGAATCCCCACTCACTTATTGCCGGAGATCTGCCCTCTGTCTCTGAAACTTTGCTCAACGAAATTACCAACATATCGCCAAAATCAGCTACATTTTGTGTTTCACAGCGCATTTTTTGCGGAAGCAAATTAGAGCTCATTGTGTTATGACAAAAAGCACAACTCCGTCCCATCCACAGTTAATTGTGATGCTCGTCGTGTTGAATGACAGCAAACAAAGGCATTGACAGGCCTTGAATGACAGGCACAAAGAATGCAGAAAACTGCACTGCATTGTAAGACAACTACATAACAATACAGTGAGCTGTTATTTTTATGAATTCTTTGAATTCCTTTGTGTGCTGCGGTGCGTGACTTGAACATGTCCTAGGTGATTCCTGGTCCATACCTTGTGGGGGGTCATACATGTGGATCAGTTAGAGCAAACTAGACCCAATAAACTTTCACACCTTAGTCTCAGCGGTCTCTGAAGAGTGGGTGGCACATTTGATCTTGATGAAAATTATAGGGTGAACATTAAGGGAGTCAATATGTTACAGCATGGCCTGCTGTTACAGTTAACTATCACTTGAGGTTTTTACAAATTGGAAGCTGCAAGTCTCCTGCATAAACTGTATGCTGAGTCAAATTCAATCATTCAAGTCCGTTTTGGTTTTAATTCCTCAAAGGTTGTCTTTTTGTCAATACAAGTTTTTTTCCAGGGCGCAGATGATATGCTACCTCAATTGTCTCATCTGCTCTATATGACTGCATAGGTGGGAAGTAGTTTTTTATGATGTGCACATGTTTTTCAAGTCTCGAGACTCCCATTTAGATCAGTTGTTTTCTTGTTCTCAAATTTCCCCCTCTGTTTTCAATTAGTGCTGTCCCCTCAAGCACATCTTGGAAACATGGCCTCATAGCTCAGACTTAAAGGGGCAATCTGAGAATGGTACGTCTATTTTTGGACATTTATTAGTGACATAGAGGCATTGATTCTTGAAGAATATAATTTATAAATGCCTAATGAGCTTAGTTCAATTGTCTTCAGAACCCAAAATATAAGATTGTTCGGAAACAATGTAATTGTAAACAAACAGAGCCAGTTTTCCAGACACAGATTATTAGTCCTGGACTAAATAACATTTTCAATAGTAAATCTCCATTGAAGATGCATTTGAGGATTAGACTTAATCTGTGTCTGGGAAACCAGCCCACATTGTATAGATTCAAAACATGGTTTAAACTATCGTGTTGATTTCCTTCATGGTCAGTCTTGTATCTATAGCTCTGTCTATGAATTTGAATCCCAGATTGCCCCTTTCAGTGTGGGATGGAAAGTTGCTTCAAATACAGGTATGGTACTTCCAATTGTACACCTCTTTAAAGCACTGTCAGTTATTTCTGGATGCAAGGCCACCAACAAAATATTGGAGCAATTGCATTTTAACATGCAAATAGCACTTTGTTTAGCATTTTCTATAACATGATCAGTTGCGCTCAAGGAATGGCATTCCATGAAAGCAGTATTATTAATATTATTTGAAGATATACATCATTACAACGATCCTTATTTCTTTGATTATGATGAAATAATACAATTGTTCTACTCTCTTTATATATTATACAACAATATGAAATATGTGAAAAATAAAAAGCATTCAGAGCTGTTTGCAAGGAACATCAATGTGATTAGCATAAGTGCAGTGAAGCATTCATTATGTGGCGTGCGTGTGTGTGTGTCTAGGCAGCAGAGGATTGCAATATAGTGCAAATTCCTAACTACAACTTACTGATCTCAACCCCCCCGAGCCACATTCATACACATGCACTTGCACACAGTCAGGGGACAACCTGTGAAAAGCACATGGAGGGAAATGCTCTCTCAGCAGTACACTAGCCCGATTCATTCCCCTTAATCCGCTAAGCAGTTTCTGCCTAATTTTGGCCAGGCTTCTATAGATGTCTCTCAGTTTTGAGTAGCCACACAAGCACCACAACACACGGTTGTGAAAGTCTGAAAACTGACACATGAGCATTAGTTCCCTCCAACCAGGACTCATGTGAAAAGTCATAGTTTCTTCTTGTCTAGCATGTTAAATTCCAGTTGCTGAATGACTTGCATGGGAGTAAAATGGTTGGTTTAAACTGCACCCTTTGTTTTGGCTTCCAGGTATTTCACAGGCATGCGGCATGCTAGGAGATGTCTCTCCAAAGTCTTAAAGCTCTTAAAGGTCACTCACAAAGCCCCATCAATAGCATTGTTGATTAAGAAATGCTGGTTGTTATTTTCTTTTCAATATCAGGCGATATAATCTCTTAAAAAAGTTTTTGTACTGTATGTATACCACTGGTGTCACGTTGGCAGGTTATAATGCATTCATTCATGCTTATAAGGTCTAAAAAGGTCTATAAAGTCTTACAGTGCATTTTGAACACCAGAGGTTTTACATTTTAGGGGTTCAATGACAATGTAGCAGGGGAAACACAATTTGCTGACAGCAATATAGTTCACAGACTCTAGAGATGGAAGAGGATTACATATTTACATGTGTTGAACATTTAGAAACCTGCTTTGAACACTAATGAAAACACTTAGCCCAGTGCAGTACAGTAGCTGCAATAAAGAGATTAACAATTAGCCAAGGTTGATTACATAGTAACTATCATCCGTGATCATCAGTGGTCACCATGACATTATATCATTACTAACTACAGTATACATGCTATTTAGGACAATGTTGCACCTGCCTCCTGGTACGTAGTACACACGGTTTGTTAGCACTCAAGGTGAGAAGAAAGACTGGAGCCTTGTGCAACCCAAATGCCAGTGATTGTTGGAGAGGAACAAAACTGCTCAGCAATGCGACCCTGAGGCCTGGGGAGACTAGATAGATAACGACAATGTAAAGTTTGACAGGGGAGGTGACAGAAACAGCATGCAATTCAAAGGTGGATATGGACAGGTTTGACAGGGGAAGGACATTATGTGACCACTTAGGTGAGATGAGGACTCCTGTGCCCCCCCTTCGACCAGAGAGTCTAGGGGAATGACAAAAGGAGTAGGCATCAGAGAGGGCTGCCGGAGTAGCTGTGTTTCCAGTGTAATCCATGTCTCTGAGGGAAAGGAAGTGGAGAGACATGAAGAAGGCATAAGCTAAGATAGCCTCTGCTTTCCGGACCGCTGACTGGCAGTTCCAAAGTCCTCCCGCGACAGTGAGGTTGGGAGGGGAGGTGTAGCGTCAATGTGTCCTCCTAAGGGATGAAATAACAGGAATGGGGAGAAAGCATATTGTGATATTTGCGGGTATAGAGTTAGAGGGTTTGTGGGCAATACAAGATGTAGGTAGCCTACGCCTTCCTCGATGGACTCCACAGATTGACTCCTTTGTCTTCGTGTCAGGGGGCTGTCGCAGAGGCTGTTGCTCTGTGACCGTCAAAAAGAAATACAGAATCTGTAATTGCTGATGACTATCAGGGTGGCAGCCCCCCCCCCCCCACCTAACGATCAGTTAACGACCAGAAAGGTTTCACCACTCAATCCCAAATGTATTAGTCCTGGTCTGAGGCAATCAGGAGTTAAAATACCCTGCAGAGTAGTTTCAGGCCCTCCCACTGGAGATTGACAGCAATTGTCTTCAAACAGATAGCTTTCAACAGAAACTAGGTCCCAGAGCTTAAGGCAGGATAGCCAAAGTAAAATACAGCAAGCTACTTTTAAACAAGATTAAATTAATTTACTTAGACTTATCCATAGATCATGTAAAGGTTTCCTTGACCTGTTTTATCAATCACTGTGTAACAAAGGAAAAACATGGTCTCTAAATATTTCCTTAAAATACCCTAGTACCTTTTCAGATCATTGGACACTTCTCTGTCAAGTAGACTAATAATGCCTATGTAGCCATAGTGTTTATATGTGTGTCTGTTTCACAATAAGAGTATGAATTAGGCTGTTTGAGAGAAGCTTTGAATCCTAAGCAACATGCCCAGTGATGAGTACATGTTGTTTGAAATAGATAAACATACAGCACTATAACAGGTATCAAAGCTGTGTGCTGAAAAACCTTGTTAGAGCATAGGTGAAGTTGTGGGTGGTGGTACTCATTTTGTGGCTTTTGACAAGCCATAACTTCTCACTTAAAACATTTTTGGTCATTCATTTCCATTATTTTTACACTGGAAGGTGACCTGCTGTTAAATTAGAAAAAATGCTGCTGCGAGACAATTAATAATCCTATTAGAAAAGCAAAAAAAAACATTTAAAACTGAGGGTTATTCATAAATATGACAGTGGCTGAAATGTTTGGATACAAAACAACTTCAGCCACAATAGGTGAGGAACATGCAACAATATGCCAGTGAGATAGCGACATAATATTATGGATTTACATGACATTATGGATTTACATGACATTATGGATTTCTCCCCAGGCATCAGGGTAGCATTCCTGAGCAGTTTTGTTCCTCTCCATTCGCTCAGTTTGTAGTGACAACCTCAGTAGACTCAATTCAACTGATTGAATCACTTTTTTGCATTTGAACTAATTTTAGGAGAGCCACAGCAAGGGGGGGGGGGTAGACTTTTGCAAACAGGTCTTCTCTGTTTTTCATTTTTAATTTACATTTACATTTATGGCATTTAGCAGACACCTTTATCCATCATAAGACAAAGTAATCAATGCTCACACCAGGGGCCATTGGCAGTCGTAATGCCAGTAGGCTAATTATTATTTTATTATTTCTTTGTCTTATTTCTCTCCTGCTTATTTTATTAGCAGGAGAGAACTTGTACAGTGGGGTAGCAGGGGAGGTCTCGGGGTTAGGGTTAGTATAGAGGGTGTAGTGAGGGTGAAGCGGTCTTTAGGAGGGACTGTTAAGATGTAGCTTGAAGAGATGGGTTTTCAATCTACAGCGGAAGATCGGAAGTTACTCTGCAGTCCTGACCGTTGTGGGAAGCTCATTCCACCAGCGGGGCGCCATGACAGTGAAAAGCCGTGACCGAGTAGCGCAGCCATTGCATCCATGTAGAGGCGGCGGTGCCAGGTGGGCAGCCGAGGTGGACGAGCGATCTTGCAGGGGTTTGGGGGCTAACCATTGCTTGCAAGTAGGGAGGGGCTGTTCCCTTCGCCCAGTAGGCAAGCACCAGGGTCTTGAATTTGATGCGAGCTGCTACCGGGAGCCAGTGGAGGGTGCGGAGGAGGGGCGTGACATGGGAGAATTTGGGGAGATTGAACACCAGACGAGCGGCAGCGTTCTGGATGAGCTGCAGAGGCCTGATGGAGGAGGCAGGGAGTCCGGCCAAGAGTGCATTGCAGTAGTCAAGGCGAGAGATTACAAGTGCTTGGACCAAAAGTTGTGCTGCTTCTCTGGTGAGGAATGGACGTATCCTTCTGATGTTGTAGAGGAAAAATCTAGAGGAGCGTGCTGTCGCTGTGATGTTCGCCACACAGGATAAGCGGTTGTCAAGGATCACCCCAAGGTTCTTGGCTGTATGGGAGGAGGTCACAGTAGAGTTTTCTACTGTGATGGAGAAGTCTTGGAGAGGGCAGGCTTTCCCTGGGAGGAAAAGCAGCTCAGTCTTGTCAAGGTTGAGCTTTAGGTGGTGGGCTGACATCCAAGCAGAAATGTCTGCAAGACATACTGAGACATGTGTTGTCACCTGTGAGTCAGAAGGGGGGAAGGAGAGAAAAAGTTGAGTGTCATCAGCATAGGTATTGTAGGAGAAACCATGTGAAGAAATTACAGAGCCGAGATATTTGGTATAGAGAGAGAACAGTAAAGGCCCACGGACAGAGCCCTGGGGGACACCAGTGGTGTCCTCTCCACGTCACCTGGTAGGAGCGATCGGCCAGGTAGGATGCAAACCACTTCAAAAGTGTCCTGTAGGCTGTGTAGATCAGTGGGAGAAAAATCTGATTTAATGTAGGCTATTTTGATTCCCACAGGAGGGCAATAAAAGGTGAACATTTTGAAAGGGGGTGTAGACACTGTATGTGTATGTGAAAGTAAGTTAGTATTCTTTTTTTCCTCTTCCAATTTGTTTTTATGCACTTGTCTGCCAGCATAGACCAGCATTAGAAAGCGCTATACACAGTTTACAGTAGTCTGTGTGTAGACAGTTTGGCATTAGTCTCAATTGTAGAGAGAGACTAGTGAGAAACAAGAGTGTCCAAAGGAAGTGTTGTTACAACCTATCTGGGTGCTCATTTGAATTAGCCCCTCTAGCCCCTCTTTATCTATGTCTTTAGACTTTGCCCATTGTCCTTTAACCAGGACTGTGTCAGTAATCAATGGGGTATGAATTGTGTTGAAACTCCTGCTGTATGAAAAAATATGCATTTTATGTTGACGTGCAGGGAATAGTTCACTGATAATACAGAGGAGGACCTTTGACTGATGTTTAACAGTTACTTGAAAGGGTTGGCTGGATTCTTAAAAGTGTAGAAGCAGACGTTGGCTTTTCCAATATACACATGCTCGCAAGCACGCACATACACACACCAGATCAGGTTTTGAATTTTGAATTAAACCTATCAATAACATTTAATTCAACTCAATCATTTACAAATCAACTTAATAATTTACAGAGCATTTGAGCAAACATCAACACATTCTGTAGCCATTACAGTGTAATGAATTAATGTGTAATGATAAAATAACTTTACACAGTATTGGAGTCATTGAAGTAGTCACAGCAAAGTGATGATTACAAGAGGTTCATCTTTAGTTTGAGTTAGTGAACTCCTACATTTTTATCTCTTTAACACTTTGCTTTTGCACCTCATCTTTTTTGATATATCAAGATCAGCAATGTTATGTTTGTCTATGAGCAACTTTTGTTAAAAATTCAGAAAATGGCTTAGAATGGCAGATTATAATGCATTCATTCATGCTTATAAGGTCTAAAAAGGTCTATAAAGTCTTACAGTGCATTTTGAACACCAGAGGTTTTACATTTTAGGGGTTCAATGACAATGTAGCAGGGGAAACACAATTTGCTGACAGCAATATAGTTCACAGACTCTAGAGATGGAAGAGGATTACATATTTACATGTGTTGAACATTTAGAAACCTGCTTTGAACACTAATGAAAACACTTAGCCCAGTGCAGTACAGTAGCTGCAATAAAGAGATTAACAATTAGCCAAGGTTGATTACATTGTAACTATCATCCGTGATCATCAGTGGTCACCATGACATTATATCATTACTAACTACAGTAAACATGCTATTTAGGACAATGTTGCACCTGCCTCCTGGTACGTAGTACACAGAGAAAGAGAAGCCTTCACTGAATGGACATTGTTTTAGTAATTGATTTGTTAATTTGTTAGGTGGAGTGACTTAGTGGCCCAGGTGTTACTGTAGCAAACTAGGTTAATGAAAGGTGCTTATATCATGTGCCTCAGTAGGGTTAAGCTGTCTTTGTAAATGAGCGACTGTACTGTAAGGTGAGATACCCTACTCAGGGGAGGTTGGTGGAGGTAAAAATCGGAGGACGGGCTCATTGTAATGCATGGAATGGAATGAGGTATAGTATCTAGTGTTTGATACCACTTCTTATTCCATTCCATACATAACAATGAGCCTGTCAATTTCTACCTCCATCAATTTCCCCTGACCCCTCTGTACTCTTAACCTACATAAAAGTGCGTTTAAGTACCTACATTGGCAAAGAAAACAGTTTGAATAGTCATGGTGTCAGTCTAGGTAGGATCAGTAGAGGTTTTAGCTGCAGGGTGAACTGATACGTAATATGTCTACAGGACAGACCTGTTTAACCCATTATGTAATATGTAGAGGGTTAAACAGGTCAGAGAAGATAGCTGTCTAGGGGCCTAGTCTTGTTGTCAGTACACGTGGACATCCTCCACATCAATAAAGTAGCCCTTTTATGGAAAAATACTGATCTGGCCAAAGAATCGGTCTTTCATATCTAGCCTCAGTGTAGGCTACATCTTTAAATCCTAATATCAGATTTTTTTTCAGAATTTATCAAGCTTTTAGAAGAGATTAATGGCTTATGATTATAATAATGCTTGTAGGTAAGCCTATGTGGTTGACTTTGAATAAAGTGAATAAATGAAGTTATTTTATTTTTGTGTGCAGTGAAACCAAGGCAGCCAAGATCAGCCAGTATAACAAGAATGCCCTAGCTACTAAGAAGGAGATGGAGATAGACATCCACTATGTGGACCCCCCAGATGGAGGGTGGGGTTGGATGGTCGTACTGCACTGCTTCCTGGTACGTCCATTTAATTTTTTTTATTCACTTATCAAACATTGAAATGATTATTATCTTTTGTAATTATTTTAATCCATTAATTGAAACTGTATATTGCACAAAAAACAGTTGTGTTTTGTGTGTGTGTGTGTGTGTGTGTGTGTGTGTGTGTGTGTGTGTATGTAATTCCAGGTGAACGTGCTAGTGATGGGAATGTTGAAGAGCTTTGGGATCTTCTTCGTAGCATTCCAGGATGAGTTTGGAGGCTCGTCTGAGAGCATCAGCTGGATCGGCTCCATCATGTCTAGTCTGCGTCTCTCTGGAGGTCAGAGGTCACATGTTCAAACAAGTCTCTCCTCTGTCCTTACCATAGCATAACCTTAGCATTGACAGCAACCAGACCTATCTTCTTCTCTTGTTTTTGTCCTCTGATCTGTAGCTCCCTTGGCCTCAGTGGCCTGTGCAAAGCTGGGGAACCGAGTCACCTCCATCGCTGGGGCAGTGCTGGTCAGTGGAGGCTTCCTCATGAGTATCTTTGCCACCAGTGTGGTCTTCCTTTATGTCAGCATGGGACTGATTGTGGGTAAGTTCAAAGAAGAAGCCTGCAGCAGTACCACTCAGTGCTACATATTGACTCTTTGCACCAGTGTTCTTTAGTGCTGCAAGGTGGGACAACATTTTTTAGACCATTGCAGTCGGTCAGGAACCTAATGTTTTCCATACCACCAAGAGCACTACTGGTAGCTTGTAATGAGGGTAGACACATTTCCACCTCACTTACTTTACGAAATAAAAATGTTCATGAGGTGTCATTACTTAGTTATGCGCCATGGGTTAGGGGTAATTGTAAATGTCACTTTTTTTATACCCCTCTCAGGCATCGGTTTTGCCCTCCTGTACCAAGCCACCTCTGTTGTCACGGCAATGTATTTCCGAAAGAGGTTAGCGACAGCATACTCAATCGGCCGCTCTGGAATGGGTTTGACCTTCGCCCTGGCTCCCTTCACTCAGCTTCTCCTGGAGCAGTATGCTTGGCAAGGTACGCATGACTTATCTTGGATGAGTATCGATAATTTAATCATGCAATTGTCATGTGCTATGTGTTTCACTTTTACAACTTGATTGTGACAACCTTAATCTGTTGAAAGTAAACTTTGCAAGTGATATCTCTCAGAGGTAGCTAATTGCCTCTGTAAAAACCTTTCATGTGCTAATATATCTTGGAGGTGTTCTTGTGGGGATAAGCAGTTCTGTCTCCTGACTGGGGGGAGGGGTCTATGCTTCTCCTACACAGGGGCTCTGCTGATCCTGGGGGGCCTCATGTTGAACCTGATGGCCTCTGGGATGCTTCTGAGACCCCTCCAGGTCAAGCCTTCAGCCACAACGCCCCACTCCTCAGCCGCCATCCAAAAATGCCCTCCTGCTGGCATCCGCACAGTTCCAGAGAAGAACGGCATTAACGGCTCCACACCTTTAACCAATGGCCTTGCCAAATCAGAGTCTTCCCCCTCCCCTCCCCCTCCCCTTTACTGGGACACAGAGACCCCAGAGAGGCCTGCGCTGGGCTTGGGTCAGAGCACCGAAGTTCCCCCGCCACATCCTGAACTGACCAAGTTGGTCCAGAATGGAGTGAACGCGCAGGACGCAGGCCCAGGTAAAGCAGTGAGCCCAGACAGCCCGATGGAGCTCAATGGTAGTCTAAACGGCTCTGCTGTGGTCATGTCCTTATCCTATGCTGGCACGCCCACTGAAGAGCCTGCCAAAAAGACCAAAGTTCTGGACTTTTCCCTCCTGAAGAACCCCTTCTTCTGCATTTACACCTGGTCGCTGGTCTTCAGCCAGCTGGCCTACTTCATCCCCTACTTCCACCTCTCGGCCCGGGCCAGGAACCTGGGCATCGACGCCATGGATGCATCCTTCATCATCTCTGTGGCAGGTGAGTCTCAGTCAGGTCATTTATTTACCCAGAGATTCTATCAACCACATTATGACAATGCAAATAAGCAGAGCTGATGACAATATAACATCACTTTAAATACTTGCTTTCCTTGTTGATTAAACAATTTGTTGATCATAATGATTAACACAATTCTATAGTACTAATGATAACACCTAGCCTTACGTTATCTAGTGGGTGAGACAGGGATATTGTATTTTTGATGAACCAGACATTCATTTGACTAGGTCACGATAACCAACAGCCTGTGAGTAAAAAACAATCAACCCAAATGAAAGCCCTCAAGCCATTGGCAATGAATCTGATAAAATCAATGGGCAGATTCTTCTTTGAATGTACCCTGAAATGCCTATAGGTCCAGCGTGTTCACACACAAATGACTCGGTTTCACAGTGGTGGGACACATTTTAGAGTGGGTTTTAAGAAGTGATGCAAAAAAAAAGGCCTCAGTCAACTTCTGGTCATTAATTATTTGTGAGCTGCTCAGACTCTGCAGTCTTATGTAATGAATGTTCTTACATAAAAGCTGAACTTTGGCCCACTGGCCAAAGCTGTTGGGTTCAGCAGTATCCCATTGATGAGGCCACTCCATATGAAAACCAGCATTAACATTTGTTCTCGACCGCCTGCACACGTGAATGTAAATCTTTAAGGATGCCTGAACGCGCTTCATAAATAATTCAAGCACACACTGTTCAGGTATTGTACTGTGTTACTGAGTAGGCATCTCTGCTGTACATTAGTAGATGATAGTACAGTTGCGTTCCTAATAGCATATATGGTTTCAAAGATGATGTTTGTTACTACCACAGTCCCTTGGGTGCAGTAATACTAGGATAGGGTTATAATGACTGATGCATATCTTCATTCTAGTCTTAATATTTAAAATCCAGGTATTTCACAATATTCTCCAAAACTGTATGCTGACGCAACATGCTAGTCTATTTAAGAGGCTCTATATTTGTTTCGGATAATGAAGCATATACTGTAAGTTATGAATGAGGAATGGGTTAGTTAGGAATGGGGGATGGAAGTTGAAATATAAGCTGAAAACACAATATTGTTTCTCATATAGTGGGGTCAAGTAAATGCCATGTTCCAGGATCGGCTTGGAGTGTTCTGTGTTGTTCAGTGATGGTTACTTACTTACTAAACTTTGTAGATCATTCAGGAACAAACGTGTTTTGCAGAAATGGCAAGTGAGGAATGGGGAATGGTAGTGGAAAATTAAGCTAAAAACCCAGTGGTTCATATCAAGTGTCAAGTGTATGCCAGGCAGATTGAACCACACCAGGATATAGTCTTGATGTTGTCTCAGTTTCTATCCTGACCCGGGGGTCCCCTGAACATTTAGAGCCAGCAAGTGCTAGGATAGCAGCAACATTCTTCTTTTTTCCGTCACATTCTCCTGTCATGTGCGGTGTTCTCAGAAAGACAGAGAGACTGCCACCCACGCCACAAACCCAACTTATCCCACTCTCCTTCGCCCACCCTCCCTTCCCGCCCCATCACCATTCAAAGAGGCCCTTTCAGCTCCGCCAGGGAGGAGGGCCACTATAGTCCAGACCAGGCCCCGTGTCAGCCCAGTGCCGACTAAACTGGAATTGGGGGAGTCGCTAGGCAACGGCTTGCTGAGTAAAGTGGCTGCCGTGGCGACAGGAGGGGGCTTCCAATTTTTTTGTCCAGTTTTGAAGTGGCTGATATTGTGCCGAGAACCACTGAGGCGGCAATGCGTACAAAGGGGATGCGAGACGAGCCAACAGAGCTTGTTTAGTAATGAAGAAAGGCTGGGAAAAATGAACATGCGTTTTCTTCCCTAGCTTTAACCTAATTGTCACTCCTTTGAAGTGAAGAGAATGACATTCCTCCTGCCTTGTACCTTAAGTATATTAGAAAGATAGATAGATAGATAGATAGATAGATAGATAGATAGATAGATAGATAGGTATTTTATTGATCCCTGAGGGGAAATTAAGGCATTAGAGCAGCTCACATCACAAACAACAACAACAAGAGTGACAATAGAATAATAGAATAAAATAGACATCTGAACCATTATATACAATAAGAACAGTCCAGTATGATTTAACATCCCCCAGCCTGACTCTGATCACCCCGATCGAGCCAGCCGGAGGAGGAGTTGTACAGTGTTATTGCGGCAGGCAGAAAAGATCTCCTATAGCGCTCCTTAGTGCAACGTGGTTGTAATAATCTGTTGCTAAAGGAGCTTCTCTGCTCTGCCACAGTTTTATGTAGGGGATGGGAGGGATTGTACATGATGGCCAGGAGTTTGGTCCTCATCCTCCTATTGGCCACCTCCTCCACAGTGTCCAGGGTGACACCGAGGACAGAACCAGCTTTCCTAATAAGCTTGTTCAGCCTCCTGGTGTCACCTTGCTTGATGCTGCCCCCCAGCATACCACCGCATACAGCACTGCACTGGCCACCACTGACTGGTAGATCATGTTCAGCAGAGTCCTGCACATGCCAGGACCTGAGCCTCCTCAGGAGATAAAGCCAGCTCTGGCCCCTGTTGTCCTCAGGTGCATCCCCAGGTACTTGTAGCTCTGGACCTCCATGTCCTCTCCTTGGATGGAAACAGGAGACAGGGGGACCCTAGTCGTCCGAAAGTCCACCACCATCTAAAGTCACCATTAAAGCTTGGAGGCATGTAATAACACCTGTTTCCCTGTCTTGGCTGAGGTTTCGACAGCAACAGCTGTGAACCTCGGCTAACCTGCTGTGATTAAAGCATACAAACAAGCTCAGGACTTGTCTGTGCTCAAGGCAGAGCGCCCCAGGAGAGGCTCTCTGGTCACTAGTAGAGGACACATAAACACACCACAGCTGCCTTTTTACCATTTCCGCAGAATATTCCACTGTTATATGTAAAATCTTCTATTATGGAACAACACTGGATCTATTTAGTGACAATGCTCTTTTTATTGAGGCCTTTTTCAGGAATAAAATACCCCACTGTGATCTAACATGGCGATACTGATACATAATTCTGCAAAGGAACTTAAAAGGCCATAGATGCCAAGGAGAGTCTGTCACTGACTGCAGCCCCTATCACTGCAGTGCTGGAGTAGAAATTGCTACCACTGATCTGCATGGGACCTGTTTATTTCATTGATCAATGGGATAATGCTGCCTGGAGCTATTCCTGAAACGGTCAATACAACACTGCAGCACCGGCTATCACATTCCAATTGACCTCAGCAAGGTTCAGGATATCTGCATAGTCATCATATCCATTAGAACCAATGAATTAGAAACAAAATCAATATTATGTGATGATATTGAGTAGGTAATGAGTAGTTTACCCACTGTTATCTGCTATCTATCTATTGTTTGGCATGCAGAGCAGGTGTCAGGCATATAATCATTTTGTCAGCCCATGTGCCAACATCTCCTATCCTCTCTTGTAACTTGTTCTCTCTCTCTTCACCCGGGGACTCCAAACAAGCCCAATGTGAACCCAATACAGCTCCATTTCCACATGTCAGACATCACGTGTGAGCTCTGCAGTGCCCGTCTCTCTATCTCTCTATCTTTCTCTCTCGCTCGCTCGCTCGCACGCACGCACGCGCACGCACACACACACACGCACACGCACACACACACACACACACACACACACACACACACACAGACACTCTCTCTCACACTCACAGTACGACTACAATTGGTGCTCTTTGTGATTTGTCAATTGTGCCTACACAATGGTTGAGGAGATTTATATGGGGTTTGCTGTTAGCAGTGGAATTCAGGTGTTTGCTCTGACAGATTGCAGTCTTGATAAAGACTTAAGTGCAAGACAAGTAAAGAGAGTAATATCCTGCATCTCTCTTTATGGAAAGCCATTGCATAATGAATGTTTGGCCTGCCAGTTGTAACTTTTGTCTTCCTGTATCAGTTGATATTTTCTTGATAGTGTTTGTGTTATCAATGCTTTGCTTTGAGTTGCTTTAGCAGTTTAGTAGGCTAAACTCGTAGAAAGTGAGCATTGGTAAAACATCAGGGTAATAGAGAATATGTGGACAAATTGACATCGGCATTTGGTAGGATAAACAGAGTGCCTGTGTAGAAGGAAAAAAACTATAACATCGGTAAGGGAACTGGCATAATGTAGGTAGTGACTACATATAACCAATGGTCGGCAAAGGAGTGCCTGGAGATAGATTTGAGACACACTTTTCCTGATGTATTACCAATGGAGGCACTCTGAGAAAAAGATCCCCATGCTACCTCTATGCAACGTAAGTGCATTACATTTCTCGTAGTTTAGATGTAGTGACGACGTATAACCGATGGTCAGCAAAGGAGTGGCTGGAGATAGTTTCAAGACGCACTTTTCCTGATGTATTACCATCGGAGGCCCTCTGAAAAAAAGATCCCCATGCTACATCTATGCGACGTAAGTGCATCAGACATTTCTCGTAGTTTAGATGTAGTGACAACGTGTCCATGTGTGCTGTCTGGGTACAAGTGTGGAAAAGACACATTCTGAAGGATGAGAAACAGAGAACCACATGATTCTTCAATCCTTTCATCTACATGTCATAAAAGATACCTTCTGAAAGGACATCAGGTACAGCTGTTGAGAGTTAAACTTGCCTATGAGATATGAGTAAATGGATCTGAACTTAAATACTTTAGCAACTAAAAGCAGAAGAAAAGTGGCCCTTCCATTCCTATTGGTTCTCGTTTGTTTTTTATACTTTAGATATGTCTGAATAGTGAACACCACTTCTTTTCTGAGCCACTTACTCGCATTACAAGATATTTGAATGTGTGTTGGATTGTTTCCTTTTGCTAGCATGGTGTGGTGAGTGTGAGCTTGAGCTGGGTGGTCATTTAAACAATTGAATGGCTCCATCTAAAAGTCCAAAATACGGTTTGGATAAAAGCTAACATTGTTGTGACACTAACCAGTGCCTCTGTGTTGTTGACAGTTATCTTATAATATCACACAATCGTTTTTAAACTGAGTTCCGTCGGAGCGCCGTCTTATTTTTCCATGTGTGGCATCCGGAACGCAACGCAGACTCGTGCAGCTGCCAAGTAGCAATCCATTGATTGCCGGACCTCAACCACATTGCGCAGTCTATGTACACCCGGTGTAAGGCAACGCCATGTGCAGGTAGACTGCGAGAAAATGATTGCGATCAAGCAAAAACGCCACAGGTGGTGATCGCATGGCATAGTTTGATCACATATTTTCATGGAGACATTGCATAGTTTATTCTGTATCTCTGCTGCTGCTCTACAAACAGACATGGATCAATATTATTAGAAGCCAAGCGAAAGTTATCATTCTAGTTATACATGATGATTAACCATTGGATGGGAATCGAGTTAATCATCCATTTAAACGTAATCGATTCCACGACGTCGTTAATTGACAACTGTCTGTATAGTAATTTGTGGATTTGAAGTGAACATTTGTGCCTTTTGGGGGTGATGTTCAGCCATTTAGAAGAATCCTTGGAATATCAAGTGTCCACATTCAACCATATTATCACAGTGAACAGACAGTGTGAGGGTCACATTCTCATCTACTCGCTACTTTAAGAAATGATGCACAATACACACATGCAGATTATTTCATAAAATGTATTGATGCTAAAAAAAAGATCAATCATGGCGTCACAAACATTTTCACACCTCAAATTGTACATTCTTGGGGTGAGTCCATGTCCCACACAGTTTGCTGTGTACAGTAGCTATATGTTTCAACCCCAAATGAATGGAAACGATAGCCTTAGAATACAGGCAACACATTTTTCCTTCATTCATTTTGGATTGGGGGATGTAGCTAGATCTAGACAACAAATTACGTGAGATATGGACTCATCAACACTAGTTTTGAAGTCTGAAAACATTACATTAACTGATCTCAGAATACAATATGTTAACACCTACCAATTGTTTTGTATGTAGATGGACATTCCTGGCCAATATAATCTTGCAGAATTGGCATGCTGGGTTCTGTGAACCCACAGTGAGCTCAAAGGAGCTGCTGTGAAATTCAGAAAATATGTCTTGGCCTCTACAGCAGTTTTGACCACCTTGGCTACATGAGTTGTTTTTAGACTGCGCATTTGTAGAAAAGTTCCCCACCTAGTCAAATAAGATTCAGACACAATCATAGAGGATACTTTGAGTATCAAATTCACCAAAAGAATAGTCTTTAATTCCAAAGAGCAGGGTTCGGTACACATGTAGGCAGTCAATGAGTAGGCAGATAATCCAGTAAAGGGTAGGCAAAGCAGGGTATGGTACACAGGTTGGCAGTCAAAGAGTATGCAGATAATCCAGTAATCCAGTAAAATAATACACAGGCGGGAAACACACAAGGGCAGGTGGTGAAGTGTCTGAAACGAGAGACAAGGTGAGGAACACAAAAATAAACAGGAAACAAAAAAGAATGACATGAAACAAAGACAAACGTAAACTAAGGAACAGGACAAGATTTTTTTTTTGTTTTTTAGATTTGTGTAAGTCTCCCCAGGACTCAGGGTAGCATTCCTGAGCAGTTTTGTTCCGCTGCATTTGCTGAGTTTGTAATGCAACCTGATCCACACAGTATGTAGTTGATTCCTATGCAAATCAAAGACCCAATAAAAACAAATATATTAATTCCAAAATCACATGAACTATTATCCTTGCATTAAGATGGAATCAATTCAACTTATTGAGTGACTTGTTGACAACATTTTTGCATTTGAGCTAATTTTAAGAGTGTCATAGCAAAGGGTCTGAATACTTATGAGGTATTTCTGTATTTCAATTTTAATACATTTTCAAAAATTTCTAAAAACGTATTTTCGCTTTGTCATTATGGGTTATTGTGTGTGGATTGATGGTAATTTTTTTTTAAATAAAATAAAAAATAATCAATTTTAAATTGAGTCTATAACAAAATGTGGAAAAACTTAATGGGTCTGAATACTTTCCGAAGCCACTGTATATAGTGATTGATATCTATAGATCATCAAAGGTTAATTTGGAACAATGTCCCTCTAGAAAAATAGAACGAAATAATCACAATAAGAACTGGACACAATTCTTTCCTTGGAGGAAAATATTGCTTTGCATGAAGATGAATGAGATAGACCTAGATCTCTCATTAGAAGCCTATAATAATAGTAAACCGCTCAATGAAGATCCATTGTGAACTAGCAAACAAATAATGACTCAGGTTCACAGCAACATTTCATGCATGAGATGTGTAAGCTGACAAACAAACAAACAAATAGGTAATTGTGTGCTTCTCTATTAAGTCAGCATTCTTATGATCCTGGACCCTGCTGCACACATTTCCACACAAACGTCCCTGTCCACACATCCCGCTGATCTATTTTGTTTGGATGTGGTCTTCTAAATAGGCTGACCACCGTGCCCCGCAGAGGCACAAATGTTCACTCATTTGAAATCCACAAACCCAAACCCTAACCACAAAATGAATGACAGCATTGCTTGACAACTGAACAGTGTTTAGTGGAATCGATTACGTTTCAATGGATGTATACTGTAGATTCCTATGCAATAGTTAATCATGATGTATTACTAGAATGATAACTTAAAGGGACACCATTTTTAACATCCATTTTAACATTAATTATGCCCAGCATCATACTGTACCAGTGGCTACACACTATGTGAAAATGGCAATTTTCTATTTTCTGTGGTCAAAAAGATAAGAGAAAAGTTCCTACGGAAATAGGAAATTGGGGGTAAACTGGAAACGAAAATGGTGACGGTGATCATTAGCATATGTACTCAATCAATAGTGAGAAATGTTTTATCATCCACAGTATCAGCATCATCATCTATAGTATATCAACAACTAAAACAAAAGCTGCCGGAAATTGTATAAATTGCTCGGTAGTTCAAATCAATAAAACTGCATTCTAAAACCGTCAACACAGTATTCAGTATTCATCATGCATGTTCACACAAATGAAACCCGCTGAAGCAACACAATCTGGATAAAAGGCTTTTCTGTTCAGTCGTATCAATGGTTCAGTCCCAGACTAAAATGTAAAATTAGGAAATAATAGAAATCGCAGTCTTATTTGACCAGCTGGAGTACGAAGTTTGACATCAATGAGGAAATATGCATTTTGGCCACTGCAGTTCTCCCCATGGCCACTTGGTATAGCCGGCTTCAAAATCTCTTGGCAGTATTGCTTCACCTTGTTCAGTACTGTGGTAATTTCCCCTGTTACCATCGACACAATTTGCCAATACACCTGTGTTTGGACTTGCGTCCGTTGTGCGCCAGCTGAAAATAGAGCCCATTCACTCAACATAGAAAGCCAGTACAGACTTCACAGACATACATAATCAGCATACAGTATCAGGGTATTGGTTGCCTACTTCTTATTTTAACATGGTGATGCTGGTATTGTGTCCCTGGAAAACTCTAACGTAGTATGAAATGACTTCAAACTAACATACCAATACATTATAACAGGCCATTGTGTGATATAGATTTATGTGGTTGACAGTTATTCTCCCTTCCTTGCTCTCTCCTTCACCCCTCCCCTCCCCTCCTCTACTCCATCTCCTTCCCTATACCTCTCTCTCACCCAGGGATCACAGAGACTATAGCCCAGCTGGCGTCAGGCTGGCTAGCCGACAAGAACCTGCTTCATAAGTATCACTACCACAAGGCCTACCTGATCCTGTGTGGCGTGGTCAACCTGCTCTCCCCCCTGGCCAACACCTACATCCTGCTCATGGTCTATGCAATCTTCTTTGCTGTCTTCTGCGGGGGCTACATGGCACTGCTGCTGCCTGTCCTGGTATGAGCCTGTGGCAATGCAACATTTTACAGTAAACAACTGTGTTGTCATAAACATTGGACACGAGAATGTGCTAATGAAGGAGGAAATTAAAAGTAAAACAACTGTTAATGTGTGACAAGATCTTTGATCCAAAGACAAACTGCTGGATTGCTTTTCGTTCCGATAGCTTTTCCCTTTTCATGCAATCCTGCCGTTGAGTATTGTCAGAGAGAAGGCTATATATGAATTGCTTCGGACGTGTGTGATATGAGACGGAGGACTGTATGTCAGCTGATAGGGGCAGATGGCACTATATCAGGTTTTGTTGAAACTGACATTACTTAATTTGATATGAAAGCAGCTTCTTCATAACAATTATAATTTTTAAGCTATAAGCATTTAAAGTTTGTCTTTAGCCTCTAGGTGGCACTACAGGCTCCAGGCTAAATTGAAAGAAAAAAAAAAGCCAGGCTAAATTGGCACGATATCCTGTTTTGTTATGTTTTGTTCAACGTGAAAAATTATGCAAGTGTGCCAATTATCATGCTCACTTTCAAAAGCTTATCTTCTGGACCATCACTTCCCTAATTCCTCCATGACGTCATCATTAGGTGTACAGTTGAAGTCGCAAGTTTACATACACTTAGGTTGAAGTCATTAAAAGTCATTTTTTAACCATTCCACAGATTTCATGTTAACAAACTATAGTTTTGGCAAGTCGGTAAGGACATCTACTTTGTGCATGATAAATTCACTATATCACAATTCCAGTGGGTCAGAAGTTTGAAAGTGGAAGTTGACTGTGCCTTTAAACAGCTTGGAAAATTCCATGCTTTAGAAGCTTCTGATAGGCTAATTGACATCATTTGAGTCAATTGGAGGTGTACCTATGGATGTATTTTAAGGTCTATCTTCAAACTCAGTGCCTCTTTGCTTGACATCATGGGAAAATCTAAAGAAATCAGCCAAGACCTCAGAAAAATGTTTGTGGACCTCCACAAGTCTGGTTCATCCTTGGGAGCAATTTCCAAATGTCTGAAGGTACCACATTCATCTGTACAAACAGTAGTACGCAAGTATAAACACCATGGGACCATGCAGCCGTCATACTGCTCAGGAAGGAGACACGCTCTGTCTCCTAGAGATGAACGTTGACCCAAGTTAAACAATTTAAAGGCAATGCTACAAAATACTAACTCATGTGATGAAAGAAATAAAAGCTGAAAGAAATAATTCTCTCTACTATTATTCTGACATTTCACATTCTTAAAATAAAGTAGTGATCCTAACTGACCTAAGACAGGGAATGTTTACTAGGATTGTCAGGAATTGTGAAAAACTGAGTTTAAATGTATTTGGCTAAGGTGTATGTAAACTTCCGACTTCGACTGTAGCTACTCAATTCTCCCTCTGTTGCATTTTTCATGAATGAATGCAACTAAAGAGCAGAATATTACTTTTTATGAATGAATTGAATTCTACTACAAATGCTAGCTTTGGTTGAACTGAGTGACTTGGATTAGAATTGGGGGTAACGTTTACAGGAAAAGCAAAGGTGAAAACAACAGACCAGGATGTGGCGGCTATCTCTCTCTCTCTCACAACACGCTCACTCAAATCTTATTCAAAAATTGCTATTTTGGGTGCTGAATCCTCATAGAATAACTTAGGAAATAAAGTATGGACAGCACTCTAATTGATAAGCTTGAAATCTATCCCATATAACCTGCTGCTGTAGGGTGTGTATAAGGTTGTGAGGAACTCGTTAGACCAATTTTTTGGCCAGCCTACAGCTGTCACTGTCCCTGGCTGACTTGTCCAGGGTTTTCCTCTGGCAGAATGGGCAGGCAGGAGGGCTCTCAGGTTTGGCTGGAGAAGGGTCATGTTTACATGAACACAGCTGTTCTCCATTGACGAGCCTAGCCGACAGTTGGTATTAACTAACATAACACCTCGGGCTGTGGTCTCAGTCTTGAAACCCCCTCTCTGTATCATTGCGCCTCTGTGACAGTACTGTATTTTACCAAGATATAGTCTATGTATTAAGGCAAAGTGGTATATTGTTTATCAAATATTATTTTTTTTAAATAGCACTAATACACAGATGCAATAAAATAAGCTTTACAACGATATTAAAACAAAGGACGATCATAAGAGTATTACAATCATAGAAGTTAAAACGGTAAAAGCGAAGATCAAGTGAGGACTGTCGAGGGCTGTAGAGAATAATGCAAGCAAGAAAATAAAAGTTGTATAATTAAATGATTCAAATTTACAGTAAGTCATTCATTTGGAAACATAAAGGGAGAGTGTACTGTAAAGCGATAGATAACAGAAATCACTCTGCACCTCATATATTCCTGTGTTGATTCCGTTTTCAGGTAGACCTGGTGGGGCCAGAGAAGCTCAACAACTCTATGGGGTTCTCCATGTTCTTTGTAGGCCTTGGCTGCCTCACAGGCCCTCCTCTTGCAGGTGAGTCACTCTCTAAATGTCCACACGCACCCCGGGGATGGCTGCCATGACATACTGTACATTTAAAAGTGATGAGATATATTTAGGTGAAGCTAACCATGTTACACGTCATCGCTTGACTTGAGTATTGCAAAGTGTGTGTGAGTTTGTACATTCGTGCTGTAGAGACTGAAACCGGATAGAGAAAAACAACCTATAGTTAGTCCATCCTCAACATAGTGTAGGCAGAGCCTTTGAGGGTTTCGTTTAAACTAATTCATACAAGTCTGTCCAAGTTTCACGCTCCCTGCAGGCAAGTTAAACCTTAGAATAACAACACTGTGTTCCTGACTGAGTTTAAATCAGACAGTTTTAACAGTTGACAGGTGACCTTTCCAACTCGGTAACAGGTTTTGTGCTACAAAGTTCCAGTCCCAGCTTAATATGGTTTTCTCAACATTGAAAATTCTCTACTGAGACCTATCCAGGTACGATAACTCTGCATTGAACTCAGTGACACAAGCTCCCCCACTTGGTCAGGCACTCCTGAGAGGATGCATTTCGGGGTTGAAATGTGACTCATGACCTTCTTGGGTTTATCCGGAAATAGCGTGCTGATCTGTTTACAATCCCTACTGGTCCTCCAGGCTGAACTCAACCTAGTCCACTATGACCTCTTCCTCAAGACCAGTTACAGGCTGTGTTAGCTTTCCTACTGGCCATCCTTCCTCTCAGGCTTGCAAACTAACAACCATTGTGAATGTAGATCTAGCATTACAAGAAAACATTTATCTACAACATCATTTCCTTCATTCCACTATAGCATTCTCAGAGCTAAGAAAATAAACACTGTGAAAATAGATCTTAGAGTAGTTTAAATCAGCTGCTATAACAGAACCAACCCAAATATTGCATCAAGTGTTGTGAAATCATATTTACGTGTTGTACAACAGTCCCTGTACCCCTGTGGCTGTGTTTTGCAGGTTTCCTGTACGACTACACCCAAACCTACGACTGCTCCTTCTACCTGGCAGGGGTGTGCTACCTGCTCTCCTCCGTCTCACTCTTCCTGGAGCCTCTGGCACGACGGTGGCAGGACAGAAGGAAACAGGCTGAGGCCCACTACGCCGACCCCAGCTGGAAGAGCAACGGCTGCTTCTGCCCTGAGCCCCTGAAGAATGGCACTGTGTAGAGAGGAGGAGAGAGAGCAGTGACAGCTTCCTCTTCTCCACCAAGCATGGTCCTCCAGGAACTGACAGGTGGACCTACATGAACCCCAGCGTTTGGGTGGATCTAAATTACCTTTTGAGAAAGGAGTATCAAACGGACTGGGGAGTAAATGATTATGACCACAACTATATAATGCCTGAGGAAATAATGGGAGACTTTGAGTCCATAAAGGCGAATGGATATTCCTGTTTTGTAACTTTTCAACATGAGCCAAATTTACACTTTTTGTTTCACCATATATGTTATCCCTGACATCAATGACATTGCCAGATTTAGAAACCTCAGTATAATTTGTGACTGGAAAAAACTTTACATGGAAGATGAACAGCCTTCAACCACTAGTTTTTCTATTAATAATATGAAATTCATTTTCATAAAGATTGTGCACCCATTAATAGGTCTTGTTCAACAGAGATCTTCATATACCTCTATATTTATACCTGTACACACAAACATGCACTTTGTGTTATAGATCATGTTTTATAACATTGGTTCCCAGACCTTTTGCTGCCATATTCCCAATGTTAATCTGTTAAGTATAGCCTACTAATCATGGTGAAATTTCTATTATATGCCGTGACCTAACTAATCATAATGCACGTCTTAATGAAAGTGTTCACATATCACCACGGGATGCAGTATTTCAATCAAAACCCAAGGCCCATAATTTGTGAATCTCTGCTCTTTGCAATTATTCTGCAATTTAATAGGCTGGTAGAACAATTCTCCCTTACTGTTGCTGTAATTTTGTGTCATAGCTCCAGACCCCACTATCCCTTTGACTCCAATGTTTTGCTAGGAAATAATCATGGCTCACATCAAAATATGGAGCAATCGTTAAAGGGATAGTTACAAATTTACCTCATCTTTTCAACGGTTTGTTTACCAAGCTACAATTTAGCATGGCACAGCAACCTCACTTTGGTTTGAAAATAGTTGCATTAATGATCAAACTATTGCTGTAGTATGTGTAACACTGAGGAGAACTGACTTTGTACACAGTTGTTCAGAGACCTTCATTGAGGTGGACTGTGGGAGAGCAGATCAGGGTGGATGAAAACCTGGGGAAATTGCATTGTCACCTAGCATACCTGCACTTTAGACAGCTTTAGAACGTGTTCCCAAAAAACGGTCAATTGACCGGATAACGCTGCAGCTGTCTGTGAACTTAATCATGATTGCTCTGTAAAATTAATCATGGGTTGGATCTTACCAATCTGTTTGGTTGATCTCATTTGTTTAAGGTTTGCAAGGTTTGCCGAGATCAATTCTTATGCTTCCTATTTCATCTTTCTAAGTGTGGTTAACCACAAATGTCAAAAGTAAGTAAAGGGGGGAAACTTCACTAGGCTAGTGCACAAAGTAGGCTATACAATTTGTGAAATTAGAGGATGTGTAGTCTGTTATTTCACAAAATATGGCAAAAAAAAATAAAAATATTATGGCTGTTAAAATCACACCCATACAGGATGGTGACGCTCTTGGAGATTTTGACATATCATGGTAATGAATGTGTACTGAAAGTTTATTCCTGCTATAAAATAGCTCTCTCTCTCCTTAAACCTACTGCTCACACGGTTTAAGCAACAATGCAACTCATTCACAATTTTGCATGACTCTTAGCAGAAGTGAAGTGATTTTTGGAGTACATTGCAGCTGACTTCAAGGTAAAACATAAGCGTGCTCTAAGCCACAGGTGCCGAGGACACAGCAATCAAGTTTATGCAGCTGTCAGTCTAAATTCTGTGGGGATATTTGGTTGGTGCTGTTTTACTGTGTAAACTACTGACCCAGTCAAAGACAGACACATTATTCGCTTATCACTCTCTCCCTTTAGTTGTTACTACCCATATACTGGTATGCAGTATAGGGCTCCGGTATGCAGGATAGGGCTCCGGTATGCAGGATAGGGCTCCGGTATGTAGGATAGGGAATAGGGTTGTTCTGTCAGTGCCTCCAGGCAGCCAGACTGGCAATGCAATTTACAATTGTATTACAGATATTGGAGTCTATCAGTTGCTTAAATTCTGTTGTATTTTAGATTTGTATGTTGTATACGTTTTAATGTGTTTAATGTCAATTTGTTACTTGTTTATCACCACTATTTGCCTTTATATAATGTACTGTATATTTACTAACTTTCCTGTACTGTGAGCCAAAGACATATCAGTAATCTACACCCTGAACCTTATCAGGAATACTAGATTTAATAATATACCAATACATACCAATTACCACACATTTATTCCTCATTCTTCACAACATTTCTCTGAATGTTACATTTGAGTAATAGTGAGACTAACATTTGAGTGATGAACATTTGTTTTATATCGCCCTCTAGTGGCACTATAAAGCTTCAACGCAAAGAATGCTGTTTCAATTAGTACCACATATTTCCTCAACTCACTCAAACAATGCCCAGCAAAGCTCTTTGTATTATTTCAGAAATTCTCAATTTACAGTTATGCACTGTAGCTATACTCACACTCAAACTTTATGTCTAAAGAGCTGTATTCACTTCAAGAGTAATAGGGGCCACTGAATGTTTTGTTAATCATGTATAAAAAATATATTACATGCTTTAATTTCTTTTTTAAATTTTTTTTTTTAAATGTTTGTTATCCTGTTCTTATGCAATTTTTGTGCCAGTGTTGTGTATTATAGCAATACTGGGGTATGTTAAAGCAATATCCTGAAACGTGTTCAACATTTGTTTATAAAATATGTATATCCCTTAGGCACCACTAATAGGCTAAAAGTGTATTGGTAACATCTGAAATGTTTAAGTTACTCATGTATTGGATTATACTTGATATTGTATTGAAAATGCAATAATAGCATTTGTTGTTGAACCATCACCATGATCAAGACCATCATCACTGATGTTGGTCTCAGGTGTCAATTTTGATTGAGGTTAGAAAACATGCTTATCCAATCATATTCATATTGGTCACAACTCTTGTCACCTAAACTTGTAGTCCCTTTGTACGCCTTTTAACAGACTGTACAATCAGTTGCAATAAAGTGGCGTGTCATAGCAAGTTTGTAGAGTAATTTCTGCTTCAGATATGTGAAGATAGCAGTCATCCATGCTGTATGTGTCTTTTACTCCCTGATACCTAACACAAACTCAATTTTCACCATAATAAACACCAACAAATTATAATTTAAATAACTTTTATTAAAACACAATGACCAAATGTCTTTCGGATAAAAGTGATAGATAACATTGACAAACACTTTTATCATGCATACTGTTATAAAATTGCATCACTTGACACATTTACTGAAAATAGAATGACAGAATATTTTACATAAGTCAAGAGGTGGACAGTTTGGTTCAAATATAGAGTACTTTTACATAGAGTAAAACACTTGTATATGGTGTATCACAAATTCGATTAAATCTAAAACTGTACTTACAGTCCAAGGTACCTGATGATGCTTGGGTCCAGGGTAGACACAGAAGAGGGGCTCATATTGTGTTCGAATAAAACTGCATAGGGAACAAACATTTGAAAATCCTGTGACTGTATGATTGAGTATAAGTCTAGCAACAGTTTTATTTGACCTGTTCATACAGTGACATCAGTGTGTTTGTACTGTTAATTACTTGAGAGCAGCAACAAGATGGAGCAGTGAATTTAGCCTAAAAATAGTCTTGCGACAGTGTACTACATATCAATCAAATACTGTCTTCACCCATGGTACAGTACAGTGCTTGGGCCTTCATAATACATCTGCTTTGTTGACACACTGCGGTTAGCATACCTTTATGATCTTGAGCTATACTTGTATTTATTTATAGTATTTGTATGTATATGTATTTATAGAATTTGTCTAAAAACTGGACATTGTCAGACATTGTTAGGTAACCATATCATCAAGTGACAAAATCTGGTGGTCATCCCCAAATATAGCTACAACTGCAAACAAATATTGGTCACAGTTTACAGTAAGTTGACACTATACCTGTGTCGTACCTCTGTAATCACTGTAGCAACAGAATTGTATTAACACATTGTTACATTAGTAACTGCTTTGTAATTGCATAGTAATGGAGGTGAGCAGTGGGTTCTTTTAGTTTCTTGGGGATGTGAGCATCCTGCGTACAATCCTACATTACTTAAAAGTAAGTGTTATTGATTGTAGAAGAAAACACTCTATTGTTGGTAATGTAGGATTGCACACAGGGTGCTCACATCCCCAAGAAACTAAAAGAACCCACTACACTAATTTGACCTTATGATAGATAAGCGTGTCCCTTCACTGAGCACTTTTCACTAATGCATGTAGCTTACTGCTGTCATGTGGTGGGATTACGGGGGACTAAGAGCCTTGGAGTGAATATCTCCATCTTATGGTTGTAATCAACTATATTCATTAAGGCCTCTGTTGTAGTGGTAGTAGAGGTTGTCTGCCAAGGAGTTCCACAGAGAACAAAACAAGAGGTCATGTGCTACAGCCTAGATATTCTGGGCATGTTAGGGATCAATAAGAGCCTATTTCTTTTGACTTGCAGAGATTGTTGCAACTGTCAGGAGTTAAAGATTATTGTGTGAAATGCTGGGTAGTCCCTGTATGTACCAATACATATAGCTAGTATGAAATGATCTAACCAAAACATGTAGATACTCCTTTCTCCTTCACAGGCAGAAAACCACTGAGTAAGTGTGATTATTAGGTACATGCTATTCTTAGTGCACATGAAAACTGAGCTTATGTACGCATAATTTGTTTTCTATCCATATTGGCTTGCATTACTGAATGTATGTACTGTACTGTGGCTAAAGCTCCCTCTCAATCATCATCGGATGTTTTTTTTAAGCAGTACAAACATCATTGGTTAATTGACAGCTGTACTGTGTAGATACTTACAGAGCTGGTTATAACTGGGAACACCAATCTTATGTGAGGGCTCTAAGGCAGTGGTCCTGTTTGTTCTGTCAATGCATAACTTCAGGCATTTAGTAGGGATAAAAAAAATGTTTACCCCAATTTGAATATCTATAATCAACATAAATAGACATGATCCAAATCTTGATGCCAGACTACACTAAATGCAGGTAAAAGTGTGTTATTAGAGGAACATGACAAAATATTGGTGCAGTATACATACCTCTGCTGCTCACAGGCTTACGTTAAAGGCCTGGCAAGCTGGGTTTTCACTCTCCTTACTCACCCACATCCTGTTCTTATGGTACTAGTGCAGTGGTACTAGTGCAGTGATACCAGCTGCAGTCTAGCAGGTTGAATGTGTCAGGTTATTGCAGATCTTCTCATCCTTTAGAAAGCAATGTTTCTCCAGTGGGGTCTTTTTTTCAGGACAAAAGGAGGGACTTGGGCTATATTACTGTAGTTTGGGGGGGGGGGGGGGGGGTGCTAGGTGATTTGATAAACAGAAGTGCTTCTTCCTGAAATAGGGATACTTTAAAACAAACAAGCATCTTGGTTGAACTGTCAGAATATAAAATACAAGATCCCCTCAACACGTGTGAGAATGTTTCAAAGTGAAATGCTCATTCTGCTTTTTGTTTTTATTCCTTTGTTCACGTGAAATGTTAGGTAGATGATGTTGGAATGCTGCGGTTGTCAGGGAAATCTCAGCTGAACAAACACTCCCTTCCCTGACCTCCTCTGAAGAAAAGGTTCAACCAGAGGTCAATATACCGGAGCAAAACACAACAATTGTGTTAACAATATTCCTAGCCATGTTAATGGCTGATCCTCTTCACTGCTTACATGGAGTGAAAAAAACAAGTCAAATCAAATCATAACCGGGAAATAAAAAATAAGTGAAACAAATAATTGCTCCTTTTTAACTGGGTAACGTTGAGATCAGCTCAACGTTGAGATCAAGGTTAATCCCTCAGCAGTGCAACGTGAGTTAACCCACTTCAGAGTGAAATCAAGCACACTCCTGATGGAGAGGAGCATGTGTGGCAGCCGGTGGCAGGATCCCCCTGCTTGTGTAGGAAAGAAGGGACATGGCACAGACAAACCTCAAAGGGAAGGGGAGTCTATGACAACATTGTCAAAGACAACAGTGAAGAAGGGGCATGGGCTACTGATTACTTCAGCCCCGTCCTCCCAAACTGCACCCATGTGTGTCCTGCAATTGCATGCACACAGCAAAGCAGGACACTGGCTGCAAACAGGGGCCAGCAGAGGCTCTTTGATCCTGTCTTACTGTGTTCACCTGGTGGCACAGTAGGACATAGGGGGTGGGGGGGCACTGGGGAGCACGGGAATGTTATTCATCAAGAACAACTCACAAGCTCCTTAATGGCCTGTGAGGAAACACGGATGAGCATCACCGAAAGCAGAGGTTTTTCCTTGGCTCTGACAATTGGCAAAGAGGTGTCTCCCTTCTCGTGTGCAGAAAACCACAATTCATTTGACAACAATTCCTTCGAAATACAACAAAGCAGGGTTGAGCAGTTTTCTTCAATTCAATTCCACGTCATAAACAAGTTTCCCTCAAATGAAACAATTTATTGATATTCGGTCACATAAGTGCATAAATGCACTTAAGTGTATGTTAACAGCTTCGCATAAGCTGCATGTGGGGTTTCCTTTTCTTTTCTTCCCATTGAATCAGGTGTACAATAGCAAAACGCAAGAGGTCATATTTTTCCACTTAAAACAGAACAGTCATCACAAATGCAGACTCACAACTTAAAAGCTGCCTTGTCAGTGAAAATGCACAAATACTACATTTCCTTATCTTCAGGTTCCTGTGAAGCTTCGGCCCTGTACTTGCATATCCAGACATAGAAAGTCCACAGTTGAAGTCACATGGAACGGACTTCCTGAACACATCCATTTCTTTCCACAGATATTCAAATGTTGAATACTGGTGATAAAAATAAATAATTATTTCACCATTTTCTACTTATGATTGAGTATTGGTATAATAAGTGTCTAAACATTCTCTTTGGACATTTCTGGTTTATCTGGTGATATAGCCTTCTGTAGAGGTGATCATTATAAGTATACTGATTGGTTTAAAGGCAGAAAGATGAAACCGGACCAGCAAATGTCAACACAAAAAATCCTAACAGTCTTTCTTTTCATCTCTAATGTAATTTTATCACAATCCATCTTGGCAAGGATAGGGTGATGCTAAAGCAATTGTACACAATGACATTCCAGGAAAAACATTTAAGCATATGTCTTACAGTGCCAGTTTGTGTAGCATTGTGTTTTTTAATGGGCGCATCTAGATTAGCTGGGTAAAAAGTTTCTAATCATATTGAACAACTGTATATACTGTAGCTAGTAACAACTAGTAACCATTAAAAACACATTTGGAACCCAAATGGACATAAGCCTACGAAAGCATAAGGTTGTCTACTATACAGAGTATCTAAAAACTCAATTAATGAGTCAAGTTCAAAATTCTCAGGCTATTTTGTAATGTTCATAAGACAAGCATCCCTTGAATTATCCCCACACAATATATGTGTAGTTGTTACTAGCTATACATAATACACATGAACCAAAACCAGCTATACAGGGTAGGGGAAATTAGTCCTGTAAAACCAGCCAGTTGGTCTGCTTGACCAGGCTAAGGTATACCAGTGTCCCTGGTTTAGATCATTTTGATGATACAACAGTGCCTGGGAATCAATGTATTAATATGGAGGACTATCTGGCCATAACGGTTTATCCCACCCAACATGAAATAGAAACAGGTCTGTAACTGTGTGTCTATCTAGCCTAATGTTTCTGCAAGAAATCTACACCTCTGTTCAAACCAAAGGTTCAAATAGGCCAAATGGTATCTAATCTTTTTCAAATGTTGACTATAATAACATAGAACTTGACAATAGAGAACTGTTGGCCAAATGCTTGATAAATCAGTTCTTCAACAAAGGGCCTTGGGGAGAATATTTTGAGGATAGTGCCTGTATCAATACCTTTAAATGACTCAACTGATTGTATTATACATAAAATGATTCAAGACAGTAATAACAGTAATAATACTTTGCAGTAGAGTTGTAGCTACTCACATACAGTGGTTCAAGATGTTTTCATAAATTAAAACAAAAACGGTGCCATTTTACCTTACTTAAAACACAATTTAAATGTTCACAATTTATTCCTAGAATGTACTATATTATATACTCCAACTGGTTTACATATTTAAATCCTCAAAATAATGTATGCCTCTGCATACATTTCCATAAAACAGGCTGCCCATATTACACATTCTTTAACTTTGTAAGAGGGGATTGTATTTCTTTTGGCGGAACAAATGGTGACACACACGCAAAACAGACTACTGTACCCCATAAAGCAGAACACACAGCATGCAATAGTTACTGACACATCGCAGATTCTCTTTTTTTTTTTTTTCTACAATTTTTGATGTTTGCTTGTTCTGATTGTTAAGATGCTCCACGAACTACAATCATCAGCAGATAGTCCTCCTCAGTTTTAGCAAGAGCTTTAGCTGAGGAATCTATGAACTGCTGGGAGAAATCACAAGGAGGAAAAGCGTGGAGGACACCCGTGTTGTCCTTATCTCTGCTGCCTCCCACAGGTAAGCTGATGACTCCGGCTGCCTGCTTTTGCTTTAGGTAGGAGACCAGGTTGCGTAGCGGCCGCTGAGTTGAAGCCGCTGGGTCTGAGGACGACACCTCCTCTGTGCTCCCGGGGACTGCTAGGAGGACCGCGTAGCCGCCAGGGCCTGCCACTTTGATGCGCCGGGAAACCTCATCAAGTTTGGGCTGGTCCAGGCGGAGACGCTGGGTGATCTTCAGCTCGCCCACCTGTCTCCCCGTGGGGCCGTCGATGAGCAGATCGCTAGCCACGGCCTGGTCACCCTCCAGCAGGTGCATGTTGGCGGGGAAGTTGCTGTTCTTTAGTAGCAGCATGCCATGCCAGGCCAGACTAAGCTTGCCACCACCTTCCTGCTTGGACGACTGGCCACCTTTAGAGTTCCCCTGCTCTGAGCGCTCTCTTTTGGCAGGGCCTTTGCCGCTGTCCCCCGCCTTGCGCTTACGCTCTCCTGCTGTCGAGACCCCGCTGCTTGAGGGTCCCCTCTCCGACAGGATTTGGCCTTTGAGTCTCCTCTCCCCCCCACCTCGCTCGAGGCTGCTGTGTCTTTCATGTGCAGGGGAGGGCCTGTCACTCCGCAGGGGACGTTCTGAGTCACTGAAGCGGCCACCGTCTCGGCTGTTTCCCCCAGGGCTGCCATCAGGGGAGGGGCAGCGCCGACGGCGGCCTGCCCGCTCAGTGCTGCTGTCCGGGGAGACCTCTAGATGTCTGCCATCATCCATTAGACGGCGCTTGCGTGCAGGATCACGGGCCTGCAGCTCCCGCTCCAGCGACCAGGGTTCCCGTGGCCTCCGCTCACGTTCCAGGTGCTCCAGTGGATCGAAGGCGGTGGCACGTACCCGCTCACGTATAGCAGGGTTGGGCCACTCTGCCCCAGCGAAGAGCTCTCTTTCTCTGAAGTGCAACGGCGGTGGAGTCCTTTCCCTGACCCTCAGTGGTTCAGGAGTGACGCGGTGAACAAAAGACTCTGCCACCATGTCGAACGGTGGTAGGGGGAGGGGCTGCAGGAACTGCTGCTGCTGATAGCGGTGCTCTGTATCAGCAAAGTCCACTCTGAGTCTTCTCTCTGGGCCCCCCAAGGGAAACCCACGCATGTGTGTGCACGCTGCCTGAGCAGCATCCAGGCTCTCATACTGGATATAGGCCCAGGTGTCCCCCTTTCTGTAGTCAATAGTCCTTATTGTGCCAAAGCGGTCAAACTCTCTAGCCAGTGCTGCTAGGGGGACCCAGGGGCCAAGTCCACCCACCCATAGGCGTGTGGTGGGAGTTGCCTTACCATAACCAATCTTTATGGGATTGCGGCCCACAATTTTGCCTGACATGCTGAGCTTGGCACGATGGGCCATGTCAAGGTTCTCAAATTTAAGAAACCCATATGTGCTGGTCTGCCCCCATGTGGGTCTCTTTATGTCCACCTCTGTTATCACACCAAACCTGTCAAAAGCTCTCCTCAGGTCAGTCTCTGTAACGGTTATGTCCAAGTTGCCCAAAAACAATGTCCTGTTGGCTCTTTGGTCATCCTCTGGAGAGATAAAATCCTCTTCACGGAAAGCAGTTCGCTCTGCAATGAAAGCTGGACGTGCCCTGGCCTCAAAGAGTGCAAACTCCCTCTCCCTCTCTAGATCTCTGGGCAAAGAGGGAGGTGGGGGAGGAGGAAGTCGCCCAAGAGCCAGCTGCTGCAGCCTGTAGTCTCTATATCCAAGCCCAGATGGGGAGAGGGGTCTCTGCGTGTGCAAATGTCTGTGGCCTGGAGCTGCAGCATATGGGTCTCTTTCAACTGGAGAACGACTTCTCCTCCTATTAATGTACACTGCATCAATTTTCAGAGGACGGTCATAGAGCACTAACCTGCCCCGTGCATGTTTCGCAGCCCTGGCGTCCTCGGGCTTTCTGAAGTTAACAAACGCAATTCGTTCGTCGTTGCTTCGGCTGATTTTGACACTCACGTCACCAAATTTTTTGAATTCGTGAAACAGTCCGTCTTCTATATCTTCGTCGCTCAACTGAGTGCCAAGTTCACTAATTTTCAGAGTTTTGTACTCACTTTCGTTATTGGGAGGCTGAGCTCGCTGTTCTCCGCGAGAATTAGTCCTTGGAGTGGCTAAATCGAGTGTCAGGTTTAGGTTATGATTCTTGCCGATAGAGCTAGTAGCAACATTTGGATAATTATGGTTACTCCCTGTTCGACTAGATACTTGTCCCTCAAAATCCCTTTCTCTCTTTTCACCAAGCAGACTCCTTCTCGTAGACCCTCCGTCACTTTTAGCTGAGCTATTTCCATTATTACTCCCGCAGGAAACCGAGATAGCTCCCATTTTCTTGCTGGTTGGGTGGCCTCCTCCCCTGTCTCGAATATCGTCCAAAGCCCGTGAGCGCTTTTTAATAGGCGACCTTTCTTTGCCTTTCATTTCAGTAGACCTAACCGAGCCTTTGCAGTGATTGAAAGTTTAAATTATGTTTTTTCTGTAATTTCTCGTGGTAAATTGTTTAAATGGCTAATTCTAATGACCACTGACCCTGCGGCAAAACAACAACATCGGCCATTTTGTCAGGACTATTGTCAAAGCCCGCCTCCTCGAGCCTATTGGAGGAAAAAGTGGGTGGAAAACAACAGAGAATGTCAATCAACAGCAATACTATTCAGACAGATATCATATAATCATGATGTTTATCATGAAAGTGAAATAAAATAAGAACAGCATATTCTAGGTACGCGCAAAGTGGCTGTCTATCAATTTTCTCTCCCCCATGCTTTGTGCCATCACACTGTGATTGATTTGTGAACAGATCTGATCATTAAGGACCATTATGGATCATTATTTGATCCGATTTCATTAACTACGTTTGCATGCACACAATACTCCGATTATTTAGGTTGATCATTCTAGAACTTAATGAACAATATGTAACATATAAATGAAGTGAGAAGTCAGACGAGGCAGAAACTGCAATTTCGCAGTCTTTCCACATGATGGCGGCATCTCAGCTGCAAAGAGTTACAAAAGTAGCTTAAACCTGATTATAAAAACGTGTTTGTCCTGTTCTTTTATTTCCAAACAAAATCTTATCAACTCTTTGTATTGTATTCTTATTTGCATGTTGTAACACAAAACAGTCAAGAATTTGTAAGATCTAGTGATTTAGTTTATAGTTTATTTGTTCTTTTCTTTTCTTCTTTCCTCTATCTTCTTTATTTTCCTTCCATCAGATCAGCTGCTAAAAGTACTTCCCCTCTCCCGTCTTATGAAAGCAACTCAATGCAACCTGACACACTGAGCTCCCTCCCTAACTTAATTCCTAGTTCATGTTTACTGTTACAGTAGGCTACACCAGATGATGCCAATTATGGGCTTATTGGAACAAAATTGTTAATACAATTTAATCTCAAGATGTATGGGCATCAGTCTACAAGTTCAAAATAGCTGTAGGCCTACTACATCTCTGATTTATACATATAATCTATTATAGAGTCAAGATAAATCTCTGGTGTAGATCAAAGCTTTGTGCACTTGGAATCAGAAGACAGCTTTACCTATTTTAATGACACTATATATTTGTTGTAGTTAATGAGGTTATTATATGTAAGTACAGACTCCAGTGACAGCAGTCACCCAATGACCCTGACAGGGAGAAAGTAAACTGAGATGGATGAGGAATTGTTGCACACCTAAGCCGTTCATTTTTGATGAATGACTCCATTTCACTAATGACAAACAGCAATGCAGGTCTGCCTGATTTAGTGACTACACACTTTTACCACATCCTACCTCACTGCACACTATGTTCTGGTAAAAACCGCTCCTTTTTAATGACTAGTCTACATGGAAATAGTTTATTATTGTTATTAATTTATTTTGTGCAAATCTGTCTTAAAAAAGAATTACTGTGATTTATATTTCTGTATGAGTGATGTTTTTACAATAGCCTAAATGTTACATTTTCCAAGTGTCAATTTCACTTATCCCATTGTAAGAAATAGGTTTTGTCTGTTCTGTAGTCACATGTGTTTTCATAACCTAAGAAAGACATGGCCACTATCCACAACTTCCTCATCTTTCTTCAAGCTGGCCATCTCCTTAGTTACTTATCTCTTCTGAAGGGTACTCTTATCTCATCCACTTGATCTGGGATTTAATCAGTGAGGCTGTATAGCCAGAGTACTGCTGTCTCCTAGGGCCTGGCTGGAATTTGAAGCTGTGGGTGTGGAAAGTGTTTCTGACGGGTTTGCCGCTTCTCTATTGGAACCACATGTTGGCTCATACAAAACACGGCACAGACCAGGGGGACTGGCAGCTAATCTGTTCCAGCACTGCTGTCATACTGGACCTACAAAAGGGAAGAGAATACGAAATATTTGCCCGAAGCAATCTACCCTTTTAGGGAATTATTGCAGGTTTGAAGGATCCCTCCTTTACTGTAAATCTTTTTTTTTATCTACAGAAGATGCATACCAATAATCACCCAGATAGTCTTGTAAGGACATCTGACATGGAGTGGGCACATAGTCATTTCAACCAGATGGGTTGTTGCCAAGGCCCATGCGCACTCTATACACATCAGATCTGTAGTAACTACTGTAGAATGAACTGCAAGAAGCAGTAAAGTGAAGTGCACAGAGAAAGAAACGAAATAAGCAATTGAGCAGGGAGTGTCACATTAACAATTACAGTTTTGGTATTTTCCTGCAATAAAACAACACAAATTGTTGCATAAAAAACTGACCCAAAATATTTTTTTCTTCGTTTTAGGCATTGACCCATGTATTAACCCTCATCTCACAGTGTCATTAAAAAACAATTTACAAATGATACTCATGTAGGAAATCATGCTGCATTGCCTTGAAAATGGTTCAACAGTCCTGAATAATGAATCATCCCTAAGGTATTCCTTGCGATCAAAATGAAGCAAGGATTGGGCCATTGTAAACCCAATTTCTCCCATAAGACCATAGCTCATCATTAATTTCAGTTTACCCTTGCTGCCAGATGTGAACTGGGGAAGCCTGTCTCACTGCAAAGCAGGGACTTTGGAGAGCGGTCCTCCGCTACATCATCAATAGCAAAGTGTGGTTGCTCAGTTAGTTTTTCATTAATAGACCTGCCACTTGCAACTGATGCATGGGGTGCCAGCTGAAGGCCTCTTGAAGTATAGGCAGCTAGACTGCCCATGCACAGTCCCTCTGTACACTCCCCCAAACACCACAAGAGACTCACTACGCTAATAACACTGAATGTTTTTGTCTGCACACACGCACACGCACACACACACGCACACACACACACACACACACACACACACACACACACACACACACACACACACCACAGCCTGTAAAGCACTTAGCCAAAGTACAGACACAACCAGACAAAATATACTGTATGTGGCACAGGTCATTGGTAGTGCTACACTGTCTTTTGCCATGCTACCAAATCATACTGAAGGTTTTGGATGAAAATAATTATTTGCAGCATGCTCAGCTTTGAAATATATAAAGGTTGTCACATAGTCTAATGTATGGACACCAAGAATTGTCCAATGGTGAAAAGAGACCCTGTATAAAGTGTGGGCATTTCCCTTTTGTCTTTTTGTGAGTACCTAGGAAATCCACCTCACAGTTATAAGTAGTATATCAAATCTACCCAAAGATTATCTGACTAATGAATAGAGGCAGTTACAGATGGAAGCCTTTATTATTCGTCACACTCTAGAAAATCACAATGGCCTATATGATAACTAAAACATTTAACAGTTCTTACATACTTAAATACCATGTTTTTTATTCTTTGGTCTCAGCATGTTCACGGTAATGCTTAAATCTGGAATCAACAGAATTCCTGTTCAAATGGTTTTGTGCAATACTTATGTCTGCTCCCATGTCCTCCTTGGGTCCAGATAAAAAAGAGCTGCTGGCCTGAATCATTGTGAGATACCTGTAAGTCTATGGCAATGTTACTTTAGGGCACAAAATATGGGGTATGCTGAAAAGGGTGTATACGTACAGTATGTATGGGATTGTTTATGAATGTGCGTATGGAAATGCATATACATTGGCTCAGTCAGTGCATAGTAGGGAGCTGGCACTGTGGTGGTGGTCATGTTGGCCAGGAGAGGAGACTGCCAGGCTCCTTGGCTTTCATCCTTAAGGCCACTAGTCCAGATGGTTTGTATTCCGTCTCAGGCCCGGGCTCAAAGGAGTGGGCCCCGAGACCTCCAGGAAAGCTGTGGAGCGAGTAGAGGCCGTTGATGCCGGGGTGATGAGAGGGATGGTGGTGGTGGTGATGGGGATGGTTGGGAGACGTAGGCATGCCCATGAAGCCGGGGAGGTTGCTGTGGGGGTGGGAGTACGGGCTCATACAGGAGGAAGGCATGGTGTCAGCCCCCAGGACACAGCCCGCGCCTGACCCTGCACCTCCTCCTGCACCCACCCCTGGCCACATGTTCTGCATCTAGAGGGGAAGAGGGTACGTGTCAAACTAAAGGCAAAGCACTACTAATTAGACACATACAGAGAATTCCTATCGCGCTACATTATCGAGAGTGCCAATGTTTGATGATTCAGTGTTTGATGATTTAATGTCTGTACCTGTCAGTAATGATCATAACAGAGCAGGATTCCTACCAGTGACCTATGTGTCAGTGTGTGTACCTGGTATGTATCAGCACGAGGGAGGAGGGAGATATCATATGTAGCAGCAAAATGGTTGCGCACCTCCTGGATTTTCCCATAGCGCTCCCGTTTCCTCCACTTGGCTCTGCGATTCTGGAACCACACCTAAGGAGAGGAGAAAGAGAGATTAAAGGGGCACCTGCCATCGGTCACACTTTACAATAAGGATACATGAATAAACATGAATTAATGCAATAGTGAACTTGACTTCATTTATTCACAATGCCTTGTTCATGCTTGTTCATCATCTCAAATACAGAAATTATGCAAATACAGCCACAGAGCTTTTGGGGGATTTTAAAATAATTCAACTTTCAAGGTTTTACCACTGAGGCAATACTATTTGGTGGTTAGATTTTACAGTTAAGTTACACAAGAGGTGGTCAAGTTCATGTTAGGATACTTACATGACTTATGAGGGGAGTAACCGCTACCATAAGAGTGGGTCACCTCGATTGGTGGTCCCACCTAAGCAATTGTTGAACTGGCTAAATATTATTTTTAATGGCACATACACATATATTAAGTTAAGTATGAAAAGTTACCACTTTACAATAACAATACCAAAATAAATTATTTAATATTACCTACCAATTGGTATGCTTAATAAACACTAGTTACCACATTAAGAACGCATGAAGTGTTGCCACTTTACAATAAGGATCACAAAAGCAGTTAAATATTAACTATATTAAGTACTGTTAACTGATGTTTAATAAACACTTTAAGGCCATTAATTGAGAATTAATGTGCCACTAGTGTCCACAAAATGGCCTTTACTAATATATTATTAACATGTAAGTCCTCTTTGATATATATATATATATGTGATATGTACTGTATGGCAGATAACCGATTCTTGACAGCATGGAGTGATGTTTAAAAGTCTATATTGGCACACACTTATGGCATTTGTATTCACGCACAACACTGGACTGAATGTAGTCTCAAATATTACTAGAAGCTGCTTCATGTGATTTCATTATTTAGAGCATACTACTGTAACAGGGGTCCTACCCCATTGTTAAGCAGTAGCCTATGTTAATAATAATTTGTACCAAAGTATAACCCAAATCAAACATTGTTGAGTCCAAGTTTCCAGGTATACACTGACTGCTTTCTATAGATGAAGTTAACATTTAACTGAATATATAATTTGAGGGAACTATCTGTTTTATATTTAAACCCTTTAAAACCAATAAAAACATTTTATGTACTTAAATCAACACATGCAATACCTAATCAGCAGGTTAAATCTGAATACTATTTCACCCCTTCATTCATATGAACAAATAGTATTATGAATAGTTAATAAGTGTCTTTATTAATTGTTTAGTAAACATATATTAGAATTATTTATGCTTTGCAAATAATGACTAAATGTTGTATGCATGTTAACTACTGCATTAATAAATGTATCCTTATTGTAAAGTGTTACCCTGCTATCTAAATTGTTCTACAAATATCTTGATTTGGGACACTGAGCAGGATTGTCCAGACTTTTATACTTTGCCTTCAACACAGTTATTCTTGAGTACACTCTTTTAGGATGGCACTGAAAACTATTACAATTGCCAACTGTTATACTGTACTGCTATAGCACAGTAGGGGGCTGTGAAGGGTGGGATGTAGAGTAGGATTACCTGTACACGAGCCTCTGTGAGCTCAGTCCTCAGGGCAAGCTGCTCGCGTGCGTACACATCAGGGTAGTGTGTCTTCTGAAACACCTTCTCCAGCTCCTCCAGCTGAAAGGTACTGAAGGTGGTGCGGTTGCGGCGCTTCTTGTTTTTGCCTGATAGGTCGATTGAGTCTGCGATAGAAACCCCAGGTAAACCATTGGCTGGCTCCTTCAGCTTCACACAGCAGTCAGAGCCAATCACAGGATAACCGATGGGTTTGGGAACAGCCTTCTCTCTGACTGAGGGAGGGCATGGAGAGAGAGAGAAGGTGAGAGGTGGGGGGGGGCTTACTTATCTGATGATGTTCCAGGATGCCAGCACCAAGAGTGCAACCATTTTTTGGGTGTGAATGCAACTTTAACTGATGTTGCAAAAATCCTCACTTTTATGTTTGAACTTTTCATGTCTGGTGCTATTATAAGTATTGTCATATGGTGTCAATATAAAATAGCAATATAAAATAGTAAAATGTTGAACTAATGTGCATCAGTGAAGTTCAAATCTACATCAGTAGTACAGTAACAAAACCACATAGACATATTCAAATTTCAGCATAAGGCAGAGGGGCTGTTTACTTCCATCAGAAGCAGCATGATATTGTGAATAATAAACAGGATATAGCCATGCAGGCTTGGCTTTACTCAGGAGATATGACTAAGATCTGGAGGAGGAAGTTGGGTTAAAAAAGGAGTGAACTTTCCCATGTTGTCCTAGGGCTCCTCTGCTCAGCCCCAAACAGGAGGTGAGAAGAAATGGCCTGATGTGCAAAAAGAACAAGGGAAGAAACACATGTGCACTTAACTATCATGTTTTAGTGCTTTTAGTTTGAACTCTACTATTATGGTTTTGTCAGATGTGACCAGACGCAACATTTCAACTAACTGAAACACTGTTGGCGCACTTTTTTTCTTCATTTCTTTAGAAGTTGCCTTTATTTAAATATCATGAACCAATTAGCAGAAAACAAACTATGATGTGTTTTGGTTTTGGGGTACACAGAAATTTGAGGTTTGGGGACAGATTGGGGACAGAAAAAGTACAGTATTATGGATCTTTTTGTTGTTTGTCTGTTGATTATGTTTACTATGACCATGATGCTTGAGGTTGCATTTCTGTGAGAATTGTTGGCAAACCGATCGCTCCCAGTAATATAATTTCACTAGCTCACAGATAAATATTTTTCTTTACTTTTTGTGACTTCACAATTACAAATGTCCTATCTGAATGTACATGTTAGATTCTGAGATTCAAAATACCACCCATTAGTCAATTGTATTATCTAAGATAATTAGGAAAGCTAGAAATAAAAATGTACCACATTTGTATTTGATACAAAACATGATGATAAAAGACATGAAATATGCTGATCTCAGGCAAATGTGTTGGGTATATGATGATTAACAACATGTATTCATATTTGCAATAAAAACACTTTCTTATAATCCCATTACAATGACCGATTATGGATGGTTCATTCTTATTGTTGTTCACGTTCATTATATCTAACTCTTTGTTGAGACAGAAAATCACTTTTCATCTACAGGCTCACACAGGGGACATTTGAGAGCAGTAATTTAGCATCAGCCTAATTCAATTTCTGTCCAAACAGAGAGAGCATTTCACCACAACACAAAATTCCTGATGTCCATTTGGTTCCAACCTCACACCATATTCATACTGAAAAGAACCCTTTAAATGTTTTACAGACGACGAATACTCAAATAGAACATATACTGTAGTGTAGCTTGAATCCTGCCAAAAAACCCACATCCTCTTTACCTCAAGTCGAGTGTAATTGGAGATGTGTGTGAAATGCATTACAATACATTCAAGATAAAGTCAAAATGAACAAATGTGAGTAGACATATAACATGGAGAAACTGTGCTATTCCAGTATACTGACATCATGGTGGAAATCTGAGCTGTTCTTTCCTTGGCCTCTTGTTCAGTACATGATGTGCTGCATGATCATATGTCAGCCGTGACTTTGAGAAAATGCTACATTTTTAAGATCATTGGATTGACATACCATTCCATAATTTCAAACAAAGTATTGAGTATCTTACAATTGAATACTTAAAGTTAAGTAGGATATAAGTAGGTCACAAGTTGTAATCAAATAACAGCTTAACAGTAACAGTTTACCTCAATTACCTGTAGTATCAAATGGAAACGTTTGTTTATGATTTTGTATTAGATTTTCAGCAGGCCAATAAATGGGTGTCACCTGATTTCCAAATTTCTCACAAACAAATGTTCTTTGCCCTTTAAGGTTCCCCCTATTCTACCATCCCTTACCCTCCCCCTTCACCAATAGACAAAACAGGAAGACATGTCTGCCTTTGAAGGTGTGTAAGTCTGTGCCCCTCAATGTTCAATAGCAATGAAGTGTCATACGTGGACAAACTTTATCTCCTCTCAAATTTGGCCTAGAAAATGAACACTCAATGAACATTCATCAAGATATCCATAATTTTGATTTGATGCCCAGGGATTCCTTTTGTTATAGAATGTATTCTGATTATACCCATAGGTCTCAGTTATACCATAATTTAAGCTAATGTCCAGCATTTTGTAATTAATGAAAATTGTATCATATTGTCTGCTTAAGCAATGTTACCATGGCTGATCTCCCCCTCTTGTGTGCTTGATTATGTGTGTGTGTGTGTGTGTGTATGTGTGTGTGTGTGTGTGTGTGTGTGTGTGTGTGTGTGTGTGTGTGTGTGTGTGTGTGTGTGTGTGTGTGTGTGTGTGTGTGTGTGTGTTAGGCTATTGTCCTTTGAGTCTAGTAAATACAATATTGCAAAATCTTGACATTATCTAGATTTTAAATTCTGATGAACTCTGAAAAACATAGGACTGTACTATCTGGCTGGCTGTCTTTGGCAATAACATGAATCAAACTGATGTGTATTATTCTGGACACAGATATCCCAAAGTCCTTATCAGAGTGCACATCCCCTCTTTCGCAACTTTGGAGGATAGATTACAAACATCAATAAATAAGGCTAAAGATCATGCAATTTCCTATGACTTGAGTTCATGGGACATTATACAAGTTTAAAGTGTTTCAAATTTGCACATTATGTGTTGGTGGATATCTCAAGCCAATTCATATAATATCTGAAAACAACAAAAGTAACAATAACAATGCAGATAGTTTGCCTTTTCTATTCATACATTAACCAAGTTGATGTGCAATGCGGGTACACAATTTCATATTATACAGTTACGTATTAAGAACATCTTCATCTGCATGATCTTGAATAGGCTATTGCAATGAACAACAAATAAACAATTAAACAATTAAACGATTGCATAAACAATTAAAAAGCGGGATTTTCTTGAGGTCATATTTAGGGGCAGAGGAGTTTTTAGTTTTTTTTTATCTTACCAGTGGGTTACAATTAAAAACGAGTTATTCAATGGCATATAGGCCTGAAGAATAAATTGACACCTCTGTATTTGTTTCCATTTCTATATTAAATGTCACTTCACTTGTAGTCTCAAAGTTGTACGGGGTGGATATGTTTAGACTATGTTGCACAGCACGAGTAAAATGCCAATGCGCCGAAATCGCTCACCTTTCGACATCTGCCGACTTGACCTTTAACCTGTTTCACTTAACATCAAAACTAATTGCGATTACGAGTGTCAAGTGCAGAGAAATCTTGCTGACATATTTATTATCAGGGAGCGCGTCCCCTTTTGCCTATTTCTAAATTATTGGATAAAGGTTTGGCACCGCTCGAAATATTAGTGTACAGTCAATTAATAAATTAACTATTTGGCCTAGTTGTTGGCTATATAGGCCTTAACCATTTTACATAAGAAACGTGATCACATTATCGATAGGTGGGCTATTTTATTTAAATAAATAATATGAGTACCAAATTAATGTATTTGAGTAAGACATCCGTTTACAAAAACATTTTGAAAAGCAACCAACGTCTGAATAAGGACCGAAATACAATTTCAATTGTTTTTCATTAGTGTTATTGGTATTATCTACCATAGAGTAAGAAACAGTCATGGTTTCAGTTGTTTTGAGTGAATAATACTTGTCTCAAATGTCCTAATAGCATATACTACAAATGAACAACTGATGAAGTGAGCCATCTCTGAAGTTAGAAGGTACAGTAAATAGACATTTTAGCCAATGTATTTACGGTGCGTCACAGAAACATCGTTCGTTTATTTGTAGGCATTGTGGACTAAGTAAAAAATTAAAATAGAAAAATAAAGTAGTAGCTGAACTGAAGTCAGTGGAAGTAGCCTATAGCTGGCAAATTAACTGTTTGTCTTAAATAGCTTAAAGTTTTACGATGCAAATTACAGCAGGTCAATGTAGCCTACAGTATTTTCCACTCGTAGTAGGTCTCCTTACCCAAAAGAGACGATTCGGGAAAATAAAACCAATGTTCTATTACAGTTGTATTATGATTATGATTATAATTAGTAGTAGTAGCATCACCATTATTATTATTATCATTATTATTATTATTATTATTATTATTATTATTATTATTATTATTATAGCAGTAGTAGTAGTAGTTGCAGTAGTAGAAGTAGTAGTAGTTGTAGTAGAAGTAGTAGTAGTAGTAGTAGTATTAGTAGTACAGTAGGCCCTAGTAGTAGTAGTAGTAGTAGTAGTAGTAGTAGTAGTAGTAGTAGTAGTATTAGTGGGCTATTAGTATTATTAGTATTATATTTTCACAGCCGATTTTCACAATGAGCCTCATGGTCGTGATTGAAATTTAGAATGAATTCTCCACTTACCCTCGGAGTTGTTTTCATAAAACGACGTCTTTCCACTGATTGATAAACCCTTTTGGTCCTGATTAAGATTGTCCAAGTATTTGTTGTGTTTGGAGGGCGAGGCGCGAGGGTTCGCTGAGCCGTGCGTAAAGTCCGCGGCAGCGTCGTTAAACCTTCCCATAGAAGAGTTGTAGAAATCACCCCGCAGGCTGAGTCGGTGCGGCAGAGGATGGTGTGAGGTTTTCTGAAGCTCATCACATGGAAGGAAAGAGGCAGAACCATGCTCCAAACCCGGAGAGTTTTCTGGTGTTGTCCTGTTTGGCTGTGAAGAGAAAGACAAACAACTTTCAGTCTCCATCGTTAGGTCCAGCATGCAGTTTAACGACTTGGGTCCTAGTGAAAGCGCCTGTGTGAGCGCGCAAGAGGGTGATTTTTTCCTCTCTTCATCGAAAGTGGGTGGGATTTAGAAGATCAGAAACAAAGACCCGTGAAACAGGGGGGGCCAGGACAGGATATAATCCGCCAAGAATTCAATCACGTGTGATTCCTGTCCCCTCAATTAACCATTTAATTCCTTTTCAGTTACCAAAACAAACAGATTGCAGATTTAAGGGAAGAACATTTTTACGCACGGAAACGAAAACACCATTCGTTTGGAGAATGAAATAGGCTATTTTGCTAACCTTGGTGCTTCAAAAATAATGTTGCCAACTACAGGTTGCCAATAACAGGTTGCCTCAATATTGTTTTGAACTTTGTTAGGTGACATTTTACACCCGCAATATGCCTGTTAATACAATTACAGTTGGAGTTACATGGAAACTGGAAGTAAATGCACCCCTTGAAGCAAACCCAGGAGCTAGGCTATATGTTGTATGAATATTTCTTGATATTACAAGTCAGGTGATATTATAGGTTTATATCATAGCCTATTATTGAGGGGGAAACTGTCAGAATTGATTGATTTTTTTTTTTTATAATTAGGCTACCACAATATTATTGGGGATGAAAAGTAAAAGTAAAACGAAAGTGGCGATTTGACTGACTATAGGATGCTTTGCAGTCCATTTAGTTTAAGTTATTATGATGTCTGGCCTTTTGAACCACATCTTTAAAACAGTCATACAGTGAAACGCAATTATGCAAAAGCCTACGATTGAAAATATTACCCAATCAGAAAATATCCTCTTTCAACCAAGAAAAATACGACGGGTCAGAAAATTAAACTGCCCAACAAAATCGACGCATGAATGCCGCTAACAAATACTGTTGAAGTGTTGAAATGCAGTGCAAAACATGAAGATGGGTGAATCTAATATGAACGGAAACGATTGAGAGACATGTCCCCACACATGTAGTTTTTGTATCTATTCACTGTCTGGCTACATGTTTACGATTATTGTCTGCATCCAATACGGGGTAGCCTAACCACAAATAAATATGGGCTAAATAAATGTAATGGTTTCCCCCAATGATGATGATAATGATAATATAGGCTAATCACCATCATCATCATCATCATCATCATCATCACATGGTATATATATTTGGCTATATATTTGCACATATGATATTTGTACAGATTAGATATGCATAGATAGCCTCTGTATGGCATTTGCTTTAATATTTTTTTCTCTCGAAATAACGTCCCCATGTTTTTGTCATTCCCTGAAATTGCATGAAATCAAATCGAGCCGCATCTTAAAGGGCAGGCTTATAGCATACACATTGTATCCAATAAACAACAAGGACATTGGAAACCTGTCCAAACAAACAAGGAATTGATTATTCCAGACGATCACTATTCAGTCGATATTGAACATTACGAATTACGAAGAAAAAGGACATGTAGAGTTATGAAATATAGGCTACGTCTAGTATTAGGCTATTATGAGAAATGTTACACAAAAATACTTAGAATTAGCGGCGTTAATGGGCAGACGACATAGTTTATTTATTTACAATTTTTAAACCGTTCTAGCCTTATTAACATCAAAACAAGTTACCTATATACAATATAGATCAGAGGCCCATATTATAATGGCGGTAGCCTATACTTAACATCTACTGAACTTCTGTACTATACCTTAAGAGGAATGTTCGGAGGAAAAAATATACAAATATGCTGTTTTAATATAGCATACCTTAAAGTACTACGGGTGACCATTATTTACCGTTTGCCCATTGTCTAACATGTATTGAGATGTACAATTACGAAGATTGTGGATGCCCTCAAAATAAATCAGATTGTAATCAGATTGTAATGATTTTCAGTGAATCCACTCTCCCTTTTATTGAGCTCCATCTGGAGGTAAAACCAACACAAAACTCTACCAAACTGGTATGCCTCTCAGCTAGCTTTAGAATAAGATTAAAAACTAGTTTCAAGTGGTTAGAATAAAGTTTGAATAGTTACTAACTCCTAGTAGTGAATTACAGTTTCTCATTCAGCCGTGGAGACTTGCCGTTGGAACTCATGATAAAATATAAGAAAAACACACTAACATACCACTATCAAAAGTCAACTGTAAACATGACGTTGAAAAGTAGGCAAAATTACTTGGCTGGTCAGGCAGTCTATAGAGTCATTTATTTTTCATGAAATAAATTGTAGCTGCAGTATTGAGTAGTTGACACGTGAGCAAACATTATCACTGAAAATATGAAATACACAGGCAAGGGTTGACTACTCTGTGAAAGTTGTAAGATTAAAGGATTCAAAGACTGTTGATATTGACATGTGATCTCCAATCTTTGCAAGCCATCTCTAAACATGGTGCACTTACAGAGTTCAGAAATGGCAACATTGGTTTTGAAGAAGTCTCATAATCTTTCTGGATACCTATGAGGCCACATGGAGCCCAACTGATGGACAAGTGTGTAAACAGGGGGTCCATTTTCCTTGGGAAGGGGACATAAGCACCATTTTATTCAGTGTTGAGTTCCAAAAGAAACTGTCAGCAGTAAAGGGAAGTGCATATCCCTTCACTATAACAGACCCAGATTGCATGAAGTGTGCAGTAAGAGGAAAAATGTCTACCATTGCAGAACTTTGGAGTTGCTAGTATCACTTACACTGTAGGCACTTATAATGTTTTACTTGAACATCTACATAAATACACCATGCAGTGAGTGGCACTGAGTTGACATACCATGTTTCATTGCTCTATACTGATTTCAAGCCCAAATTATATAACTCTGTAATTTGTGTTAGATTTTCTTCTCTGAGTAAAATAGCTCTGTTGCTAATGGTCATTACTGGATTCGTTTCAGTGGCTAGAAAATGATATCAAGTTTATTTATGAAGATTAGTTCTTCTGATGCTACCATTCAGGAATCTTGTCTAAGGGTCCATACTCTATAGTAAGTTGTTTATCTAAACAAGGCATACATAAAACGCTCACAAACATAGTGCTTGCATTTAGCCTACCATCATGACCTAAAAAAGGAGTAGTCTAATTATGAACAAAACCAGAGTGCAAAACCTCTCTGTATGTTGCTCACAAATTACAAAGACATGACTGCTTTAACAAGTGAAGAAGAATGGATTCTTTAAGCTCTGGGTGAGTTGTGTCCATGGACATAATTACATTAATGTGCAACATGACTTAGATTAGCATATTTTAGGTCAAAAGAGCAGATTGAGGCTAGAGGCAGTGTGTTGTTCTATTACTCAGAGTGCCACCTCCTACCCTCCCCTCACTCTGTGTGAACACTTCTCAAGCCCTTTATAACAAGCGGACTGCATTCACTAAACTCAATGGCCCAGTAACATTTAAAGCTCAATATTCTTACAACATGATCATGGTTGGGAGATGCGAATAAGATATAAAATGGAAGCTGGAGGACAGGGTTATGTATGTTGGTCAAATCTCATGACAAACATGTCCACTGTAGCCTTGGGCGACAGAGCACTCTTGAAATCAAAAACCCAGCTGAGTAAATGCATTCCAGAAATGTTAGTAAGAAGTAAATGTCTGCACTATGATCTCTGAGCTGCCCCAGGTAACAGAGTTTTTATGAATCGTACATCAAGAGAGGAGAAGATGTGGAGGATTATGGGTAAGTATGTTATTTGCTGTGGAATTGGAGTCTCCCTTTAGTCTGTATGTGTATCTCTGTATGCTGTATGCCAGGGATAGCTTTGGTGCTATCTCCATTTATGCACAAGCTTTAAAACTGCAGAGCCTTGGATCTCTGTAGAAACATATGACATAGAAATATTAACCCCTTGAAATCAAGAACAGGACACTGTACAACCAAGAAAAACAGGCTGGCCCATTTAATATAAACCAAAATTAGATTCAGAGAGAATCCTACCCAGAGATACATCCATATGCATCTTCATCCACTTGGCAGTGAGAAATGTAATAGATTAAAACGATAGTTCACTTATTATGAGGGGTGATTGGCTCCACTGGCTGTTCCTATGGCTGATGACTCTGTGTCCTAAGCCCTGGTCCTCTGAACCTGTCCTTGGCATGACCCCACACAGGAAATCAGTTCAGCCTGCTGAGAGTCCCAGGGCTCCCCTGCCGCCTCCTGGCTCTGGTCACAGACAGCCTGGATAAGGGTGACCCCTCTGAGCCCCTCCACTCTCACCCTGTGGCCCCAGGCTAAAGGCTGCTTCCCCCCTACATCCTACATCCTCTCTCTCCTTTAACCTGGTCACTGAGTAGAGCTCTGTCACACCCTGTTACACCTTACCCCCCCCCATTCAGGACGTGTGTTATGCCATGAGATAGAGAACAAATGTCTACAAGTTACTCTGATGATGGCTTATTTCATTATTTGAGTTTATGTTCAGCCATGTTGGACTTGAAAAGCAATGATCAGGAAAACACAATTAAAAGTGTGGGGGTCAAATCATATCCTCCCTTCACCAATGTGCATACCAGATAATAGATGACAGGGTTGTTGTATGAATGATGAATGAAAAGAAAGAAAATCCAAAGACCTGACCTCTTCCATGGGCAACTTGGGTGATCCTCCAACAGCATGTAGATGGAGAGTTCATGAGCTGCTTGTCAACTAAACACCATTCTAGACCCACCCAGTTTCAACCACAACTCTTTTTGGACTCAGTGTACACATTGTCAATATGGACATGTCTTTGTCTAGCCATAACCCCCTGAAGCCTTTCCTCTCACGTACAGGGTGCCGATTCAACCTGAGGTTTGCATTAGAATAGGAGAAGGAAAGGGAGGGAAGGGTAATTCAATTATACACCATGAATGCACAGAGATGATCCCATATGAACGGGCAGGGCCTTCCTTCAGAGGTCTCCTCACAGACCCCAGTCTGTGTTGAGAGGCTCGCAGGCCAGCTGAGGCAGTGACTGACAGCTGTCGACCTCTGGGGTCATCAGACAGGAGAGGTGCAGTCTGGGAAACGGGCACTGGAGTTGGAGTTTGTAAGGACACTTGGGGTGGAGGGGGAGGAATGGGAAGTGGGGTGACTGTCCTCTCTCTGACCTCATATGAGGCGTCACCAAACACACTGAGACCCAGTGAATGTGGACAATCATCAAGATCCAGAGCTGACAACATCTGAGGGATGAGCTGGGTGTTTCTATTGGAGGATATTCTGCCAGTAGCACATGGTGAAATCCACCCATATCCACAGCCTACGGAATGAGCAGAATATATGTAAGTGGAGCAGTGTATTCAGACTATAAGTGTATAAGTGGAGCAGTGTATTCATCTGTCTCTTCCCAACTGAGGTTGTGAGAGTGCGAAATACCTTGAGCCACCAAATAGGTTGGCCACAACACACATGCCACAGTTTTGTGTTCTTTCACTTTCCCAGCTTACTGTGTTCTGTGCAAAACTTGAAATCCTCATGCACCGACAAGATGTGCAATGTAATATAATATTTGAAAGAAAATGTAAAATGAAAGGAGAGGAAGAAAAGAAAAGGACAAAGAATCTTTGTCTCAACATCATTGAACAGTAGCACAGAGAGAGGTCTCTGCGTGTGGAAGAACACAGGGTTATGAAAGCTCAGTCTATCGTGATAAATTGTTCTCTGCACTGACTGGCCCTTAATGAAGGACAGACCAGAAAACCCCCACTTCTTACTCACAATCTCCAGGAATCCATAAACAGGCACCTTAGCATAACCATCTGGATATCAGCTAAACCCAAATGCAGTGGACGCGCGCCAGTGCTAAAAATAAATAATCCCCAAATGTGTTTATAGTGGATGGGGAACCGCTGGCGAAGCATCCCTGTGACCCAGAGGCCATGATTGAATTAAAGGTGGTCGAACAATGACCATGAAGCACGGATGCACGGCCATGGGATTTTCATTAGCCTCGGCCAGAGGATAGGAACCTCCTGTCAGGTCCTCCTAACCTCCAGCCAGTTGGCTGAGTGTCACGCTTAACCTGCTCCACCGGATCCAAGGCCCTTGCAGCTTAAGCCATTACACATGGGGACAGCACCTATACAAGCATTTCTGTGCCCAAAGTCCTGATCACTCAACCCACAACCCAGAACATGATTGTTGATTGGGTACAACAAAAGTGCAGGGATGAGCATCAGATTTGTGAATGACCTGATTTAAGTGGTGCATGGCCAAAATAATCTCTTTATATTACAATATCAAAAGTGTCTGGCCTTAAAAAAAAAAACTTTTAAAAGAATTACTGAGTTTGAAATTCAAGGATAATTGTTCTTCGATGTCTTCCCTTTTGGGAGCCAATCACCTTTTTCACAGTGCGGGCCTGTGGGGTCCTTAGAAGAGATTTGCGTTGGTGAAAAGTGCTTTTCGACGGGTTTTTTCTTCTGTTGAGCATATTATGGTATAGCCTACTGATCACACGTGGCAACTATAAGCCGGGTCAAAATGATTAATAAATGTGAATAATATGAAATGGTTGATAATAATGTGTAATAATGGTTGATCATGTGTTGATATTAATTAAGCCAACACAATAATATAATTAGCCCAACTAGGCAAACAGTAGCCTACTCACTCATTAAATGAAACGAAAAATATGTCTAATATACATAGGATATGATACTGGTATAGTCTATTTATCTAGAATTATTACTTACTCAAACCGAAAGAAGAATTTTCTTCATCAACAGATGAATAGTTAGAAAAATAGTCAAAATGCGATGATAGCGCGGTGAATATGAAAGAAAAGGAAAAAAAAATCCGTTTGTGGCAGACTAGATATTTCATAAGACAATGGTACATTATTTTTTGGCAGCCAATTTAGCATGTGTCATGTGTGAGAGGAACAGAAAGTCTCTTTAGTTGGTAACTGCTGATCGGTCAATGATTTCCTGCCACCATAAAAGGACACGAATAACTTATCACGGAGTGACTAAAGACATTAAATTAAAGCTCGGGGAAAATTCGCATTTTTGAGGATCGACTGAGGACAATATAGAGAAATATTTCCTGAGGGTTTTTTTAGTAGCCTAGATATTTGAAATAAATCTTGAGGCTGAATAGGACTATACCCGAATGCATTTAATTTCAGAACCATATTAGGCCGTTTCTATATGGGTTATAATGCCTATGGCTGAACCTTTTTTGTAGTTTTGTTTTATTTCGTGTCTGTCAATCCAATCACTCTGTCAAATAATACAAAAATACAAATAAGAAATAGCCTTATTTCATTATGCCATTGGGCTACGACGCTAAAAAAAATAGATAGGTTAGATGTTTTTGTTACATGAAACATTTCGTGTGTTTATCCAACCGTCACATATGCCGTGTTGGACGGAATGAATATACATTTTCTAATGGGCGTAGATAGCCAATTGAATCGTAAATCACTTAAACATCGAATTGAAGCAATCTATAAACAGTTGGTGGGAACACATGTTTTATAGGCCATGACTGTAACTGTTATAACTTCTGAACTGGCTGAACGTGTTTAGAAAAGTTTGTTTTCAATGCAAATTGGTTAACTCGCAGTGTTCTTACTACAATTACTATAGTGCAATAATATGACAAATGTTAGGCCCAGGCCTACTTGAACATTGGGCTTACACTAATAATTTCAGAGTAATAAAAGCACCATAAAAAGTTTCCCAAAAGTGTTGTACAAAAATAGTTCACTATTCTTATAGTTATTTTTATTAACAAATCCTTCAATTGATAACTTTTGTTGAGTCATCCTAACAAGCTGTCACAGTCCGTGGTGTTAAATCACACAGGCATGCAAAGATACGGGACACAGTCAATGTCATGCGTTGACCCATGGACTTGGCGGTTTGGCGCTGGCCTCATTGCCTCCGCCTCAAGTGCATAATTTGATTACACTCCTGACACAAACTTCTTCTCGGCTACCATAGCTCACATATTTGAGAGGAACTGTCAGCCGAATTCTGGATAAATAATTTGCAAGTCTGTCGAGGTAACATAAAGGACTAGAGTTAAGGTTTTTCTCAAACCATATTCCAGGTTGTGCGCGGCTCTGTCTCTCTGTCTTGCTGAGGCCGATTGCTGTCCTGCAATAGGAACGCATCTGCATATATATTTTGCGCATGTTTACCTAGAGAATTGTAATTCACTGCATTTCTCTATCCAGTATATTGCCATCAAATTGTATAGGGGGAAATTCCTCTTAAAGCTATGGGGTGTGATAGGAAGGCCTAATAGATTTTTTCACAAATAACCATTGGATTTGAATCTGGGGAGTGATACCCACCCTAAACATGTCTGTGGATAGCTCTTATACAGCCTGCTTTCACTTATGTAGGACATTTTGCTAACAGCCAAATTAGAATTATAAAAGGAAAATGTGATAAAAGTAAGTGCCTTATTAAAAGTCTTGCCCTGTGGGAGACCAACTCATCTGGGGGGATGGTGTCTCATATTTCCCTCTCTGCAGATCTGAAACTGAGTTCAGGAAAGAAGTGCAGTATGAGACTTAACTGAGGCTCAGTGGAAGGTCTTTTATAATGCTGATATTTCTTCTTTCAACAGACTCATAGATGATAGATTGATAGATACCATCAGTTAGGATGCTTCGAGGTACATTGTTACAATTCTCATAATAAGCTTAAAGAGAAGGTGCACATTTTCTGTATAAAGCTACATTTTTTTTTTGTCTTCATCAGAGCAATTCCAGCAATTGGTTAAAATGCTCATTGAGGTTTGTTTTGGGGAAGCGGCAGAGAGCCAGCTTGTGAAAGGGAGGGGGGGGGATATGATGGTAAGCAGCCCAATAGCCTCTGGCCTGGGTTGAGAGTGGTCCATGTAGCTAAACGCCAAACCCGAGTGCAGCACAGCCCTTTGTTCCCTCCCAATGAGACACAGCTGTGTAAGCCAAACTCAACAGGGATAACAAGGGTCATCCCTGAGGATGCTCTGGCCCATCCTGCTACTGGTGCCCTGAGGGGCTGGGCACAGAGCATGACCCCCCTAACAGCCACCCAGATACTGGCAATAATGCACCCCTTCACCCGCATCCCTCCTGCTCCCCAACATTGTCTCCAAGGTTTTGTCTCAACCTTTCTCATTAACTCTCTCTCTCTCTCTCTCTCTCTCTCTCTCTCTCTCTCTCTCTCTCTGTCTCTCTCTCACACACACACACACACACACACACACACACACACACACACACACACACACACACACACACACACACACAGGCTGCCATAGGCTGCATAGAGCAGCTGGAGTTGGCCTCTAAGTGTGTCTGTTGGTTAGGCTGAGGGGGCAAGGCCCACTTCCACTGATCCCCAGACTGCTCTGAGGTATCAACTTTTAAGGGAAACTCTCATTGCTGAGTCATAATACTGGGACAGAGTAGGGACTGTCACAACTCTGCAAGGGTACGTAAAAAGCAGAGCGAATCAGACTTCAACAAAAAGAGAACATGTGAGAATTTGGCTTTTTCCAAACGAGGGAGAGAGTGACCTTGGATTTTGAAGTGGTTGGATAGAAAATAAACTGTTTAGAATTACTCTGCACATTGTGGAATAGAAAGCAGCTGCAAATACCAAACTGGTTTGACCAATTTCTCTATGACTTGGAGGACCTTTCAGCAGGCACATCATTCTAACCTTGAAACGTGGACTGCAAAAGCATGAGTGTTTAATGTATTAATAAAGAGAGATTTTACGCACATCCAAAGTAGGCACAGCAGCAGGAGCAGGACAAAAATGAGCAGGAAAAATCTTGGATTAAATCAATGCAGTAGCATGACAGTTTGAGTAGACATTCCTCCTTTCTATTATTCAATGTATTAATCCTTCCCTTTATGTTTCAAATAGAAGGACTCATTCATTGGGTCTGTGAAACAAAGTTGCACTATATTGTTTTCACAAAGGGCTGTAAGGAGAGTATACCTGTACTTTATCCAATATCTGGTGCATGAGTTGGCTGATTGGGAAGGATATGACAAAGGGAGGTTGTAGCGTTGGGGAAGGGGGTAATGATAAGCTGCAGAGGACTTGAGAGAGAGACATGAGAGACCTGTGCACACAATCCAACTACACACCGGAGACTGTATCCTCGCCAGGGCCTGGAAAATCTAATTTATGGCCACTTCCCAGCAGCTGGATTTGCACTTCCGAGTTAAGGATTCCGTTACAGTTAGCCAAACCATTGTAGAGGCTGATGGAGACACACACACACACACACACACACACACACACACACACACACACACACACACACACACATACACACACACACACACACACACACACACACACACACTCACACTCACACACCATCAGCAACAACAACTTGGGGAAAGTCAAACCTGTCATCAAAATAACTCATATGCAGGCCTTCAGTGCCTCATCTATCACGTCAAGCTGAGGCTACAGAGAAGAGTGTGTAACTGGTTCATCTTGTGAGACGTGACATTGGATCAGTAATAAAAGATTATTTGGATACAATGTCACTGATCAACAAGCTGCAGCTGATGATGATGATCAGATATCTTGTTTTGAGAGCCATCTATAGGCCTACTGTGTCATTTCTGGCAGTATTGGTCAGCGTAGCTTACTTACCTACAGCAAACAGCTTAAGTTCTCACACTGTCTTCACTTCCCATATAGCAACTGAGACAAGAAAAACTTTCAGTAACCAGATCTGTTGACTAAGACAAGATAGAAGACATTCTCGGGATAGGATTTCAAGTGCTGTATCTATTAACTTGATCAGATATTATTTATTATTTCATGGCAATGATTAGGTCTAATACTATTGCAAACAAACAAAGACTACTGTCTAATTACTGTAATTTCACACTGATCATTCCATTTTCATGGAAAAATCACTTTTTCTCTTCTCCTTAGAAGAGCTTTCTTTGTACAGGAACTCACACAAACACACAGACACACAAACTTGTTGAGTTGTTTAGTGACCACACGGTCCCCCTTGCTTGGAAGACTGACAGTGAACTCTCAGTGGCCAGCCGGGGCCCCCCCAGACCGCAGCCCCTCAGGCCCATGTCTCCACTGGCTAGCCCGGGTCTGGGGGGCCTTTCACCCTGGTCACCCCTTTCCCTCCAGACTATCTTCCCCCTGTGCTTTCAAGAGCTCCCTGTGTCACCAGACTGATTAAAACAAACACTGGCACTATTTTGGTATCTAATCCAATTGTGCTCTTTTTCTTCTCGTCGGCCCTGGAGCACGTAGAGTATTAGGTGTCCTGGGAGCCAGAGAGCCCCCCCTCCGTGACTGATCTTAGATTTCAAACACTCAGGGACGTCACATATGGTGGGCAAAGAGTAAATAAAGACTTATTAGGCCTCTTTTTAGCATCCAAGTGTAAACAGGATATGTGCAATATTTCGATTCTTTTGCTCAGAGTGGAGATAAGAAAATGGTGTGTGTGTGTGTGTGTATAGTTTGGTATTTGGATCAGGGGATGAAAGTGAGAGTGACCCCTACTTATTTGGGTTGGGTTGGGGGGTTTGGGCGGGGGGGCTATTGAAAAGAGACTAGTGTTTATTGTTATATTAATAAAGGCATGTCAGGCTTGCCATGTCAGGGCTCTCTCTATGACCTGTTGGAGGGAGAAGTAGCTTTGTCTATATATATGTATATATGTATATACTATGCGTGTGTGTGTGTGTGTGTGTGTGTATGTGTGTGTGTGTGTGTGTCTGTGTGTGTGAGTGTGTCTTACCTGCAGCTTTGTGATCCAGGTCTCCAACAACATCACCAGCATAGACCGACACAACTCAGTCCTATGACCCCAGTTATGACTATGGCCCCAGTTATGGCTTGTTGAGTCTGCCTCTCCAACATCTAATTTTCAACGGTTGCCAGATTATGACTAGAGCATTCTAGTATTGAAACACCCCCGACAAAACAAACACTCGCTTCCGGCTGTAAGTGGAGATGCAGAGAGAATTAATTTCAGGATTAGTAATTATCTCAGCACTGTGGTGTGTCGGGATTTCCACTCAGTCTCTGGGAGACCTCTGTTCTGCAAATATAACTAGAAAAGTAAATAATGTATCATATTTACAGTTAACTTTAGATCTATTGAACATCAAACTAATGAATTATCTTTGTTTTACAGACTGCTGGATTCAGAACATTCTTCCTGAACATTCTGATGAAACTACACTTCCTGAATTCCATTTGTTTTTACACTAACAATAGACAACATAGGGGATATAGACTGACATCCTGAGAATTACCCCAAAAATACTAAAGAGACGCCCATATCACCATCTAGCGCTTGACTGTATATTGTGTTGCTATGGAATGTGATCAGTTTACTAAAAGGTTCCACTCATCAGTACCATTACCAGGACCCTCTCTCTGTAGAGGGGGATTCAGTGGGGCTGACTGTGGTTTTGCCTGTATCCATGTGATCACAACTAGACTTGTCTCGGTTTACAGACAGTGACATTAAGATGTCACGTCAAAGTCTGTTTAGCATTTAGCAGCCAGACCCTTGATGCTAACTATCCTATAAATGTCTCAACACCTGATTGACGCACTGCCTGCGGGATAGCAGATGCTACCGATTGCAAGACGTGATATCTCTAAACAAGCAATCTAGGAGTTGACGAACTGGTGGAAAACCAAAGGAAAAAATACGATGTATTCACAATCATCTTTCTTCTTAGTCAGCAGTCAGCTACAGTACAACTATTCGTTCTCTGTTAGTGCATAGTGTAACATTTCATCTGGTAAGTCAAATCAAATGATTTCCATACATGAACCCTCAATGTTTGGAAAACAGCTTTGATTCCAACCCGAGGCACTCTAGTGGAGCATGTGAAATATGGCCCATTACCTTTAGCCTCGAATAATAATCATCTATTTTCTCTACTGTCAGGGGTAAGACCCAGGAGTTAGCTATTATATGCAACTTCAATGGACGAGAGGAGAGCGCTGGTGCTGAAATATATGACTGGAATTATTCCCTCTAATGGCCAGAGCCGTGTTCAGAGTAAAGGATCTGGTTGAGCCTTTATGAACCCCAGAACTGTATGTCAAAACCCGGAGACCACAACTTCTTTTATGAACCATGCCACTTCACTCTGCCGAGTGAAGCTGGAGTTGTTTATGGTTGAAATGGCATGCTGTGACCAGTTTTCATGGACATAGTGGCTGATTGTAACACAAAAAAGATGCCTTTCTCCCCCAAAGTCTAGCACCTTTAATGAAGACTGACAGAAATTACATTGATTTGCTTTCTAATCATTTGAACTGCCTAAGTTGAGAAGGGTTTATTGTGGTCAGTATCTGGGAATTGCTCTGAGAGAGATAGAGATAGAGACAGAGACAGTATAAAAGAGAATGAGAAAGAGAAAGAGAGAGAGCATGTTAATCGATGACGGCCACAGGACTGGAGGGACAGAGAGAGAGAGAGAGAGAGAGAGAGAGAGAGAGAGAGACAGAGACAGAGACAGAGACAGAGACAGAGACAGAGACAGTAAGAAAGAGATAGAGAGAGAGAGACAGAGAGAGAGAGACAGAGACAGAGACAGAGACAGTAAGAAAGAGATAGAGAGAGAGAGAGAGCATGTTAATCGATGACAGTGACAGTGCTATGGTCGTTTGTCACCAGGACAGGAGAGAGAGACAGAGAGAGCGAGAGAGAGAGAGAGAGAGAGAAAGAGAGAGAGAGGGAGACAGAGCTGTCTGGTGCAGGCACTGCTTTATTTTCACTGATTTATCACTGACTGCTGGCCTTGTTACCAATGAAGACATCTGTGCACTGAGAGGCTTGATGGCATGCAGATATAAACAGGCAGTGACATGACCCTCTACCTACTCCAAACCAGACACTCACAGGCATGTAAACACATATGAACATTTAAGTCAGAGGTGCCTTCGGAACAGCAACGGCAGGTTTTAAGATGAAATAGTCATATAAAGTCAATGTGTGTAATGGGTAGGAGGCTAATCTGCCCCGTTATGTCTTCAGAGTTTTGATCATGGATTGCTTTCTGTGTGACTGCCATGTTGGCTGAAGCTCCTTGCTGCAGTACAGATGGCTGTGAAGTCTTCTCTCTCTCTAGCAGAAATCTCACCAAGACACTTAAGCCTGCCTCAATACCAGGGAGAGAGATGGAGTGAAGAGAGAGGATTAGCTGTGCTGCTAAGTATACATTGGGAAATGTAAGTAAATATGCATCTACAGTAGAGCATTGTGTTCATGTTCTGATGTACTGCATAATATAGAAGTTACTTTTAAGCATCATCAATACTTGAGGTATGCTTGATTTAGCTTATAATAACCCTGTCACCAACATACCCATACATGTGCATATTTTGATGCAAAATTCATACAAATACTTTTTTTCTGTGTTAAATGGGTTTGACTATACACTCACTGAACACTTTATTAGGAACACTATACTAATACTGGGTAGAGCCTCCCTTTGCTCTCAAAACAGCCTAAATTCTTCGTGGCATTGATTCCACAAGATGTTGGAAACATTCCTTTGAGATTCTGGTCCATGATGACATGATTGCATCACGCAATTCCTGCAGATTTTTTAGGTGCATTTTCAAGCTGTGAATCTCCCATTCTACCACATCCCAAAGGTGTTCTATTGGATTCAGATCCTGTGACTGGGAAGGCCACTGAAGAACACTGAACTCACTGTCAGGTTCATGAAACCAGTTTGAGACGACTTTTGCTTTGTGACATGGTGCATTATCATGCTGGAATGGGTAAATTATGGGCCATGAAGGGATGCACATGGTCAGCAACAATACTCAAATAGGCGGTGGCATTCAAGCGATGATTGATTTAAAATATGCCGAGAAAACAATCCCCACGCCATTACACCACCTCCACCATGAGAAGGTGTACAGGTGTTCCTAATAAAGTGTTCGGTGAGTGTATTAGCCTACGCATTTAGTCGGGTGCAACTACAATTTTTGCCACTAGAGGACACTAAGATATCACACTTCATTCTGCAACCTCACAGAATTTAGGTCCAGACATATCATTTGAGCATCCTTTTCCGGATGCTACCCTATTACACAGAGATTACATGGGAGTTGTCTGATGCCCCTGTCTCAAACGACATTCAAATGTCATATAAAAATATAATTACAATATGGATAAAATGATACAGTTGAATGTGAATATTAATAAATTAATAAATTAGTCATATAGTTTTGCTGTCATTGGGAATTATGAAACCACTATTTTTCCTCTTTGCTTCACGCTTATTCATTTGATATTGATTACAGCAGTTGGTTGAATGATTCATATGATTATAATCTATATCTCTGATTTAGAATTAATCACAGAAAATACAGCTTCCATTGTGTTAAATCACCTATGCAGCTCTGAGGTTGTTTGAAGATGTTCTCCTTGTCTTCTTGATTAATACAGACCTGTTTTAACCTGAGGACTCAACCCCCTGAAGGTGTAGTCTGTCCACTTGAGTATTAGAAGTGGGGAATTAAGGCATGAGTCATATCCCTCTTTCCTATTTGTGGAGTGTGCCCTTGGAATGCATTTAGGTATCCATGGATTTATGCGCATAGTTGCTCACAGCTGCTCATAAGTTATGGAAAAGAGAGAAAAAAGAAAGAGGAGAAGAGAGAAGGGTGTATATGAATGTCACATTAGTCTGTGTTTGCATACATAGATTTGCAATGGCATGTGGTATTCAGACTGTTGAAAACGTTGTTCTGAATGCACAGAATGATAATAAAAAGTCCTCTATTGCAGAGAAGCGATTCCTCTTCCTACTCTAGCTCTTTGCACAGACATCTGCTCGGGACAAGGCTGGTTAACTGGGAAATAGAGTTAGAAATAACACAATGAGCAGGTAAAACACAGCTCGATACAGCACCATTGCCCACCCACTCATACCAAGGAGGTTCTTTACCCAGGAGATACAGAAGGTATCTGTATATGAACCTCAGCAGGGCTCTGAAGAGCCATCTGGTCCATTGGTGAAGACTACAGGCCAACTTATTGGCTTCCACAAAACTACCTCCCACATGCAATATATTGTAGGAGTTTAACCCTTTCAGTTCTTTTAGCATTCATAACTGTGACCTTGAGATGTAGGACTAGCATCCATGGAGGAAATTCACAAATGAAATGTACAGTATTGGACTATAGCTAGTAATGTGAAGCAATTATCGCCACCAGAGAAACAAGAATATTACAATTTTGACTCATTTCACAAGCCATTGCTTCCTCCCTCAAGGCATGACACAAGCATTCATAAACAAGCAAGGTCAAATGGTCTCAATTGGCTGGTCTTAATCAACAACACATACCATCAATAAGCTATCAAATACATTTTATTTACTCAGCCTTTACACAGTGTTGTCATTCCACACACGCACACACGCACACACACACACACACACACACACACACACACACACACACACACGCTGCAGGGCACATAACGAATATGGCACTAGAGGTCAGTGCAATATTTATTCTCCATTGGCACCAATGAGTAAGCAAGCCCAGTTAAAATGTATTCAAAACCACGATACACCACAGTCTTCTTTAATCTACATGGTATATCTGAAAATCACCATATAAAAAAAAACATTATAAACATTATAAAGAGGGGATATTAAAAAGTCAGTGATAGAAGGATGAGAAAAGAAAAGAAAAGAATAGAGGAAAAAGACATCTACACACCAAGGCTTTTGCAGCACTGTGACAAAATGAGTATTAAGATCCTGAGTGATGAGATGACGTAGTCCTCTGACAGGATATAATACGTTCTATTTTTGCTTCTAGTGTCAGGGACAAACTGCCACCTCTCAAAACCCATAAAGCATAGCTTAGTTAGTGTCGTAGTGTGTACTGTCTGTGAGGTCTCTCTCTCTGATAATTTCTCTGCTTCACAGACTCCCTTTGTGCCCTTCCAGAATTCCCAGTGATGTTTCACCATACTCTCTTCTTGCATAGCACCAGTCCACTGCCCCTTTCCTCCCTTAGCATCAGCCTGTCCTTGCCTGCTCCCTGTATTAACTCCTCCCTGACACTGGCTACAGGTTCTCCCTGACACTGTTCATATCACAGCATTAGCTATTTCCTCTGTGATGGTGACTCCATCGACACATCACAAACACACACATGATGTGTCCCCTTGACACAACAGTGAGCAGGTGGGCGCACAGTCAAGACACTATCATTGATTTTACCATGACGCATTCATCAGCAATGTCAATACTCAGTCAGGGTTCATGTCTGCTGTGGCTGTGACACCCGTGTCTGTTACTCCATCGAAAAGGGAAAGAACATTTAAGAGGGAGAGAAGAGGAGTTGAATACTACAGTGCCCTGCATTAGTAATGGGACAGTGAAGCATTATTTATTCTTTTGGCTCTACACTCCAAAAGTTTGGATTTTATCGATACTATACTATGAGGTAAAAGTAGAGATTCTCAGCCTTTATTTGACACCATTTGTGTACATATTGATTTCACCATTCAGAAATTACAACAATAAACAGGGCATAGTCCCCCTATTTTAGGGTACCCAAAAGTAATGGGACAATTGGCTTGACAGGTGTTTCTGGTAAGTCAGGTGTGTTCCGTCACATCACTTGTGCAGGCATAAGAGGGCTGTCAATGTGTAGTATTGATTATAGGCTTTGGATTTACCTTTGGAGTGCGGTCAGAGCTAATGAACCCAGGCGCGGAACACAGAGTCAGGACACAAATATAAAATAATAGGTTATTTAATGAGGGAATAGCAGGGAACGGGAAAAGCTGGGTGGAATGGCAAACGGGGTAGGGCAGGCAGGCAGGCAGGCAGGCAGACAAACAGGGCAGGCAGGGGGACGTAGGGCAGGTTGGGCAGGCAAGGCATGTAGACTAGGCAGGCAGGGCAGGCGGGTAGTGCGGGCAGGCAGGCTGACAGGTGGACAGGCAGGCAGGTAGATAACCAGGTCGAGGTCCTGGAGCATAAAGAGATAATGATCAGACTGAGTACAAAAACACTAGGACTGAAGAATCAATATGAGACTAAGTGGCAGAGAACAAGACTAACTTGGAAACAACAAACAACGATCCCGCGAAGAGTGGATGGGAAGCCAGGACTTAAATACAGCAAGGTGACAGGGACAGGGAACCAGAGACAGGGAACCAGAGCCTGGCCACGCCCACACACAACACAAACAGACAGACAAAGACAGACAGGAGAGAGGGAGGAACTGGCACAGACTAGGTGGAAGTGGAGGGCGTGACATGGAGTTTGCTATTGGTGTCTGTCTTCAAGAGGTGTCAATGAAAGTCAAGGAAGCCATTATTAGGCTGAAAAAAACATAAAACATTATCAGAAACATAGCCAAAACCTTAGGCTTGCCAAAATCAACAGTTTGGGACATCATTAAAAAGAAAAAAAAGCACTGGTGAGCTCAGTAATCGCAAACAGGCTGGTAGGCCAAGGAAGACTTGCACAGTAGATGACTGAAGAATGATCAGCGTAATAAAAAAAATAAAAATAAAAAAACTGTCCCGCAGAGGTAGGCGTGAACGTGTCAGAACCTAACATCCACAGAGTATGTCACCAGCCAAACTACAGACTTGCTTCACTGCAAGGTGCAAACCACTAGTTATCCTCAAAAAGGATGTTGAGGTTACAGTTTGCTAAAAAAAAGTACCTAAAAAGCCTGCAGAGGTCTGGAAAAAGGTATTGTGGACAGATAAGATGAATATTATCATGGACCAGAGTGCTTGCAACATTTTGAGAAAAAAGGATCTCCCCAAGATTTACAGCATGCCACCTCATCTGTGAAACATTGTGCAGGGTGTTAGGTTTGGGCATGTATGCCACGAGCTAACTTGTCTTAACTGATGATTTTAACTGCTGACGGCAGCAGCAGAATGTATTCTGAAATGTACAGAAACATCTTGTCTGCTTGAGTACAAGCAAATGCCTCCAAATTCATTGGATGGTGCTACATCATACAGTAAGACAATGATCCAAAACATACTGCCATAGCAACTAGGGAGTTTTTCAGGGCGTAAAATCCAAATCTAAACTTTTGGAGTGTAGAGCCAAAAGAAGACAAAATGCTTCACTGCCCCATTACTTACACAGGGCACTGTATATCATTTCTCTCCTCATTACTAATACAATACAATGATACTTATCTTAGATAACTGAGCTTGGGGAAATGTACCATGGATAGGTAACCCCAGCTGAAACATTACACTAGTCTTTATCACTGATCTCACATAGTTGTGACTGTACAGAGGAGAGAGGGAGAATTCTGGTTAGGGAGTGTGGGAGACTTCAAGGCGCATGTTTATATATCTGCCCTTGGATCTGCAGTCTCTCTATTCTATTCTTAGACATATTACAGTAGGAGGTAAACATGGGTCTAGCTAAGGAATCTCCCCCCCCCAGCCCCCCCCCCCCCCCCCCCAGCCTCCACAACTCCTGCATCACAACCTGTGAGTGTCAGTGTGCATTGACAGAGTAAGGACTGCAACATTTCAGTGGCATAAACACCTGTTATTATGCCACTATTAATTTTTATGATAAAAATCTGTGAATGTGTGCCCCAGTGTGTCAGAACTCTAATCTTATGTATGACTGAGAGACTTACTCATACTTCTCTCCTTCTCATCTCGCCACAGTGAGTTCTTCAACGCCCCTCCTCCATTGCTGTAAATCTCAGTGATTGGAGCTTGATAGCCTTATGACATTTGATAGTAAATCAGACCCTGCTATGCTCCACTACCTCAAAATTCTCAACTCCTGTTTAACAACGTATGAAATATAGGCACTTCCTCCTCCATCAATTTTACCACATCATTGGACATTTTATGTAATCCATCTGAATAAATGAAACACGTGCACACACACACACACACACACACACACACACACACACACACACACACACACACACACACACACACACACACACACACACACACACACATACACACATATCACATTCAAGGTCAATATGACTCCTCAGGCCCTCACTGCATTATCAGTGGTGCTCATGAGAAATCTCCTCTGTGTTCACATTTGACAGATTAGATAACAGCAGATAGTAAATGTGAGGTGGTATTTTTCTTCACATGATCCATCTTGTCATTTTGAGATTGATTAACAGTGGTAATGTCTGCCAATAGTGGGTGAGCAATACTGCAGCAGATTTGTTTCCATGTCATAATTCTAACAACAATTGTTTTCTGCTATATGTAAAGCCCAGAGATAAATAAGACATTTACGACACCTACTACATCATTGTTCCTGGAACAGACAGTGATTTCATTCAGTCATCACATAGGAAACATAGCAGGTTAACCTCATAGATCCCATTGGTAGTATTGCTGCAAAAGCCTAGAAAGCCAGTAGGTGCTAAAAAAGAAAAAAGGAAAAGCCAGAGTGAGTAACGATCATATGATCTACGGTTGCTATAGCAACTGCTCCCAGCAGTAAGCCCATGGAAAGTGAGTCACATGAGGGAATGGAAGCAGATAGCAAGCTTACACTGCATGAGTGAATGTGTGTGTGTGTGTGTGTGTGTGTGTGTGTGTGTGTGTGTGTGTGTGTGTGTGTGTGTGTGTGTGTGTGTGTGTGTGTGTGTGTGTGTGTGTATGAGACACAGAGAGTGTTTGTGTTCATCCACACGCTGCCTCGTGATGAACAGAGAGAACAAGACTGGCACATGCCAGGCTAAGGATGCTCTACCTTGCCTGAGGCTATGGTGTGGGTAGGAGCCCCACATGGATGTGCGAGTTCCATTCCATCAGAGGTGACACTGTCTTTATCAACAACATTTTTAGAAAATGCAACTATACACACAAACACTCCCATCCTCACTGATGGGTATGAACATAGACCTAATCATGCAAAATATAAAACCTAAAGCCTAAATTTTGACAATTTGATATGGAATAAGGAAAAATATAGCTTCAATACTGCTCAGAAACAAAACAGTACATCTACTAATTACACAGGCATAACACAACATTGAAGAGCATTCAACAACAATGTGTAGCCCAATCTCATTCCTGTAGGATTTCATTAAACAGCTCAAATAGTAGCAAATTAACTCAGTCTTAACAGCCCTAAACTAACAAGCAGTTTATTTCACTCAACATACTCATGTTTCAGCAGTCTGCACATCTTGGATATCCTGTTTGTTGTTTTACAAAAGGATTAAATAGAACCAAGGACAGAAAAAGTCCATGGTGTCACAGAGAAAAATTACTGTGCCACAAATTACTGTGCCACAAATGATCCACTCTTGGGGCATAAACAAATGGTCTGGAAGATAGCCTTTGATATATCCTGGCTGCACTAAAGATAATGCACAATTTGTAGGTGTAAAGCCATAATAACAAACACAAATCAAGTGATGCCAAAGCTGTAATGTTTATGTAAACAAGTATCAGTATGCATGACCAGCATAATAAGGATAATAATTATTGTTGAATCAATTATGTTGTTTTTGGAGCATAAGCAGATGTAATGGAACATGTATTTGGAAAGGTTTGTTAAACACATCAGACAGGTGCTTGATCCCACAGTGTGCCTACCTGTCCTTCTCTTTTTGCCCCACTTCACCCAGCTGCGCAACAGCTAAACAAACCAAAACATTGTGGGACTAAACAAGCAATGCGCACCTGTAGGCCTACTATTTCCCGTGAAATACTGCAGATGCTTTAAAATAGGTAGGCATAGGCTAAATTATCAACATCTGCTGACGTGAGCAAGGGTGGGTGACTCAAACCTGCGTCAGGCTTCGTGACTTAACCATAGTAAATTCTGCATGGTACGGGAGTGTTATGCCAAAACCATAACCACGTGGAAAACCCGGACCAATGCGACTTCAGAGCGTATAGAAAATATCAGTGTTTGATTGAGAAACGAGTTTCGTACGTGGGTAAATGTTTGCGTTAATAGGTGATAAAAGCTGTCAATTCCAACCGTCGACGGCTTGAGTCGGACTTTATGCACCTCACACCACATCAATTTCAACCGAGGAGTGGGTGATTTCGCATCTCCGGTGCGCAGAGATGCTGTGTTCGAAGCCTGTGCCTGAATGAAGACAGATTTGCCTTACTAATGTGGGGTTTGCATTTTTAAATAAATCCATTTTCGGTTATACTGTCTTTGTCTCCAATAAGGTAAGAATGTATTCTAATTTATAGCATTATATTATGAAATCATACCAATCATCAATGTTTCCATACAGGCAATTATGCGATAGCATTGGTTCATGACATATCTACACAATTAATCTGATAATTGTTTTTATACTTGAAAATTGAGCATCAAATCTCACCATGTCACCTGTCAATAAAACGTGTTGGCTATACCACCAGAATCTGCGTTGACGCGGTCAACGGTGCAGGCGGTTCGGACTCGGAGGTTGATTCGATTACGATGCGCGCCAGCAACTTTCATGTCAAACATTTGTCACGTATCAAGCGTCCCAGGGAAATACATTGCGCTGTCTTTGAATGTCGATATGTTGGGTGTCCTCTCTGAATTGCTTTCTTTGACCTTGACAACGATTCGTGATAAGACATGCTTCATCCACGCATATGCCTTGCTCTGTTTGAAGCAAGAATGCCTAGGCCTACATATTGCTTCTGGAATAGCATCATAAATCATATATTTTAGACCTGTACATTTCAAATTGTTCATATTACATTATTATATTAATGTAATGCTTGGGGATTACATGTGATCTTGTGTCTACACCTTTACTACAAACTGTAGGATATAATTTGTCTTTGGTGCACCTCAACATAAATAGACTGATGGCCAGTGTTCAGTCTTATCACAGCAACTCCATGTTATTATTTTATTTTAGGGGATTTCAGTCTATTTGAGGTGGAGAGTGGAGAGGTTGGGTACCACTGATGCTGCACGGATATGATTTCAATTTAGCAGTAAGGAACCATTGCCTAACAACCTCACTAGATGAAACTGAAGCATATCATCAAGAAAAAACCTGGACAGTAATTTTATCCACAGCAACTTCTCTTAAGAGAGATGGAATATTGATGATGTGCAAGGTCGGCGGTGGCTATGGGCAGGGGTGGGCTCAGCCCACCCAAACGTGTGTCTTGCCCACCCAATCAAAAGTTATGATCTTTTTTTTTCTGAACTGTTCATATTCCGGGGGCATGTTTGAATGTTTAATGTCATATTTGTATTTACTGTAGGTCCATATACTATGTCTGTCTATTTAGCACTGCCCATAGCCACCACCGGCCTTCCTACCCCCTCTCCCCCCTCCATCCCCGCCCACCCATACAAAATCAATGGTCCTTCCAAGGTGTTGGTTCTGGCGCCAGGCCTGGTGATGTGTGGCAATGACATGAATTCAATAACTTGCCTCACTGCATCATGTAAAAAAAAAAACAAGTGATGTATTAGTGGACAAGAGGTTAATTACTAACAAAAGGTCAACATTAGAGTGAAAGACAGTCCAAGTCTGAGTGCTCCAGGATCTGTCTCCTCTGTCTCCAGTCTCAGACTTCCTAGAGCACAAGAGTGAATCACACATGGCTATTTCCATCTAATTAACTACCATCATCTCCTCTCCATTGTAATTAGGACAAGTGGTTGCCAACTTGACCATGATTTGTATATGTTCCCCAAAAGTAGGCTGCAAATAAAGTTAGGTGTTCACTTCCCCCCAGGCAGCACCACTCTAACCATTTATATGAGGCACAGTGGCTGTATTTTGTTGAAAACATCAATTACAACAGTTAGGGCATGGTTGACTCACTGTTTAGTGTTGTGAAGTGTTGTGATGGAGGTCAGTGTTATTGAAGACTGGGTCTGTGAGAGCCGCTGGCTAAGGGGGGCTGCATGATGTCGTGACTGGAGGAGATTGCTGTTACTGAGGAATGTGATGTTCGTGCAGTTGAGGTGGCTTCTGGGTGGGAGCTGGCCGGGCACTTTCTTAAGAAGTCACCACACATGGGATCTCAGCTTTCCAACTAGTCTTTTGACCCTCACAGCTTTGGCCTCTACTTAGATCAAACATGGCTTTCCGTTATCCAACCGTGCCCTTCAACTGGAGTGACAAGTCACATCTTTAGCCAGCCACTACAAGAGCTCAGAAAGTTAATTTCAAAGTCATATTTTCCTTACAACATGGCACATGCACAAGCAGCAGCCTGACTTCACTCTTCATTTCATAGCCTTTTCATTTCAAAGCCTTTTCATCTCATAGCCTTTTTTTAATACGTCATCATTTCGTAGCCTTTTTTTAATATGCTTTTGATGTAAATGTCAAGTATTATTTCATATAATATTCTCATTTAAACACCATCTCTGTAACAGTCATTGATTAGGAATAATACAAATTTGCTTCCACATACATATACTGTACACTTCACTATTCGTTACTGATGTTGAAGTCAGCTGTGTTTTGGTGAGGGCAGTAGAGCAGCAGCCTAGCGGCTGTTCATGTTCTGTAGTGCCTAGCACAGCCTCTCTCTGTTAGGGCTAAACCAACAGCCCTCTGAGGAAGGGGCTACTGATCAGCCCACAGGATTAGAGGATTGCAGAAAGCCTCCCTCCACACTCATGCACAATTACACAGGGAGGTGATTGAACTAGTGAAAGAGTCAGACATTCCCTGACAAATCTCCTTATTACCATGAGGCAGGCATAATACAGCCAATAAATGCAAAAGCACTGTGTCAATATAAATGGCATTTTAACAAGCCGGCACAAAAAAAGCAGAAGAGTTTTTATCATTGCTGCTGAACTTATTTGTGGTATGGCTTTTTAAACTATAACATTAGATTTGACTACACCCAGAGAGTTTTTTCCCCCAAGGCCATTTACCACACAAAAATAACAACACACTGACTGCAATTCATGTGCTCAGTCAGCAATCACATGATTCAGTTTCCATGGTGCTCAGTTTGTAATGTGCCTTATAATACTAATACAATATGTTTCTCTCTTTCCCTATAATAAAATGTCCGACAGAAATACATAAACTTTGATCTAGGGCTCCCAGATAATGTTACCTTGTGACTTGTGATAGGAGTAACACACTGACTGGAGTTTGTCTTGTCCTCAGACCTCTGAATGTCCTGGCCTCAGTTGACTGTACTTGACCCTCTGAGAGATGTGGCTGGAAAACGTTTGAAATCATTATTTGTTTGTGACTGCCTGTGCCTGCCTGCTTTTATGTGTCAGCTTTCATCCTGTGATTTCAAAGTTGTGAGTGAGGGAATAAATAAGGTTATTCCCTTTCCACATCAGAATTTCCACTGTACCCCAGTGCTCATGGGTATTAATCATGACTAATCAAATCATTCATCAAAACCAACTCAACCTAGCTTCAATATGAAACATGAAATCATAGAATTGTTGCCACATATTTTGATGAACTATCTAAGACCAATACTGCATCTTATATACAGCTCACAGGCCTATTGTGAACAATCTCAAACAATCTCTTAACCTTTCTCTTCACAGGCTCAGGTCAAAGCATCGCCCCCTTTCCCCTTCACAGGTCTATAGACTCACCCTTAATCTCCCTCCAGCTCCTCTCTTTCTCCCACCCCTTACGGTAGCCTCCCCCCTTCTGGCACTGCCCCTTCTTGCATTCCCCCACAGCTGTTAGAAGAGTCCCAACAATGCCTAAGAACAGCAAGGTGACCCAGCGGGAGCACAGCAATGAGCCCGTCACTGAGTCTGTGGCCGACCTGCTGGCTCTCGAGGAGCCTCTGGATTATAAAACCAGTCAGATGAGCATGGGCCTGAGCCCTGGGGGCCCCGTCCCCAAGGGCAAGGGCCTGCTGCCCTCCCCGGACCCAGGCGAGGAGGGGCGCCCCGCCTGGAACAGCAAGCTGCAGTACATCCTGGCACAGGTGGGCTTCTCTGTAGGCCTGGGCAACGTGTGGAGGTTCCCCTACCTGTGTCAGAAAAACGGAGGAGGTAGGTCTCTTGGGGGCTGGGGAGGAACAGGGAGAGTGGATGCGTAGATTGTAAGGACAGAATTTAAGACTTTTCGCAGTTGTTGTGTGGAAGGATGTTGAGAATGTTGGCTGTTGTTGGTGGCCAGCCAGCCTGTCGACAGCTTTATTGTCCAAGCAAATTGCATTTCTATCCCATTACAAGGAAATTAATCTGCCACTCAAGCTCGTTTAGCCACCAATTCCTGTTTCTTTCCTCTTTTTTTTTCAATTGCTGGGAAAATGATAGTAAATGACTGTAGTACTGAGTAAGCAGTATATCCAATTTAATCTGAGAATGTCAACACAGTCCCAAGTGTATACCATTGAGGTCAAATGGATATGTATTTTGCTTCTCCACATTGTCCCTAACAACATGTAAACACAGCTCACCTATGGATATCCCCTCAGCCACAGCCCGCCACACAATAGGACAACATATAGACACCTGTAATTTCACCCTCATCCAGTCTGCCAGGACGATGTCTCCACAATCTAGAAATGCACTCTCCCAATTATTCCTCACCATTTCCCATCTGCCCTTATGTTGCCTGCCAGCATCATAAGTGAGTTGAAAACACAGAAATTCACCTAGAAAGCCTGCTCTGACACAAGTCAAAGTGTGAGGTGTGGGTATAATTTACCACATCTTATTTGTTTATTTTACATTATCGGTAAGAAATGTTTCATCTAATGTTGCTACGTACAGTAATATGATAATGATACTATTTCTCTTTACAATAATTGATAATTGGGTGTTTGTTACCCTTTTTAATGCCTTGTAATACAATACAAGATAAGTATTTTTCATACATCCACGGTGAACACACCAAACATCCGCTCACTGCATGCATTGGTGGGTGTGAAACCTGTCACCCTACCCTCCATTGTGTAGATCCCAAGGTAACTCGTGATTTACAGAACATTAAGTGATGATTGTCGTTTCCTACGGGTACAGGCTCTATAACATAATAAGCCAGGTGCTCATGGGAGCTGGAGTGCTGCTATCTGTCTATATGTCTCTACCTACATTGACTGCCTGTGCCATCAACAGCATCACACTGTAGATAGGTGGTTCCTTTGGTCAGAGCAAGTGCATTGGGAGGTGTGTACATATTTTACTGGATAGGCAGCATCACAATCTGTGAGCCTCTATCTTATTTTTTATTTGTATGTGTCTGTCTTTCTTTTCTCTGGCTTACTGCCCTGATATTTTTTTATCGATGCACTGCACTCTCCCAGCGTTGGCTTAAATGTGTGGGTAGTTGTTAATCAAATGTAGGAAACTAAATAGTCAGCTCTGGTTGTGTGTGTTCTCAAAACACTGACTGTCAGTTTGTGTGGGAGGTGTGGGGTTCTCTGTGTGAAGGTAATATAATATACCCAGATGAAAATACTAGGTGGATAAATGGAACACCACAAGTGGTGTGTGTGTGTGTGTGTGTGTGTGTGTGTGTGTGTGTGTGTGTGTGTGTGTGTGTGTGCATGAGTGAGTGTGTGCATGCATTGGTGGGTGTGAAAACTGACACCATGGTGGCCCATAGCCTCAAGTCGAGATTTGTTCTAGTGGTGATGCAGTTTGATTTTCTTTGATAACCCGGCTGTCTCTCTCTCTCTCTCTCTCTCTCTCTCTCTCTCTCTCTCTCTCTCTCTCTCTCCAATATCCTCTTTCCCTTCCTTCTTCCTGTCCTATTCAACTAGACCCCTGCAATTTCCTTCTAATCAAAGGCCAGCAGAAATGACATGGAACAAAGGCTTCACAGTATTACAGTTCTCATTATAGTGCTTGGTCTTACAGCAAAGGCTTCCATATGATAAGCCCTCTATCAAAATCATTGTGTTCCTTTGTACTGTTAAGTGTATTGCTTGTATAACTCAGCCCAAAGAGCAACCTAAAGGACTGTTTTTTGATCCGCCCACCAGGCCTCCCAGGTGTGTTATTAGAGTGATTTGTTCCCTGTCTGGAAATAGCAGCAGGTGAGATTTGGCCGTCTAGTGAACCTGTCTTGCCCGGCTGAAATCTCCTCCTGTCACCATGGTGCCTCCTTCTGACGTCATGGTGTAGTGTCAACAGTGTGCGTTGTTGTTTCTGAGAGCATGATGATGCTCTTACTGCTTTCAGTCGTGCTAAAATGGAGTTAGGGGGTGGGGTGGTGCAATTTGGACAAATGGATGACAGAGAGACAGGATGCAGTGAACTGCAATAGACTGATAAGTGGAAAGAGAAGTACGTTTCCAAGAAATGGGTGTTGAATTCGCATTGAACGTGAATGTTGACATGAGCTATCATCGGTCAATATGTAAATACGTATATCATTATTTTGATTTCATGTAAGATGATGTACAATGTTTCACATTGTACAACCAGCATGTAAATATTCCTTTCATCAAAAGGAGCTGTTGTACTGACTTGTATTTGCCTCTCTTTGCCTCACCCACCACCACTTCCCCTCCCCCTATCTCAGGTGCGTACCTGGTCCCGTATTTCATCCTCCTTATCCTCATCGGCATCCCTCTCTTCTTCCTTGAGCTGGCAGTGGGCCAGAGGATCCGGCGCGGGAGCATCGGGGTTTGGAACTACGTCTACCCACGGCTAGGGGGCATCGGGGTGTCCAGTCTGATGGTGAGTACAACATCTACCTGTAGACAAGCTCTTATACAGTACAGACCTACTATTATCTCACCGTCACATTTTATCTGGAAAACATGCTCAAAGTCTATGCTCGGTACCCCTCAATTTCCAAGGCCTGGCTATAATACAGTTCAACATGCAGATTCATGAAAAAATCTGCACCAGCCACTTGCATCTGTCACATGTCACAACCCTGTCACTCCCTCTGGCCTACGTCCTGTCCTGTCCAGCAGCAGCAGTGACTGAGAGCAGCAGTGTGTCTGCAGTCTGCGGTATTCAGTCCGAGCCCCAGCCTGAGGCAGTGAGGCGTGAGGCAGGCTTGAAGTGGCACAGTAAAGGGAGGCTCAGCTCAGCTCAGCTCAGCAGCTATAAATACGCCTACAGAGAGGTGCCTGACACAGGCTTCTAGCTGAGAGAGCTCACTTCAATAATTCATCGAGAAGCTAATGCAAATGCAGACAAGAGTACCTTCAGAACTACAACTTGAATAACCTTTGTGGCTTAGTGTCTGTGTTTATGTTAGAAAGGTAAGTAGTATTCTAAAGAACAAAGGATTGTTCTACCACTCTGTTCCCCTCCAGGTTTGTGGTTTTGTGGGCCTTTACTACAACGTCATCATTGGCTGGAGCATCTTCTACTTCTTCCAGTCGTTCCAGTACCCTCTGCCCTGGGCTGAATGCCCCATCAGGAGGAATGGAACCCAAGCCAGTGAGTGCAAAACACACATAGCACAGCAAAGCACATTATAGCATATAGGTGCAGTCCAGCAGTACAGTATAATACCCCCTACCAAACATCCTTCTTCTTGGTGCCTGTCTAGTCCAGAACAGTTAGTCAGCCTGTGCTATCTCCTATAGTGAACAGCTGGCTTTCTGCTGACTGCAGTGCTGGTATGGCCCTCTGCCTTATCAGAGGGGGCAGCTCTGATACTCCCTGCTGTCAGAAGGTATGACCCAGTGCTGTTCCAGTTCCCAGAATGCCCTGCAGCTGGCAGCAGCCTCCAGTGATTGACAGCGGCACATACCAGATCAGACAGAGGCAGTGGCTTCATCTCACATTAGCATTTAGCTGCTCCCACTGATCATGAATGCGGTCAGGAGTGCAATGGGATTTAGCTCAAATTGTATTAACTAATTTTATTTCACATCTGTGATTTTCTCTTTTCTCTTCTCTTAGTTGTGGAGCCAGAGTGTGATAAGAGCTCGGCCACCACATATTTCTGGTATCGCCAGACCCTCAACATCACCAGCAGCATTGACGATACTGGTGGTCTCAACTGGAAGATGACCATATCCCTGCTTGCTGCCTGGTTCATCGTTTGTCTGGCTGTCATCAAGGGCATCCAGTCCTCTGGCAAAGTGAGGAGTCTCCTGGGTTAGCAACAGGGGCAAAGAGACAGTTCAAGCTTAAAAGCTTCATTGTCAATTTCTAGGATAAAAATTGAAATGTGTATTTAACCTCCATGGTTTACAACAGACACAACATAGACAGACAGACTTCCCAATTATCTTTCTAGAACTAATGCACATCCTCAATCCATTTCATTTTCTCAAGGATTTTTTCTAACTACTAACTAAATATGGTTTAAAAGGCCAAGTTTCCCTAACAGTGTTTCTTGACTATTCATGTCTTATGTTATGGGGAAAAGAAGCATGGACAATTGATAAGGTTAGATTTTCACATTCAAGGCACCATTTAGATGAAAAATGTGTTGGCTGGCCATAACTATGACAATGTCGTTTCATCTTCATCCAAACAGTGATTCATGGAGCGCAACACAACATTCAACCCACATTTTATTTTTGAATAGCAAATGCATCACAGAGATTGCCAAGCTCTGACACACTTTTAAACATGGAATTTAGTAATCCAATTATGGTAGCAATGCTAAAGCAATTCACAGAAATGCCTGAGGAAGAGATTCCTTATCCACTCTCCAAACCTAAAAGATTCCCCTCCACATTTGGGAACATTCCACATGCTTCAACCCTCATGTAATACATGGCTTTGTTTTGCAATTGATCTTTCCTTTGTGTGTGTGTGTGTGTGTGTGTGTGTGTGTGTGTGTGTGTGTGTGTGTGTGTGTGTGTGTGTGCGCGCCTGCGTGCCTGCGTGCCTGCGCGCGCCTGCCTGCCTGCATGCATGCGTGTGTGTGTGTGTGTGTGTGTGTTTGAGAGATTACAGTACAGTGTGGTCCTTCTCCCTTGCGAAGCTGCGGCCCTGCGGTGTCCATGGTAACTCTGTGATGTCATGAGCTCTTTTCTCTCACCCCTTTCAGGTGATGTACTTCAGCTCCCTCTTCCCTTATGTGGTGCTCTTCTGTTTCCTGGTGCGCGGCCTGCTCCTCAAAGGCGCCGTGGACGGGATCGCTCACATGTTCACCCCCAAGGTGAGAGGAGCCCAGCCAAAAACACTTTATCTCAAATATGCTTACAATCAGACAGTCAGGCAGGCTACCAAACTATGGTCCCAGAGAGTTGTCTAGACTGCTTCGTTTTGATCCTCATCCATGGATAGGTGGATAGATACAGTCGTGATATACAGTATGTTGTCTATGAAGTACACTCAAACATAATTGTTTAATGAATTCAGAGCCTCAGTGCTGAATCCTTCATTTAGACTTTGTGCAGCACAATTGTGTGACATAAGTTTATAAGACTGACTTTATTAGATTAGTTATTGTCTCCATTTTATGGCTGACTAGGGTACTCATGCTA